>NC_090328.1:4117964-4742679 GCF_035084215.1 Heptranchias perlo
CCGTGACAGAGGCTCAGTGACAGACCCTCCGTGACAGAGGCTCAGTGACAGAGAATCAGTGACAGACCCTCAGTGACAGAGAATCAGTGACAGACCCTCAGTGACAGAGACTCAGTGACAGAGACTCAGTGACAGAGAATCAGTGAAAGAGGCTCAGTGACAGAGAATTAGTGACAGACCCTCAGTGACAGAGACTCAGTGACAGAGACTCAGTGACAGAGATTCAGTGAAAGAGGCTCAGTGACAGAGAATCAGTGACAGACCCTCGGTGACAGACTCAGTGACCGAGACTCCGTGACAGACCCTCCGTGACAGAGACTCCGTGTCACTGAGTCTCTGTGACAGACCCTCAGTGACAGAGAATCAGTGACAGAGATTCTGTGACAGAGAATCAGTGACAGAGACTCAGTGAAAGAGACTCAGTGACAGGGACTCCGTGACAGAGACCCAGTGACAGACCCTCAGTGACAGAGGGCCCGATTTTACCAGGGGTGCGGGTTGGCAGCGGGTGGTCAGTCGGGCTCGAGGAAAACGCGCCGTCCGAATTGAGTGCGTTGCACGCGCGATCGCGGGATGATTGATGTAATTAGCCGGCAGTTACGGGTTCCGCGCTTCTCAGCTGCGTGCCGGCGGCCTGCGCGTGCGCATTGACGTCTGAGCGATGTTGGAGCTCTATTTAAAGGGGCAGTCCACCAAAGCCCCTCCAGCCACAACCTACAGTCCATGAAGAATGGAGGAGCGCAGGGGTAAGGCTGCTCCCCGCTTCACGGACCACGCCCTCCAGGTGCTGCTGGACGGGGTCCGCATGAGGAGGGAGACGCTGTTCCCCACGGATGGAAGGAGGTGCCCTGGCGGCGCCACCAAGAGGGCATGGGAGGAGGTGGCCGCGGAGGTCACAAGCAGGGGCAACACCACCCGCACTTGGATGTAGTGCTTCAAGAGATTCAATGACCTCACCAGGTCCGGGAAAGTGAGTACACTAACGCACTCTGCCTCATTCCGTCTTCCACATCACCTCAACCACCTCACAACCCCATCTCCACTGACAGCACTGCGCTCCCGCACCAATCCTCACAGCCACCCAACTATCATCCTCACAGTGCCTGCATGTACCCACCGTCCCTGTCCCCACTCGACCACTACCACACATCCCAATGCCCATACAATGGGATGGCCATGTGGCACACGCATCCTCCCATCCATCTGCCACACGCTCAACCCACTCACACCAATGCTTGAAGCGTCTCACATTGTAATCATCACTCAATAACGTTTTTGTGTTTTGCCCTCACAGGAGAAGAGGTGCAGGAATGCACGCGATAGGGCATGCACCGGAGGGGGCCCGCCACACGAGGTGGCCCTGACAGACGCCGAGGTCGAGGCGCTGGAGATCAGCCGCACGCTGCATTGCCTGTCGGTGGCGGATGGCGAGTCTGGTCCTGTCGAAACGGCCGGTAAGGGAAAGCTGGCACTCATCACCCATGAGCGCGAATGATCTTAGCATCACATGGCATATGCCGCACCGCCACATTTGGACACATGCCTGATATTGCCCTCTGTTCTCTTGCAGGGCCGTCTGCGATCGACGTTTCGGATGAGGGGGATTCCTCAGAGGACATGCCCGTCTCTGAGGGTGCATCGTCACACATGAGCCTTGCATCCACCAGCGCAGATACACACACCTC
Organism: Heptranchias perlo; assembly: GCF_035084215.1. NCBI lineage: Eukaryota > Metazoa > Chordata > Chondrichthyes > Hexanchiformes > Hexanchidae > Heptranchias > Heptranchias perlo. Next base: position 4,119,650 of record NC_090328.1, read on the forward strand.
AGTGGGTCCCCCCCCTCAGTTAGTTGGGATTGCACATGGTGAGTCACTGCGCACATGTGAGCATGAGCAGACCCTGGTGGCAGGGTCAGCCTCGGAGGGTCCGCGTCGGTGGGAGCACTCTTCTCCAGGCTCTGCTCAGCCGGACCCAGATGCTGAACCCAGGGGGCCACCAGTCAAAAGGAGAGTCGTCGAGGGGCACCAGCACATTGCTGAGGTACCGGGAGAGGTGCCACGTGCACTCTCCACAATCGCACGGAGGATGGAGGAGTCCAACTCCTGCATGAGGGGAATGGTGGCACAGGTGCAGGAGGGTATCGCCAAGATAGTGTCGCAGGGACGTGAAGGCATCTCTGAGATAGTGTCGCGGGTAGGTGTGGGAACGTCTGCGGTGGAGGACAGGCTAGCCTCCTTCAAGCGTCACGCACAGCTCACCAATGAGTCCATCCAGGCCCTCACAACGGCTGTTCGGATTCAGGGTGAGCAACATTCTGCCGCCATCAACAGGTTGACAGATACATTGGAGGTGGCCTTGCAAGGTCTCACCCACGTCATCCAAACTGCCGTCCAGCAGGGTGGAAGGGGTGATGTGGGCCTTGGCCATGAGAGGGAAGATGGTGAACGGGGAAATGGAAGTGTGGACGCTACTCAAGGCGCCCCCACGCCTCACCCGTTGCCCCCCTCTCAACCAGTGCCCGCAATAGTCCATCCTCTCCAGGTGGCCGAGTCTGCCCCTGCACAGGTGCAGGAGGAGCAGTCTGTGGAGGTGCCCTCACAGGCACCGAAACCCAGGGGGCGTCGGCCCAAAGCATCTACCAGGTCAGGGAACGAACAGGAGCAACCTGCCACCACCTCTGCTGGAGCCACAGGGGTAGCACCACGTAGGGGTACCCGGAAACAAAAGCCTAAAGTTCCGTGAGCACACAGGGATTGCACCAGGGTGTTTGTCTATTTTTTTTTATTTCCACTATTTGAATGTGAACACAAAATAAACTCACTTTTTCTCACCAATGCAGCCACCTCTTGTCCATCATTCTGCGGCTTGTGCAATATGTCCCTTCCGTGCGCCTCATCATGACGACGACCACCCCGTCCCACCCATTGGGCATAATCCAGTGGGTGCAGGTGTACAGGCACCACTCTTCTGTGGAGGGAGCCTGTATGGACCCTCGTCTGTGCACGTTATGGCATGTGAACGCCTCACACAGTGTGATGTTAGGAGAACCGTTGGCATATGAGTGCCTCCCTGGCCTGACGAGCACGCAGGTGAGCCGGTGTTCGGCCCATGGGTCATTCCTCCTCCTCTCCCTCTTCCTCCTCCTCCTCTTCCTCCTCCTCCTCCTCCTCATTGTCGTCCTCAATGTGGGTGGCGGGTGTGCATGGGGCCTCCTCCAGTGGCACCCCTCTCTAGTGCCATTTATGCAGGGCACAGCAGACAACTATAATTCATCCCACTCGGAGTGGCGTGTATTGGAGCGCTCCCCCGGAACGATCAAGGCACCTGAAGCGCATCTTGAGCAGCCCTATAGCCTGCTCAATTGTAGACCTGGTAGCAATGTGGCTGTCATTATATCGACGCTGCGGCTCGGTAATGGGGTTCCTCAGAGGTGTCATAAGCCACGTGTGCAGGGGATATCCCTTGTCGCCGAGGAGCCAGCCGTTGCCGGTGTTGGGTGTGTGGAAGAGGGGCGGGACGGTGGACTCCCTGAGGACGAAGGCATCGTGGCAGCTGCCAGGGTATCTGGCGCACACGTGTAGGAATCTCTGGCGGTGGTCACAAATGAGCTGGGCGTTCATGGAATGATACCCTTTCCTGTTGATGAACAGCCCTGGCTCATGTGGAGGTGCCCATATTGCTATGTGGGTGCAATCGATTACACCCTGCACCCGTGGGAAGCCAGCCACAGCATGGAATCCAACCGCCCTCTCCGTCTGGCTGCGCTCATCCATGGCGAAGTTGATGTAGTTCGAGGCCCTGCGGAACAACCCATCGGTGACCTGCCTTATGCACTTGTGTGCAGACGACTGACAGACCCCGGTGATGTCCCCCGTGGCACCCTGGAAGGATCCAGAGGCAAAGAAGTTGAGGGCAGTGGTGACTTTGACGGCGACGGGTAAGAAGATGCTGCTTGGTCCATCCGGGAGCAGCTCGTCATTAAGGAGGCTGCAGATGCCGGCGACTACCTGGCGAGTGACTCTGAGCCTCCGTATGCACTGCTGCTCAGAGAGGTCCATGAAGCTGAGCCTCGGTCTGTAGACCCTGTGCGGAGGGTAGTGCCTCCTGCGACGCATCTCTCTCTGTGGATGCCCTCCATCCTGCTGTGCAGGTGGATGTGCCACAGCACCGTGTTGTGGGGATGCACGTCTCTGAGGCGGACGGCGTGGACTGCGAGGCTGCTGAGGCTGGTCATGCTGTTCGTCCTCCGAGGATGTCAACGCAGCACCCATCTGGCAGGTGTAGGTCTGCGGGGTTGTGCACGCTAGAAAAGTGTGTCCTCGCACAGGGGTTGCACTTCCACGCCGGTGAATCTTCTTGCTTGGAGGAGGATGGTGGAGGGCAGGCGTTGCCCAATGTTACGGAGTGTCCTCCTGCGTTGGTGAAGGCTCTCTCCCCCCCCGCAACTGTGGAATGCACCTTGGCAGCTGCCACAGGCTGCTGGCTGCAACACGTCCGTTGTGAGTGTGAGTGTTTCCCCCAGTATGGGAAACAGTCTCATTTCACCGTAAAATCCCACACTTGTTAAATAAACAGCTCAATCAGGTCATTTAATGACCTGAAATACCTAGATAAATACACTCAAGTGGAACCCCGCTGGCTTTAATTGCCTGCGGGATTCCCACCAGCGGGGGCTACGCACGCACCCCCGCACGTCAGCGTGGAACCCGGAAGTGGGCGGGATCGGGGCGCGATCTGGTCCCGCTCCTCGATTTCGGGATTTTAGAGGCCCCCCCGCCGAGAACGCACCCGAGAGCGGGTGCTAAAATCGGGCCCAGAGACTCGGTGACAGACCATCAGTGACAGAAACCCCACTATGACTGATTTGTCAATAGAAGATAAGACAGTGTCTAAATCTTGAATTTTTAAAAAATATTAAATTTGCTGAAACATGTCTCTCAAACCTATTAATTAAAAAGAAATGGCAGAAGCCAAAATCCTACAGTTCTGACTAAGTATTATTTCTCGCTAGCCCTCAACCGTTCAAGTTCAGATAGATGTATAAAGTCCCATGGCGCTGTTTCGAAGAGGAGCCGAGGAATCATAGCATCATAGAAATTTACGGCACAGAAGGAGGCCATTCGGCAGGCCGAAAAAGAGCAATCCAGCGGAATCCTACTTTCCAGCTCTTGCTGGTTACGGCACTTCAAATGCATGTCCAAGTACTTTTTAAATGCAATGAGGGTTTCTGCCTCTACCACCCTTTCAGGCAGTGAGTTCCAGACCCCCACCACCCTCTGGGTGAAAACATTTCTCCTTGTCGGGATAAAATTTGGATTAAGGGATATAAAGGGGTGGGCCCCAATTCGCCGGTATAAAACGGTCTGAAAGGTACCATTCAGTCTTGTTAGGCTGGAAACAAAACACAAAGCACCATGGGATACTTGACTATGTTAGCCCTTTTCAAACTAACATAGATTGGTTTAGCTGACCAAGGACATGCCAAGCTTTACTTAAGGAATGTTTAGAAGGGGTCTGTTTCTGAGCAGAGAAAAGAGTACAAAGGCGTATTGAAGGAACATCTGCTGATGGTCTGGGAAAGGAGTCAGTTGGCTGCATAATTCAATAGAGCTTTGTAGTCAAGCAGGCCATGTTCCTGCTGAAGATACCTCCCTATAATGATAACAAGGGTAAGAGATAGCTCAAGAATGCGAAGTTAGAGTGAAGCCTCTGCAGCCCATAAGCTTCTCACAGGCAGTACTCGAGTTCAAAGGGCAGGCCTAGTAGTTGATTGATTACTCCTATAAACCAATGATGTATCAATATTACCATGTATACACCCCCATTAGTAATTAGTGGGTGTTGTCTAATAAACTGTATAAACTAAGTTGTATTGCCACTTTTCCTTTGAGAACGAGGTCTCCAGCTGGGGTGGCTGAGATTGTTATCCCGTGTGCACTCGTAGTAAACTGTTGATCTGGGTAACACCTGAGTCTGTTAGTTCTGTTTTACCTTCCAGATTTTCCTCGCTTACAGTTTGGTGTCAGAAGTGGGACATCGCCGGACTACTAGTGGATCCTCCACAACGACCCACGCCAAAGGGTGAGTAGTAATATTCACCCTTAACGTGGGAGTCCGCGAGGCGGGTTGGGGTAGCGGTGGTATAAAGAACAGCGAGTGAAGGAGCAACAGGCTTCAGGTGTGGACCAATAGGACGTGTTTTGGGTGTTGAGGGCGCTAGTTGAGAGAGCAGGGCGCTAGTTGAGAGCGCGAGACGTGTTGAGGGCGCTAGTTGAGAGCGCAGGGCGCTAGTTGAGAACGCAGGTCGCTAGTTGAGAGTGCAATACCGGGTGACGATCCGGAGGGGTAAAGGGGTGTCCAACGTGTGAGTGTTTGTCTGGTACCGACGGAGGAGTAGCAACCCTATGTCAATTCAAAGTATTAGTGTTTGTCTGATTAGAGAATAAGTGTTTGATAGAGAATAAGTGTTTGTTTGTTTAAAGTTTAAAGTGTAAGCGTGTGTTTGTTTTAAGTATAAGTCTTGTGTCGTTGTTCCGATAAAGTATAAGATCGGATCCTTGGGAGTCACAGAGTGATCGACACGGATAAGGGTGGTGGTTTTATCTCAAACACCTAGCCTGAGCCTGAATTAAGAGGACGTAGTCCCACGTGACGGCCAGGATCAAGTAGGCGTAGGGAACCACAACCAGCACAGGATCGTGAACTCGTGACGAGTGAGTGTGTACAAAATAAAGTATAAGATAAGAAGCAGGTAAAACACGATGCCTAAAAGTAAGCAAAAAAAGGATACCCTCACTGAGACCGGTGATGATTATGGTCCGGAAGGAAGTTTAGAAAGATATGTATATGAGGAATACAAAAAGGAAATCCCAGGGATGAGGAAGGCGGGATGGGATCCAAAAGACGACTCTGGTCGACGGTTTAGATGGTGAAGGGCGCAGGATGGAAAAAAACACAGAAAGGACGGCGATAATGATCATATTGGCTTTCAATTGTCGTCTGAAAGATAAGATTAGGGAAAAGGCTGTATGGCAAGCACCATTAACTGAGGAAGGTCATAAACCTATGGCCCCCTTATACCCTGATCTGCCTATTCCTTCAACAGACCGAGGAGAAACGCCCCCCTTAGCAGCACCACCCCACTATGTCCCGCCAATGGCACCTATAAGAACAGAATTCGAAGAGGCACGACCAGCAGACCCAAACGCCCACCCGGCAGTGGCTGCGGTTCCTGCTCGAACCGTGACTACATACGTGTCTTTTAGCCCCAGCGACAAGTTACAGTTGTTAAACTTGCTGCCTGACCTAAGACCCCCGTCAGAGCAACACCGCATTCTGGGAGAAGACGAGGGAGCTCCGTAGTTGTTACGAGTTCCACAATAAGGATGTGGCGGGCTTGGTACGTGCAAAAATGCGGGCTGGTGACTGGGCAGGTTTGGGGGGATCAGTGGGCCAATAGGGTATGGTGTGAGGCCATAAACCCCACTCCCGCTGATAGAGAAACGGGATTTAATGATTTCAAGGCAGAGGTGGACAGACAATTAGGTACTGCTCCCGTCAATTGGGCGTTAATATATGGGATCATACAGGACAAGGGAGAATCAGCCCATGAGTATGGGGATCGAAACTGGGCGGCGTCTCAAGCCCACGCAGGTATTGAGACCCCAGATAGGGACAACCCCGCCTTCCTGCAAATGTTTAAAGATGGCCTGAGTAAGGCTCATCAGGACATATTGAAAACAGGACTAGTAACCATGCAAACGTATGACGCTCTAATAAGATGGGCAGTAGGGGTGGATAACCAACAAAGGGCAAAAACCGCCACTCGTACAGAAATTGACTATCCCAGAACGAGCCCCTTGGATATAAACTGTTACAATTGTGGACAAAGGCGACACATATCAAAAACTTGTAGGGCACCGCAACAAGGGCCCCGGGGAACGGGAGTCCGTTATCAGATCACTCGGTGTAGCAACTGTCAGAGACCCGGACACTCCTCGGGTCGGTGTCGGGCCCAGGGAGGGGGACAGGAGGGCGGAACCATGGGACAGGGAATGAAGACGGGAATAGCGGGACACCAGGAAGTTCTAAATGAGGGAAGGCTGAGTGAAAGGGAGTGGAACAGCCTCAAGCGCCTACTACAGGAACAATGAAACGGGCCGGTCCCCGTGGCAAATGGTGATGTAGGGACGGACTCTGGGATGTATATTAAGGCAGTGTTAGGGGGGCCGGCACTGTAATATGTTGATAGACACCGGGGCGAGCGTCTCCGTCACCGACATTCCATTGCCCATAACTAAATGGGAACTAACAATGCGAGGGTCAGGGGGAGGAGTGGTAAAAGCTCACCGCAGTGAGACCACCATATTAAAAGTAAAGTATATGATGATTCCAATTCAAATTTGGGTAACTACACAGGGAAATGCAGGGGACACGGGGACCGTATTGGGACTTGATTTGATGCAACAATTGGTAGATACGAAGAAAGAAGTCATTTTATGGACTCACAGGTATCATCCTAGCCGGGGAATACTAAAACCCGGAGCAATGGGAGTATACGTGGGAGCCCTCACACCCATGAACATGAATTGGGACACGCAGGGTGGATGGGGAGTTATATGCCAGCAATATATACGTTGTGGGCCAGGCACAAACAAGAATGTGGGTTAGTCCAAGTAGCCCCTGAGGTTGTGCCTGGACCAGAACACCACCCTGTTCGACAGCACCCGATAAAACAAGAAGCGGTAGAAGCCGTTAAATTAATCATATCAGAATTAGGAGAAGAGGGTATTGTCAGAGGAGCAGTGAGTACCACCAACTCACCGATGTGGCCAGTTCAGAAACCTGATGGTTCCTACAGGCTAACTATAGACTACACTGTGCTGAATGCAGTTATGCCCAAACAGTATCCGCTAGTAGCCAGTCCAGCTACTATCCTAAACGGATTAAATAACAAACATCGAATTTTTACCGTCTTAGATATCGCTAATGGTTTCTGGTCAATACCATTAGCCCCAGAATCACAGGATAAATTTGCTTTTACCGTACAGGGCAAGCAGTATACCTGGACCCGGGTCCCACAGGGATTGCATAACAGCCCAAACATTTTCCACCGGATAATGGCAGGGGTCTTGGCCCCACTGGACCTAAATGCCAGTGGGAGTGTAGACGACATTCTGATAGCCTCGGGAACAAATCGGGAACATGCACGGGCCCTGGTACAAGCGCTAGATACTGAATAATGCCATTGATAAACATTGCCACGACTGTATGGTGTGTGCGCAGTGTAACCCAGGGGGAAGCATTAAAATAAAATTGCACCATCAGCCACGACCAAAGGGACCATGGGAGAATCTGCAAATTGATTTTACAGGACCATTGACACAATCAAAGGGAAAGAAATATTGCCTGGTAATCATTGATCAGTTTACCAGGTGGGTGGAAGCCTTTGCTACCCGGGATTGTTCTGCAGGGACAGTAGCGCGGATCCTGGCGGAGGAGGTCATACCTAGATGGGGGGGGGGGGGGTACCCTTACAAATAGATTCCGACCAGGGGACGCACTTCACGGGCAAAATACTGAAGGATAAATGCAAACTAATGGGAATTAAACAAAAATTCCACATACCATACCATCTGCAGAGTTCAGGCATGGTGGAACGCATGAACCGTACACTAAAACATGCTCTGGTTAAAGCGATACAAGAAACAGGGAAAGGATGGGCGACCGTACTTCCCTTTATCCTAATGATTGTAAACAATTTTACAACACCAAGTTATAGTCCAACGATTTTTATTTGAAATCTACAAGCTTTCGAAGGTTTCGGAGGTTTAAGGAGGAAGCCTCCGAAAGCTTGTAGATTTCAAATAAAAATCGTTGGACTATAACTTGGTGTTGTAAAATTGTTTACAATTGTCAACCCCAGTCCATCACCGGCATCTCCACATTATCCTAATGAAGTTAAGGGCCACACCGAACCGTACCACTGGGCTAACCCCGTACGAGCTCATGACTGGAAGAGCTATGCAGCTCCCAGCTGATGTAATTACAGGAGGGACAGAGGTTGGGCCTGTCAGGGAGAAAGTCCAGAAATATATTAAACAGTTATGTGAACAGCTGCACGATTTAAAGGGCGAGGTACAGGACCGACAAATCATTAGAGACCTCGAGGGGGAAACCCGCCAAGCCAAGGTTAAATTACCCGAAATGGGGGATAGGGTTATGATCGAAATCATACCAGCCGAACCCGGACTGGCGCCTCGGTGGACAGGGCCACAGCAAGTAGTGATGTTAAGTGACACTTGTGTGTGTGTGTGTGTGTGTGTGGACACTAAACAGGGACAGCGATGGAAGCACTGGTCCCAAATAAAACCACATACTGCCTCCACTAAGGACCGCCCCTCTGTTTCCGCCTATAGGTGCTGCGCCTACTGGAGTAACCCGGGAAATGGGTACACCTTGTTACAGCCCATATTGTAAACAGCGAAACGGGCGGGATATGGGCAGTCCTTCTCCTGGGAGGTTTATATGCTGGAGCCATAGCAACAAACCCAGCGAAAACCAGGAGATGCGAGTTCCCCGCACATTCGGTTGACGGTAGTAGTACCGTCGGGTGCGTGTGTATGATCATTCACCCTAAGTGTGTGGATAATTCTTCCGAACAATCATTATGGGAGCAGAACGCAGATCAGGCAACACTTGCATGTGGGACACGTGCCAATTCAGGGCAATGGTGCGGGTGTACCCCACTCAAGTGGAGTGTAAACCTGACGGAGGAGGGCTCCTAGGGTTGGTACTAGTAATACCGGTGATGGCACCCGAAACCCAGGGACGAGAGGTGTACCAAGTACAGAATATTGGGGTAGTGAAGGACGGAATGCACATATCCCATCACAATATGTTACCAATTGATGTAAAGATTAAAGGGAATTTGGCTGGAACAAAATTGGAGGGATGTGTTACTAGACACGCAATCACTGTATGTCCACACAGTATTGGACACAGCCCAGAAGCACAGTGTGGGTTTAACAATACTGGTACCAATCAGGATATTAACTGGAGGCCCTAGGGGCGGATCTAAAACCCATTCAAGTGGCATATGCCGGAAAGGGCGTTACAACTAATTTGAAAACATTTAAATATGCCAATCTAACTTGTGATATTTTAAGTCCAGAATTCTACTTCATTTCTGAAGTCCCGGTTCGGATTGGACTCGAGGAACTGGTAGAGATACACCGGCATAACCTCACCACCTTACAAGTTTCTGAGGATATCAAAAAAGACTTAAAAGAATATCAGGACACATTTGGGTATCTGACACCCCTGTTGCCTGAATACTTGAAAGCATTGCGAATGGAGATACGCCTCTCCCAGAAGGTTTATTATAACCTACAACAGAACAATAAAAACATTAAACATGACATTGACCAAATTAAAGTCACCACTTGTTGGGATGACCTCTGGAATTGGGGACTGAATATACGGATCCATCCTTGGATTAGATAAATTTCACATGTATTAGTCGTAGTGCAGTTTGTTGCAATGTGCTTCTTGATTTTCATGGCATGTAATAAATGTCATAAGCAGAGGATGAAGGGTTTGGCAAAGGCAGTAAAACAGAGCCTGGGTGAGAATGTCCCCAGTGTCTCTGTGATTTCAACTAAGAACACATCTGAATGGTACCGGGAGTAGCACCCACTGGGGTAAGGTGCATGTAAAAGGGGAGACAATCATAGTTTAATAGGATTATCTGATGCTCGGCCTCTCTTCCACCCGGACTGGTGGCCACCTCGAAGGGAACCTGGTTAAGATGAGGTTCAACATCTTGCATATGTAAAATTCAGAGGATGCCTAGGTGCTTGCAAGAGGGCAACACTGAGCAGGGCATACCTATGGGCAACACCATGGGTGACGGATAAATGTTGGCCATCTTGGGCTCAGCCAAGAGCCAAAAGGGGGGAATATTCATAGAATCATAGAAGTTTACAACATGGAAACAGGCCCTTCGGCCCAACATGTCCATGTCGCCCAGTTTATACCACTAAGCTAGTCCCAGTTGCCTGTAGGGATAAAATTTGGATTAAGGGATATAAAGGGGTGGGCCCCAATTCGCCGGTATAAAACGGTCTGAAAGGTACCATTCAGTCTTGTTAGGCTGGAAACAAAACACAAAGCACCATGGGATACTTGACCATGTTAGCCCTTTTCAAACTAACGTAGATAGGTTTAGCTGACCAAGGACATTCCAAGCTTTACTTAAGGAATGTTTAGAAGGGGTCTGTTCCTGAGAAGAGATAAGAGTACAAAGGCGTATTGATGAAACATCTGCTGGTGGTCTGGGAAAGGAGTCAGTTGGCTGCATAATTCAATAGAGCTTTGTAGTCCAGCAGGCCATGTTCCTGCTGAAGATACCTCCCTATAGTGATAACAATGGTAAGAGATAGCTCAAGAATGCGAAGTTAGAGTGAAGCCTCTGCAGCCCATAAGCTTCTCACATGGGGTACTCGAGTTCAAAGGGCAGGCCTAGTAGTTGATTGATTAATCCTATAAACCAATTATGTATCAATATTGCCATGTATACACCCCCATTAGTAATTAGTGGGTGTTGTCTAATAAACTGTATAAACTAAGTTGTATTGCCACTTTTCCTTTGAGAACGAGGTCTCCAGCTGGGGTGGCTGAGATTGTTCTCCCGTGTGCACTCGTAATAAACTATTGATCTGGGTAACACCTGAGTCTGTTAGTTCTGTTTTACCTTCCAGATTTTCCTCGCTTACACTCCTCAGCTCCCCTCTAATCCTTCCACCAATTAATTTAAATCTATGCCCCCTGTTATTGACCCCTCTGCTAAGGGAAATAGGTCCTTCCTATCCACTCTATCTAGGCCCCTCATAATTTTATACACCTCAATTAAATCACCCCTCAGCCTCCTCTGTTCCAAAGAGAACAACCCCAGCCTATCCAATCTTTCCTCATAGCTAAAATTCTCCAGTCCTAGCAACATCCTTGTGAATCTCCTCTGTACCCTCTCTAGTGCAATTACATCCTTCCTGTAATGTGGTGACCAGAACTGTCCGCAGTACACTAGCTGTGGCCTAAGTAATGTTTTATACAGTTCGAGCATAACCTCCCTGCTCTTATATCCTATGCCTCGGCTAATAAAAGGAAGTATCCCGTATGCCTTCTTAACCGCCTTATCTACCTGTCCTGCTACTTTCAGGGATCTGTGGACATGCACTGTTCTTCTACACCTCTCAGCATCCTCCCATTTATTGTGTATTCCCTTGCCTTGTTTGCCCTCCCTAAATGCATTACCCCACACTTCTCCGGATTGAATTCCAATTGCCACTTTTCTGCCCACCTGATCAATCCATTGATATCTTGCTGCAGTCTACAGCTTATCTCCTTATCATCAACCACATGGCCAATTTTTGTACCATCTGCAAACTTCTTAATCATGCCCCCCACATTTAAGTCTAAATCATTGATATATTCCACAAAAAGCAAGGGACCTAGTACTGAGCCCCACGGAACCCCACTGGAATCAGCCTTCCAGTCATAAAAACACCCGTTGACCATTATCCTTTGCTTCCTAGATTGATTCCTTGGATGAATGGGTTGTCCTGTGAAGAGAGATTAAGTAGGATGGACCTATACTCACTGGAGTTTAGAAGAATGAGAGGTGGTCTCATTGAAACATACAAGATTCTGAGGGGGCTTGACAGGGTAGATGCTGAGAGATGGTTTCCCCTTGCTGGAGAGTCTAGAACTAGAGGGCACAGTCTCAAGATAAGGGGTCGGCCATTCAAGACTGAGATGAGGAGGAATTTCTTCACTCAGAGGGTTGTGAATCTTTGGAATTCTGTACCCCAGAGGGCTGTGAATGCTGAGCCATTGAATATATTCAAGGCTGAGATAGATAGATTTTTGAACTCTAAGGGAATCAAGGGAAATGGGGAGCAGGCAGGAAAGTAGAGTTGAGGTTGAAGATCAGCCATCTTATTGGATGGCGGGGCTGCCTCGAGAGGCCATATGTCTTAGTCCTGCTCCTATTTCTTATGCTCTTATTGTCTTATGTTCCTGCTACTGAGCCAATTTTGGATCCAACTAGCCACTTTCCCTTGGATCCCATGGGCTTTTACTTCCCCGACCAGTCTGCCATGTGGGACTTTGTCAAAAGCCTTGCTAAAATCCAGGTAGACGACATCAAACAAACTACCCTCATCGACCCTCCTTGTAACCTCCTCAAAAAATTCAATCAAGTTAGTCAGACACAGCTTTCCCTTAACAAACCCATGCTGACTGTCCTTGATTAATCCGTGCCTTTCTAAATGACGATTAATACTGTCCCTCAGAATTGTATCCAATAAATTGCCCACCACAAAGGTTTTTTTTTTATTCATTCATGGGATGTGGGTGTTGCTGGAGAGGCCAGCATTTATTGCCTATTCCTAATTGCCCCTTGAGAAGGTGGTGGTGAGCCGCCTTCTTGAACTGCCGCAGTCCGTGTGGTGAAGGTTCTCCCACAGTGCTGTTAGGAAGGGAGTTCAAGGTTACGCTGACTGGCCTATAATTACTCGGTCTATCCCTTTCTCCCTTTTTAAACAACGGTACAACGTTAGCAGTCCTCCAATCCTACGGCACCATGCCTATAGCCAGGGAGGATTGGAAAATGATGGTCAGAGCCTTCGCTGTTTCCTCCCTTGCTTCTCTTAACAGCCTGGGATACAATTCATCTGGGCCTGGCGATTTATCTACTTTCAAAAATGCGAATCCTGTTAATACTTTCTCCCTCACTATGTTTATCCCATCCAACATTTCACACTCCTCCTCCTGAACTACAATCTCTGCATCATCCCTCTCTTTTGTAAAGACAGATGCAAAATATTCATTAAGAACCAGACCCACATCTTCCGCCTCCACACACTGGTTACCTTTTTGGTCTGTAATAGGCCCTACTCTTTCCTTAGTTATCCTCTTGCTCTTTATGCATTTATAAAACATCTTTGGGTTTTCCTTGATTTCACTTGCCAATATTTTTTCATGCCCTCTCTTTGTTTTCCTAATTTCCTTTTTAATTTCACCCCTGCACTTTCTATACTCCTCTAGGCTTTCTGCAGTATTGAGTTCTCGGTATCTGACATAAGCTTCCCTTTTTTGCCTTATCCTACCCTGTATGCTCCTTGACATCCAGGGGACTCTAAATTTGGGTGTCTCACCCTTTGCTCTGAACCCTCACTATCTCCCCCTTGAATGCCTGCCACTGCTGTGATACTGATTTACCTTCAAGTAGCTGTTTCCAGTCCACTTTTGCCAAATCACATCTCAGCTTAGTAAAATTGGCCTTTCCCCAATTGAGAACTTTTACTCCTGGTCTATCTTTATCCTACGCTAAATCTAACTGAATTATGATCACTACGGTGGTGGGAGTTCTGGGAGTCTGCTGGCCAATATTTATCCCTCAACCAACATCACTAAAACAGATTATCTGGTCATTATCACATTGTTGTTTGTGGGACCTTCCTGTGCGCAAATTGGCTGGCACATTTACAACATTACAACAGAGACTGCACTTCAAAAAGTACTACATTGGCTGCAAACCACTTTGGAGCATCCTGAGGCCATGAGAGGAGTTATATAAATGCAAGTCTTTCTTTTTTTTAAACTCGGGGGAAACTTCCCTAAATTTTGGAATTTCAAATTTGAGGTCGTTCTCTACTTTCAATCCCTCTGATAGGAACATAGGAACAGGAGTAGGCCATTCAGCCCCTCGTGCCTGCTCCGCCATTTGATAAGATCATGGCTGATCTGTGATCTAACTCCATATACCTGCCTTTGGCCCATATCCCTTAATACCTTTGGTTGCCAAAAAGCTCTCTATCTCACATTTAAATTTAGCAATTGAGCTAGTATCTGCCGTTTGCAGAAGAGAGTTCCAAACTTCTACAACCCTTTGTGTGTAGAAATGTTTTCTAATCTCGCTCCTGAAAGGTCTGGCTCTAATTTTTAGACTGTGCCCCCTACTCCTAAAATCCCCAACCAGCAGAAATTGTTTCTCTCTATCCACCCTATCTGTTCCCCTTAATATCTTATAAACTTAGATCAGATCACCCCTTAACCTTCGAAACTCGAGAGAATACAACCCCAATTTGTGTAATCTCTCCTCGTAATTTAACCCTTGAAGTCCGGGTATCATTCTAGTAAACCTACGCTGCACTCCCTCCAAAGCCAATATGTCCTTCCGAAGGTGCGGTGCCCAGAATTGCTCACAGTACTCCAGGTGCGGTCTAACCAAGGTTTTGTATAGCTGCAGCATAACTTCTGCCCCCTTGTACTCTAGTCCTCTAGATATAAAGGCCAGCATTCCATTTGCCTTCTTGATTATTTTCTGCACCTGTTCATGACGCTTCAATGATCTATGTACCTGAATCTCTAAGTCCCTTTGGACATCCGCAGTTTTTAACTTCTTACCATTTAGAAAGTACCCTGTTCTATCCTTTTTTGATCCAAAGTGTATGACCTCACATTTGTCTACATTGAATTCCATTTGCCACAATTTTGCCCATTCAGCTAACCTATCAATATCGCTTTGTAATTTTATGTTTTCATCTACACTGCTTACAATGCCACCAATCTTTGTGTCATTGGCAAACTTAGATATGAGACTTTCTATGCCTTCATCTAAGTCGTTAATAAATATTGTGAATAATTGAAGCCCCAAGACAGATCCCTGCGGGACTCCACTAGTCACATCCTGCCAATGTGAGTACCTTCCCATTATCCGAACTCTCTGTCGCCTTTTGCTCAACCAACTTCCTAACCAAGTCCATACTTTTCCCTCAATTCCATGGGCTTCTATCTTAGCTATCAGTCTCTTATGTGGGACCTTATCAAATGCCTTCTGGAAGTCCATATAAATAACATCCATTGACATTCCCCTGTCCACTACTTTAGTCACCTCTTCAAAAAATTCAATCAGGTTTGTCAGGCATGACCTACCTTTCACAAATCCATGCTGGCTCTCTCTGATTAACTGAAAATTCTCGAGGTGTTCAGTCACCCTATCCTTAATTATAGACTCCAGCATTTTCCCCACAACAGATGTTAGGCTAACTGGTCTATAGTTCCCCGGTTTCCCTCCCTCTCCTTTCTTAAAAAGCGAAGTGATATGTGCAATTTTCCAATCTAGAGGGACAGTTCCTGAATCTAGAGAACTTTGAAAAATTATAGTTAGGGCATCTGCAATGTGCTCACCTACTTCCTTTAAAACCCTGGGATGGAAACCATCTGGTCCTGGGGATTTGTCACTCTTTAGTGCTAATATTTTCTTCATTACTGTTGCTTTACTTATGTTAATTTTATCAAGTCCCTGTCTCCGATTCAATATAAGTTTTCTTGGGATTTCCGGCATGCTATCCTCTTTTTCGACTGGAAATACTGACGCAAAGTAATTGTTCAACATGTCCGCCATTTCCCCATTGTCAATGACAATATCCCCACTTTCAGTTTTTAAGGGACCAACACTGCTCCTGACCACCCTCTTTTTCCTAATATAACTATAAAAGTTCTTCATATTGGTTTTGATATCCCTTGCAAGTTTCTTTTCATACTCTCTTTTTGGAGCTCTTACTATCTGTTTTGTGACCCTTTGTTGATCTTTGTATCTTTCCCATTCGCCAGGATCTGTACCATTTTTTGCCTTTTTGTATGTCCTTTCCTTATATCTTATACTGTCCCTTACCTCTTTCGTTGTCCATGGCTGGTTTTTTTGGCAACTAGAGTTCTTGCCCCTCAGGGGTATAAACCGATTCTGTATCACGTTAAATGTTTCTTTAAACATTTCCCACTGATCATCAGTCGTTTTACTCATTAACAGACTTGCCCAGTTTACTGTGGACAGTCTCTGTCTCATCCCATTGAAGTCGGCCTTACCCAAGTCTAGAATCTTAGCAGCTGATTCACTTTTTTCCCTTTCAAACACTACATTGAACTCGATCATGTTATGATCACTATTGGATAGATGTTCACGCACAGTTAAGCCATTAACTAAATCTGATTCACTACTCATTACTAAATCTAGTATGGCTTGCCCCCTTGTTGCCTCTAGGACATACTGCTGTAGAAAACTATCCCGGACACACTCAAGAAATTCACTACCTTTCTGACAGTTGCTAGTCCGCTTTTTCCAATCTATGTGAAGGTTAAAGTCCCCCATTAAGACCACTATGCCTTTCTTACACGCTTGTCTAATCTCTGCATTTATACAATCTCGCACTTCAGAGCTGCTGCCAGGGGTCCTATACACAACTCCCACTATAGTCTTCGATCCTTTCCTATTTCTCAATTCAACCCATAAGGTCTCTGTTGGCTGCTTACCTCTCGTTATATCCTCCTTTATCATTGAAGTGATTTCATCTCTAATCATTAAGGCTACTCCTCCCCCTCTTCCATTTTCCCTGTCTCTCCTGTAGACCTTATAACCCGGTATATTTAGTTCCCAATCCTGACCATCCTGCAGCCATGTCTCAGTAATAGCTATCACGTCATACCCTCCAATTTGAATTTGAACCTGTAGTTCATTTAATTTATTCCTTATACTCCGTGCACTCTTAGTTGGGCCACACACCCTAGCCTGACCTTCAGCTTTGATGCTGGGTTAATCGCCTTACGCCTTCTAGTTTTCACTTTATCTGTCGTGCCTAAAGTACACTTTCTTTCTGCTGCTCTACGCTTTTCCCTTTCACTTGTTCTTGAACAACTGTTTGTACTATTTGTATTGTAGATTTCCCCTGGGTCTTCCCCTCTCTTGCTGCTCTCAACTTTATTCCCTTCTGACTCCCCGCTCAGGTTCCCATCCCCCTGCCATTCTAGTTTAAACCTTCCCCAACAGCACTAGCAAACACCCCTGCGAGGACATTGGTCCCGGTCCTGCTCGAGTGTAACCCGTCCCGCTTGTACAGGTCCCACCTTCCCCAGAACCGGTCCCAATGTCCCAGGAATCTAAATTCCTCCCTCCTACACCATCCCTGTAGCCACGCATTCATCCTGTCTATTCTCCTGTTCCTATACTCACTAGCACATGGCACTGGTAGTAATCCTGAGATCACTACCTTTGAAGTCCTGCTTTTTAATTTATCTCCCAACTCCTTAAATTCACCTTGCAGGACCTCATCCCTTTTTTTACCTATGTCGTTGGTCCCAACGTGGACCACGACTACTGGCTGTTCACCCTCCCCCTCCAGAATGCCCTGCAGCCGCTCCGTGACATCCTTGACCCTATCACCAGGGAGGCAACATGCCATCCTGGAGTCATGTTTGCGGCCACAGAAACGCCTATCTGTTCCCCTTACAATTGAATCCCCGATCACTATAGCCCTGTCACTCTTCTTCCTCCCCTCCTGTGCAGCAGAACCACTCGTGGTGCCATGGTCTTGCCTTTTGCTGCATTCCACTGATAAGCCATCTCCCCCAACAGTATCCAAAGCAGAATATCTGTTTGAGAGGGAGATGGCCCCAGGGGACTCCTGCTCTACCTGCCTAGTCCTTTTACTCTGCCTGGCGGTCACCCATTTCCTTTCTGCCTGCGTAATCTTTACCTGCGGTGTGACCACCTCACTGAACGTGCTATTCACCATAGTTTCAGCATCGCGGATGCTCCACAGTGAATCCACCCGCAGCTCCAGCTCCGAAATACGGTTAGCCGGTAGCTGCAGCTGGACACAATTCCTGCACACATGGTCGCCAGGGACACTGGTAGTGTCCATGACTTCCCACATAGTGCAGGAGGAGCATATCACGGGTGCAAGCTGTGCTGCCATGACTTGCCTTAGACTCTCAGACTCTCCTCCCGCTCTAGGTCTCTCCTTTTATACTGTGCTCACCTCTCGGACTCTCCTGCCTCACCTGTGACGTCGCACAGTAGTTTTCTCTTGTTGCAGGTCTGCTGCTGCTTTTATTCCCCAATCTCAGTCTTCTACTCTCAGGTCCACTGCCGCTCTGGGGAAAAAGTTAGGAAAAGCAAGGCAAAGCAGCACCTCCTTCCCCCACTTCACCGAACTCCCACACTCACCAAACTCTCAGCAGATCACTCTGTCCTGCCTCACTCCGTGCTGTCGCACTGACAGGCCCCTGTATTTCTGCAGTTTGTGACTCAGATGAGTCAGGCCGGCCCCACCTTCAGGTACCAGTTTAATCTAGCTAACCAATTAACTTACTACAGCAGCTCTCTCTGCCGAAGCCTGACAGAAACTTAAAAATTTAAACTTTAAAATTGAACTTAAACAGTTGAAAGCAATATACACCAGATTTTAAAGAGATTAACCCTTAAACTCCCACACGTACCAAACTCTCAGCAGTTCACTGTGTTGTCCGCACACCGTATCAGTGTGTTTAACTCTATCCTGGTTGTTTTATTAATTTGTATGTAAAAGTCAGTTTCTCTATGGAGCATGAATAAATGTTTAAATCAGTAGTGATACATTATATATGTTCTTACTCCCCTGGGCCACATTAATCATTCCATGTCGCGGTGTTGTCAATGTGACTCAACATGTCTGAGACCTGTTCTTCAGCGTATCTTGATCATGCATTCCACACACTAGTTGCCTCACTGCAACATATCACATCTGTACACGGAGCAGTATTCCAAGATCAAGCAACATGAGACATCAGATACAAGCCATTCTTGCCCTCCAAGGCTATCTTATCAAAAGATTGGTGGCGGGGTGGGCAGGGAGTTGGGTGACCCCCTGGTCTGGAAGTCTTTGATTGGAATCTTTCCCTGCATGGTCCCAATGTTTCAGGCTACAAAATATATTCTCATCATTGTTCAGTACAGGCAAGGACACAACCATCTCCAAGAGAAAGTTATTGATTAACTATTCTTAACTACTTTCCTGACCTTTGCTAGGGTATTCTAGCTTCATACCCTTTATTGGGTCATGCCTGAGCAATTTATGGTTCCTTTGGGTGCATTCACATGTTTTGTTTCCTGACCCCTTGGTTCTGGTTATCTTAAAGTTTATTATTTTGTTTATTAATTCATGGGATGTGACATCACTGGCAAGGCCAGCATTTATTGCTCATCCCTAATTGCCCTTGAGAACCACTGCAGCTTGTGTGGCTTTTTTTGTAGCAGGATTGTACAACTGAGTGTCTTGCTGGGCCATTTCAGAGGGCAGTTAAGAATCAACCACATTGCTGTGGGTCTGGGGTCACATATAGGCCAGACCGGGTAAGGACGGCAGATTTCCTTCCCTAAAGGACATTAGTGAACCAGATGGGTTTTTACAACAATCTGGTAGCCTCATGGTCACCCATTACTGATACTAGTTTTTTATTCCAGATTTTTTTTTTTATTATTTAATTAATTGAATTTAAATTCCACAGCTGCTGTGGCAGGATTTAAATTCATGTTTCATGGATTAGTCCAGATCGCTGGACTCACTAGTTCAGTAACATAACCACTATGCTACCGCACCCATGATTACTGGGGTGCTGATTTTAGACCCCAGATGGTAGTGCAATTTTCCTGTTTATACCTTATACACTCGGTAGCTTGCTTGTGTCCAATAAAATTACATAAATTGCAAGATCTTCTTCTTCTATGTCCCCATAATATTACCGTTTAATTTGAGTTGTAGCCACGGTGAAACCTTACCGTCCAATAAACAATAATTTATCACCCATTAAAACATAGATTAGTCCAGTACTTTTGCATAGTTTATTAAACTCTTCTTGGACCTCTTTAAGATATCATGCATGTTGTACTCAGTTCTTTCTTCAGAATATACAGATAGCCCCCACCCAATGTTTTGTGCAGGTCATATTGTAAGTTCTGAGAGACCATTGTGTTCTTGTGCCATCCAGACTTTTAAAAAAATTCATTCTCGGGATTTGGGCTTCACCACAAGGCCGGCATTTATTGCCCATCCCAAGTTGCCGCTCGAGAAGGTGGTGGTGGGCCTTCTTCTTGAACCGCTGCAGTCCGTGTGGTGAAGGTTCTCTCTCCCACAGTGCTGTGAGGAAGGGAGTTCCAGGATTTTGACCCAACAACGATGAAGGAACGGCCGACATATGTCCAAGTCGGGGTGGTGTGTGACTCCGAGGGGAACTTGGAGGTGGCGGTGTTCCCCTGCACCTGCTGCCCTTTTCCTTCTAGGCGGTGGAGGTCACGGGGTTTGGGAGGCACTGCCAAGGAAGGCTGTGATTGACAGCGGAGATGGGACTGCTCACAGTAGTCTTCCGAGCAAATCGCCATGGCACCTCTCCTCGAGCAATTTGTTTCAAAAGCTGGTAAAGGACAATGAATGGGTTAACACTGGGCCTTGAGAGGCTAAACTTTACTCCACCTTGTGACCATGCTGTGATAGGACGTGACATTTGATAGTGCTCTTCTGATGTCTGTAGAAACAAACAAATCATCCGCCTAAGACAAAACTTGAGGCACTCGACTTGAATCCTGAAATTAAGAAAGGACTCTCATAAAGCATGATGTCTTTACAGTCAGAAGTCCGTTCCCTAGCCATTGACTCCATCCCTCTCTCTGACCACTGTCTCTGATTGAACCAAACTGTTCACAACCTCGGCCTCCTATTTGACCCGAAGCTGAGCGACCAACCCCATATCCTCTCCATCACCAAGACCGCCTACTTCCACCTCCTTAACATCGTCCATCTCCGCCCCGCCTCAGCTCATCTGCCGCTGAAACCCTTATCCATGCCTTTGTTACCTCCAGACTCGACTATACCAATGCTCCCCTGGCCGGCCTCCCACCTTGCACCCTCTGTAAACTTCAGCTCATCCAAAACTCTGCTGCCCCGTACCCTAACTCGCACCAAGTCCCATTCACCCATCACCCCCTGTGCTTGCTGACCTACATTGGCTCCTGGTCCACCAAGAGACAAGGAGGGGCGAGGCCATGCTGGGATTTGAACATGAGGATGAGAATTTTAAATCTGAGGCTTTTGTGGACCAGTATTTGTAATTTAACAATCTGATCGGACACTGGGACTACTAACTCAGGTTGGTTAGCATCAACTGCTCTACTTCAGTTCACAGAACACGGGCTTCCTGTGCCAATACAAGGCCTCAATCAGGCCCTGACATTTCAGTGTCGGCTAGCACACCGAGGGACTTGATGTGTAGCAGCCTCCGCAGGGGAGCAGGTGGGCCCCACAAGTGGGCTGCAGGCCTGCCAACGGGCCCGGGATGTGCAAAGAAATTACTTGCCGGATCGGCCCACTTGCTTGGGAGGGCTGGTCAGAGCCATGGCCTGGACCTGGGGAGGGGAGCCTGGATGGGCAGGCAGCCCGTTTCCTGGGCCACAGGGCAGGCAGTCGCCAAAGAAACACCCCGGATACGGTCTGCGTCCGCTGGCCCCATGCAAATGAGTTGCCCTCCTACTGATTCCATCAGCGACCAGCGTTGGAGGGCACCGGCAGGCAAGGTCCTGGAATTGACACCCACCGGCCAGAAACTCTACGGATTTCTCAAGAGACCTGCTTCAGAGACTCTTCCCACTCAGTGAGTTTCCGTGCGTGTCAGACCGAAGAGCTAGTGAACCAGGGGAATTTCGTGCGAACGTCCTGAAGAAAGGAGGGCCCGGTGTAATTTCAAGGCCTCTGTCACTTAAAGGGGAAGGAAGGCCCAGGTAACAAACATTTAGCCCCTAACAGGCTGGGGCTCTTTTCTCTGGAAAAGAGAAGACTGAGGGGTGACCTGATAGAGGTCCTCAAAATTATGAGGGTAGACATAGGGAAGATGTTTCCACTTGCATGGGAGATCAAAACCAGGGGCCATGAATATAAGATAGTCACTAATAAATCCAATAGTGAATTCAGGAGAAACTTCTTTACCCAGAGAGTGGTTAGAATGTGGAACTCGTTACCACAAGAAGTAGTTGAGGCGAATAACATGGACGCATTTAAGGGGAAGCTAGATAAACACATGAGGGAGAAAGGAATAGAAGGATATGCTGATAGGGTGAGATGAAGTTGGGAGGGAGGAGGCTCGTGTGGAGCATAAACAGCGGCATAGACCAGTTGGGCCGAATGGCCTGTTTCTGTGCTGTACATTCTGTGTAATTTTATGGATTACTTTCCTTCCCCCTTTAAGCTAGTTTGCTACAGTGAAGCGAGTTTATGCACAGCCACCTTAGCCGCACATTTCCCAAAATACAAACTCTATCCTGATGCACTCTGACTGCTCCAGTCATCATTAACATTCTTTCCAATGCTATTAACCTCCAGTGCTTCTTCCCTTGGCGTCCCGTAAATACACAAAAAAAAAAATCCGTAAAACCTTCAGGGAGCGAGAATGTTGCAGCACGTCCATAGGGTTTAATGGACTGTGGAGGTGGAAATCCCCTTGGTGTCCTGCCAGCAGATTGATTTACAAAAACAGCGCTGTGGAACATTGGTTCCAACTGTGAGTGGGTGTCTGCTGGTTTCCTGTGTGAGGCTGATTGACTAACACACACAGAGAGACCTGAGGCTCAAATGAGGGGGGAAAACAGCTGGGCTGAGAGCTGTGCCCACTGGCTTCAGGCTGCAAGTTACAGCCACGCCTTTAAAGTTTCAAATGTCTTAGTTAGTTCATCTGAGATGTACAAAAACTGCTGTAAGGGAGAGAGGGGGGAGGTGAGACATACACACCGTTGTATATTGGGGGGGGGGGGTGGTGAGATACACAGACTATTGTATATGGGGAGGGGGTGAAATGCCCAGACTGTTGTATATGGAGAGGGGGTGAAATACCCAGACTATTGTATATGGAGGGGGAGTGAGATACCCAGACTATTGTATATGGAGAGGGGGTGAAATACCCAGACTGTTGTATATGGGGAGGAGGTGAGATACCCAGACTTTGTATATGGGTAGGGTGCAAAATACACAGATTGTTGTAAATGGGGAGGGGGTGAAAAACCCAGACTATTGTATATGGAGAGGGGGTGAAATGCCCAGACTATTGTATATGGAGAGGGGGTGAAATACCCAGACTATTGTATATGGAGAGGGGGCGAAATACCCAGACTATTGTATATGGAGAGGGGGTGAGATACCCAGACTGTTGTATATGGAGAGGGGGTGAAATACCCAGACTGTTGTATATGGGGAAGGGCTGAAATACCCAGACTGTTGTATATGGGGAGGGGGTGAGATACACGGATTGTTGTTTATGGGGAAGGTGTGAGATACACAGACTGCTGTGTACAGGGAGGGTGTGAGATACACAGACTGCTGTATATGGGGAGCGTGTGAGATACACAGACTGCTGTATATGGGGAGCGTGTGAGATACACAGACTGCTGTATATGGGGAGCGTGTGAGATACACAGTCCTACAATTGGACTGCGGCAAATTGTCCTGCAAAAAAAACCTTGCATTTCTATAGCGCCTTTCACTACCTCAGGACGCCCCTAAGCATTTTGCACCCAATGAAGTACTTTTTGAAGTGTAATCACGGTTTGTAACGTAGGAAATATGACGGCCAATTTGTGCAGAGCAAGATCCCACAAACAGCAATGTGATAATGACCAGATAATCTGTTTTATAGTGATGTTGGTTGATAATATTGGCCGGGGAGAACTCCCCTGCTCGAACCTACAACCTTCTAACTCCAGAGACAAGAGTGCCACTGAGCCACGGCTGACACGTGGGTTAAGGAATTATTGAGACCCCCTTTCAAGAGAGAAGCCCTGAAATTTTTGCATGTGTTCTTCCTGTCTCTAACCACGATTCTGGTCGGACACCAGCGCAACCCAGTTATGCTGGATCTCACTATTGTTTCGGGGCGGGGGGGTTCTCCCACTGTCCCGCCAAAGTTACGGCAGGAGACTGGGAAAACCCCCCCCTTGGAATTTCAGGACAATCGGTGATTCGACGTGGGCAGTTCTCCTTCTTGACCCAGAGTTTTCAGGGAAAGTAACAGCGAGTTTAACGGGGAGCGCCGTTATTAATGTGTGAATAAGCCAGCAATTTGTGGTGAGGAAGAAATACCCTGTGAGTTGTGGATTGCCGCTCCACTGTTAGCCTCGTGAAAACGGCATCGCACCCTCAACCTCCCCGTGAGTTTCAAGAGATTGCTGCATTTGCGCTGTTGAAACAAAATCAAACTCGCTGCGGAAAGTTAGGGCTGGTACTGAACAGCATAAGTGCCCTTTTAATTAGGACATTTAAGTTCCTGCAATGCCAGAAAGGGAACAATTGAAACTGTAGCGTCTCATTCCTGCAGGTAGTAAATCGTGCTTGGAGATTTTTTTAAAAACATCCCAACTTTTCCTTTCCCTCACTTTTTTCTCTCTCTCTCGGTCCAATCTTTCTCTCCCTCTCTTTATTTCTCTTTCTGTACCTAATTTGATTCTAATTCACCCGATTTCCTTCTCCATCATTCCTCTGTTTCTTTCTCGATCCTTAATTCTCCTTGGTGAAGGAGATAGACTGTTGGTCCCGTCGTTCACCAAGGTCCCAGATGCCCCATTGCCCTCTCCGTGCCCGTTATCGGCTCGCACTTCCAGCAATTTGTGGCACAAAGAATTTTTCGAGCTGAAAGGGTGAGGGAAAAAAAACCTAACAAACGATGCCCCACTCCAGCAAGATCTGGGCCAATGTTTTGACAGCCTTTTCTTTCACTAAACTATACAGGAATGTCCTAAATCAGTTTTCATTCCATGATGATTACGGTGCATTTGCCTGTGGGTGTAGTGATGACACTCAAAGGTAATACAATCAATGTATTGTTGTGTCTGCAATATAAATAATTTTTATTGGCTTTTGATATAAATATCTTGTTGAACCTGTAATTCGGGTGGAAGGGGATTACACACAAAGCATCGAACATTCCGCTCAATAAATGGTTACTGCTCTTACACTTTATTTTTTTTTTATTCGTCCATGGGATGTGGGTGTCGCTGGCGAGGCCAGCATTTATTGCCCATCCCTAATTGCCCTCAAGAAGGTGGTGATGAGCCGCCTTCTTGAACCGCTGCAGTCCATGTGGTGAAGGTTCTCCCACAATGCTGTTAGGAAGGGAGTTCCAGGATTTTGACCCAGCGACGATGAAGGAACAGCCGATATATTCCCAAGTCGGGATGGTGTGTGACTTGGAGGGGAATGTGCAGGTGGTGTTGTTCCCATGTACCTGCTGCTCTTGTCCTTCTAGGTGGTAGAGGTCGCGGGTTTGGGAGGTGCTGTCGAAGAAGCCTTGGCGAGTTGCTGCAGTGCATCCTGTGGATGGTACACACTGCAGCCACTGTGCGCCGGTGGTGGAGGGAGTGAATGTTTAGGGTGGTGGATGGGGTGCCAATCAAGCGGACTGCTTTGTCCTGGATGGTGGCGAGCTTCTTGAGTGTTGTTGGAACTGCGCTCATCCAGGCAAGTGGAGAGTATTCCATCACACTCCTGACTTGTGCCTTGTAGATGGTGGAAAGGCTTTGGGGAATCAGGAGGTGACTCACTCACCACAGAATACCGAGCCTCTGACCTGCTCTTGTAGCCACAGTATTTATATGGCTGGTCCAGTTAAGTTTCTGGTCAATGGTGATCCCCAGGATGTTGATGGTGGGGGATTCGGCGATGGTAATGCCGTTGAATGTCAAGGTGAGGTGGTTAGACTCTCTCTTGTTGGAGATGGTCATTGCCTGGCACTTGTCTGGCATGAATGTTACTTGCCACTTATGAGCCCAAGCCTGGATGTTGTCCAGGTCTTGCTGCACGCGGGCTCGGACTGCTTCATTATTTGAGGGGTTGCGAATGGAACTGAACACTGTGCAATCATCAGCAAACATCCCCATTTCTGACCTTGTGATGGAGGGAAGGTCATTGATGAAGCAGCTGAAGATGGTTGGGCCTAGGACACTGCCCTGAGGAACTCCTGCAGCAATGCCCTGGGGCTGAGATGATTGGCCTCCAACAACCACTACCATCTTCCTTTGTGCTAGGTATGACTCCAGCCACTGGAGAGTTTTCCACCTGATTCCCATTGATTTCAATTTTACTAGGGCTCCTTGGTGCCACACTCGGTCAAATGCTGCCTTGATGTCAAGGGCAGTCACTCTCACCTCACTTCTGGAATTCAGCTCTTTTGTCCATGTTTGGACCAAGGCTGTAATGAGGTCTGGAGCCGAGTGGTCCTGGCGGAACCCAAACTGAACATCGGTGAGCAGGTTATTGGTGAGTAAGTGCTGCTTGATAGCACTGTCGACGACATCTTCCATCACTTTGCTGATGATTGAGAGTGGACTGATGGGGCGGTAATTGGCTGGATTGGATTTGTCCTGCTTTTTGTGGACAGGACATACCTGGGCAATTTTCCACATTGTCGGGTGGATGCCAGTGTTGTAGCTGTACTGGAACAGCTTGGCTAGAGGCGCAGCTAGTTCTGGAGCACAAGTCTTCAGCACTACAGCTGGGATGTTGTCGGGGCCCATAGCCTTTGCTGTATCCAGTGTACTCAGCCGTTTCTTGATATCACGTGGAGTGAATTGAATTGGCTGAAGTCTGGCTTGTGTGATGATGGGGATATCGGGAGGAGGCCGAGATGGATCATCCACTCAGCACTTCTGGCTAAAGATGGTTGCAAATGCTTCAGCCTTGTCTTTTGCACTCACGTGCTGGACTCTGCCATCATTAAGGATGGGGATGGGCATGCTCTTCTACACTCCTCATTGAACCAGGGTTGATCCCCTGGCTTGTTGGTAATGGTAGAGTGAGGAATATGCCGGGCCATGAGGTTACAGATTGTGCTGGAATACAATTCTGCTGCTGCTGGTGGCCCACAGCGCCTCATGTTTGCCCAGTTTTGAGCTGCGAGATCTGTTCTGAATCTATCCCATTTCGCACGGTGATAGTGCCACACAACACGTTGGATGGTGTCCTCAGTGCGAAGACGGGGCTTCGTCTCCAAGAGGACTGTGCAGAAAACAATCAAGAAGGCAAATGGAATGCTGGCCTTTATATCTAGAGGACTAGAGTACAAGGGGGCAGAAGTTATGCTGCAGCTATACAAAACCCTGGTTAGACCGCACCTGGGCACCGCACCTTCGGAAGGACATATTGGCCTTGGAGGGAGTGCAGCGTAGGTTTACTAGAATGATACCCGGACTTCAAGGGTTAAGTTACGAGGAGAGATTACACAAATTGGGGTTGTATTCTCTGGAGTTTCGAAGGTTAAGGGGTGATCTGATCGAAGTTTATCAGATATTAAGGGGAACAGATAGGGTGGATAGAGAGAAACTACTTCCACTGGTTGGGGATTTTAGGAGTAGGGGGCACAGTCTAAAAATTAGAGCCAGACCTTTCAGGAGCGAGATTAGAAAACATTTCTATACACAAAGGGTTGTAGAAGTTTGGAACTCTCTTCCGCAAATGGCAATTGATACTAGCTCAATTGCTAAATTGAAATCTGAGATTGATAGCTTTTTGGCAACCAAAGGTATTAAGGGATATGGGCCAAAGGCAGGTATATGGAGTTAGATCACAGATCAGCCATGATCTTATCAAATGGCGGAGCAGGCACGAGGGGCTGAATGGCCTACTCCTGTTCCTATGTTCCTACCAATGCTGTCATGGACAGATGCATTTGTGACAGGTAGATTGGTGAGGATGAGGTCAAGTAAGTTTTTCCCTTGTGTTGGTGCCCAGTCTAGCAGCTATGTCCTTCAGGACTCAGCCAGCTTGGTCAGTAGTGGTGCTACCGAGCCACTCTTGGTGATGGACATTGAAGTCCCCCACCCAGAGTACATTCTGTGCCCTTGCTACCCTCAGTGCTTCCTCCAAGTGGTGTTCAACATGGAGGAGGACTGATGCATCAGCTGAGGGTGGGCGGTAGGTGGTAATCAGCAGAAGGTTTCCTTGCCCATGTTTGACCTGATGCCATGAGATTTCATGGGATCCGGAGACAATGTTGAGGACTCCCAGGTCTACTCCCTCCTGACTGTATATCACTGTACCGCCACCTCTGGTGGGTCTATCCTGCCGGTGGGACAGGACATACCCAGGGATGGTGATGGAAGAGTCTGGGACATTGGCTGAAAGGTATGATTCTGTGAGTATGGCTATGTCAGGCTGTTGCTTGACTAGTCCGTGAGTCAGCTCTCCCAATTTTGGCACAAGTCCCCAGATGTTAGTGAGGAGGACTTTGCAGAATTGGAGAATATTGGAGAGTATTGGAGAATAAAAGGGTAGGAGGGAAGATGAGGCAAATCAGGAACTTGTAGGCAACCCTCCGAGATCTCTGCGCTCCTCCATTTTTGGCCTCTTGAGAATCCCCGATTTTAATCGCTCCACCATTGGCGGCCGTGCCTTCATCTGCCTCGGCCCTAAGTTCCGGAATTCCCTCTCTGAACCTCTCCGCTTCTCTCTCCTCCTTTTAAGACGCTCCTTAAAACCTACCTCTTTGACCGAGCTTTTGGTCACCTGTCCTTATACCCCCTTATGTGGCTCGGTGTCAAAATTTGTTCGATAATCGCTCCTGTGAAGTGCCCGTGGGACGTTCTACTATGTTAAAGGCGCTATATAAATGCAAGTTGTTGTTGTTGTAGGCGACTGCAGGCTCGGGGTTTAAAAACCCGTGGATTGGAGAAGGAAGGAGAGACAGAGGGAGGGGAGGAGTTCCACGGTTTGGTGCGAGAAGTCTTGGTTTCAACACAGGGAGGAAGAAGAGTGCGTAGGACGGGGTATTTGGAGCATACACGGAACGGGGGAGGAACTAAAGTATCATCAATGGTAAATGGACAGACAAGAGAGGTTGTGATGGAGAGAGAGGAGCTCCCTCTGCAGTTTGTTGTCCACCTCTTACTATTCCTAAAGCTGCTCATTGTTCAATAGTTGTTTTCAGGATACGAGACCTAATGTACTTGAATTGTTTATCGTAGTGCAATCACAATCAGGGTGGGACTACGCGACAGTGGTGTAGCAAGTTATTCACAGAGTATTTGAACAATTCCTCTCATACCTTCCTGAGTTTTGCATTGTTTTCCTGTGGTTTGTTTATGTTTGTCTGGTTTCTTTGTGTTACTGGCCATAGTTTGCTGTCCCAGCAGCTTCCTTGATGGAGAAAACCTTTCCGTTGTTCCTTTTTCTTTTACCTGATTTTTATTCTTCTTCTTCTCTTTCATTAGAGTAGACAGCTCAGAGTTGGCAGCACAAGCTTGATGGGAGGAATGGCCTCTTTATGCATTGAATATAAGTCAGCGGAGATAATGGTCAAACTATATAGGGTTCCGGTCAGACTGCAGCTTGAGTACTGTGTCCAGCTGGTCAGACCCACCTTGAGTACTGTGTCCAATTCTGGTCAGACCCACCTTGAGCACTGTATCCAGTTCTGGTCAGACCCACCTTGAGTACTGTGTCCAGTTCTGGTCAGACCCACCTTGAGTACTGTATCCAGTTCTGGTCAGACCCACCTTGAGTGCTGTGTCCAGTTCTGGTCAGACCCACCTTGAGTGCTGTGTCCAGTTCTGGTCAGACCCACCTTGAGTACTGTGACCAGTTCTGGTCAGACCCACCTTGAGTGCTGTGTCCAATTCTGGTCAGACCCACCTTGAGCACTGTATCCAGTTCTGGTCAGACCCACCTTGAGTGCTGTGTCCAGTTCTGGTCAGACCCACCTTGAGTGCTGTGTCCAGTTCTGGTCAGACCCACCTTGAGTACTGTGACCAGTTCTGGTCAGACCCACCTTGAGTGCTGTGTCCAGTTCTGGTCAGACCCACCTTGAGCACTGTGTCCAGTTCTGGTCAGAGCCACCTTGAGTATTGTGTCCAGTTCTGGTCAGACCCACCTTGAGTACTGTATCCAGTTCTGGTCAGACCCACCTTGAGTACTGTGTCCAATTCTGGTCAGACCCACCTTGAGCACTGTATCCAGTTCTGGTCAGACCCACCTTGAGTATTGTGTCCAGTTCTGGTCAGACCCACCTTGAGTGCTGTGTCCAGTTCTGGTCAGACCCACCTTGAGTACTGTGTCCAATTCTGGTCAGACCCACCTTGAGTACTGTGTCCAATTCTGGTCAGACCCACCTTGAGTACTGTATCCAGTTCTGGTCAGACCCACCTTGAGTACTGTGTCCAGTTCTGGTCAGACCCACCTTGAGTACTGTGTCCAGTTCTGGTCAGACTCACTGATTTTACTTTCCATTGATTACATTTTATGGTAAAATTGTCCCCTTAGATTCTGTAATTCGAGATAAAATTCGTAAGCACATAGAAATGCATGGGTTAATTAAGGACAGCCATCATGGATTTGTTAAAGGCAAGTCGTGTTTGACAAATTTAGTAGGGATTTCTGAAGAAGGAGGAGGATAGGTAAAGGGAATGCAGATATAGTGTCCATGCATTTTCAGAAAGCTTCGATAAGGTGCCTCATAAGGTTGTTGAAAAGTATCTGGGTGTATGGTACAAGAGGGAACTTAGCAGCCTGGATAGAAAATTGGTAGACACACAGGAAACAAAGAGTTAGAGTAAATGGATGTTGCTTGGATGGAGTAGGGCTGGAAGTGATGGCCAAGGGTCGAAAGGCATTCAGGAAGGAGGACAGATAGAGGTCAGCAACGTTAGGTAGACTGGTGGAAGATGCAACTTAATGTTGATAAATGTGAGGCAAGTCATTTGGGGAGAAAAAGCAAGGAATGAAAATATAAATTGAAAGAAAGATACTGAAGAGTGTGGTTGAACAGAGAGACCTGGGGTTCAAAAAACATGGGAGGGAAAATTGGTCTTTGCCAGTAGCGCAAAATGGGCTCATGGCCAATTGGCAAAGGGGAGGGAGATAAAACAGAGACTAGGACCTGCGGTCAAATCTCTTCATAGCCTCACCCCTCCCCATCTCTGGAACCTCCTGCAGCTCTGCAACCACCCCCAGAGCTCTCCGTTTCTCTGACTCCAGCCTCCTGTGCATCCACCCCCCTCCCTTTGCCCCATCATGAGTAGCTGTGCCTTCAGCCACCTTAGAGCCCCACACTCTGGAATTCCCTCTCTAAACTCCTCCGCCTCTCCACCTCCCTCTCCTCCTTTAAGATCCTCCTTGAAACCCAACTCTTTGGTCACCTCTCTCAATATCTCCTTCTTTGGCTCAGCACACAATTTGTTTTCCTAGTGTCTCTGTGAAATGCCTCGGGACGTTTGTCTGTATTAAAGGCGCCACATAAATACAAGTTGTTGTTAGAAGGACGGAGAATTTTTAGCCCAAATATATTTCCATAATTACTTGGCGATGCAAATTCATTTCATGCTGGTGGTTAACATTTATTGGTAAACAGTAATTTACTGGGAATGCCTGCATGGATTATTCACTGGCAGGTGCTTAACTCTTTCAAGCATCCACTCTGCATGTTTGTACAAGTCTGAGATTCCTGCCTGAGCTCTGTAACCGTAGCAAAGAGCTGCTGGGTCAAAAATACAGATGACCTTGTGGTTTAACGTCACAAATTTGGCTTCCATCCACTGACCATTTGGCCCACATCTTCCATTTTGGCCCGAACCTGTCCCCATTGGAAGTTAGTTGGCTCGAGTCTCCTGACTCTAATGGGACATGAGGCAATGCATTTCTTCCACCACTGTCTGTCCTGAGCAAGATATTGGACTCCGGTCAGAGTATGGTCCTGCCTTACGTCCAGCAGATCACAGGTTCTCCACAGTTGATATTTGCAAGTCTCTAACAGACTTGTCGTGTCTCAGTAACAAAAGGTATTTTTCCTTGGACTGGTCGTTAGTCTGGGTCACAACCCCCCCACCAGGAGGACCAGTGGACTGGCCTTTAGTCTGGCTCCTACCTTTCAACCTGAGTGACCCTACCAGGAGTTATACTTCCACCAGCACAGCTCTCACAGTTATAGGAGCACGCAAGCTTTCTCATCACATCAAGGTGCAGTCCCTGGGGAAGGCAACGGCATTAAGTGCAGACGGGCGATTTGTTGTAGAAAATAATTTCTTATTTTTTTTCCAATTTTTTTCTTCGGATGTGGGCATTGCTGGCAAGGCCGGCATTTATTACCCATCCCTAGAAGGTGGTGGTGGGCCGTCTTCTTGAACCACTGGTAGCGGTTTGATACCACCGAGTGACTCGCGAGGCCACTTCAGAGGGCAGTTAAGAGTCAACCACATTGGTGTGGGTGTGGAGTCACATATAGGCCCAGACCAGGTAAGGACGGCAGGTTTCCTTCCCTAAAGGACATTAGTGAACCAGTTGGGTTTTTACGACATTCCGACAGTTTCATGGCCACTTTTACCGATGCCAGCTTTTTATTTTCAGATTACTAGTCCAGTAACACAACCACTGCACAGGGATTATAAAATGCAGTTGCTTTATTATTGTCTTTGCAGCCGGTGTTTCGTGTGTTTT
This sequence comes from Heptranchias perlo, assembly GCF_035084215.1. Taxonomy (NCBI): domain Eukaryota; kingdom Metazoa; phylum Chordata; class Chondrichthyes; order Hexanchiformes; family Hexanchidae; genus Heptranchias; species Heptranchias perlo. The sequence continues at coordinate 4,152,158 of NC_090328.1, forward strand.
CCCTACATTTTCCCGATGAGACCATGATGGGAATGTTTGTGCAATGTGACAGGAGCAGCAGAACCATTGCTACCAATATCACAGAGAAACTCACTGCATGGAAACTATTGCCAGGAGTTGTGCGGAACAGGAAGATCCTTAAAGACATTCTTCTGCTTTCTGCAGGTAATAGTTGCATGGTCTGGGCCGGGGAGGGTGAGGAACATTGTGGGGGGGTGGAGGGGGGGAATGGTTGAAGACTGGGTCCGTAGGTTCTCCGCCCATTTTCGCCGCCAATAAAAATTCCGACAGGCGTGGTGGACGGGGCGGGGAGTGTGGGGTGAGGCTGACGCTCTTCATCCACCCCTGCGCTGACATCGAACAAGGAGGCGGGACCAGTGGTATGACATCACCAGTGAGAAATCCCGCCCACTCCTCACCCACCCCCCCACCCCCACCTTGGGGTGAAGTATATCTACATGATCCAGGCGTGTTTGCAATGCCAGGGTATGAGGTGAGGTCCACGATGGCTGTATCTTCACCAACAGTTGGACATTTATTCTTTATTCTGTGTTAACTTGCTACAGTACCCACCATTTAAAACGGGCAGTCACTTATCTCGGCCAAAAAGCTCCAGCTATTATTCATTTGCATAAATGTCAGTTTCAAAGTTGCTGGTTGTAGCGTTTTAAGTGCTCCCTTTATTTTGGGCAGAAAAGCTGTGCTTACTCATTACTTCACATCCCGTTAAGGAGCACTGAATACAAGAACAAATATAACTACTATTTCAATGCTCTCCTGGCCGGCCTCCCATCTTCCACCCTCCATAAACTTGAGCTCATCCAAAATTCTGCTGCCCGTATCCTAACTCGCACCAAGTCCCGTTCACCCATCACCCCCTGTGCTCACTGACCTACATTGGCTCCCGGTCTGGCAATAACTCAGTTTTAAAATTCTCATCCTTGTTTTCAAATCCCTCCATGGCCTCGCCCCTCCCTATCTCTGTAACCCCCTCCAGCCCTACAACCCTCCGAAATCTCTGGGCTCCTCCAATTCTTGCCTCTTGCGCATCCCCAATTTTAATCACTCCACCATTGGCGGCCGTGCCTTCAGGGCCTTAAACTCTGGAATTCCCTCCCTAAACCTTTCCCCCTCTCCACCTCTCTCTCCTCCTTTAAGACTCTCCTTAAAACCGACCTATTTGACCAAGCTTTTGGTCACCTGTCCTAATATCTCCTTATGTGGCTCGGAGTTAAATTTTGATTGATCACGCTCCAGTGAAGTGCCTTGGGACGTTTTACTGCAAGGTGCTATATAAATGCAAGTTGTCTTGTAAGTAAATAGGCAAATAATACCTCGTTAAATTTCTATTACTTTTTGTGTTCTTAAGCCCATCTAATCCCCTCTAAGTGGTGTGGGATTACAGTTTGTACTAAGCACTGACTGCAGTTTAAATAAAGCTGCAGGTCAGAGTGGAACTGGAAACAACTGGGTAAGAGGCCGCTGCATGGAAGGGATATTTTTGTTGTATAGAATGGTGCTATCACATTTTACCGACCATTGCATATAGTGGGCAAGTCGCATTAGCACCAACACGCCCGCTAGAAGTGCTGAGGACTGTGGATATCATAGTATGATAAGAGGTACAGCACAGGAGGAGGCTTTTCGGCCCATCATGCCTGTGCCGGCTCTTTGAAAGAGCCTTATCCAATTGGTCCCATTCCCCTGCTCTTTCCCCATAGCATGTAAATTTTTTCCCTTTGTAAGAATTAACCCAATAACAGATATAATTTAGTATAATTATAATCAATAGAAATTAAATGTACTATGAATCTATGTATCTATAAATGTAAACTGTCCTGTGTATTAATATAGTATGAACCATGTAATGTGTGTTTAATAAGAAAGTGCTGGTGGGCCGAGAATGGTGTATGATGGTTATTATAGTCAAGTTTGCGATTAAAACCAACAGAATGCTGACAACATGAAAGTGGGAATTAACAGACCTTGGGGAAAGGGAGGATGTGCTGTAATAGCATAGTGTCTAAAGATATGTAGATAAAGGGACTGAAGGTGAAATAAATCAAGGAGTCACCCAGGCTCAGGCCTCTCTATCTCGAGCCCCCGCAAGCTAGTGAATAGAAGTCTGTTTGTACAAACGGTCCTGTGAAGGCTGGCAGTGTAAACTCTAAGATAAGGTACCGTTAAGTCTGTAACAACAAGGCACGGATGGTACCAGGAGTTGTGCTTGGAATGTAACTTCTAAAAGGTGAGAGACATGATTAATAGTAAGGCTGAGAGATGTGGATGTGATAGTGAACTGCCACATAGACTGAAAAACGGGATAAGAAGAGACCTCAAAAGCTGAGGAAGGCGCACAAGATTCTGGCAAGGAAGAAGAGAACTCTTCAGTCAACAGAACATAGAGAGAGAGAGAGAGAGAGAGAGATAGAGACCGCGCCACAGTCACTTGGAGGGATACTTCTGAGGTTTCAAGGAACAGACTGTGACTATTTCTCTTTGTTAAGTATCACTTTCTTTGTACTAATTGTGATGTGCTTAATAAATCTGTTTTGCCTTTATACCAGCACCATACCATATGCAACCATACAAGTATATAACATTATCCATTGATCAAATATATATATATGACCAATGGATAACGTTATATTATTAATTGACATGGGTGAGGATGACTCCATTTTTCAAACATCCTGTGTTCCCACATCTTCAGGCTTCTTATCACTCCTCCTCCAGGTCCCCAAACCATTTTAATTAACTATCAATGGACTAGTTGGACCGAATGGCCTGTTTCACAGAATCATAGAAATTTACGGCACAGAAGGAGGCCAGTCAGCCCATCATGTCTGTGCCGACCGAAAAAGAGCTATCCAGCCTAATCCCACTTTCCGGCTCTTGGTCCGTAGCCCTGTAGGTTACGGCACTTCAGGAGCATATCCAGGTACTTTTTAAATGAGTTGAGGGTTTCTGCCTCGACCACCCTTTCAGGCAGTGAGTTCCAGACCCCCACCACCCTCTGGGTGAAAAAAATTCTCCTCAGCTCCCCTCTAATCCTTCTACCAATTACTTTAAATCTATGCCCCCTGGTTATTGACCCCTCTGCTAAGGGAAATAGGTCCTTCCTATCCACTCTATCTAGGCCCCTCATAATTTTATACACCTCAATTAAATCTCCCCTCAGCTTCCTTTGTTCCAAAGAAAACAGCCCCAGCCTATCCAATCTTCCCTCATAGCTAAAATTCTCCAGTCCTGGCAACATCCTTGTAAATCTCCTCTGTATCCTCTCTAGTGCAATCACATCTTTCCTGTAATGTGGTGACCAGAACTGTACACAGTACACAAGCTGTGGCCTAACCAATGTTTTATATAGTTCCAGCATAACCTCCCTGCTCTTATATTCTAAGCCTCAGCTAATAAAGGAAAGTATCCCGTATGCCTTCTTAACCACCTTATCTACCTGTCCTGCTACCTTCAGGGATCTGTGGACATGCACCCTAAGGTCCCTCTGTTCCTCTACACCTCTCAGCATCCTCCCATTTTTTGTTTATTCCCTTGCCTTGATTGTCCTCCCCAAATGCATTACCTCACACTTCTCTGGATTGAATTCCATTTGCCACTTTTCTGCCCACCTGACCAGTCCATTGATATCTTCCTGCAGTCCACAGCTTTCTTTCTCGCTATCAACCACACGGCCAAGTTTTGTATCATCTGAAAACTTCTTAATCACACCCCCTACATTTAAGTCTAAATCATTGATATATTCCACAAAAAACATCCATCCAGTCACAAAAACAACCAATGACCATTACACTTTGCTTCCTGCCACTGAGCCATTTTCCCTTGGATCCCATGGGCTTTTACTTTTCTGTCCTGTGGGACCTTGTCAAAAGCCTTCCTAAAATTCATGTAGACGACATCAAACATGTTACCCTCATCGACCCTCCTTGTTGCCTCCTCAAAAAATTCAATCAAGTTAGTCAGACTCGACCTTCCCTTAACAAATCCATGCTGACTGTCTTTGATTAACCCGTGCCTTAAATGACGATTAACACCGCCCCTCAGAATTTTTTCCAATAATTTGCCCACCAAGTTTAGGTTGACTGGCCTGTAATTACTCTGTCTATCTCTTTCTCCTTTTTTAAACAACGGTACAATGTTAGCAGTCCTCCAATCCTCCGGCACCACGCCTGTAGCCAGGGAGGATTGGAAAATGATGGTCAGAGCCTCCGCTATTTCCTCCCTTGCTTCTCTTAACAGCCTGGGATACATTTCATCTACTTTCAAAGATGCTAATCCCCCTAATATTTCCTCTCTCACTATGTTTATCCCATCCAATATTTCACACTCCTCCTCCTTAACTACAATCTCTGCATCGTCCCCCTCCTTTGTGAAGACAGACGTAAAGTATTCATTAAGAACCAAACCCACATCTTCCGCCTCCACACACAGGTTACCTTTTTGGTCTCCAATAGGCCCTACTCTTTAAGTATTTATAAAACATTTTTGGGCTTTCCTTAATTTTACATGCCAATATTTTTTCATGTCCTCTCTTTGCTTTCCTAATTTCCTTTTTAATTTCACCCCTGCACTTTCTATACTCCTCTAGGCTTTCTGCAGTATTGAGCTCTCAGTATCTGACATAAGCTTCCCTTTTTTGCCTTATCTTACCCTGTATGCTCCTTGACGTCCAGGGAGCTCTAGATTTGGAAGTCCCACCCTTTTTCTTTGTGGGAACGTATTTGCTCTGAGCCCTCACTATCTCCCCCTTGAATGCCTCCCACTGCTCTGACACTGATTCACCTTCAAGTAGCTGTTTCCAGTCCACTTTCGCTAAATCACTTCTCAGCTTAGTAAAATTGGCCTTTCCCCAATTGAGAACTTTTACTCCTGGTCTATCTCTGTCCTTTGCCATAACTGTGCTGTAAATTCTATGTAATTCCAGGTAAAACAGTCCGTCACTTCACAACATCAGAAAATAGGGGAAAACACAATTTCTCGGAGGGGATCAGCTTACCTATTGGATAAATAGAACCCTAACATTAAATAACCACCTTTTTTAAAAGGGAAGCCTTTCACTGAGGATCCCATTTCAGAAGGAGTCCTGCCATAAATACTTATACCCTTTATAAATATCAAATAATCATTTTTTTAAAACAAGGTCAGTATTTGACATAATTTTTTTTACTGTTTGTTTCTGGTGATTGTTGGGAGTGTTGTCTGTGTAAACACTGATATTGGAGTCACTGGGCCCCACAGTACGTAGGAAACAACACTGGAGAGCAGTGGTACAATGGGTCAGCACGCTGACCTTTCACCTCCGGCATTTGGGCTCAGATCCCAGCCCAGACTGATAGGATGAAAGTTTCCTCTCTCTATTGGCTATGTGTGGTTCTATGCGAGACGAGACTGGGCAGTCTCAACACGCGCTCTGGTGGGTGTGAGCCCCCTGCTCAACACTGAGCTGAACTCAACACTGAGCTGGCTATCTCATTCAGAGAGCCTGGGAGTTTATGTGAGAACTTGGACAATTCACACTGTTGCAGTAGGGGGCGGACTTCCCTGATTGGGGGTGAGTTAAGCCCTGGTTCTACTCCACGAACAATTCACACTGCTACAATACAGGGTGCTTTTCCTACTCCCTACATTACAACAACGACAGCTTTTGAGGTAAAAATCAGATCAGCCATGATCTCTTTGAATGGCGGAGCAGGCTCGAGGGGCCGAATGGCCTACTCCTGCTCCTATCTCTTATGGTCTTACGGTCTTATTAATGACTACACTTCAAAAAGCACTTCATTGACTGTAGAGCACTTTGAGATGTCCTGAAGTCATGAAAGGCTCCATATAAATGCAAGTCTTTCTTTCTCTACTCTACCAACATTTCACACTGTTACGGTAGGGGGCGCTCTTTCCTGATTGGGGGCTACTCTCCTTCAACCATGTCTTAACTCCAAAGCTAAGGAGAGCTCCCTCTATTGCATTGGTGTGATGCTTCCGTTTTCCACACCAGTCTTACTTGTGGCTTCCCTGAATAAGATTGACAGATCAGGAGCAGTTTTTCTTGGTGTGGCCCATGCCTTGGCGAAATAGCCCATCCACAGATGGACTCCACAATATCGCACGATTCTATCTGCAGATCAGAGGCTGCAGACAGCAATGGAAGTTGGGGGCTAGAGAGTCGTCATTGGAACCTGTGCGTTACTAAACCAGAAGCAGGGACAGTAGCAGTGGGGGAAGAGGGAGCAGGAGATACTAAAGCTACGTCATGGGCAACAGGCCACTGGAGATCCAGTGAACAGGTACCAGATTTCCACTACCCTTTGCGTGAAAAAGTGCTTCCTGATTTCACTCCCAAATGGCCTAGCTCTAATTTTAAGGTCATGCTCCCTTGTTCTGGATTCCCCCACCAGAGGAAATGGTTTCACGGTTTCTACCCTTTCGATTCCTTTTACCACTTTAAACACCTCAATCAGATCACTCCTCAACCTTCTAAACTCAAGGGAATACAAACACGTGGTTTAATATTCACAGAATATTACAGTTGTATCGGAAAATTCTTCAGCTAACAAACTGTATCTGTAAACTAAACTGACTGAATGTTAGAACGATACCAGGGATGAGGGACTTCAGTTACGTGGAGAGACTGGAGAAGCTGGGCTTGTTCTCCTTGGAACAGAGAAAGTTAAGGGGAGATTTAATAGAGGTGTTCAAAATCATGAATGGTTTTAATAGAGTAAATAAGGAGAAACTGTTTCCAGTGGCAGGAGGGTCGGTAACCAGAGGACGCAGATTTAAGATAATTGGCAAAAGAACCAGAGGGGAGATGATGAGACATTTTGTTACTCAGCGAGTTGTTAAGATCTGGAATGCACTGCCTGAAAGGGCGGTGGAAGCAGATTCAGTAATAACTTTCAAAAGGGAATTGGGAAAATACTTGAAAAGGGAAAACTTGCAGGGCTATGGGGAAAGAGCAGGGGGAGTGGGACCAATTGGAGAGCTTTTTCAAAGAGCCGGCACAGGCACGATGGGTTGAATGGCCTCCTTCTGTGCTGTATCATTCTATGTCATAGGAACATAGCCACATAGGAACAGGAGGAGGCCATTCAGCCCCTCGAGCCTGTTCCGCCATTGAATGAGATCATATCTGATCTGTATCCTAACTCCATCCACCCACCTCGGCTCCATTTCCCTTAACACCCGAGGCTCGCAAAAATCCATCGATCTCAGATTTTAAATTATTAATTGAGCATCTACTGCTTTTTGTGGGAGAGAGTTCCACACTTCTACCATCCTTTGTGTGATGTAATATTTCCTAACTTCTCTCCTGAATGTCCTGGCTCTGATTTTAAGGTTCTGTCCCCTTGTCCGAGACTCCCCCACCAGCGGAGAAAAATTCTCTCTATCTACCCTATCAATTCCTTGCAAAATCCTAAAAACCTCAATCAAATTACCCCTTAACCGTCTATATTCCAGGAAATACAAGCCCAGTTTATGTAATCTCTCCTCATAATTTAACCCTTGGAGCCCTGGTAACATTCTGGGGAACCTGCGTTGCACTCCTTCCAAGGCCAATATATCCTTTCTAAGGTGCGATGCCCAGAACTGTACACAGTGCTCCCGATGTGGTCTAACCAGGGCTTTGTACAGCTGTAGAAAAACTTCCCCCCTTTATATTCTAGTCCTCTAGTTATAAACACAAACATTCCATTAGCCTTTATGATTAATTTTTGTACCTGTCCATTACATTTTAGTGATCTGTGTACACGGACCCTTAAATCTCTTTGGACCTCCACTCTTCCTGGTTTTTCACCATTGAAAAAATACTCGGATCGATCCTTTTTTCGTCCAAAATGGATGACCTCACACTTAACTGTGTTGAAACCCATCTGCCACAGTTTTGCCCACTCATTTATTCTAGCAATGTCTCTTTGTAATTTTATGCTCCCGTCTACACTACTTACTACGCCACCAATCTTTATGTCATCGGCAAACTTGGAAAAATGGCTCTCTATTGTGTTATCTAAGTCATTGATAAATACAATGATTAGTTGAGACCCCAGCACAGATCCTTGTGGGACACCACTAGTCACTTCCTTCCAATTCGAGTACTTACCCATTATCCCTACTCTCTGTCTCTTACTGCCTAACCAGTCCCCTCAACATGTCAATAAACTGCCTTCAATTCCATGAGTTTTAATTTTAGCTAACAGTCTCTTGTATGGAACCTTATCGAATGCCTTCTGGAAGTCCATATAAACTACATCCATAGACATTCCCCTGTCTACTACTTTAGTTATTTCCTCATAAAATTCAATCAGGTTCATTAGCCCTGACCTACCCTTTACAAATCCATGTTGGCTCTCTCTAATCAGCTCAAATTTTTCTAAAGTGCTCAGTCACTCCTTAATTATAGATTCCAGTAACCTTCCCACAACAGATGTTAGACTAACAGGTTTATCATTTCCCAGATTCTCTCTCTCACCTTTTTTACATTACATTTGCAATTTGCCAATCTAAAGGGACAATTCCTGAATCGAGAGCTTTGGAAGATTGTGGCTAAAGCATCTGCAATTTCCTCACCCCAGTCCCTTTAAAACCCCGGGGTGGAAACTGTCAGGCCCTGGGGATTTGTCGGTCTTTAGAGCCATTATTCTTTCTAATACTGTTTTCTTGCTTAAGTTAACTAAGACTGTGAAGACTGACACAAAGTAATTATTCAACAAGTCTGCCATTTCCTTATTTTCATTTGCAAAATTACCCACATCTGTTTTTAAAGGGCCCACATTACCCTTGACTCTCCTTTTTCTTCTAATGTAATTGTAAAAACTTCTTGTGTTACTCATGACATCTCTCACGTGTTTCTTTTCATATTACCTTTTCCCAGCTCTGACTATCTTTTTTGTCTTCCTTTGCTGTCCTTTATATCTCTCCCAGTCCCCTGGATCGACAATATCTTTTTGCAATTTTGTATGCTCTTTCCTTTAGTTTTCTGTTGTCTCTCACCTCTTTTGTCGACCATGGCTATTTTATTTTGCGAGTGGTGCTCTGGCTTCTTATATTTGTTCTGTCTGAGGCTAAATTCTCTTTTGAACACCTCCCACTGTTCATCTGTAGTTTTAACCGATAACAGTTTTGACCAGTTTGCTGTCGTCAATCTCTGTCTCATCCCGTTAAAGTTAGCCTTAGCAAAATCTAAAATCTTACTAATTGTGTTAAGTTTCTCATTTTCAAACCTAACATTGAATTCGATCATATTATGATCACTGTTAGATAAATGTTCCCTTACTTTTTCTTAACTAAGTCTGGCTCATTACTAAATCTAGTGTGGCCTGCCGTCTTGTTGGTTCAAGAACATTTTGCTCCAGAAAACTATCTTTAGTGCACTCAAGAAATTCGTTACCTTTCTGACTTGAGCTACTCTGCTCTTCCCAATCAATATGAAAAGTAAAGCCTCCCATTAAAATAACTCTGCTTTTGCTACAAGCTTCTCTAATCTCTAAATTCACTAATGTCCTTTAGGGAAGGAAACCTGCCGTCGTTACCCGGTCTGGCCTATATGTGACTCCAGACCCACAGCAATGTGGTTGATTCTTAATTGCCCTCTGAAATGGCCTAGCAAGCCACTCAGTTGTAAAATCTCGCAACGAAAAGTCAAAATAAGAATAAAACCGGACGGACCACTAGGCACCGGACACGACAACGGCAAAACACCAAGCCCAGTCGACCCTGCAAGGTCCTCCTTACTAACATCTGGGGACTTGTGCCAAAATTGGGAGAGCTGTCCCACAGACTAGTCAAGCAACAGCCTGACATAGCCATACTCACAGAATCATACCTTTCAGCCAACGTCCCAGACTCTTCCATCACCATCCCTGGGTATGTCCTGTTCCACCGGCAGGACAGACCCACCAGAGGTGGCGGTACAGTGATATACAGTCAGGAGGGAGTGGCCCTGGGAGTCCTCAACATTGACTCCGGACCCCATGAAATCTCATGGCATCAGGTCAAACATGGGCAAGGAAACCTCCTGCTGATTACCACCTACCGCCCTCCCTCAGCTGATGAATCAGTCCTCCTCCATGTTGAGCACCACTTGGAGGAAGCACTGAGGGTAGAAAGGGCGCAGAATGTACTCTGGGTGGGGGACTTCAATGTCCATCACCAAGAGTGGCTCGGTAGCACCACTACTGACCGAGCTGGCCGAGTCCTGAAGGATATAGCTGCCATACTGGGCCTGCGGCAGGTGGTGAGCAAACCAACACGAGGGGAAAACTTACTTGACCTCGTCCTCACCAATCTACCTGTCGCAAATTCATCTGTCCATGACAGTATTGGTAGGAGTGACCACCGCACAGTCCTCGTGGAGATGAAGTCCCGTCTTCGCATTGAGGACACCATCCAACGTGTTGTGTGGCACTACCACCGTGCTAAATGGGATAGATTCAGAACAGATCTAGCAGCTCAAAACTGGGCATCCATGAGGCATTGTGGGCCATCAGCAGCAGCAGAATTGTATTCCAGCACAATCTGTAACCTCATGGCCCGGCATATTCCTCACTCTACCATTACCAACAAGCCAGGAGATCAACCCTGGTTCAATGAGGAGTGTAGAAGAGCATGCCAGGAGCAGCACCAGGCATACCTAAAAATGAGGTGCCAACCTGGTGAAGCGACAACTCAGGACTACATGCGTGCTAAACAGCGGAAGTAACATGCTATAGACAGAGCTAAGCGATTCCACAACCAACGGATCAGATCAAAGCTCTGCAGTCCTGCCACATCCAGTCGTGAATGGTGGTGGACAATTAAACAACTAACGGGAGGAGGAGGCTCTGTAAACATCCCCATCCTCAATGATGGCGGAGTCCAGCACGTGAGTGCAAAAGACAAGGCTGAAGCATTTGCAACCATCTTCAGCCAGAAGTGCCGAGTGGATGATCCATTTCGGCCTCCTCCCGATATCCCCACCATCAGAGAAGCCAGTCTTCAGCCAATTCGATTCACTCCACGTGATATCAAGAAACGGCTGAGTGCACTGGATACAGGAAAGGCTATGGGCCCCGACAACATCCCAGCTGTAGTGCTGAAGACTTGTGCTCCAGAACTATCTGCGCCTCTAGCCAAGCTGTTCCAGTACAGCTACAACACTGGCATCCACCCGACAATGTAGAAAATTGCCCAGGTATGTCCTGTCCACAAAAAGCAGGACAAATCCAATCCAGCAAATTACCACCCCATCAGTCTACTCTCAATCATCAGCAAAGTGATGGAAGGTGTCGTCGACAGTGCTATCAAGCGGCACTTACTCACCAATAACCTGCTCACCGATGCTCAGTTTGGGTTCCACCAGGACCACTCGGCTCCAGACCTCATTACAGCCTTGGTCCAAACATGGACAAAAGAGCTGAATTCCAGAAGTGAGGTGAGAGTGACTGCCCTTGACATCAAGGCAGCATTTGACCGAGTGTTGCACCAAGGAGCCCTAGTAAAATTGAGGTCAATGGGAATCAGGGGGAAAACTCTCCAGTGGCTGGAGTCATACCTAGCACAAAGGAAGATGGTAGTGGTTGTTGGTGGCCAATCATCTCAGCCCCAGGACATTGCTGCAGGAGTTCCTCAAAGCAGTGTCCTAGGCCCAACCATCTTCAGCTGCTTCATCAATGACCTTCCCTCCATCATAAGGTCAGAAATGGGAATGTTTGCTGATGATTGCACAGTGTTCAGTTCCATTCGCAACCCCTCAAATAATGAAGAAGTCCGAGCCCGCATGCAGCAAGACCTGGACAACATCCAGGCTTGGGCTCATAAGTGACAAATAACATTCGCGCCAGATAAGTGCCAGGCAATGACCATCTCCAACAAGAGAGAGTCTAACCACCTCCCCTTGACATTCAACGGCATTACCATCGCCGAATCCCCCACCATCAACATCCTGGGGGTCACCATTGACCAGAAACTTAACCGGACCAGCCATATAAATACCATGGCTACGAGAGCAGGTCAGAGGCTGGGTATTCTGCGGCGAGTGACTCACCTCCTGACTCCCCAAAGCCTTTCCACCATCTACAAGGCACAAGTCAGGAGTGTGATGGAATACTCTCCACTTGCTTGGATGAGTGCAGTTCCAACAACACTCAAGATAAAGCAGCCCGCTTGATTGGCACCCCATCCACCACCCTAAACATTCACTCCCTTCACCACCGGCGCACTGTGGCTGCAGTGTGTACCATCTACAGGATGCACTGCAGCAACTCCCCAAGGCTTCTTCGACAGCACCTCCCAAACCCGCAACCTCTACCACCTAGAAGGACAAGAGCAGCAGGTACATGGGAACAACACCACCTGCACGTTCCCCTCCAAGTCACACACCATCCCGACTTGGAAATATATCGCTGTTCCTTCATCGTCACTGGGTCAAAATCCTGGAACTCCCTTCCTAACAGCACTGTGGGAGAACCTTCACCACACGGACTGCAGCGGTTCAAGAAGGCGGCTCACCACCACCTTCTCAAGGGCAATTAGGGATGGGCAATAAATGCCGGCCTCGCCAGCGACGCCCACATTCCATGAACGAATAATTTTTAAAAATTAATACATTCTGCCATTTCATTGTTGCTATCAAGAGGAATGTAGACAACTCCCATTACAGTTTTAAGTCCTCTCTTATTCCTCAGCTCTAACCATACAGCCTCCATGAATGCTTTCCCTGACCGATATCCTCTCTTAATCACTTCGATAAAACAAAGCGAATCTGTCTGGTGATTACATTTTCATTCAAAATCTAATTTACGCACAATAAACACACAGCGTCCCTGCAGGTCGAGGTGTAAACGGCAATGATGTAATGTGCAGATACACAGCGCCCCTGCCACAATAACAACAACAACTTGCATTTATATAGCGCCTTTAATGCAGTAAAACATCCCAAGGCGCTTCACAGGAACGATTATCAAACAAAATTTGACACCGAGCCAGATAATGAGATATTAGGACAGGTGACCAAAAGCTTGGTTAAAGAGGTAGGTTTTAAGCAGAGTCTTAAAGGAGAAGAGAGAGGTGGAGAGGCGGTGAGGTTTAGGGAGGGAATTTCAGAGCTTAGGGCCCAGGCAGCTGAAGGCACGGCCACCAATGGCGGAGCGATTAAAATCGGGGATGTGCAAGAGGCCAGAATTGGAGGAGGGCAGAAATCTCGGAGGGTTGTAGGGCTGGAGGAGTTTACAGAGATAGGGAGGGGCGAGGCCACGGGGCAATTTGAAAACAAGGATGAGAATTTCTAAATCAAGGCGTTGCCGGACCGGGAGCCAATGAGGGTCAGCGAGCACAGCGGGTGATGGGGCAACGGGACGTGGTATGAGTTAGGATACGGGCAGCAGAGTTTTAGATGAGCTCAAGTTTATGGAGGTCGGCCAGGAGAGCCTTGGAATAGTCGAGTCTGGAGGTAACAAAGGCATGAATAAGGGTCAGGTCAGGGCTTATACTACAATGAAGTGATCCATGGACAGACAGCTCCCCTGCAGGTCAGTGTTTATATGGGTTTGCCGATGACACAAAGATAGGCAGCATTGTGAGCAGTGTAGATGGAAGCATAAAATTACAGAGAGATATTAATAGATTAAGTGAATGGGCAAAACTGTGGCAAATGGATTTCACTGTAGGCAAGTGTGAGGTCATCCACTTTGGACCTAAAAAGGATAGATCAGAGTACTTTCTAAATGGTGAAAAGCTCAAAACAATGGAGGTCCAAAGAGATTTAGGGGTCCATGTACATAGATCATTAAAATGTCATGGACAGGTACAGGAAATGATAAAAAAGGCTAATGGAATGCTGGCCTTTATATCTAGAGGACTAGAGTACAAGGGGGCAGAAGTTATGCTGCAGCTATACAAAACCCTGGTTAGACCGCACCTGGAGTACTGTGTTCGTTTCTGGGCACCGCACCTTCGGAAAGATATATTGGCCTTGGAGGGAGTGCAGCGTAGGTTTACTAGAATGATACCTGGACTTCAAGGGTTAATTTATGAGGAGAGATTACACAAATTGGGGTTGTATTCCCTGGAATTTAGAAGGTTAAGGGGTGATCTGATCGAAGTTTTCAAGATATTAAGGGGATCTGATAGGGTGGATAGAGAGAAACTATTTCCGCTGGTTGGGGAGTCCAGGAGTAGGGGGCACAGTCTAAAAATTAGAGCCAGGGCTTTCAGGAGTGAAGTTAGGAAACACTTCTACACACAAAGGGTGGGAGAAGTTTGGAACTCTCTTCTGCAAATGGCAGTTGATACTAGCTCAATTGTTAATTTTAAATCTGAGATTGATAGATTTTTGTTAACCAAAGGTATTAAAGGACTGCATCAGTTCATGAAGAAGGCTCACCACCACCCTCTCAAAGGCAACTTGGGATGGGCAAGAAATGCCGGCCTTGCCAGCGATGCCCACATCCCCAGAATGAATTTTTAAAGATCTGTACCATGCTGCTGACCACAAGCAAAGTTTTAAAATCCAGCGAGGGTGATTTTTATTAAAAGTATACCTCCTTTCCATCAAAAAAATAATAATCTTTTTTTATTATTCGTTCATGGGATGTAGGTGTCGCTGGCGAGGCCGGCATTTATTGCCCATCCCTAATTGCCCTTGAGAAGGTGGTGGTGAGCCGCCTTCTTGAACCGCTGCAGTCCGTGTGGTGACGGTTCTCCCACAGTGCTGTTAGGAAGGGAGTTCCAGGATTTTGACCCAGCGACAATGAAGGAACGGCGATATATTTCCAAGTCGGGATAGTGTGTGACTTGGAGGGGAACGTGCAGGTGGTGTTGTTAGTCTTACTGTGAAATTCTTTGACTTTTTTTTGAGACGTGGAGGGTGTGGTGCAGGATCTACCCCCCCCACCCCTGCTAGGAAGCCCCAGTAATGGCAGTAACTCCATAGCAAACAGTGAGGAGGGGGCATGACTCCAGACCAGCCTCAGAGCCTGTTGGCTCAGTGGCAACAGTCCAGCAGAGGCTGTGGGTCCAAGCCCCATCCAGGGCTCGAGTGTGCAGCTCAGCTGAATAAGGAGAGGTGCCATCTTTCAGGTGAGATGTGAAACCAAGGCCCTGACTGCCTATTGGAAGAAGAGCAGAGAATGGTGTCTCGGCCAACACTCCAACCAGCACCACCGAAAATAAGGATTAACTGGTCGGTCATTTATTTGTTGCTTTGGGATCTTGCTGTGCGCAAACTGGCTGCTGAGTTTACCTATAAAACAAGGGGGAGTTCTCCCCGGTGTCCTGGCCACCATTTATACCTCAACAACCATCACCAAAACAGATTATCTGGTCATTATCACATTGCTGTTTGTGGGATCTTGCTGTGTGCAAATTTCCTACATTACAACAGTGACTATACTTCAAAAAGTACATAATTGGCCGTAAAGTGCTTTGGGATGTCCTGAGGGTGTGAAAGGCGCTGTATAAATGCAATTTTCTTCTTCTTCTCTCTGGAGCCACCTGACCACACCAACTCCAGGGCTGGGAATGACCATCACTGGACAGGCCCATGTGGTCAAGGTTCGCTGCGAATGATAAAGTTCTCATTTTTAGGTCGAATAAATTCAAGATAAGTCTGGAGTTTCCTTTTATGAAAAGTAACAATACTGTAAACAAAAAGTACTTCCCCTTAAATTTTCTTCACCTGTTAAATGTTACTCATGGTCCATAATATTTTACTGATGGCAGGGCTGGTTGGGTCACTCATTAAATTCTCACACTGCCATGGTGGGATTTAAACTCACATTCTCTGGATCACTAGTGCAGTAACATAACCCCTACACTACCGGAACCTTGGTGACATAGTGGTTAGGTTATTTACTAGTAATCTAGAGGCCAGGGCTAATACTCTAGCAATCCAATGGCCCTATAGAAAGGAGAGCAGGGAGGTCTCCTGGTGTCCTTACCAACATTCATCCCTCGGCCAACACCACCAAAATACAGACGAACTGATCATTGAACTTATTTGCCGTTTGTGGGACCTTGCTGTGTACAAACTGGCTGCAACTTTTGGCTACAAAACAATAGTGACAGCACTTCACAAGTCGTTTACTGGTTGTAAAACACGTTGTGATGTGAAAGGGGCTCAGCATCAGTTTTCCATGCACCTATCTGTGAAGAGCATTTTTATGCTAAAGGCTGCTTAAGTAAACCATTTTATTTGTTTGCTCACTCTGACAATTTTTGGATGGTCTTCTGGTTTTGTGAATGATCTCATTTCAGTAGTGCTGTGTCCAAATTAATTGGTTCTTTGCCTCCAGGTGGTGCAGTGCATTTATTAATCATCGTCTAACAATTTTAGTGCTCACCTACAGGTAGCGCTGTGCATCAATCGCTGTGTTGCAGTATCAATGCTCACCTACAGGTGGTGCCGAGCATCAATCGTCGTGTTGCAGTATTAATGCTCATCTGCAGGCGGCGCCATGTATCAATCGCCATGTTGCAGTATTAATGCTTACCTACAGGTGGTGCGTCAATCAATCGCCGTTTTGCAGTATTAATGCTTACCTACAAGTGGCACCGCATATCAATCGCCATGTTGCAGTATCAATGCTCACCTACAGGTGGCGCCTTGTGTCAATCGCTGTGTTGCAGTATCAATGCTCAACTACAGGTAGCGCCTTGCATCAATTGCTGTGTTGCAGTATTAATGCTCACCTACAAGTGGCACTGTGCACCAATCGCAGTGTTGCAGTATCAATGCTCACCTGCAGATGGCGCCATGTTGCAGTACTAATGCTCATTTGCAGGCGGCAAAGTGCATCAATCGCCGTGTTGCAGTATCAATGCTCACCTACAGGTGGCGCCGAGCATCAATCGTCGTGTTGCAGTATTAATGCTCATCTGCAGGCGGCGTCATGTATCAATCGCCGTGTTGAAGTATTAATGCTTACCTACAGGTGGTGCGTCAATCAATCGCCATTTTGCAGTATTAATGCTCACCTACAAGTGGCACCGTATATCAATCGCCATGTTGCAGTATCAATGCTCACCTACAGGTGGCGCCGAAGATCAATCGTGACTGCAGTATCAATGCTCACCTGCAGGTGGCGCTGTGCATCACTCACCGTGTTACGGTATTAATGCTCACCTACAGGCGCGCTGTGTATCAATTGCCTTGTTTCAGTATCAATGCTCACCTACAGGTGGCGCCGTGCAATCGCCGTGTTACAGTATTAATGCTCACCTGCAGGCAGTGCTGTGTATCAATCGCCGTGTTGCAGTATTAATGCTCACCTACAAGCGGTGCTGTGTATCAATCACTGTGTTGCAGTATCAATGCACACCTACAGGTGGCGCCTTGCATCAATCACTGTGTTGCAGTATTAACGCTCAACTGCAGGCGACGCGTGCATCAATCACTGTTTTGCAGTATTAATGCTCACCTGCAGGTGGCGCCTGCATCAATCACTGTGTGGCAGTATGAATGCTCACCTGCAGGTGACGCTGTGCATCAATCACTGTGTGGCAGTACTAATGCTCACCTGCAGGTGGCACCGTGCATCAATCATTGTATTGCAGTATTAATGCTCAACTGCAGGCGGCGCCTTGCATCAATCACTGTGTTGCAGTATTACTCCTCACCTGCAGGTGGCGCCGTGCATCAATCGTCGTGTTGCGGTATTAGTGCTCACCTGCAGGCGATGCCGTGCATCAATTGTCATGTTACAGTATTAATGCTGACCTGCAGGTGGCGCCATGAATCAATCGCTGTGTTGCAGTATTAATGTTCACCTGCAGGCGGCGCCGTGCATGAATCGCCATGTTGCAGTATTAATGCTCATCTGCAGGTGGCGCCATGCATCAATCGCCGTGTTGCAGTATTAATGCTGACCTGCAGGTGGCACCGCGCATCAATCACTGTGTTACAGTATTAATGCTGACCTGCAGGTGGCGGCGTGCATCAATCACTGTCTTGCAGTATTAATGCTCAACTGCAGGCGGTGTGTGCATCAATTGTCGTGTTGCGGTATTAATGCTGACCTGCAGGCGGCGCCGTGCATCAATCACCGTGTTGCAGTATTAATGCTCAACTGCAGGCGGTGCCATGCATCAATCGCCGTGTTGCAGTATTAATGCTCACCTGCAGGTGGCACCGTGCATCTATCGCCATGTTGCAGTATTGATGCTCACCAGCAGGCGGCGCTGTGCATCTATCGCCGTGTTGCAGTATTAATGCTCACCTGCAGGTGGCGCGTGCATCAATCACTGTTTTGCAGTATTAATGCTCACCTGCAGGTGGCGCCTGCACCAATCACTGTGTGGCAGCATTATTGCTCAACTGCAGGCAGCGCTGCGCATCAATCACTGCGTTGCAGTATTAATGCTCACCTGCAGGTGGCGCCAGCATCAATCACTGTGTTGCAGTATTGCTCCTCACCTGCAGGTGGCGCCATGCATCAATCGTCGTGTTGCAGTATTAGTGCTCACCTGCAGGCGGCGCCGTGCATCAATCGCCGTGTTGCAGTATTAATGCTCAACTGCAGGCGGTGCCGTGCATCAATCGCCGTGTTGCAGTATTAATGCTCACCTGCAGGTGGCACCGTGCATCTATCGCCGTGTTGCAGTATTAATGCTCACCTGCAGGCGGCGCGTGCATCAATCACTGTTTTGCAGTATTAATGCTCACCTGCAGGTGGCGCCTGCACCAATCACTGTGTGGCAGCATTAATGCTCAACTGCAGGCGGCGCTGTGCATCAATCACTGTGTTGCAGTATTAATGCTCAACTGCAGGCGGCGTGTGCATCAATCGCTGCATTGCAGTATTAGTGCTCACCTGCAGGTGGCGCCTGCATCAATCACTGTGTTGCAGTATTACTCCTCACCTGCAGGTGGCGCCATGCATCAATCGTCGTGTTGCAGTATTAGTGCTCACCTGCAGGCGGCGCCGTGCATCAATTGTCTTGTTACAGTATTAAAGCTGACCTGCAGGTGGCGTCTGCATCAATCGTTGTGTTGCAGTATTAATGCTCACCTGCAGGTGGCGCCTGCATCAATCACTGTGTTGCAGTATTACTCCTCACCTGCAGGTGGCACCATGAATCAATCACTGTGTTGCAGTATTAATGCTGACCTGCAGGTGGTGGCGTGCATCAATCACTGTCTTGCAGTATTAATGCTCAACTGCAGGTGGTGTGTGCATCAATCGTCGTGTTGCAGTATTAATGCTGACCTGCAGGCGGCGCTGTGCATCAATCGCCGTGTTGCAGTATTAATGCTCAACTGCAGGCGGTGCCATGCATCAATCGCTGTGTTGCAGTATTAAAGCTGACCTGCAGGCGGTGCCGTGCATCAATCGCCGTGTTGCAGTATTAATGCTCACCTGCAGGCGGCGCCGTGCATCTATCGGCATGTTGCAGTATTAATGCTCACCTGCAGGCGGCGCATGCATCAATCACTGTTTTGCAGTATTAATGCTCACCTGCAGGCAGCGCCGTGCATCAATCGCTGTGTTACAGTATTAATGCTGACCTGCAGGTGGTGGCGTGCATCAATCACTGTCTTGCAGTATTAATGCTCAACTGCAGGTGGTGTGTGCATCAATCGTCGTGTTGCAGTATTAATGCTGACCTGCAGGCGGCGCTGTGCATCAATCGCCGTGTTGCAGTATTAATGCTCAACTGCAGGCGGTGCCATGCATCAATCGCTGTGTTGCAGTATTAAAGCTGACCTGCAGGCGGTGCCGTGCATCAATCGCCGTGTTGCAGTATTAATGCTCACCTGCAGGCGGCGCCGTGCATCTATCGGCATGTTGCAGTATTAATACTCACCTGCAGGCGGCGCATGCATCAATCACTGTTTTGCAGTATTAATGCTCACCTGCAGGTGGCGCCTGCACCAATCACTGTGTGGCAGCATTAATGCTCAACTGCAGGCGGCGCTGTGCATCAATCACTGTGTTGCAGTATTAATGCTCACCTCCAGGTGGTGCCTGCACCAATCACTGTGTGGCAGCATTAATGCTCAACTGCAGGCGGCGCTGTGCATCAATCACTGTGTTGCAGTGTTAATGCTCAACTGCAGGCGGCTTGTGCATCAATCGATGCGTTGCAGTATTAATGCTCACCTGCAGGTGGCGCCGTGCATCAATCACTGTGTTGCAGTATTACTCCTCACCTGCAGGTGGCGCTGTGCATCAATCGTCATGTTGCAGTATTAGTGCTCAACTGCAGGCGGCGCCGTGCATCAATTGTCATGTTACAGTATTAATGCTGACCTGCAAGTGGCGCTGTGCATCAATCAATGTGTTACAGTATTAGTGCTGACCTGCAGTTGGCGGCGTGCATCAATTACTGTCTTGCAGTATTAATGCTCAACTGCAGGCGGTGTGTGCATCAATCGCCATGATGCAGTATTAATGCTCACCTGCAGGCGGCGCATGCATCAATCACTGTTTTGCAGTATTAATGCTCACCTGCAGGTGGCGCCTACACCAATCACTGTGTGGCAGCATTAATGCTCAAATGCAGGCGGCGCTGTGCATCAATCACTGTGTTGCAGTATTAATGCTCACCTGCAGGCGGCGCCGTGCATCAATCGCCGTGTTGCAGTATTAATGCTCACCTGCAGGTGGCGCCTGCACCAATCACTGTGTGGCAGCATTAATGCTCAACTGCAGGCGGCGCTGTGCATCAATCACTGTGTTGCAGTATTAATGCTCAACTGCAGGCGGCGTGTGCATCAATCGCTGCATTGCAGTATTAGTGCTCACCTGCAGGTGGCGCTGTGCATCAATCGTCAGGTTGCAGTATTAGTGCTCACCTGCAGGCGGCGCCATGCATCAATCGTCGTGTTGCAGTATTAGTGCTCACCTGCAGGCGGCGCCGTGCATCAATTGTCTTGTTACAGTATTAAAGCTGACCTGCAGGTGGCGCCTGCATCAATCGTCGTGTTGCAGTATTAATGCTCACCTGCAGGTGGCGCCTGCATCAATCACTGTGTTGCAGTATTACTCCTCACCTGCAGGTGGCACCATGAATCAATCGCTGTGTTGCAGTATTAATGCTCACCTGCAGGCAGCGCCGTGCATCAATCGCTGTGTTACAGTATTAATGCTGACCTGCAGGTGGTGGCGTGCATCAATCACTGTCTTGCAGTATTAATGCTCAACTGCAGGCGGTGTGTGCATCAATCGTCGTGTTGCAGTATTAATGCTGACCTGCAGGCGGCGCTGTGCATCAATCGCCGTGTTGCAGTATTAATGCTCAACTGCAGGCGGTGCCATGCATCAATCGCTGTGTTGCAGTATTAAAGCTGACCTGCAGGCGGTGCCGTGCATCAATCGCCGTGTTGCAGTATTAATGCTCACCTGCAGGCGGCGCCGTGCATCTATCGGCATGTTGCAGTATTAATGCTCACCTGCAGGCGGCGCATGCATCAATCACTGTTTTGCAGTATTAATGCTCACCTGCAGGTGGCGCCTGCACCAATCACTGTGTGGCAGCATTAATGCTCAACTGCAGGCGGCGCTGTTCATCAATCACTGTGTTGCAGTATTAATGCTCACCTCCAGGTGGTGCCTGCACCAATCACTGTGTGGCAGCATTAATGCTCAACTGCAGGCAGCGCTGTGCATCAATCACTGTGTTGCAGTGTTAATGCTCAATTGCAGGTGGCTTGTGCATCAATCGATGCGTTGCAGTATTAATGCTCACCTGCAAGTGGGGCCGTGCATCAATCACTGTGTTGCAGTATTACTCCTCACCTGCAGGTGGCGGTGTGCATCAATCGTCATGTTGCAGTATTAGTGCTCACCTGCAGGCGGCGCCATGCATCAATTGTCATGTTACAGTATTAATGCTGACCTGCAAGTGGCGCTGTGCATCAATCAATGTGTTACAGTATTAGTGCTGACCTGCAGTTGGCGGCGTGCATCAATCACTGTCTTGCAGTATTAATGCTCAACTGCAGTCGGTGTGTGCATCAATCGCCATGATGCAGTATTAATGCTCACCTGCAGGCGGCGCATGCATCAATCACTGTTTTGCAGTATTAATGCTCACCTGCAGGTGGCCCTGCACCAATCACTGTGTGGCAGCATTAATGCTCAAATGCAGGCGGCGCTGTGCATCAATCACTGTGTTGCAGTATTAATGCTCACCTGCAGGTGGCGCCTGCACCAATCACTGTGTGACAGCATTAATGCTCAACTGCAGGCGCCGCTGTGCATCAATCACTGTGTTGCAGTATTAATGCTCAACTGTAGGCGGCGTGTGCATCAATCGCTGCATTGCAGTATTAATGCTCACCTGCAGGTGGCGCCGTGCATCAATCACTGTGTTGCAGTATTACTCCTCACCTGCAGGCGGCGCTGTGCATCAATCGCCATGTTGCAGTATTAATGCTCAACTGCAGGCGGTGTGTGCATCAATCGTCATGTTGCAGTATTAATGCTGACCTGCAGGCGGCGCCGTGCATCAATCACTGTGTTACAGTATTAATGCTCAACTGCAGGCGGTGTGTGCATCAATTGTCGTGTTACAGTATTAATGCTGACCTGAAGGCGGCGCCGTGCATCAATAGCCGTGTTGCAGTATTAATGCTCACCTGCAGGCGGCGCGTGCATCAATCACTGATTTGCAGTATTAATGCTCAACTGCAGGCGGTGCCGTACATCAATCACAGTGTTGCAGTATTAAAGCTGACCTGCAGGCGGTGCCGTGCATCAATCACTGTGTTGCAGTATTAAAGCTGACCTGCAGGCGGTGCCGTGCATCAATCGCCGTGTTGCAGTATTAATGCTGACCTGCAGGTGGCGCCATGAATCAATCGCTGTGTTGCAGTATTACTCCTCACCTGCAGGTGGCGCCATGCATCAATTGTCGTGTTGCAGTATTAGTGCTCACCTGCAGGTGGCGCCTGCACCAATCACTGTGTGGCAGCATTAATGCTCAACTGCAGGCGGCGCTGTGCATCAATCACTGTGTTGCAGTATTAATGCTCACCTGCAGGTGGTGCCTGCACCAATCACTGTGTGGCAGCATTAATGCTCAACTGTAGGTGGCGTGTGCATCAATCGCTGCATTGCAGTATTAATGCTCACCTGCAGGTGGCGCCGTGCATCAATCACTGTGTTGCTGTATTACTCCTCACCTGCAGGTGGCGCTGTGCATCACTCGTCATGTTGCAGTATTAATGCTGACCTGCAGGTGGCGCCATGAATCAATCGCTGTGTTACAGTATTAATGCTCACCTGCAGGTGGCGCCTGCACCAATCACTGTGTGACAGCATTAATGCTCAACTGCAGGCGCCGCTGTGCATCAATCACTGTGTTGCAGTATTAATGCTCAACTGTAGGCGGCGTGTGCATAAATCGCTGCATTGCAGTATTAATGCTCACCTGCAGGTGGCGCCGTGCATCAATCACTGTGTTGCAGTATTACTCCTCACCTGCAGGCGGCGCTGTGCATCAATCGCCATGTTGCAGTATTAATGCTCAACTGCAGGCGGTGTGTGCATCAATCGTCATGTTGCAGTATTAATGCTGACCTGCAGGCGGCGCCGTGCATCAATCACTGTGTTACAGTATTAATGCTGACCTGCAGGTGGCGGCGTGCATCAATCACTGTCTTGCAGTATTAATGCTCAACTGCAGGCGGTGTGTGCATCAATCGTCGTGTTACAGTATTAATGCTGACCTGAAGGCGGCGCCGTGCATCAATCGCCGTGCTGCAGTATTAATGCTCACCTGCAGGCGGCGCGTGCATCAATCACTGATTTGCAGTATTAATGCTCAACTGCAGGCGGTGCCGTGCATCAATCACTGTGTTGCAGTATTAAAGCTGACCTGCAGGCGGTGCCGTGCATCAATCGCCGTGTTGCAGTATTAATGCTCACCTGCAGGCGACGCAGTGCATCTATCGCCATGTTGCATTATTAATGCTCACCTGCAGGCGGCGCATGCATCAATCACTGTTTTGCAGTATTAATACTCACCGGCAGGTGGCGCCTGCACCAATCACTGTGTGGCAGCATTAATGCTCAACTGCAGGCGGCGCTGTGCATCAATCACCGTGTTGCAGTATTAATGCTCAACTGCAGGCGGCGTCTGCATCAATCACCGCGTTGCAGTATTAATGCTCACCTGCAGTTGGTGCCGTGCATCAATCACTGTGTTGCAGTATTACTCCTCACCTGCAGGCGGCGCCGTGCATCAATCGCCGTGTTGCAGTATTAATGCTGACCTGCAGGTGGCGCCATGAATCAATTGCTGTGTTGCAGTATTACTCCTCACCTGCAGGTGGCGCCATGCATCAATCGTCGTGTTGCAGTATTAGTGCTCACCTGCAGGCGGTGTGTGCATCAATCGTCGTGTTGCAGTATTAATGCTGACCTGCAGGCAGCGCTGTGCATCAATCACCGTGTTGCAGTATTAATGCTCAACTGCAGGCGGTGCAATACATCAATCGCTGTGTTGCAGTATTAAAGCTGACCTGCAGGCGGTGCCGTGCATCAATCGCCGTGTTGCAGTATTAATGCTCACCTGCAGGCGGCGCCGTGCATCTATCGCCATGATGCAGTATTAATGCTCACGTGCAGGCGGCGCATGCATCAATCACTGTTTTGCAGTATTAATGCACACCTGCAGGTGGTGCCTGCACCAATCACTGTGTGGCAGCATTAATGCTCAACTGCAGGCGGCGCTGTGCATCAATCACTGTGTTGCAGTATTAATGCTCACCTCCAGGTGGTGCCTGCACCAATCACTGTGTGGCAGCATTAATGCTCAACTGTAGGTGGCGTGTGCATCAATCGCTGCATTGCAGTATTAATTCTCACCTGCAGGTGGCGCTGTGCATCACTCGTCATGTTGCAGTATTAATGCTGACCTGCAGGTGGCGCCATGAATCAATCGCTGTGTTACAGTATTAATGCTGACCTGCAGGTGGTGGCGTGCATCAATCACTGTTTTGCAGTATTAATGCTCACCTGCAGGTGGCGCCTGCACCAATCAATGTGTGGCAGCATTAATGCTCAACTGCAGGCGGCGCTGTGCATCAATCACTGTGTTGCCGTATTAATGCTCAACTGCAGGCGGCGTGTGCATCAATCGCTGCGTTGCAGAATTAATGCTCACCTGCAGGTGGCGCCATGCATCAATCACTGTGTTGCAGTATTACTCCTCACCTGCAGGCGGCGTGTGCATCAATCGCTGTATTGCAGTATTAATGCTCACCTGCAGGCGGCGCCGTGCATCAATCGCCATGTTGCAGTATTAATGCTCAACTGCAGGCGGTGTGTGCATCAATCGTCATGTTGCAGTATTAATGCTGACCTGCAGGTGGCGGCGTGCATCAATCACTGTCTTGCAGTATTAATGCTCAACTGCAGGCGGTGTGTGCATCAATCGCCGTGTTGCAGTATTAATGCTGACCTGCAGGTCGCGCCATGAATCAATCGCTGTGTTGCAGTATTACTCCTCACCTGCAGGCGGCGCCGTGCATCAATTGTCATATTACAGTATTAATGCTGACCTACAGGTGGCGCCGTGAAACAATTGCTGTGTTGCAGTATTAATGCTCACCTGCAGGCGGCGCCGTGCATCAATCGCTGTGTTGCAGTATTAATGCTCATCTGCAGGTGGCGCCGTGCATCAATCGCCGTGTTGCAGTATTAATGCTGACCTGCAGGTGGCGCCGTGCATCAATCACTGTGTTACAGTATTAGTGCTGACCTGCAGGTGGCGGCGTGCATCAATCACTGTCTTGCAGTATTAATGCTCAACTGCAGGCGGTGTGTGCATCAATCGTCGTGTTGCAGTATTAATGCTCACCTGCAGGTGGCGCCTGCATCAATCACTGTGTGGCATCATTAATGCTCACCTGCAGGCGGCGCCTGCATCAATCACTGTGTTGCAGTATTTCTCCTCACCTGCAGGTGGCATCATGCATCAATCGTCGTGTTGCAGTATTAGTGCTCACCTGCAGGCGGCGCCGTGCATCAATTGTCATGTTACAGTATTAATGCTGACCTGCAGGTGGCGCCATGAATCAATCGCTGTATTGCAGTATTAATGCTGACCTGCAGGCGGTGCCGTGCATCAATCACTGTGTTGCAGTATTAAAGCTGACCTGCAGGCGGTGCCGTGCATCAATCGCCGTGTTGCAGTATGAATGCTCACCTGCAGGCGACGCAGTGCATCTATCGCCATGTTGCATTATTAATGCTCAACTGCAGGCGGCGCTGTGCATCAATCACTGTGTTGCAGTATTAATGCTCAACTGCAGGCGGCGTGTGCATCAATCGCTGCGTTGCAGAATTAATGCTCACCTGCAGGTGGCGCCATGCATCAATCACTGTGTTGCAGTATTACTCCTCACCTGCAGGCGGCGTGTGCATCAATCGCTGTATTGCAGTATTAATGCTCACCTGCAGGCGGCGCCGTGCATCAATCGCCATGTTGCAGTATTAATGCTCAACTGCAGGCGGTGTGTGCATCAATCGTCATGTTGCAGTATTAATGCTGACCTGCAGGTGGCGGCGTGCATCAATCACTGTCTTGCAGTATTAATGCTCAACTGCAGGCGGTGTGTGCATCAATCGTCGTGTT
Organism: Heptranchias perlo; assembly: GCF_035084215.1. Classification (NCBI taxonomy): domain Eukaryota; kingdom Metazoa; phylum Chordata; class Chondrichthyes; order Hexanchiformes; family Hexanchidae; genus Heptranchias; species Heptranchias perlo. The sequence goes on from NC_090328.1 coordinate 4,178,729, forward strand.
GCAGTATTAATGCTGACCTGCAGGCAGCGCTGTGCATCAATCACCGTGTTGCAGTATTAATGCTCAACTGCAGGCGGTGCAATACATCAATCGCTGTGTTGCAGTATTAAAGCTGACCTGCAGGCGGTGCCGTGCATCAATCGCCGTGTTGCAGTATTAATGCTCACCTGCAGGCGGCGCCGTGCATCTATCGCCATGATGCAGTATTAATGCTCACGTGCAGGCGGCGCATGCATCAATCACTGTTTTGCAGTATTAATGCACACCTGCAGGTGGTGCCTGCACCAATCACTGTGTGGCAGCATTAATGCTCAACTGCAGGCGGCGCTGTGCATCAATCACTGTGTTGCAGTATTAATGCTCACCTCCAGGTGGTGCCTGCACCAATCACTGTGTGGCAGCATTAATGCTCAACTGTAGGTGGCGTGTGCATCAATCGCTGCATTGCAGTATTAATTCTCACCTGCAGGTGGCGCTGTGCATCACTCGTCATGTTGCAGTATTAATGCTGACCTGCAGGTGGCGCCATGAATCAATCGCTGTGTTACAGTATTAATGCTCACCTGCAGGTGGCGCCTGCACCAATCAATGTGTGGCAGCATTAATGCTCAACTGCAGGCGGCGCTGTGCATCAATCACTGTGTTGCCGTATTAATGCTCAACTGCAGGCGGCGTGTGCATCAATCGCTGCGTTGCAGAATTAATGCTCACCTGCAGGTGGCGCCATGCATCAATCACTGTGTTGCAGTATTACTCCTCACCTGCAGGCGGCGTGTGCATCAATCGCTGTATTGCAGTATTAATGCTCACCTGCAGGCGGCGCCGTGCATCAATCGCCATGTTGCAGTATTAATGCTCAACTGCAGGCGGTGTGTGCATCAATCGTCATGTTGCAGTATTAATGCTGACCTGCAGGTGGCGGCGTGCATCAATCACTGTCTTGCAGTATTAATGCTCAACTGCAGGCGGTGTGTGCATCAATCGCCGTGTTGCAGTATTAATGATGACCTGCAGGTCGCGCCATGAATCAATCGCTGTGTTGCAGTATTACTCCTCACCTGCAGGCGGCGCCGTGCATCAATTGTCATATTACAGTATTAATGCTGACCTACAGGTGGCGCCGTGAAACAATTGCTGTGTTGCAGTATTAATGCTCACCTGCAGGCGGCGCCGTGCATCAATCGCTGTGTTGCAGTATTAATGCTCATCTGCAGGTGGCGCCGTGCATCAATCGCCGTGTTGCAGTATTAATGCTGACCTGCAGGTGGCGCCGTGCATCAATCACTGTGTTACAGTATTAGTGCTGACCTGCAGGTGGCGGCGTGCATCAATCACTGTCTTGCAGTATTAATGCTCAACTGCAGGCGGTGTGTGCATCAATCGTCGTGTTGCAGTATTAATGCTCACCTGCAGGTGGCGCCTGCATCAATCACTGTGTGGCATCATTAATGCTCACCTGCAGGCGGCGCCTGCATCAATCACTGTGTTGCAGTATTTCTCCTCACCTGCAGGTGGCATCATGCATCAATCGTCGTGTTGCAGTATTAGTGCTCACCTGCAGGCGGCGCCGTGCATCAATTGTCATGTTACAGTATTAATGCTGACCTGCAGGTGGCGCCATGAATCAATCGCTGTATTGCAGTATTAATGCTGACCTGCAGGCGGCGCCGTGCATCAATCACTGTGTTACAGTTTTAATGCTGACCTGAAGGCGGCGCTGTGCATCAATCGCCGTGTTGCAGTATTAATGCTCACCTGCAGGCGGCGCGTGCATCAATCACTGTTTTGCAGTATTAATGCTCAACTGCAGGCGGTGCCGTGCATCAATCACTGTGTTGCAGTATTAAAGCTGACCTGCAGGCGGTGCCCTGCATCAATTGCCGTGTTGCAGTATTAATGCTCACCTGCAGGCGACACCGTGCATCCATCGCCATGTTGCAGTATTAATGAGCACCTGCAGGCGGCGCATGCATCAATCACTGTTTTGCAGTATTAATGCTCAACTGCAGGCGGCGCTGTGCATCAATCACTGTGTTGCAGTATTAATGCTCAACGGCAGGCGGCGTGTGCACCAATCACTGCGTTGCAGTATTAATGCTCACCTGCAGGTGGCGCCGTGCATCAATCACTGTGTTGCAGTATTACTCCTCACCTGCAGGCGGCGCCGTGCATCAATCACGGTGTTGTAGTATTAATGCTGACCTGCAGGTGGCGCCATGAATCAATCGCTGTGTTGCAGTATTACTCATCACCTGCAGGTGGCGCCGTGCATCAATCACTGTTTTGCAGTATTAATGCTCACCTGCAGGTGGCGCCTGCACCAATCACTGTGTTGTAGTATTACTCCTCACCTGCAGGCGGCGCCGTGCATCAATTGTCATGTTACAGTATTAATGCTGACCTGCAGGTGGCGCCTGCACCAATCACTGTGTGGCAGCATTAATGCTCAACTGCAGGCGGCGCTGTGCATCAATCACTGTTTTGCAGTATTAGTGCTCACCTGCAGGAGGCGCCTTACATCAATTGTCATGTTACAGTATTAATGCTGACCTGCAGGTGGCGCCATGTATCAATCGCTGTGTTGCAGTATGAATGCTCACCTGCAGGCGGCGCCGTGCATCAATCGCCATATTGCAGTATTAATGCTCACTTGCAGGTGGCGGCGTGCATCAATCACTGTCTTGCAGTATTAATGCTCAACTGCAGGCGGTGTGTGCATCAACTGCCATGTTGCAGTATTAATGCTCACCTGCAGGCGGTGCATGCACCAATCACTGTGTTGCAGTATTACTCCTCACCTGCAGGTGGCGGCGTGCATCAATCACTGTTTTGCAGTATTAATGCTCACCTGCAGGTGGCGCCGTGCATCAATCACTTTGTTGCAGTATTACTCCTCACCTGCAGGCGGCGCCGTGCATCAATCGCCGTGTTGCAGTATTAATGCTGACCTGCACGTGGCGCCATGCATCAATCGCTGTGTTGCAGTATTACTCCTCACCTGCAGGCGGCGCCGTGCATCAATCGCCGTGTTGCAGTATTAATGCTGACCTGCAGGTGGCGCCATGAATCAATCGTCGTGTTGCAGTATTAGTGCTCACCTGCAGGCGGTGTGTGCATCAATCGTCGTGTTGCAGTATTAATGCTGACCTGCAGGCAGCGCTGTGCATCAATCGCCGTGTTGCAGTAATAATGCTCAACTGCAGGCGGTGCAATACATCAATCGCTGTGTTGCAGTATTAAAGCTGACCTGCAGGCGGCGCCGTGCATCTATCGCCATGATGCAGTATTAATGCTCACCTGCAGGCGGCGCATGCATCAATCACTGTTTTGCAGTATTAATGCACACCTGCAGGTGGCGCCTGCACCAATCACTGTGTGGCAGCATTAATGCTCAACTGCAGGCAGCGCTGTGCATCAATCACTGTGTTGCAGTATTAATGCTCACCTCCAGGTGGTGCCTGCACCAATCACTGTGTGGCAGCATTAATGCTCAACTGTAGGTAGCTTGTGCATCAATCGCTGCATTGCAGTATTAATGCTCACCTGCAGGTGGCGCCGTGCATCAATCACTGTGTTGCAGTATTACTCCTCACCTGCAGGTGGCGCTGTGCATCACTCGTCATGTTGCAGTATTAATGCTGACCTGCAGGTGGCGCCATGAATCAATCGCTGTGTTACAGTATTAATGCTCACCTGCAGGTGGCGCCTGCACCAATCACTGTGTGACAGCATTAATGCTCAACTGCAGGCGCCGCTGTGCATCAATCACTGTGTTGCAGTATTAATGCTCAACTGTAGGCGGCGTGTGCATAAATCGCTGCATTGCAGTATTAATGCTCACCTGCAGGTGGCGCCGTGCATCAATCACTGTGTTGCAGTATTACTCCTCACCTGCAGGCGGCGCTGTGCATCAATCGCCATGTTGCAGTATTAATGCTCAACTGCAGGCGGTGTGTGCATCAATCGTCATGTTGCAGTATTAATGCTGACCTGCAGGCGGCGCCGTGCATCAATCACTGTGTTACAGTATTAATGCTGACCTGCAGGTGGCGGCGTGCATCAATCACTGTCTTGCAGTATTAATGCTCAACTGCAGGCGGTGTGTGCATCAATCATCGTGTTACAGTATTAATGCTGACCTGAAGGCGGCGCCGTGCATCAATCGCCGTGTTGCAGTATTAATGCTCACCTGCAGGTGGCGCGTGCATCAATCACTGATTTGCAGTATTAATGCTCAACTGCAGGCGGTGCCGTGCATCAATCACTGTGTTGCAGTATTAAAGCTGACCTGCAGGCGGTGCCGTGCATCAATCGCCGTGTTGCAGTATGAATGCTCACCTGCAGGCGACGCAGTGCATCTATCGCCATGTTGCATTATTAATGCTCAACTGCAGGCGGCGCTGTGCATCAATCACTGTGTTGCAGTATTAATGCTCAACTGCAGGCGGCGTCTTCATCAATCACTGCATTGCAGTATTAATGCTCACCTGCAGGTGGCGCCGTGCATCAATCACTGTGTTGCAGTATTACTCCTCACCTGCAGGCGGCGCTGTGCATCAATCGTCATGTTGCAGTATTAATGCTGACCTGCAGGCGGCGCCGTGCATCAATCACTGTGTTACAGTTTTAATGCTGACCTGAAGGCAGCGCCGTGCATCAATCGCCATGTTGCAGTATTAATGCTCACCTGCAGGCGGCGCGTGCATCAATCACTGTTTTGCAGTATTAATGCTCAACTGCAGGCGGTGCCGTGCATCAATCACTGTGTTGCAGTATTAAAGCTGACCTGCAGGCGGTGCCCTGCATCAATTGCCGTGTTGCAGTATTAATGCTCACCTGCAGGCGACGCCGTGCATCCATCGCCATGTTGCAGTATTAATGATCACCTGCAGGCGGCGCATGCATCAATCACTGTTTTGCAGTATTAATGCTCAACTGCAGGCGGCGCTGTGAATCAATCACTGTGTTGCAGTATTAATGCTCAACGGCAGGCGGCGTGTGCATCAATCACTGCGTTGCAGTATTAATGCTCACCTGCAGGTGGCGCCGTGCATCAATCACTGTGTTGCAGTATTACTCCTCACCTGCAGGCGGCGCCGTGCATCAATCGCCGTGTTGCAGTATTAATGCTGACCTGCAGGTGGCGCCATGAATCAATTGCTGTGTTGCAGTATTACTCCTCACCTGCAGGTGGCGCCGTGCATCAATCACTGTTTTGCAGTATTAATGCTCACCTGCAGGTGGCGCCTGCACCAATCACTTTGTTGTAGTAATACTCCTCACCTGCAGGCGGCGCCGTGCATCAATTGTCATGTTACAGTATTAATGCTGACCTGCAGGTGGCGCCATGAATCAATCGCTGTGTTGCAGTATGAATGCTCACCTGCAGGCGGCGCCGTGAATCAATCGCCATATTGCAGTATTAATGCTCACTTGCAGGTGGCGGCGTGCACCAATCACTGTCTTGCAATATTAATGCTCAACTGCAGGCGGTGTGTGCATCAATCGCCATGTTGCAGTATTAATGCTGACCTGCAGGCGGCGCCGTGCATCAATCGCCGTATTGCAGTATTAATGCTCACTTGCAGGTGGCGGCGTGCATCAATCACTGTCTTGCAGTATTAATGCTCAACTGCAGGCGGTGTGTGCATCAATCGCCATGTTGCAGTATTAATGCTGACCTGCAGGTGGCGCCGTGCATCAATCGTCGTGTTGCAGTATTAGTGCTCACCTGCAGGCGGCGCCGTGCATCAATTGTCATGTTACAGTATTAATGCTGACCTGCAGGTGGCGCCATGAATCAATTGCTGTGTTGCAGTATTAATGCTGACCTGCAGGCGGCACCGTGCATCAATCGCCGTGTTGCAGTATTAATGCTCACCTGCAGGCGGCGCGTGCATCAATCACTGTTTTGCAGTATTAATGCTCACCTGCAGGTGGCGCCTGCATCAATCACTGTGTTGCAGTATTACTCCTCACCAGCAGGTGACGCCGTGCATCAATCACTGTGTTACAGTATTAGTGCTGACCTGCAGGTGGCGGCGTGCATCAATCACTGTCTTGCAGTATTAATGCTCAACTGCAGGCGGTGTGTGCATCAATCGTCGTGTTGCAGTATTAATGCTCACCTGCAGGTGGCGCCTGCATCAATCACTGTGTGGCATCATTAATGCTCACCTGCAGGCCGCGCCTGCATCAATCACTGTGTTGCAGTATTTCTCCTCACCTGCAGGTGGCTTCATGCATCAATCGTCGTGTTGCAGTATTAGTGCTCACCTGCAGGCGGCGCCGTGCATCAATTGTCATGTTACAGTATTAATGCTGACCTGCAGGTGGCGCCATGAATCAATCGCTGTATTGCAGTATTAATGCTAACCTGCAGGCGGCGCTGTGCATCAATCGCCATGTTGCAGTATTAATGCTCAACTGCAGGCAGTGTGTGCATCAATCGTCATGTTGCAGTATTAATGCTGACCTGCAGGCGGCGCCGTGCATCAATCACTGTGTTACAGTTTTAATGCTGACCTGAAGGCGGCGCCGTGCATCAATCGCCGTGTTGCAGTATTAATGCTCACCTGCAGACGGCGCGTGCATCAATCACTGTTTTGCAGTATTAATGCTCAACTGCAGGCGGTGCCGTACATCAATCACTGTGTTGCAGTATTAAAGCTGACCTGCAGGCGGTGCCCTGCATCAATCGCCGTGTTGCAGTATTAATGCTCACCTGCAGGCGACGCCGTGCATCCATCGCCATGTTGCAGTATTAATGATCACCTGCAGGGGGCGCATGCATCAATCACTGTTTTGCAGTATTAATGCTCAACTGCAGGCGGCGCTGTGAATCAATCACTGTGTTGCAGTATTAATGCTCAACGGCAGGCGGCGTGTGCATCAATCACTGCGTTGCAGTATTAATGCTCACCTGCAGGTGGCGCCGTCATCAATCACTGTGTTGCAGTATTACTCCTCACCTGCAGGCGGCGCCGTGCATCAATCGCCGTGTTGCAGTATTAATGATCACCTGCAGGGGGCGCATGCATCAATCACTGTTTTGCAGTATTAATGCTCAACTGCAGGCGGCGCTGTGAATCAATCACTGTGTTGCAGTATTAACGCTCAACGGCAGGCGGCGTGTGCATCAATCACTGCGTTGCAGTATTAATGCTCACCTGCAGGTGGCGCCGTGCATCAATCACTGTGTTGCAGTATTACTCCTCACCTGCAGGCGGCGCCGTGCATCAATCGCCGTGTTGCAGTATTAATGCTGACCTGCAGGTGGCGCCATGAATCAATCGCTGTGTTTCAGTATTACTCCTCACCTGCAGGTGGCGCCTGCACCAATCACTGTGTTGTAGTATTACTCCTCACCTGCAGGCGGCGCCGTGCATCAATTGTCATGTTACAGTATTAATGCTGACCTGCAGGTGGCGCCTGCACCAATCACCGTGTGGCAGCATTAATGCTCAACTGCAGGTGGCGCTGTGCATCAATCACTGTTTTGCAGTATTAGTGCTCACCTGCAGGAGGCGCCTTACATCAATTGTCATGTTACAGTATTAATGCTGACCTGCAGGTGGCGCCATGAATCAATCGCTGTGTTGCAGTATGAATGCTCACCTGCAGGCGGCGCCGTGCATCAATCGCCATATTGCAGTATTAATGCTCACTTGCAGGTGGCGGCGTGCATCAATCACTGTCTTGCAGTATTAATGCTCAACTGCAGGCGGTGTGTGCATCAATCGCCATGTTGCAGTATTAATGCTGACCTGCAGGCGGCGCCGTGCATCAATCGCCATATTGCAGTATTAATGCTCACTTGCAGGTGGCGGCGTGCATCAATCACTGTCTTGCAGTATTAATGCTCAACTGCAGGCGGTGTGTGCATCAATCGCCATGTTGCAGTATTAATGCTGACCTGCAGGTGGCGCCGTGCATCAATCACTGTGTTACAGTATTAGTGCTGACCTGCAGGTGGCGGCGTGCATCAATCACTGTCTTGAAGTATTAATGCTCAACTGCAGGCGGTGTGCGCATCAATCGTCATGTTGCAGTATTAATGCTGACCTGCAGGTGGCGCCATGAATCAATCGCTGTGTTGCAGTATTACTCCTCACCTGCAGGTGGCGCCGTGCATCAATCACTGTTTTGCAGTATTAATGCTCACCTGCAGGTGGCACCTGCACCAATCACTGTGTTGTAGTATTACTCCTCACCTGCAGGCGGCGCCGTGCATCAATTGTCATGTTACAGTATTAATGCTGACCTGCAGGTGGCGCCTGCACCAATCACTGTGTGGCAGCATTAATGCTCAACTGCAGGCGGCGCATGCATCAATCACTGTTTTGCAGTATTAGTGCTCACCTGCAGGAGGCGCCTTACATCAATTGTCATGTTACAGTATTAATGCTGACCTGCAGGTGGCGCCATGAATCAATCGCTGTGTTGCAGTATGAATGCTCACCTGCAGGCGGCGCCATGCATCAATCGCCATATTGCAGTATTAATGCTCACTTGCAGGTGGCGGCGTGCATCAATCACTGCCTTGCAGTATTAATGCTCAACTGCAGGCGGTGTGTACATCAATCGCCATGTTGCAGTATTAATGCTGACCTGCAGGTGGCGCCGTGCATCAATCGTCGTGTTGCAGTATTAGTGCTCAACTGCAGGCGGCGCCGTGCATCAATTGTCATGTTACAGTATTAATGCTGACCTGCAGGTGGCGCCATAAATCAATTGCTGTGTTGCAGTATTAATGCTGACCTGCAGGCGGCACCGTGCATCAATCGCCGTGTTGCAGTATTAATGCTCACCTGCAGGCGGCGCGTGCATCAATCACTGTTTTGCAGTATTAATGCTCACCTGCAGGTGGCGCCTGCATCAATCACTGTGTTGCAGCATTACTCCTCACCAGCAGGTGACGCCGTGCATCAATCACTGTGTTACAGTATTAATGCTGACCTGCAGGTGGCGCCGTGCATCAATCACTGTCTTGCAGTATTAATGCTCATCTGCAGGTGGTGTGTGCATCAATCGTCGTGTTGCAGTATTAATGCTCATCTGCAGGTGGCGCCATGCATCAATCGTCGTGTTGCAGTATTACTCCTCACCTGCAGGTGGTGCTGTGCATCAATCGTCATGTTGCAGTATTAGTGCTCACCTGCAGGCGGCGCCGTGCAACAATTGTCATGTTACAGTATTATTGCTGACCTGCAGGTGGCGCCATGAATCAATCGCTGTGTTGCAGTATTAATGCTCACCTGCAGGCGGCGCCGTGCATCAATCGTCATGTTGCAGTATTAATGCTTATCTGCAGGTGGCGCCATGCATCAATCGCCGTGTTGCATTGTTACTGCTGACCTGCAGGTGGCGCTGTGCATCAATCACCGTCTTGCAGTATTAATGCTCAACTGCAGGCGGTGTGCGCATCAATCGTCATGTTGCAGTATTAGTGCTCACCTGCAGGCGGCGCCGTGCATCAATTGTCATGTTACAGTATTAATGCTGACCTGCAGGTGGCGCCATGAATCAATTGCTGTGTTGCAGTATTAATGCTGACCTGCAGGTGGCGCCATGAATCAATCGCTGTGTTGCAGTATTAATGCTCAACTGCAGGTGGCGCCGTGAATCAATCACTGTTTTGCAGTATTAGTGCTCACCTGCAGGAGGCGCCTTACATCAATTGTCATGTTACAGTATTAATGCTGACCTGCAGGTGGCGCCATGAATCAATCGCTGTGTTGCAGTATGAATGCTCACCTGCAGGCGGCGCCGTGCATCAATCGCCATATTGCAGTATTAATGCTCACTTGCAGGTGGCGGCGTGCATCAATCACTGTCTTGCAGTATTAATGCTCAACTGCAGGCGGTGTGTGCATCAACTGCCATGTTGCAGTATTAATGCTCACCTGCAGGCGGTGCATGCATCAATCACTGTTTTGCAGTATTAATGCTCATCTGCAGGTGGCGCCTGCACCAATCATTGTGTGGCAGCATTAATGCTCAACTGCAGGCGGCGCTGTGCATCAATCACTGTGTTGCAGTATTAATGCTCACCTGCAGATGGTGCCTGAACCAATCACTGTGTGGCAGCATTAATGCTCAACTGCAGGCGGCGCTGTGCATCAATCACTGCATTGCAGTATTAATGCTCACCTGCAGGTGACGCCATGCATCAATCACTGTGTTGCAGTATTACTCCTCACCTGCAGGTGGTGCTGTGCATCAATCGTCATGTTGCAGTATTAGTGCTCACCTGCAGGCGGCGCCGTGCAACAATTGTCATGTTACAGTATTAATGCTGACCTGCAGGTGGCGCCATGAATCAATCGCTGTGTTGCAGTATTAATGCTCACCTGCAGGCGGCACCGTGCATCAATCGCCATGTTGCAGTATTAATGCTTATCTGCAGGTGGCGCCATGCATCAATCGCCGTGTTGCATTGTTACTGCTGACCTGCAGGTGGCGCTGTGCATCAATCACTGTGTTACAGTATTAGTGCTGACCTGCAGGTGGCGGCGTGCATCAATCACTGTCTTGCAGTATTAATGCTCAACTGCAGGCGGTGTGTGCATCAATCGTCGTGTTGCAGTATTAATGCTCACCTGCAGGTGGCGCCTGCATCAATCACTGTGTGGCATCATTAATGCTCACCTGCAGGCGGCGCTGTGCATCAATCACTGTGTTGCAGTTTTAATGCTCAACAGCAGGCGGCGTGTGCATCAATCGCTGCGTTGCAGTATTAATGCTCACCTGCAGGTGGTGCCTGCATCAATCACTGTGTTGCAGTATTTCTCCTCACCTGCAAGTGGCACCGTGCATCAATCATCGTGTTGAAGTATTAATGCTCACCTGCAGGTGGCGCTGTGCGTCAATTGTCATGTTACGTTATTAATGCTGACCTGCAGGTGGCGCTATGAATCAATCGTTGTATTGCAGTATTAATGCTCACCTGCAGGCGGTGTGTGCATCAATCGTCGTGTTACAGTATTAATGCTGACTTGCAGGCGGCGCCGTGCATCAATCGCCGTGTTGCTGTATTAATGCTCACCTGCAGGCGGCGCGTGCATCAATCACTGTTTTGCAGTATTAATGCTCACCTGCAGGTGGCGCCTGCATCAATCACTGTGTTGCAGTATTACTTCTCACTTGCAGGTGGCGCCGTGCATCAATCGTCGTGTTGCAGTATTAGTGCTCACCTGCAGGCGGCGCCGTGCATCAATTGTCATGTTACAGTATTAATGCTGACCTGCAGGTGGTGCCATGAATCAATCGCTGTGTTGCAGTATTAATGCTCACCTGCAGGCGGCGCCGTGCATCAATCGCCGTGTTGCAGTATTAATGCTCAACTGCAGGCGGCGCCGTGCATCTATCGCCATGTTGCAGTATTAATGCTCACCTGCAGGCGGCGCATGCATCAATCACTGTGTGGCAGCATTAATGCTCAACTGCAGGCGGCGCTGTGCATCAATCGCTGTGTTGCAGTATTAATGCTCACCTGCAGGCGGCGCCGTGCATCAATCACTGTGTTGCAGTATTAATGCTCACCTGCAGGCGACGCAGTGCATCTATCGCCATGTTGCATTATTAATGCTCAACTGCAGGCGGCGCTGTGCATCAATCACTGTGTTGCAGTATTAATGCTCAACTGCAGGCGGCGTCTTCATCAATCACTGCGTTGCAGTATTAATGCTCACCTGCAGGTGGCGCCGTGCATCAATCACTGTCTTGCAGTATTAATGCTCATCTGCAGGTGGTGTGTGCATCAATCGTCGTGTTGCAGTATTAATGCTCATCTGCAGGTGGCGCCATGCATCAATCGTCGTGTTGCAGTATTAATGCTGACCTGCAGGTGGCGCCGTGCATCAATCACTGTGTTACAGTATTAGTGCTGACCTGCAGGTGGCGGCGTGCATCAATCACTGTCTTGCAGTATTAATGCTCAACTGCAGGCGGTGTGCGCATCAATCGTCATGTTGCAGTATTAATGCTGACCTGCAGGTGGCGCCATGAATCAATCGCTGTGTTGCAGTATTACTCCTCACCTGCAGGTGGCGCCGTGCATCAATCACTGTTTTGCAGTATTAATGCTCACCTGCAGGTGGCGCCTGCACCAATCACTGTGTTGTAGTATTACTCCTCACCTGCAGGTGGCGCCGTGCATCAATTGTCATGTTACAGTATTAATGCTGACCTGCAGGTGGCGCCATGAATCAATCGCTGTGTTGCAGTATTAATGCTCACCTGCAGGCGGCGCCGTGCATCAATCGACATGTTGCAGTATTAATGCTGACCTGCAGGTGGCGCCATGCATCAATCACTGTGTTACAGTATTAATGCTGACCTGCAGGTGGCGGCGTGCATCAATCACTGTCTTGCAGTCTTAATGCTCAACTGCAGGCGGTGTGTGCATCAATCATCGTGTTACAGTATTAACGCTGACCTGAAGGCGGCGCCGGGCATCAATCGCCGTGTTGCAGTATTAATGCTCACCTGCAGGCGGCGCGTGCATCAATCACTGTTTTGCAGTATTAATGCTCACCAGCAGGTGGCGCCTGCATCAATCACTGTGTTGCAGTATTACTCCTCACCTGCAGGTGGCGCCGTGCATCAATCGTCGTGTTGCAGTATTAAAGCTGACCTGCAGGTGGCGCCATGAATCAATCGCTGTGCTGCAGTATTAATGCTGACCTGCAGGCGGCACCGTGCATCAATCGCCGTGTTGCAGTATTAATGCTCAACTGCAGGCGGTGCCGTGCATCAATCGCCGTGTTGCAGTATTAAAGCTGGCCTGCAGGCGGAGCCGTGCATCAATCGCCGTGTTGCAGTATTAATGCTCACCTGCAGGCGACGCCGTGCATCTATCGCCATGTTTCAGTATTGATGCTCACCTGCAGGTCGCGCCATGAATCAATCGCTGTATTGCAGTATTAATGCTCACCTGCAGGCGGCGCCGTGCATCAATTGTCATGTTACAGTATTAATGCTGACCTGCAGGTGGTGCCATGAATCAATCGCTGTGTTGCAGTATTAATGCTCACCTGCAGGCGGCGCCGTGCATCAATCGCCGTGTAGCAGTATTAATGCTCAACTGCAGGCAGTGCCGTGCATCAATCGCCGTGTTGCAGTATTAATGCTCACCTGCAGGCGGCGCCGTGCATCTATCGCCATGTTGCAGTATTAATGCTCACCTGCAGGCGGCGCATGCATCAATCACTGTGTGGCAGCATTAATGCTCAACTGCAGGCGGCGCTGTGCATCAATCGCTGTGTTGCAGTATTAATGCTCAACTGCAGGCGGCGTGTGCATCAATCGCTGCATTGCAGTATTAATGCTGACCTGCGGGTGGCGCTGTGCATCAATCGCCATGTTGCAGTATTAATGCTCAACTGCAGGCGGCGCCGTGCATCAATCACTGTGTTGCAGTATTCCTCCTCACCTGCAGGCGGCGCCGTGCATCAATCGCCGTGTTGCAGTATTAATGCTGACCTGCGGGTGGCGCCATGAATCAATCGCTGTGTTGCAGTATTAATGCTCACCTGCAGGCGGCGCCGTGCATCAATCGACATGTTGCAGTATTAATGCTCATCTGCAGGTGGCGCCATGCATCAATCGTCATGTTGCAGTATTAATGCTGACCTGCAGGCGGCGCCATGCATCAATCACTGTGTTACAGTATTAATGCAGACCTGCAGGCGGCGCCGTGCATCAATCGCCGTGTTGCAGTATTAATGCTGACCTGCGGGTGGCGCCATGAATCAATCGCTGTGTTGCAGTATTAATGCTCACCTGCAGGCGGCGCCGTGCATCAATCGACATGTTGCAGTATTAATGCTCATCTGCAGGTGGCGCCGTGCATCTATCGCCATGTTGCAGTATTAATGCTCACCTGCAGGCGGCGCATGCATCAATCACTGTGTGGCAGCATTAATGCTCAACTGCAGGCGGCGCTGTGCATCAATCGCTGTGTTGCAGTATTAATGCTCAACTGCAGGCGGCGTGTGCATCAATCGCTGCATTGCAGTATTAATGCTGACCTGCGGGTGGCGCTGTGCATCAATCGCCATGTTGCAGTATTAATGCTCAACTGCAGGCGGCGCCGTGCATCAATCACTGTGTTGCAGTATTCCTCCTCACCTGCAGGCGGCGCCGTGCATCAATCGCCGTGTTGCAGTATTAATGCTGACCTGCGGGTGGCGCCATGAATCAATCGCTGTGTTGCAGTATTAATGCTCACCTGCAGGCGGCGCCGTGCATCAATCGCTGTATTGCAGTATTAATGCTCACCTGCAGGCGGCGCCGTGCATCAATTGTCATGTTACAGTATTAATGCTGACCTGCAGGTGGTGCCATGAATCAATCGCTGTGTTGCAGTATTAATGCTCACCTGCAGGCGGCGCCGTGCATCAATCGCCGTGTTGCAGTATTAATGCTCAACTGCAGGCGGTGCTGTGCATCAATCGCCGTGTTGCAGTATTAATGCTCACCTGCAGGCGGCGCCGTGCATCTATCGCCATGTTGCAGTATTAATGCTCACCTGCAGGCGGCGCATGCATCAATCACTGTGTGGCAGCATTAATGCTCAACTGCAGGCGGCGCTGTGCATCAATCGCTGTGTTGCAGTATTAATGCTCAACTGCAGGCGGCGTGTGCATCAATCGCTGCATTGCAGTATTAATGCTGACCTGCGGGTGGCGCTGTGCATCAATCGCCATGTTGCAGTATTAATGCTCAACTGCAGGCGGCGCCGTGCATCAATCACTGTGTTGCAGTATTCCTCCTCACCTGCAGGCGGCGCCGTGCATCAATCGCCGTGTTGCAGTATTAATGCTGACCTGCGGGTGGCGCCATGAATCAATCGCTGTGTTGCAGTATTAATGCTCACCTGCAGGCGGCGCCGTGCATCAATCGACATGTTGCAGTATTAATGCTCATCTGCAGGTGGCGCCATGCATCAATCGTCATGTTGCAGTATTAATGCTGACCTGCAGGCGGCGCCATGCATCAATCACTGTGTTACAGTATTAATGCAGACCTGCAGGTGGCGGCGTGCATCAATCACTGTCTTGCAGTATTAATGCTCAACTGCAGGCAGTGTGTGCATCAATCGTCGTGTTACAGTATTAATGCTGACCTGAAGGCGGCGCCGTGCATCAATCGCCGTGTTGCAGTATTAATGCTCACCTGCAGGCGGCGCGTGCATCAATCACTGTTTTGCAGTATTAATGCTCACCAGCAGGTGGCGCCTGCATCAATCACTGTGTTGCAGTATTACTCCTCACCTGCAGGTGGCGCCGTGCATCAATCGTCGTGTTGCAGTATTAGTGCTCACCTGCAGGCGGCACCGTGCATCAATTGTCATGTTACAGTATTAAAGCTGACCTGCAGGTGGCGCCATGAATCAATCGCTGTGTTGCAGTATTAATGCTGACCTGCAGGCGGCAACGTGCATCAATCGCCGTGTTGCAGTATTAATGCTCAACTGCAGGCGGTGCCGTGCATCAATCGCCGTGTTGCAGTATTAAAGCTGACCTGCAGGCGGCGCCGTGCATCAATCACTGTGTTGCAGTATTACTCCTCACCTGCAGGCGGCGCCGTGCATCAATCGCCGTGTTGCAGTATTAATGCTCACCTGCAGGCGGCGCCGTTCATCAATCGCCATGTTGCAGTATTAATGCTGACCTGCAGGTGGCGCCGTGCATCAATCGTCGTGTTGCAGTATTAATGCTCACCTGCAGGTGGCGCCTGCATCAATCACTGTGTTGCAGTATTACTCCTCACCAGCAGGTGACGCCGTGCATCAATCACTGTGTTACAGTATTAATGCTGACCTGCAGGTGGCGCCGTGCATCAATCACTGTCTTGCAGTATTAATGCTCATCTGCAGGTGGCGCCATGCATCAATCGTCGTGTTGCAGTATTAATGCTGACCTGCAGGTGGCGCCGTGCATCAATCACTGTGTTACAGTATTAGTGCTGACCTGCAGGTGGCGGCGTGCATCAATCACTGTCTTGCAGTATTAATGCTCAACTGCAGGCGGTGTGCGCATCAATCGTCATGTTGCAGTATTAATGCTGACCTGCAGGTGGCGCCATGAATCAATCGCTGTGTTGCAGTATTACTCCTCACCTGCAGGTGGCGCCGTGCATCAATCACTGTTTTGCAGTATTAATGCTCACCTGCAGGTGGCGCCTGCACCAATCACTGTGTTGTAGTATTACTCCTCACCTGCAGGTGGCGCCGTGCATCAATTGTCATGTTACAGTATTAATGCTGACCTGCAGGTGGCGCCATGAATCAATTGCTGTGTTGCAGTATTAATGCTCACCTGCAGGTGGCGCCATGCATCAATCACTGTGTTACAGTATTAATGCTGACCTGCAGGTGGCGGCGTGCATCAATCACTGTCTTGCAGTCTTAATGCTCAACTGCAGGCGGTGTGTGCATCAATCGTCGTGTTACAGTATTAACGCTGACCTGAAGGCGGCGCCGGGCATCAATCGCCGTGTTGCAGTATTAATGCTCACCTGCAGGTGGCGCGTGCATCAATCACTGTTTTGCAGTATTAATGCTCACCAGCAGGTGGCGCCTGCATCAATCACTGTGTTTTAGTATTACTCCTCACCTGCAGGTGGCGCCGTGCATCAATCGTCGTGTTGCAGTATTAAAGCTGACCTGCAGGTGGCGCCATGAATCAATCGCTGTGCTGCAGTATTAATGCTGACCTGCAGGCGGCACCGTGCATCAATCGCCGTGTTGCAGTATTAATGCTCAACTGCAGGCGGTGCCGTGCATCAATCGCCGTGTTGCAGTATTAAAGCTGGCCTGCAGGCGGAGCCGTGCATCAATCGCCGTGTTGCAGTATTAATGCTCACCTGCAGGCGACGCCGTGCATCTATCGCCATGTTGCAGTATTGATGCTCACCTGCAGGTCGCGCCATGAATCAATCGCTGTATTGCAGTATTAATGCTCACCTGCAGGCGGCGCCGTGCATCAATTGTCATGTTACAGTATTAATGCTGACCTGCAGGTGGTGCCATGAATCAATCGCTGTGTTGCAGTATTAATGCTCACCTGCAGGCGGCGCCGTGCATCAATCGCCGTGTTGCAGTATTAATGCTCAACTGCAGGCGGTGCTGTGCATCAATCGCCGTGTTGCAGTATTAATGCTCACCTGCAGGCGGCGCCGTGCATCTATCGCCATGTTGCAGTATTAATGCTCACCTGCAGGCGGCGCATGCATCAATCACTGTGTGGCAGCATTAATGCTCAACTGCAGGCGGCGCTGTGCATCAATCGCTGTGTTGCAGTATTAATGCTCAACTGCAGGCGGCGTGTGCATCAATCGCTGCATTGCAGTATTAATGCTGACCTGCGGGTGGCGCTGTGCATCAATCGCCATGTTGCAGTATTAATGCTCAACTGCAGGCGGCGCCGTGCATCAATCACTGTGTTGCAGTATTCCTCCTCACCTGCAGGCGGCGCCGTGCATCAATCGCCGTGTTGCAGTATTAATGCTGACCTGCGGGTGGCGCCATGAATCAATCGCTGTGTTGCAGTATTAATGCTCACCTGCAGGCGGCGCCGTGCATCAATCGACATGTTGCAGTATTAATGCTCATCTGCAGGTGGCGCCATGCATCAATCGTCATGTTGCAGTATTAATGCTGACCTGCAGGCGGCGCCATGCATCAATCACTGTGTTACAGTATTAATGCAGACCTGCAGGTGGCGGCGTGCATCAATCACTGTCTTGCAGTATTAATGCTCAACTGCAGGCAGTGTGTGCATCAATCGTCGTGTTACAGTATTAATGCTGACCTGAAGGCGGCGCCGTGCATCAATCGCCGTGTTGCAGTATTAATGCTCACCTGCAGGCGGCGCGTGCATCAATCACTGTTTTGCAGTATTAATGCTCACCAGCAGGTGGCGCCTGCATCAATCACTGTGTTGCAGTATTACTCCTCACCTGCAGGTGGCGCCGTGCATCAATCGTCGTGTTGCAGTATTAGTGCTCACCTGCAGGCGGCACCGTGCATCAATTGTCATGTTACAGTATTAAAGCTGACCTGCAGGTGGCGCCATGAATCAATCGCTGTGTTGCAGTATTAATGCTGACCTGCAGGCGGCAACGTGCATCAATCGCCGTGTTGCAGTATTAATGCTCAACTGCAGGCGGTGCCGTGCATCAATCGCCGTGTTGCAGTATTAAAGCTGACCTGCAGGCGGCGCCGTGCATCAATCACTGTGTTGCAGTATTACTCCTCACCTGCAGGCGGCGCCGTGCATCAATCGCCGTGTTGCAGTATTAATGCTCACCTGCAGGCGGCGCCGTTCATCAATCGCCATGTTGCAGTATTAATGCTGACCTGCAGGTGGCGCCGTGCATCAATCGTCGTGTTGCAGTATTAATGCTCACCTGCAGGTGGCGCCTGCATCAATCACTGTGTTGCAGTATTACTCCTCACCAGCAGGTGACGCCGTGCATCAATCACTGTGTTACAGTATTAATGCTGACCTGCAGGTGGCGCCGTGCATCAATCACTGTCTTGCAGTATTAATGCTCATCTGCAGGTGGCGCCATGCATCAATCGTCGTGTTGCAGTATTAATGCTGACCTGCAGGTGGCGCCGTGCATCAATCACTGTGTTACAGTATTAGTGCTGACCTGCAGGTGGCGGCGTGCATCAATCACTGTCTTGCAGTATTAATGCTCAACTGCAGGCGGTGTGCGCATCAATCGTCATGTTGCAGTATTAATGCTGACCTGCAGGTGGCGCCATGAATCAATCGCTGTGATGCAGTATTACTCCTCACCTGCAGGTGGCGCCGTGCATCAATCACTGTTTTGCAGTATTAATGCTCACCTGCAGGTGGCGCCTGCACCAATCACTGTGTTGTAGTATTACTCCTCACCTGCAGGCGGCGCCGTGCATCAATTGTCATGTTACAGTATTAATGCTGACCTGCAGGTGGTGCCATGAATCAATCGCTGTGTTGCAGTATTAATACTGACCTGCAGGCGGCACCGTGCATCAATCGCCGTGTTGCAGTATTAATGCTCACCTGCAGGTGGCGCCTGCATCAATCACTGTGTTGCAGTATTACTCCTCACCAGCAGGTGACGCCGTGCATCAATCACTCTGTTACAGAATTAATGCTGACCTGCAGGTGGCGCCGTGCATCAATCACTGTCTTGCAGTATTAATGCTCATCTGCAGGTGGTGTGTGCATCAATCGTCGTGTTGCAGTATTAATGCTCATCTGCAGGTGGCGCCATGCATCAATCGCCGTGTTGCAGTATTAATGCTGACCTGCAGGTGGCGCCGTGCATCAATCACTGTGTTACAGTATTAGTGCTGACCTGCAGGTGGCGGCGTGCATCAATCACTGTCTTGCAGTATTAATGCTCAACTGCAGGCGGTGTGCGCATCAATCGTCATGTTGCAGTATTAATGCTGACCTGCAGGTGGCGCCTGCATCAATCGCCGTGTTGCAGTATTACTCCTCACCTGCAGGTGGCGCCGTGCATCAATCACTGTTTTGCAGTATTAATGCTCACCTGCAGGTGGCGCCGTGCATCAATTGTCATGTTACAGTATTAATGCTGACCTGCAGGTGGCGCCATGAATCAATCGCTGTGTTGCAGTATGAATGCTCACCTGCAAGCGGCGCCGTGCATCAATTGTCATGTTACAGTATTAATGCTGACCTGCAGGTGGCGCCATGAATCTATTGCTGTGTTGCAGTATGAATGCTCACTTGCAGGTGGCGGCGTGCATCAATCACTGTCTTGCAGTATTAATGCTCAACTGCAGGCGATGTGTGCATCAAAGCCATGTTGCAGTATTAATGCTCACCTGCAGGCGGTGCATGCATCAATCACTGTTTTGCAGTATTAATGCTCATCTGCAGGTGGCGCCTGCACCAATCACTGTGTGGCAGCATTAATGCTCAACTGCAGGCGGCGCTGTGCATCAATCACTGTGGTGCAGCATTAATGCTCAACTGCAGGCGGCGCTGTGCATCAATCGCTGCATTGCAGTATTAATGCTCACCTGCAGGTGACGCCGTGCATCAATCACTGTGTTGCAGTATTACTCCTCACCTGCAGGTGGTGCTGTGCATCAATCGTCATGTTGCAGTATTAGTGCTCACCTGCAGGCGGCGCCATGCATCAATCGCCGTGTTGCATTGTTACTGCTGACCTGCAGGTGGCGCTGTGCATCAATCACTGTGTTACAGTATTAGTGCTGACCTGCAGGTGGCGGCGTGCATCAATCACTGTCTTGCAGTATTAATGCTCACCTGCAGGCGGTGTGTGTATCAATCGTCGTGTTGCAGTATTAATGCTCACCTGCAGGTGGCGCCTGCATCAATCACTGTGTGGCATCATTAATGCTCACCTGCAGGCGGCGCTGTGCATCAATCACTGTGTTGCAGTTTTAATGCTCAACAGCAGGCGGCGTGTGCATCAATCGCTGCGTTGCAGTATTAATGCTCACCTGCAGGTGGTGCCTGCATCAATCACTGTGTTGCAGTATTTCTCCTCACCTGCAAGTGGCACCGTGCATCAATCATCGTGTTGAAGTATTAATGCTCACCTGCAGGTGGCGCCGTGCGTCAATTGTCATGTTACGTTATTAATGCTGACCTGCAGGTGGCGCTATGAATCAATCGTTGTATTGCAGTATTAATGCTCACCTGCAGGCGGCGGCGTGCATCAATCGCCATGTTGCAGTATTAATGCTCAACTGCAGGCGGTGTGTGCATCAATCGTCGTGTTACAGTATTAATGCTGACTTGCAGGCGGCGCCGTGCATCAATCGCCGTGTTGCTGTATTAATGCTCACCTGCAGGCGGCGCGTGCATCAATCACTGTTTTGCAGTATTAATGCTCACCTGCAGGTGGCGCCTGCATCAATCACTGTGTTGCAGTATTACTTCTCACTTGCAGGTGGCGCCGTGCATCAATCGTCGTGTTGCAGTATTAGTGCTCACCTGCAGGCGGCGCCGTGCATCAATTGTCATGTTACAGTATTAATGCTGACCTGCAGGTGGTGCCATGAATCAATCGCTGTGTTGCAGTATTAATGCTCACCTGCAGGCGGCGCCGTGCATCAATCGCCGTGTTGCAGTAATAATGCTCAACTGCAGGCGGTGCCGTGCATCAATCGCCGTGTTGCAGTATTAATGCTCACCTGCAGGCGGCGCCGTGCATCAATCGCCATGTTGCAGTATTAATGCTCACCTGCAGGCGACGCATGCATCAATCACTGTGTGGCAGCATTAATGCTCAACTGCAGGTGGCGCTGTGCATCAATCGCTGTGTTGCAGTATTAATGCTCAACTGCAGGCGGCGTGTGCATCAATCGCTGCATTGCAGTATTAATGCTGACCTGCGGGTGGCGCTGTGCATCAATCGCCATGTTGCAGTATTAATGCTCAACTGCAGGCGGCGCCGTGCATCAATCACTGTGTTGCAGTATTCCTCCTCACCTGCAGGCGGCGCCGTGCATCAATCGCCGTGTTGCAGTATTAATGCTGACCTGCGGGTGGCGCCATGAATCAATCGCTGTGTTGCAGTATTAATGCTCACCTGCAGGTGGCGCCGTGCATCAATCGACATGTTGCAGTATTAATGCTCATCTGCAGGTGGCGCCATGCATCAATCGTCATGTTGCAGTATTAATGCTGACCTGCAGGCGGCGCCATGCATCAATCACTGTGTTACAGTATTAATGCTGACCTGCAGGTGGCGGCGTGCATCAATCACTGTCTTGCAGTATTAATGCTCACCAGCAGGTGGCGCCTGCATCAATCACTGTGTTGCAGTATTACTCCTCACCTGCAGATGGCGCCGTGCATCAATCGCCGTGTTGCAGTATTAATGCTCACCTGCAGGCGGCGCGTGCATCAATCACTGTTTTGCAGTATTAATGCTCACCAGCAGGTGGCGCCTGCATCAATCACTGTGTTGCAGTATTACTCCTCACCTGCAGGGGGCACCGTGCATCAATCGTCGTGTTGCAGTATTAATGCTCAACTGCAGGCGGTGTGCGCATCAATCGTCATGTTGCAGTATTAATGCTGACCTGCAGGTGGCGCCTGCATCAATCGCCGTGTTGCAGTATTACTCCTCACCTGCAGGTGGCGCCGTGCATCAATCACTGTTTTGCAGTATTAATGCTCACCTGCAGGTGGCGCCGTGCATCAATTGTCATGTTACAGTATTAATGCTGACCTGCAGGTGGCGCCATGAATCAATCGCTGTGTTGCAGTATGAATGCTCACCTGCAAGCGGCGCCGTGCATCAATTGTCATGTTACAGTATTAATGCTGACCTGCAGGTGGCGCCATGAATCTATTGCTGTGTTGCAGTATGAATGCTCACTTGCAGGTGGCGGCGTGCATCAATCACTGTCTTGCAGTATTAATGCTCAACTGCAGGCGATGTGTGCATCAAAGCCATGTTGCAGTATTAATGCTCACCTGCAGGCGGTGCATGCATCAATCACTGTTTTGCAGTATTAATGCTCATCTGCAGGTGGCGCCTGCACCAATCACTGTGTGGCAGCATTAATGCTCAACTGCAGGCGGCGCTGTGCATCAATCACTGTGGTGCAGCATTAATGCTCAACTGCAGGCGGCGCTGTGCATCAATCGCTGCATTGCAGTATTAATGCTCACCTGCAGGTGACGCCGTGCATCAATCACTGTGTTGCAGTATTACTCCTCACCTGCAGGTGGTGCTGTGCATCAATCGTCATGTTGCAGTATTAGTGCTCACCTGCAGGCGGCGCCATGCATCAATCGCCGTGTTGCATTGTTACTGCTGACCTGCAGGTGGCGCTGTGCATCAATCACTGTGTTACAGTATTAGTGCTGACCTGCAGGTGGCGGCGTGCATCAATCACTGTCTTGCAGTATTAATGCTCACCTGCAGGCGGTGTGTGTATCAATCGTCGTGTTGCAGTATTAATGCTCACCTGCAGGTGGCGCCTGCATCAATCACTGTGTGGCATCATTAATGCTCACCTGCAGGCGGCGCTGTGCATCAATCACTGTGTTGCAGTTTTAATGCTCAACAGCAGGCGGCGTGTGCATCAATCGCTGCGTTGCAGTATTAATGCTCACCTGCAGGTGGTGCCTGCATCAATCACTGTGTTGCAGTATTTCTCCTCACCTGCAAGTGGCACCGTGCATCAATCATCGTGTTGAAGTATTAATGCTCACCTGCAGGTGGCGCCGTGCGTCAATTGTCATGTTACGTTATTAATGCTGACCTGCAGGTGGCGCTATGAATCAATCGTTGTATTGCAGTATTAATGCTCACCTGCAGGCGGCGGCGTGCATCAATCGCCATGTTGCAGTATTAATGCTCAACTGCAGGCGGTGTGTGCATCAATCGTCGTGTTACAGTATTAATGCTGACTTGCAGGCGGCGCCGTGCATCAATCGCCGTGTTGCTGTATTAATGCTCACCTGCAGGCGGCGCGTGCATCAATCACTGTTTTGCAGTATTAATGCTCACCTGCAGGTGGCGCCTGCATCAATCACTGTGTTGCAGTATTACTTCTCACTTGCAGGTGGCGCCGTGCATCAATCGTCGTGTTGCAGTATTAGTGCTCACCTGCAGGCGGCGCCGTGCATCAATTGTCATGTTACAGTATTAATGCTGACCTGCAGGTGGTGCCATGAATCAATCGCTGTGTTGCAGTATTAATGCTCACCTGCAGGCGGCGCCGTGCATCAATCGCCGTGTTGCAGTAATAATGCTCAACTGCAGGCGGTGCCGTGCATCAATCGCCGTGTTGCAGTATTAATGCTCACCTGCAGGCGGCGCCGTGCATCTATCGCCATGTTGCAGTATTAATGCTCACCTGCAGGCGACGCATGCATCAATCACTGTGTGGCAGCATTAATGCTCAACTGCAGGTGGCGCTGTGCATCAATCGCTGTGTTGCAGTATTAATGCTCAACTGCAGGCGGCGTGTGCATCAATCGCTGCATTGCAGTATTAATGCTGACCTGCGGGTGGCGCTGTGCATCAATCGCCATGTTGCAGTATTAATGCTCAACTGCAGGCGGCGCCGTGCATCAATCACTGTGTTGCAGTATTCCTCCTCACCTGCAGGCGGCGCCGTGCATCAATCGCCGTGTTGCAGTATTAATGCTGACCTGCGGGTGGCGCCATGAATCAATCGCTGTGTTGCAGTATTAATGCTCACCTGCAGGTGGCGCCGTGCATCAATCGACATGTTGCAGTATTAATGCTCATCTGCAGGTGGCGCCATGCATCAATCGTCATGTTGCAGTATTAATGCTGACCTGCAGGCGGCGCCATGCATCAATCACTGTGTTACAGTATTAATGCTGACCTGCAGTTGGCGGCGTGCATCAATCACTGTCTTGCAGTATTAATGCTCACCAGCAGGTGGCGCCTGCATCAATCACTGTGTTGCAGTATTACTCCTCACCTGCAGATGGCGCCGTGCATCAATCGCCGTGTTGCAGTATTAATGCTCACCTGCAGGCGGCGCGTGCATCAATCACTGTTTTGCAGTATTAATGCTCACCAGCAGGTGGCGCCTGCATCAATCACTGTGTTGCAGTATTACTCCTCACCTGCAGGGGGCACCGTGCATCAATCGTCGTGTTGCAGTATTAATGCTCAACTGCAGGCGGTGCCGTGCATCAATCGCCGTGTTGCAGTATTAAAGCTGACCTGCAGGCGGAGCCGTGCATCAATCGCCGTGTTGCAGTATTAATGCTCACCTGCAGGCGACGCCGTGCATCTATCGCCATGTTGCAGTATTAATGCTCATCTGCAGGTCGCGCCATGAATCAATCGCTGTATTGCAGTATTAATGCTCACCTGCAGGCGGCGCTGTGCATCAATCACTGTGTTGCAGTATTAATGCTCAACTGCAGGCGGCGTGTGCATCAATCGCTGTGTTGCAGTATTAATGCTTACCTGCAGGCGGCGCTGTGCATCAATCACTGTGTTGCAGTATTAATGCTCAACTGCAGGCGGCGTGTGCATCAATCGCCGTGTTGCAGTATTAATGCTCACCTGCAGGCGGCGCCATGCATCAATTGTCATGTTACAGTATTAATGCTGACCTGCAGGTGGCGCCATGAATCAATCGCTGTGTTGCAGTATTAATGCTCACCTGCAGGCGGCGCCGTGCATCAATCGCCATGTTGCAGTATTAATGCTGACCTGCAGGTGGCGCCATGAATCAATCGCTGTGTTGCAGTATTAATGCTCACCTGCAGGCGGCGCCGTGCATCAATTGTCATGTTACAGTATTAATGCTGACCTGCAGGTGGCGCCATGAATCAATTGCTGTGTTGCAGTATTAATGCTGACCTGCAGGCGGCACCGTGCATCAATCGCCGTGTTGCAGTATTAATGCTCACCTGCAGGCGGCGCGTGCATCAATCACTGTTTTGCAGTATTAATGCTCACCTGCAGGTGGCGCCTGCATCAATCACTGTGTTGCAGTATTACTCCTCACCAGCAGGTGACGCCGTGCTTCAATCACTGTGTTGCAGTATTTCTCCTCACCTGCAAGTGGCACCGTGCATCAATCATCGTGTTGAAGTATTAATGCTCACCTGCAGGTGGCGCCGTGCGTCAATTGTCATGTTACGTTATTAATGCTGACCTGCAGGTGGCGCTATGAATCAATCGTTGTATTGCAGTATTAATGCTCACCTGCAGGCGGCGGCGTGCATCAATCGCCATGTTGCAGTATTAATGCTGACCTGCAGGTGGCGCCATGAATCAATTGCTGTGTTGCAGTATTAATGCTGACCTGCAGGCGGCACCGTGCATCAATCGCCGTGTTGCAGTATTAATGCTCACCTGCAGGCGGCGCGTGCATCAATCACTGTTTTGCAGTATTAATGCTCACCTGCAGGTGGCGCCTGCATCAATCACTGTGTTGCAGTATTACTCCTCACCAGCAGGTGACGCCGTGCTTCAATCACTGTGTTACAGTATTAATGCTGACCTGCAGGTGGCGCCGTGCATCAATCACTGTCTTGCAGTATTAATGCTCATCTGCAGGTGGCGGCATGCATCAATCGTCGTGTTGCATTATTAATGCTGACCTGCAGGTGGCGCTGTGCATCAATCACTGTGTTACAGTATTAGTGCTGACCTGCAGGTGGCGGCGTGCATCAATCACTGTCTTGCAGTATTAATGCTCAACTGCAGGCGGTGTGTGCATCAATCGTCATGTTGCAGTATTAATGCTCATCTGCAGGTGGCGCCATGCATCAATCGTCGTGTTGCAGTATTAATGCTGACCTGCAGGTGGCGCCGTGCATCAATCACTGTGTTACAGTATTAGTGCTGACCTGCAGGTGGCGGCGTGCATCAATCACTGTCTTGCAGTATTAATGCTCAACTGCAGGCGGTGTGCGCATCAATCGTCATGTTGCAGTATTAATGCTGACCTGCAGGCGGCGCCGTGCATCAATCACTGTGTTACAGTATTAATGCTGACCTGCAGGTGGCGGCGTGCATCAATCACTGTCTTGCAGTATTAATGCTCAACTGCAGGCGGTGTGTGCATCAATCGCCGTGTTACAGTATTAATGCTGACCTGAAGGCGGCGCCGTGCATCAATCGCCGTGTTGCAGTATTAATGCTGACCTGCAGGCGGCGCCGTGCGTCAATCACCGTGTTGCAGTATTAATGCTCACCTGCAGGCGGCGCCGTGCATCAATCGCCGTGTTGCAGTATTAATGCTCACCTGCAGGCGACGCTTCTTTTTAGCCGGGAGTGTGAAGCAATAAAACCAGCACCAAACCCAACCAGGAGGGAATAAAAGCAAAATACTGCCGGTGCTGGGAATCTGAAATAAAAACAGAAATTGCTCAACACGTCAGGCAGCATCTGTGAAGAAAGAAACAGAGTTAATGTTTCAGGCGGATGAAGAACTGGAAGAAGTTGAAGATTAAACAGTTTTTAAGCAAGTGCAGAGCCGGGGAAATGATGGGCGGGGGGGAAGGTGAGGGGAGGAAAGATCAAAGGGGAAGGTCTGTGATAGGGTGGAGGGCAGGAGTGATTAAATGACGAAAGGGATGATGGTGCAAGGCAAGGAGGGTGGGAATGGGACAGGATAAGAAACAAGAGATGGGTCTAGAGGAGCTGTAAATGGCAACATCAGAACCATTAGCACCGCCTTCTGACCGAAAAAATGGGAGCAGTGGTTATGATCTGAAGTTATTGACTCAACGTTGATTTTGAGACTGGAAACTCTTTTTCCAGTGAAGTTTCAAAACATGCTGCTAATCAATCTGTAAGGCTTGGTTATTGATCTTTTCATCTTCAGTGACAGTGTGTCTGACACTCAGTATGTTCATTGCCAACTATCGATGTGTCATAATGATTCACGACCGTTAGTGAATCATCTGCATTCACACACATAGAATCATAGAATCATAGAAGTTACAACATGGTAACAGGCCCTTCGG
This sequence comes from Heptranchias perlo, assembly GCF_035084215.1. NCBI lineage: Eukaryota > Metazoa > Chordata > Chondrichthyes > Hexanchiformes > Hexanchidae > Heptranchias > Heptranchias perlo. The sequence continues at coordinate 4,206,220 of NC_090328.1, forward strand.
CCCAACATGTCCATGTCGCCCAGTTTATACCACTAAGCTAGTCCCAATTGCCTGCACTTGGCCCATATCCCTCTATACCCATCTTACCCATGTAACTGTCCAAATGCTTTTTAAAAGACAAAATTGTACCCGCCTCTACTACTGCCTCTGGCAGCTCGTTCCAGACACTCACCACCCTTTCAGTGAAAAAATTGCCCCTCTGGACCCTTTTGTATCTCTCCCCTCTCACCTTAAATCTATGCCCCCTCGTTATAGACTCCCCTACCTTTGGGAAAAGATTTTGACTAACGACCTTATCTGTGCCCCTCATTATTTTATAGACTTCTATAAGATCACCCCTTAACCTCCTACTCTCCAGGGAAAAAAGTCCCAGTCTGTCTAACCTCTCCCTGCAAATCTCCGAGAGCAAAATCGTCAATTTGGGGTAACCACCTCACCATTCCAGGCAGTGAGCGTATATTGTAAGAAAATCTGCTGATCCTCTATTTTTGTCAGTTCGTTGGCATCTCTTGAGATTCCTTCACAGCTCTGCCTGTTGCTCCAGTGATGTTACTTGGGACTGAGCAGTGGATTGCAGCAGATTAGAAATTCTACCAGCAGAATCTTTTCTATTTGTTCTTCATTATAATTTTTTCAACATTATAAATTGTTACTAACAACATAGAATCATAGAATGATAAAGCACAGAAGGGCCATTCGGCCCATCATGCCTGTGCTGGCTCTTTAAAAGAGCTATCCAATTAGTCCCACACCCCTGCTTTTCCCCATGGCCCTGCAAATTTTTCCACTTCAAGTATTTATCCAGTTCCCTTTGAAAGTTATTATTGAATCTGCTTCCACCGCCCTTTCAGGTAATATTCGGAGTGCAGCGGAGCACCGAGTGAGACAGCTGAGAGTTTGGTGAGTGTGGGAGTTCGGTGAAGTGGGGGAAGGAGGTGCTGCTTTGCCTTGCTTTTCCTAACTTTTTCCCCAGAGCGGCAGTGGACCTGAGAGTAGAAGACTGAGATTGGGGAATAAAAGCAGCAGCAGACCTGCAACAAGAGAAAACTACTGTGCGACGTCACAGGTGAGGCAGGAGAGTCCAAGAGGTGAGCACAGTATAAAAGGAGAGACCTAGAGCGGGAGGAGAGTCTGAGAGTCTAAGGCAAGTCATGGCAGCACAGCTCGCACCCGTGATATGCTCCTCCTGTACTATGTGGGAAGTCATGGACACTACCAGTGTCCCTGGCGACCGTGTGTGCAGGAAGTGTGTCCAGCTGCAGCTACCGGCTAACCGTCTTTCGGAGCTGGAGCTGCGGGTGGATTCACTGTGGAGCATCCGTGATGCTGAGACTATCGTGGATAGCACATTCAGTGAGGTGGTCACTCCGCAGGTAAAGATTACGCAGGCAGAAAGGAAATGGGTGACCGCCAGGCAGAGTAAAAGGACTAGGCAGGTAGAGCAGGAGTCCCCTGGGGCCATCTCCCTCTCATACAAATATTCCGCTTTGGATACTCTTGGGGGAGATGGCTTATCAGGGGAAGCTGATCAGGGGAAGCCTCCGAAAGCTTGTGAATTTAAAATAAAATTGCTGGACTATAACTTGGTGTTGTAAAATTGTTTACAATTATCAGGGGAAAGCAGCAAGAGCCAAGTTTGTGGCACCACGGGTGGCTCTGCTGCACAGGAGGGGAGGAAGAAGAGTGGCAGGGCTATAGTGATAGGGGATTCAATTGTAAGGGGAACAGATAGGCATTTTTGCGGCCGCAAACATGACTCCAGGATGGCATGTTGCCTCCCTGGTGCTAGGGTCAAGGATGTCACGGAGCGGCTGCAGGGCATTCTGGAGGGGGAGGGTGAACAGCCAGTAGTCGTGGTCCATATCGGTACCAACAACATTGGTAAAAAAAGGGATGAGGTCCTGCAAGGTGAATTTAAGGAGTTAGGAGATAAATTAAAAAGCAGGACCTCAAAGGTAGTGATCTCAGGATTACTACCGGTGCCACGTGCTAGTGAGTATAGGAACAGGAGAATAGACAGGATGAATGCGTGGCTGCAGGGATGGTGTAGGAGGAAGGGATTTAGATTCCTGGGACATTGGGACCGGTTCCGGGGAAGGTGGGACCTGTACAAGCGGGACGGGTTACACTCGAGCAGGACCGGGACCAATGTCCTCGCGGGGGTGTTTGCTAGTGCTGTTGGGGAAGGTTTAAACTACAGTGGCAGGGGGATGGGAACCTGAGCGGGGAGTCAGAAGGGAGTAAAGTTGAGAGCAGCAAGAGAGGGGAAGACCCAGGGGAAATTTACAATACAAATAGTACAAACAGTTGTTCAAGAACAAGTGAAAGGGACAAGCGTAGCGCAGCAGAAAGAAAGTGTACTTTAGGCACTACAGATAAAGTGAAAACTAGATGGCATAAGGCGATTAACCCAGCATCAAAGCTGAAGGTCAGGCTAGGGTGTGTGGCCCAACTAAGAGTTCTATATACAAATGCACGGAGTATAAGGAATAAATTGAATGAACTACAGGTTCAAATTCAAATTGGAGGGTATGACGTGATAGCTATTACTGAGACTTGGCTGCAGGATGGTCAGGATTGGGAACTAAATATACCGGGTTATAAGGTCTACAGGAGAGATAGGGAAAATGGAAGAGGGGGAGGAGTAGCCTTAATGATTATAGATGAAATCACTTCAATGATAAAGGAGGATATAACGAGAGGTAAGCAGCCAACTGAGACCTTATGGGTTGAATTGAGAAATAGGAAAGTATCTAAGACTATTGAGGGAGTTGTGTATAGGACCCCTGGCAGCAGCTCTGAAGTGCGAGATTGTATAAATGCAGAGATTAGACAAGCGTGTAAGAAAGGCATAGTGGTCTCAATGGGGGACTTTAACCTTCACATAGATTGGGAAAAGCAGACTAGCAACTGTCAGAAAGGTAGTGAATTTCTTGAGTGTGTCCGGGATAGTTTTCTACAGCAGTATGTCCTAGAGGCAACAAGGGGGCAAGCCATACTAGATTTAGGAATGAGTAATGAACCAGATTTAGTTAACAGCTTAACTGTGCATGAACATCTATCCAATAGCGATCATAACATGATCGAGTTCAATGTAGTGTTTGAAAGGGAAAAAAGTGAATCAGCTGCTAAGATTCTAGACTTGGGTAAGGCCGACTTCAATGGGATGAGACAGAGACTGTCCACAGTAAACTGGGCAAATCTGTTAATGGGTAAAACAACTGATGATAAGTGGGAAATGTTTAAAGAAACATTTAACGTGATACAGAACCGGTTTATACCCCCGAGAGGCAAGAACTCTACTTGCCATAAAAACCAGCCATGGACAACTAGAGAGGTAAGGGACAGTATAAAACATAAGGAAAGGGCATACAAAAAGGCAAAAAATGGTACAGATCCTGACGAATGGGAAAGATACAAGGATCAACAAAGGGTCACAAAACAGATAGTAAGAGCTACAAAAAGAATGAAAAGAAACTTGCAAGGGATATCAAAACCAATACAAAGAACTTTTATAGTTATATTAGGAAAAAGAGGGTGGTCAGGAGCAGTGTTGATCCCTTAAAAACTGAAAGTGGGGATATTGTCATTGACAATGGGGAAATGGCGGATATGTTGAACGATTACTTTGCGTCAGTATTTACAGTAGAAAAAGAGGATAGCATGCCGGAAATCCCAAGAAAACTAATATTGAATCGGGGACAGGGACTCAATAAAATTAATATAAGTAAAGCAACAGTAATGAAGAAAATAATAGCACTGAAGAGTGACAAATCCCCAGGACCAGATGGTTTCCATCCCAAGGTTTTAAAGGAAGTAGGTGAGCACATTGCAGATGCCCTAACTATAATCTTTCAATGTTCTCTAGATTCAGGAACTGTCCCTCTGGAATGGAAAATTGCACATATCACTCTGCTTTTTAAGAAAGGAGAGAGAGGGAAACCGGGGAATTATAGACCAGTTAGCCTCACATCTGTTGTGGGGAAAATGCTGGAGTCTATAATTAAGGATAGGGTGACTGAACACCTCGAGAATTTTCAGTTAATCAGAGAGAGCCAGCATGGATTTGTGAAAGGTAGGTCGTGCCTGACAAATCTGATTGAATTTTTTGAAGAGGTGACTAAAGTAGTGGACAGGGGAATGTCAATGGATGTTATTTACATGGACTTCCAGAAGGCATTTGATAAGGTCCCACATAAGAGACTGTCAGCTAAGTTAGAAGCCCATGGAATCGAGGGAAAAGTACGGACTTGGTTAGGAAATTGGCTGAGCGAAAGGCGACAGAGAGTCGGGATAATGGGTAGGTACTCACATTGGCAGGATGTGACTAGTGGAGTCCCGCAGGGATCTGTCTTGGGGCCTCAATTATTCACAATATTTATTAACGACTTAGATGAAGGCATAGAAAGTCTCATATCTAAGTTTGCCGATGACACAAAGATTGGTGGCATTGTAAGCAGTGTAGATGAAAACATAAAATTACAAAGCGATATTGATAGATTAGGTGAATGGGCAAAACTGTGGCAAATGGAATTCAATGTGGACAAATGTGAGGTCATCCACTTTGGATCAAAAAAGGATAGAACAGGGTACTTTCTAAATGGTAAAAAGTTAAAAACAGTGAATGTCCAAAGGGACTTAGGGGTTCAGGTACATAGATCATTGAAGTGTCATGAACAGGTGCAGAAAATAATCAAGAAGACAAATGGAATACTGGCCTTTATATCTAGAGGACTAGAGTACAAGGGGGCAGAAGTTATGCTGCAGCTATACAAAACCCTGGTTAGACCGCACCTGGAGTACTGTGAGCAGTTCTGGGCACCGCACCTTCGGAAGGACATATTGGCCTTGGAGGGAGTGCAGCGTAGGTTTACTGGAATGATACCCGGACTTCAAGGGTTAAGTTACGAGGAAACTCTCTTCTGCAAATGGCAATTGTTACTAGCTCAGTTGCTAAATTTAAATCTGAGATAGATAGCTTTTTGGCAACCAAAGGTATTAAGGGATATGGGCCAAAGTTGGGTATATGGAGTTAAATCACAGATCAGTCATGATCTTATCAAATGGCGGAGCAGGCACGAGGGGCTGAATGGCCTACTCCTGTTTATATGTTCCTATTTCTTCTTATTCTTTCAAACATTTGAAGCAGAGAAAAATGCAGAACAGATAATCCTGGGACGTCCTCACTGTATATTAACTCCCTCATACTTAGCCGTGGCTCAGTGGTAGCACTCTCACCTCCGAGTTGGAAGATTGTGGGTCCCACTCTAGAGACTTGAGCACAAAATCTAGGCTGCACTGTGGGAGTGCTGCACTGTCGGAGGTGTCGTCCACCTGAGAGGACATTGGTTTAATGATGAGACATTAAACCGATTCCACGGCACTATTTAAAAGAAGAGCAGTGAGCTCTCCCCGGTGTCCTGGCCAATATTTATAGCTCAACCATCATCACTAAAAGAAAATCCGTTCAGAATCAAATGGCTGTTTGTGGGATCTTGCTGTGCACAAATTGGCTGCCGCGTTTCCTACATTACAACAGTGACTACACTTCAAAAGTACTGAATTGGCTGTAAAGCACTTTGGGACGTCCTGAGGTCTATAGAAAGTCAAGTCTTTCTTTCTTTTACAGATAAAATCCAAATTTGGCCACGGACTCCCACAGTTTGCAGCAGCTTCATGAGTCGGAAGGTCGCAGTGTTACCATTCATCCACAGGCAGTGCTGGGAGACAGTGATCACTAAGACAACAACTTGCACTTGTATAGCGCCATTAACGTCCCACGGCGCCTCACAGGAGCGATCATCAAACAAAGTTTGACACCTAGCCACATTAGCAGATATTAGGACTTGGTCAAAGAGGCAGGTTTTAAGGAGCGACTTAAAGGAGGAGAGAGAGGCAGAGAGGTTTAGGGAGGGAATTCCAGAGCTCAGGGTCCAGGCAGCTGAAGGCACGGCCGCCGATGGTGGAGCGATTAAAATCGGGGATGCTCAAGAGGTCAGAATCGGAGGACGGCAGAGATCTTCGGTAAGGCCTTCGATAAAGTCCCGCACAGGAGACTGGTCAAGAAGGTACGAGCCCATGGAATCCAGGGTGCCTTGGCACTTTGGATACAAAACTGGCTTAGTGGCAGAAGGCAGAGGGTGATGGTCGAAGGTTGTTTTTGTGACTGGAAGCTTGTGGCCAGTGGGGTACCACAGGGATCGGTGCTGGGTCCCTTGCTGTTTGTGGTCTACATTAATGACTTGGATATGAATGTAAAAGGTATGATCAGTAAGTTCGCTGATGATACAAAAATTGGTAGGGTGGTAAATAGCGAGGAGGATAGCCTCAGTCTGCAGGACGATATAGATGGGTTGGTCAGATGGGCGGAACAGTGGCAAATGGAATTTAACCCGGAAAAGTGCGAGGTGATGCACTTTGGAGGGACTAACAAGGCAAGGGAATACACAATGAATGGGAGGACCGTGGCAAGACAGAGGGTCAGAGGGATCTTGGTGTGCAAGTTCACAGATCCCTGAAGGCGGCGGAACAGGTAGATAAGGTGGTAAAGAAGGCATATGGGATACTTGCCTTTATTAGCCGAGGCATAGAATATAAGAGCAAGGAGGTTATGATGGAGCTGTATAAAACACTGGTTAGGCCACAGCTGGAGTACTGTGTGCAGTTCTGGTCGCCACACTACAGGAAGGATGTGATCGCTTTGGAGAGGGTGCAGAGGAGATTCACCAGGATGTTACCAGGGCTGGAGCGCTTCAGCTATGATGAGAGACTGGGAAGATTGGTTTGTTTTCCTTGGAGCAGAGGAGGCTGAGGGGGGACATGATTGAGGTGTACAAAATTATGAGGGGCACAGATAGGATGGATACTAAGGAGCTTTTTCCCTTCGTTGAGGGTTCTATAACAAGGGGACATAGATTCAAGGTAAAAGGCGGGAGGTTTAGAGGGGATTTGAGAAAGAACTTTTTCACCCAGAGGGTGGTTGGAGTCTGGAACTCACTGCCTGAAAGGGTTGTGGAGGCAGGAACCCTCACAACATTCAAGAAGCATTTGGATGAGCACTTGAAATGCCATAGCATACAAGGCTACGGACCAAATGCTGGAATATGGGATTAGAGTAGACAGGGCTTGATGGCCGGCGCGGACACGATGGGCCGAAGGGCCTCTATCCGTGCTGTATAACTCTATGACTCTCTATGACTCTATCTCGGAGGGTTGTAGGGCTGGAGGAGGTTACAGAGATAGGGAGAGGGCCACGGAGGGATTTGAAAACAAGGATGAGAATTTTAAAACCGCGGCGTTCCCGGAACGGGAGCCAATGCAGGTCAGCGAGTGACAGGGGGTGACGGGTGAACGGGACTCGGTGCGAGTCAGGATACGGGCAGCAGAGTTTTCGCAGTAGCTCCAGGGACCAGCAGGTGGCGCGGGGAGTGGGAGTGCGGGAGGACTGGGCGAGTTTGCGGTGGTCTCCTCTTGCCCACCCCCCCAACCCCCGTCACGGCTGCTCCGTCCTCCCGGAAGCGTGACGGCCGGTTGTATTGATTGTTGCGCATTTCCGGCGCTGCGCGCCGTTTCCGGCTGTTTTGTTTTGAACCGGATGCGGCCGGGAGCTCGAGAAGCTTCCGCCGGAAGTGGAGGAGTAAACGGTAACGGACGATGGAGGGCGGCAAACCCGCCGCTTTCGACCGGGCGCCGGGAGCGGGTCGCGGCCGAGGCCGGGGATTCAGCGCTGGCCCGCAGGCCCCGGCTCCGGCCCCCGCCCCCGGCCCCGGCCCGGCCCCGGGGGTACGAGCCCAGGGACATGGCGACGGCGCCCAGGAAAACGGCCTGTGCGCGGGGCCGGGGCCGGGACCTGGACCTGGAGCCGGGGCCGGGACCGGGACGGCGAACGGGGCTGCGATCGTGCAGGGCAACGGGGTCCATGTGAAGAGCGGCATCCAGCAGCAGGAGCCGCTGAGGCAACCGCGGAGCAGCCCGCCCGCCGCCGAGTATTCAGGTAAATCGGCCCACACCTCACATAGAGACACACACACATAGATATAGATATAGATATAGATATATACAGGCAGCGTATAGAATCTATAGGGACAGGCTGTCCACTGTGGGGCATTCAGGTAAACAAATATACAAGCACCATATAGAATCTATAGGGACGAGCTGTCCGTTGCAGGGCGTTCAGGTAAACAAATGTATATATATATATAGGCACCATATAGAATCTATAGGGACATGCTGTCTATTGTGGGGCATTCAGGTAAACAAATATACAAGCACCATATAGAATCTATAGGGACGAGCTGTCCGTTGCAGGGCGTTCAGGTAAACAAATGTATATATATATATAGGCACCATATAGAATCTATAGGGACATGCTGTCTATTGTGGGGCATTCAGGTAAACAAATATACAAGCACCGTATAGAATCTATAGGACAGGCTGTCCACTGCGGGGCGTTCAGGTAAACAAACGTACAAGCACCGTATAGAATCTATAGGGACAGGCTGTCCACTGCGGGGCGTTCAGGTAAACAAATGTGTATATACATATATATATGCACACAGGCGCCGTATAGAATCTATACGGACTGGCTGTCCATTGCGGGGCGTTCGTGTAAATTAATATGTGTGTTCTAGTAATGTATAGGAACAGGTCTCCCGCTGCAGGGCATTGAGGTAAGTTAATATAAATACGCACGGATAATGTGCAGAATGTATAGGAATAGACTGCCCATTGCACACTGTGGAGATAAATTAGTGTAAGTATCTGCTGCTTATGTATTTAAAATGTAGGATCAGGCTACAGTGTATTGGGGTAAATGGATATGAATATACAGGTAATGTATCTAATATAGGAATTGCAGTGCATTCAGGTAAATTGATATAAATGCACACCAGTAATTTATATCAAATATAGGAATAGGCTATCCATTGCAGGGTATTCCAATTAATTAATGTGAATGTATACAAGTAATGTATATAAAATTCAAGAACATGCTTCTCATTACAGGGTTTTCAGGTAAATTAACAAATATATAAAGGTAATGTAAATAATGTAGGAACAGGCTGCCCAATGCAGGGTGTTCAACAACAGTAACTTGCATTTATATATCAGTGGGTGAACAGGACTTGGTGCGAGTTAGGATACAGGCAGCAGAGTTTTGGATGAGCTTAAGTTTAAGGAGGGCAGAAGATGGGAGGTTGGCCAGGAGAGCATTGGAATAGTCAAGTCCAGAAGTGACAAAGCGTTACAGCAGCAGATACGATCATAGTGGGTACAGCACAGCAGGAGGCCATTTGACCCATCGTGCCTGTGCCGGCTCTTTGTCCCACTCCCCCTGCTCTTTCCCCACAGCCCTGTGAATTTTTTCCCTTCAAGTATTTATCCAATTCCCTTTTGAAAGTTATTATTGAATCTGCTTCCACCGCCCTTTCAGGCAGTGCATTCCAGATCATTACAACTCGCTGTGTAAAAAAAAATGTTTCCTCATTTCGCCTCTGGCTCTTTTGCCGATCACCTTAAATCTGTATCCTCTGGTTACTGACCCTTCTGCCATTGGAAACAGTTTCTCCTTATTTACTCTGTCAAAACTGTTCATGATTTTGAACACCTCTATCAAATCTCCCCTTAACCTTCTCTGTTCTAAGGAGAACAACCCCAGCTTCTCCAGTCTCTCCACATAACTGAAGTCCCTCATCCCTGGCACCATTCTAGTAAATCTCTTCTGCACCCTCTCTAAGGCTTTCACATCCTTCCTAAAGTGCGGTGCCCAGAATTGAACACAATGCTCCAGCTGAGGCCTAACCAGTGTTTTATAAAGGTTTGGCATAATTTCCTTGCTTTTGTACTCTGTGCCTCTATAAATAAAGCCCAGGATCCCATATGCTTTTTAACAGCTGTCTCAACTTTTCCTGCCACCTTCAAAGATTTGTGTACCTACACCCTCAGGTCTCTCTGTTCCTGCACCCCCTTTAAAATTGTACCATTTAGTTTATATTGCCGCTCTTCTTTCTTCCTACCAAAATGCATCACTTCACATTTCTCAGAATCATAGAAAGTTACGGCTCAGAAGGAGGCCATTCGGCCCATCATGTCCGTGTCGGCTGAAAAAAAGCTATCCAGTTTGATTCCACTTTCCAGCACTTGGTCCATAGCCCTGTAGGTTACGGCACTTCAAATGCACATCCAAGTACTTTTTAAATGAGTTGAGGGTTTCTGCCTCTACCACCCTTTCTGGAGACCCCCATCGTCCTCTGGGTGAAAAGATTTCTCCTCAGCTCCCCTCTAATCCTTCTACCAATTACTTTAAATCTATGGCCCCTGGTCACTGACCCCTCTGCTAAGGGAAATAGGTCCTTCCTATCCACTTTATCTAGTCTCGTCATAATTTTATATACCTAAATTAAATCTCCCCTCAGCCTCCTTTGTTCCAAAGAAAACAACCTCAGCCTATCCAATCTTTCCTCATGGCTAAAATTCTCCAGCCCTGGCAACGTCCTTGTAAATTCTCTGCGTAAATTTCATCTGCCATGTGTCTGCCCATTTCACCAGTCTGTCTACGTTCTCCTGGAATCTGTTCCTATCCTCCACATTGTTTACTAAATTTCCGAGTTTCGTGTCATCTGCAAATTTTGAAATTATACCCTCTATACCCAAGTCCAGGTCATTAATATATATCAAAAAGAGCAGTGGTCCCAACACCAACCCCTGGGGAACACCATTGTATAGTTCAATCCAGTCTGAAAAACAACCATTCACCATTACTCTCTGCTTTCTGTCCCTTAGCCAATTTTGTATCCATGCTGCCACTGTCCCTTTAATCCCATGGGCTTTAATTTTGCTAACAAGTCTATTATGTGGTTCTTTATCAAATGCCTTTTGAAAGTCCATATACACATCAATCGCACTACCCTCACCAATCCTCTCCGTTACTCCATCAAAGAACTCAATCAAGTTAGTCAAACACAATTTTCTTTTAACAAATCCATGCTGACTTTTATTTATTAGCCCATGCTTTTCCTAGTGCCAATTAATTTTGTCTAGGATTATTGTCTCTCAAAGTTTCCCCACAACTGAGGCTGGACTGACTGGCCTGTAGTTGCCAGGTTTATCCCTCTTCCCCCTTTATGAACAGGGGTGTAACATTTGCAATCCTCCAGTCCTCCGGCACTGTCCCCATATCTAAGGAGGATTGGAAGATTGTGGCCAGAGCCTTCGCAATTTCCATCCTTTCCTCCCTCAATAACCGAGGATGCATCCCATCCGGACCGGGCGACTTTTCTACTTTGAGTACTGCCAATCTTTTAAATACCTCCTCTTTATCTATTTTTATCCTATCCAATATCACTACTACCTCCTGCTTTACTGCTACAATGGCAGCATCCTCTTCTCTAGTGAAGACAGATGTGAAGTATTCATTTAGTACCTCAGCCATGACCTCTGCCTCCATAAAAAGATCTTTTTTGTCCCTAATTGCTCCCATGCTTCCTTTGACCACCCTTTTACTATTTATATGTTTATAAAAGACTTTAGGGTTCCCTTTTATGTTAGTCGCTAATCTATTCTCCTACTCTCCCTTTGCCCCTCTTATTCCCTTTTTTAGATCTCTGTTCTTTCTGTATTTAGCCTGGTTCTCTACTGTATTCATAGAATCATAGAGAGGTTGCATCACGGAAGGAGGCCATTCGGCCTGTCGCGTCCGTGCCGGCTCTCCAACAGCAATCCAGCTAGTCCCACTCCCCCACCCTATCCCCGTAGCCTTGCAAATTTTTTTTTCTTCAAGTACTTATCCAATTCCCTTTTGAAGGCCATAATTGAATCTGCCTCCACCACCTCCTCAGGCAGTGCATTCCAGATCCGAACCACTCGCTGTGTGACAAAAAAAAGTTTTTTCTCATATCACCTTTGGTTCTTTTGCCAATCACCTTAAATCTGTGTCCTCTGGTTCTTGACTCTTCTGCCAATGGGAACAGTTTCTCTCTCTCTCTCTACTCTGTCTGGACCCTTCATGATTTTGAACACCTCCATCAAATCTTCCTTTAACCTTCTCTGTTCTAAGGAGGACAACCCCAGCTTCTCCAGTCTATCCACGTAACTGAAGTCCTTCATCACCGGAACCATTCCAGTAAATCTCCTCTGCACCCTCGCTAAGGCCTTCCCATCCTTCCTAAAGTGCAGTGCCCAATACTCCTGATGAGGCCCAACCGTGATTTATAAAGGTTTAGTATAACTTCCTTGCTTTTGTACTGTGTGCCTCTTATTTATAAAGCCAAAGATCCCATATGCTTTTTTAACAGCTTTTTCAACTTGCTCTGCCACCTTCAAAGATTTGTGTACGTACACCCCCCAGATCTCTCTGTTCCTGTACCCTTTAGTTTATCCCATTAGTTTATATTGCTTCTCCTCTTTCTTCCTTCCAGAATGTATCACTTCACACTTCTCTGCGTTAAATTTCATCTGCTATGTGTCTGCCCATTTCACCAGTCTGTTCCTATCCTCCTCACTGTTTACTACATTTCCGAGTTTCGTGTCATCTGCAAACTTTGAAATTATACCCTCCATACCCAAGTCCAGATCTTTAATATATCTCAAAAAGAGCAGTGGTCCTAATACTGACCCCTGGGGAACACCACTGTATACTTCCCTCCAGTCTGAAAAACAACCATTCACCACAACTCAAAAGCAAAATGCTGCAGATACAGGAAATCTGAAATAAAAACACAAAATGCTGGAAAAGCTCAGCAAGTGAGGCAGCATCACTGGAACAGGCTATCCATTGCAGGGTGTTCAGGTAAGTTAAGATCAATTTTTGCCTAATATGTAAAATGCACGAATAGGCTACTATTATTCAGGTAAATTAATATAAATATATACAGTTAGTGTATCAAAAATGTCGGCTATTCAGGTAAATAGAGTATAGTTAATCAGGTAAATAGAGTATTCAGGTAAATGAATGTAAATATAGTTCACCACTACTCTCTGCTTTCTGTCCCTCAGCCAATTTTGTATCCACGCTGCCACTGTCCCTTTAATCCCATGGGCTTCAATTTTGCTAACAACTTTATTATGTGTTACTTTATTATGTGTTACTTTATCAAATGCCTTTTGAAAATCCATGTACACATCAACCGCACTACCCTCATCAGCCTTCTCCGTTACTTCAAAGAACTAAATCAAGTTAGTCAGACACGATTTACCTTTAACAAATCCGTGCTGGCTGTCATTTATTAACCCATGTTTTTCCAAGTGACAATTATTTTGTCCCGGATTGTTGTCTCTAAAAGTTTCCCCACATTAGGCTGACTGTACTAACCATTCCAGGTTATTCAGGTAAGTTAATATAAATGTACTCAGGTAATGTATATAATAAAGGGTGTTCATTGCAGGGTGTTCAGGTAAATTAAGATAAATTTTTTGCCTAATATATATAAAATGTAGGAATAGGCTACCCATTGTAAGTTATTCAGGTAAATTAATATAAATATATACAGATAGTGTATCAAAAATGTAGGAATAGGCTACTCATTCAAGTAAATGAATATAAATACATTATAATGTATATCATAGCGCACTGCAGGTCGAATGTATTGTCGGTAGTCACTGGAATGACTACTGTGCGTGAATAAATCACACTTTCTCTTTACACTCTACAGTTTATAAACACAAAACAAAGGCTACAACAAGTATACGATCACAATCATTTTTTAATCCTCTCAGGCACATAGAGCATTAAAAGGCACAAGACCATTCAGTTTACTCATGTTGTGAAATATACAGTCTTTTTGAATTTTACCTTTTTAATAAAGCTTTTAACAGTTGACATCTAGCTTTTTCTCTGAATAACTGAAAAAGCTTTGAGCAGAAACTACTAGAAGCTAAAGAAACAATATTGTCCCGCATAGCTGACTGACTGGCAGTGATGCTTTCTGTGAACATGGGTAAACTGCACATACTCAGCGTAAAGCCCAATTCAGCTCCTGTAACAGCTCTGGGCAAAAATACTCACTCCAAGCCCAGGCTTTTGGGAGAGGCTGAGGTCTTCAATTAAAAACTTCAACAAAAGCATTAAAAGGCACGAAAGATGGATAAACGGATAAATATAATCATTATTTCAAAATGTGTACTTTTTTTTATTTTGGTTAAATGCTTATTTTGGATAGTAAATTAGTTTACTGTGGGGGGGAAAATGGCGGATAAAAATAATTCAGGTTGGCACTTTGAGAGAATTATGGGAATCTGGTGATCAGATTATGCCATCAGAGTAACTAGGCCGTTTTCATTCAAAATGTGGACACAGGAATTTACAATGGAGAAATGTTATGAGAAACGGTATGACCGGAAATCAAGTGGCGCTGGCAGGGAGTGCCTGTCAAGGCAAGATTTTTAATCTAGATGTAAATTTGTACGTGCAATGTATGTAGTATGGAAACAGCCTTTTCACTACAGGATATTCAGTAGATTAACATAATTGAGGTGTATAAAACTATGACAGAACTAGATAGGGAGGATAGGAAGGACCTATTTCCCTTAGCAGAGGGGTCAGTGACCAGGGGCCATAGATTTAAAGTAATTGGTAGAAGGATTAGAGGGGAGCTGAGGAGAAATGTTTTCACCCAGAGGGTGGTGGGGGTCTGGAACTCACTGCCTTAAAAGGGTGAGAGAGGCAGAAACCTTCAACTCATTTAAAAAGTACTTGGATGAGTACTTGAAGTGCCGTAACCTACAGGGTTACGGACCAAGTGCTGGAAAGTGGGGATAAGCTGGATGGCTATCTTTTTTTGGCCGGCCTCCTGTGCCGTAAATTTCCATAATGTATACATGTTGATTTTATGGGGCGGGGCGGGGGGGTGCGTCAAGATCAAGTGTCAGAAGGAAGAGAGAACTTGCCTTTCATGTAGTGCCTTCCATGTCCTCACTTCATTCCAAAGCACTTTACAGCCATTGAAGTACTTTTTGAAGTGTAGACGTTGTTGTAATGTGGGAAACGTGGGAGCCACTTTGCGCACAGCAAGATCCCACAAACGTGATGTGATAATGACCAGATAATCTGTTTTTTAGTGATGTCAGTTGAGCGATAAATATTGGTCAGGGCACTGGGGAGAATTCCCAGCTCCTCTTTGAAATAGTGGCTGTGGGATCTTTTAAGTCAACCTGAGAGGGCAGTCGGGGCTTCGGTTTAATATCCCCTCCGAAAGATGGCATCTCCGACAGTGCAGCACTCCCTCAGTGCTGCCCTGGGAATGTCGGCTTAGATTATGTGCTCAGGTCTTTGGAGTGGGACTTGAACCCAGGACCTTCTGACTCGGAGGCGAGAGCAATGGCTGACACCGTTTTGTAGTGTTGCGGGGTTAGAGACTGGACCAGAGAATGTGTACATTCAGTCCTTTTTTCTGTTATATTAATTGCTGTGTCCACATTTACAATGGGAGCTGCCGATGTAAACTTGTCATATGACTAACTACACCATCCTGCCATTGGTGGCTCTGCAGCATTTTCAGGATGCAGTTGCACATGAACAGTCGACATTGGCAGTTTCTATTATAAATGTGGACTCAAAAATTCACGATGGTTAAGGTTGATAGGAAGTGTGTGGAGACAGGCGACACCTGCCTGCTGAAGGGTGTTCAGGTAAATATCCTAAATCTCTGTATATAGTTAAAAATCTTGCGTATGGTGTGCACCTTCTGTTCATTTTATATCAGTCTTTTAAAATGGAGCACCAAAATCAACATTTGTAGCAGGAATTCCTGTGTAAACATTTCATAATGATATAAATTGGATGTAGACATTTGTCACTCGTTTGTTGATGAACCGAACAAATTACTCAAAAAGCTTTTTGAAGAAAATATTTGCCTTGCTATTTTTGTTCATTAACTGAAATTTCTAATGTCCAAAATAAAGTTTTAAAATAAAAATTGTATATTTTGCAACATGAATAAATTTACGCATTGATTGGTCTCGTTTGTCTTTTAATGCTTTCAAGCCTGGACTTCAATTGGTGGTTGTTTCTACCTCATTTGATGGAAGTTTCAATCACATCTGAGCATGTGCAGTTTGCAGAGGTTCCCAGTCTGCAATCTCGGCATTAACAGGACAGTAAGGGTAGGGACTGTGAGGATTTGAGACTTTCTTTGCTTTTTCCAAAAGGCTTTGAAAGAAACTGGGAGATTGAATTCTCAAATCTTTATTTCAACTATGTGGCGTCGTTAATGTTTAAAAAAAGGCGCTCCACGGTGGTGTATTCAAAATATGGACACCAAGCCGAAGAAGATGATATTAGAAGGGGGGAACCAAAAGCTTGGTCAGAGGTGGGTTTTAAGGGTGGTCTTAAGGAGGAAAGGGAGCTGGTGGGGTTAGGGAGGGGATTCCAGAGTGGGGCACAGGTATCTGAAGGCACGGTCCCCAATGGTGGGGCAAAGGAGGAGAGGAGAGATGCACAAGAGGCAGAGTTGAGAGTGATGGAGAGTTTTGGAGTGGGTCACAGGGATGCAAGGTTATAAAGGGATTTAAACATGAGGATGAGAATTTTAAATTTGAGGTATCGGGGGGGTGGGGGGGGGACCAGGAGCAGATGTAGATCAGTGAGGACAAGGGCGATGGGTGAGACTTGGTGTGGGATAGGGTACAGGCAGCAGAGTTTTGAAGTTCACAGAGGGTGGAGGATGAGAGGCTGACCAGGACAGCATTGCAATAGTTGAGTCTAGAAGGTTTCTGTGGAAGATAAAATGAGTTGGGGCGGAGGTGGGCGATGTTACAGAGGTGGAAGTTGGTGGTCTTTGTGATGGAAAGGGCATGGAGTCAGAAATGCAGCTCGAGGTCAAATAGGATGCCAAGGTTGCTAACAGTCTGGTTCAGCCTGAGACACTGACTAGGAGGGGAATAGAATCAATGTCATGGGTACGGAGTTTGTGGTGGGGGCCAAAGACGATTGCTTTGGTCTTCCTCATGTTTAACCAAAGGAAATTGCAGCTCAGCCAAGACTGAATGACGGACAAGCAATCTTACATAGAATGTACATGCCAATGTTTATGCTCCACGTGCGCCTCCTCCCTCCCTACTTCATCAACGCTATCAGCATATCCTTCTATTCCTTTCTCCCCCATGTCTTCCCCTTAAATGCATCTATACTATTCGCCTCAACTACTCCTTGTAGTAGCAAGTTCCACTTTCTAACCACTCTCTGGGTAAAGAAGCTTCTCCTGAATTCCCTGTTGGATTTATCAGTGACTATCTTATATTTATGGCCCTAGTTCTGGTCTCCCCCGCAAGTGGACACATCTTCTCTACGTCTATCCAATCAAACCTTTTCATAATCTTAAAGACCTCAATCAGGTCACCCCTCAGTCTTTTTTCTAGAGGAAAGAGCCCCAGCCTTTCCATTCTTTCCTGACGGTTATAACCTCCCAGTCTGGTATCATCCTAGTAAATTTTTTTGCACCTTCTCCAATGCCTCTATATCCTTTTTATAATATGGAGACCAGAACAGTGCACAGTACTCCCAAGTGTGGTCTAACCAAGGTTCTATACATGTTTAACATTACTTCTCTGCTTTTCAATTCTGTCTCTCTAGAAATGAACCCCATTGCTTGATTTGCTTTTTTTTGTGTCCTTATCAACGTGAGTCGCTACTTTTAGTGATTTGTGTATCTGCCCCCACAGATCACTCTGCTCCTCTACCCCATTTAGACTCTGATTATCCAAGCAGTGTGAGGCCCCCTTATTCTTCCTACCAAAATGTAATACCTCACACTTACCTATATTGAAATTCATTTGCCAATTACATGCCCATTCTGAAAGTTTATTAATGTCATCTTGTATTTTGTCGCACTCCTCCATATTAACTATAAGAACGTAAGAAATAGGAGCAGGAGTAGGCCATACGGCCCCTCGAGCCTGTTCCGCCATTCAATCAGATCATGGCTAATCTTCAACCTCAACTCCACTTTCCTGTCCAATCCCCATTTCCCTTGATTTCCCCTAGAGGCCAAAAATCTATCTATCTCAGCCTTGAACATATTCAACGGCTCGGCATCCACAGCCCTCTCGGGTAGAGAATTCCAAAGATTCACCACCCTCTGTGAAGAAATTCCTCCTCATCTCAGTCTTCAATGGCCGACCCCTTATCCTGAGACTATGCCCCCAAGTTCTAGACTCTCCAGCTAGGGGAAATAACCTCTCAGCATCTACCCTGTCAAGCCCCCTCAGAATCTTGTATGTTTCAATGAGATCACCTCTCATTTTTCTAAACTCCAGACAGTATAGGCCCATTCTACCCAATCTCTCCTCATAGGACATCCCTCTCATCCATGCTAATATATTACCCTCAACCCCACGAGCCTTTATCTTGCGTAGCAACCTTTTATGTGGCACCTTATCGAATGCCTTTTGAAAATCCAAATATATTACATCCACTGGTTCCCCTTTATCTACCCCACTGGTTACATCCTCAAAAAACTCTAATTAATTTGTCAAACACGATTTCCCTTTCATAAAACCATGTTGACTCTGCCTAATCATATTATGATTTTCGAAATGCCCTGTTACCACCTCCTTAATAATGGAACCCCCTACAACCACCCCCCCCCCCCCAATTCGGTGTCTGCAAATTTTGAAATTGTTCTTCTGATTCCCGACAGTTTATGTAAATGGTGAACAAAGTGGTCCTAGCATCAAACCCTGTGGAACACCACTTCCCACCTTTTGCCACTCTGAGTAGCTACCCATAACCCCTACTCTCTTTTCTGTTTTGTAGCCAGCTTGCTATCCATTCTGCTACCTGTCCCTGACTCCACATGCTCTGACCTTAGTCATGAGTCTACTATGCAGTACCTTATCGAAGGCCTCTTGAAAATCCAAATGCATTGCATTATTGCGATACCCTTGTTTACCCTTTCTGTTACTTCAAAGAATTCAATAAGGTTGGTCAGCATGACCTTCCCTTTTGAAATCCGTGCTGACTATTTTGTATTATATTTTCAGTCTCTAGATGTTTTTCTATTACATCTTTTAATAAAGATTCCATCATCTTTCCTACCACTGACATTGAGCTAATTGGTCTGTAGTTTCCTGGAGTGGTTCTGTCTCCCTTTTTAAATATTAGAATCATATTAACCGTCCGCCAGTCCTCTGGCACTATTCTGCTTTCTGATGAATTTTTATATCTATGTAATAGTGCCTCTGCTATCTTCTCCCTAACTACTTTTAATATGCGTGGATGCAATCCATCCAGACCAGGGGTTTTATCCTCTCTAAGTTTGATTAGTTTATCAATTATTTCCCCCCCTTTCTATCTTACATGTCTTTATACCTTTTTTGATCTCTCCTAATGTCATGCCCATCAAGTTAGTCTCCCTGGTAAATACTGAGGCAAAGTAATTATTTAATATTTCTGCCATTTCGCTGTCATTACCTGTGTTTGTCGTGTGTATCCCTTAGTGGCCCTATCAATAACTATACCCCACTGACTATATAGAGGCAGTCGAGAGAGGTGGTGCAGAGGTAGAGACATGTGGAAACTGACCGAATGTCTGCAGATAATGTAATTTCAGAGAAGCATGTAGAGGAGGAAAAGGAGGAGGGCAAGAGTAAATCCTCGGGGTGGGGGGTTGTGGAGGTACTGGTGTAGGGGGGAGAAGGGAAGCCGTTGCTGGAGATGTTTTGGCTACGAACGGATAGGTAAGAGTGGAACCAAGTGAGGGCAGTCGCAGTCGTTATTAGCAAATGCTGTGCTCTATTCTGCATTCCGACGGCACCTCTAATTCGCAGCTCCTGTGATTGTGGTTTCTTTGCATTTAGAAAAGGGCTGGAAAACAATGGGGAGGAAGTTATGTTACAGCTGTACAGAGCTCTGGTTAGATCCCAGCTGGAGCACTGCATTCAGTTCTGGGCACCGCACCTCAGGAAGGATATATTGGTCTTGGAGGGGGTGCAACGCAGAGTCACCAGAATGATACCGGGCTAAAAAGGTTAAATTATGAGGACAGGTTGCATAGATTAGGCTTGTATTCCCTTAAATATGGAAGATTAAGGGGTGATCTCAATGAAGTGTTTAAAATGATTAAAGGATAGGGTAGATGGAGAGAAACTATTTCCTCTGGTGGGAGAGTCCAGAACAAGGGAGCATAATCTTAAAATTAGAGCTAGGCTGTTCAGTGGGTGATGTCAGGAAGCACTTCTTCACACAAAGGGGAGTGGAAATCTGGAACACTCTCCCCAAAAAACTGTTGAGGCTGGGGATGAATTAAAAATTTCAAAACTGAGATTGATAGAATTTTGTTGGGTAAGGGTACCGAGGGATATGGAGCAATGGCAGGAAAATGGAGTTGAGGTGCAGAGCAGCCATGATGTAATTGAATGGTGGGACAGGCTCGAGGGGCTGAATGGCCTTCTCTCGTTCCTGTGTTCCTAAAACCAAGACCGGGAATTTTCATGAAGCTGATCGCGCTCCACCATCGTCATTTCACTGGAAGTGCGACGTAACTCCGTTCGCACTGCTTGTCCGCCATCCAGACTTGGACGAGCTGCATTTTCTCCTAATTGTTGGGAAGGCCGAAGCCGTCATACGTAGACTGAGTTTCCGCCGGAGCTGCGGCAGTGCAACTCCAAGGAAATTCCTGGTTCAAACCATTGCCCGCTGAGAAGGGATTATTTTGGTGCCTCGTCTGTTTAGTACTGTTTTACAATCTGTATTCTGAACCAGTTTTGGGGGGCTTAAGGGTTTTTTTTGTAGCAGAATGTGGAAACTTTGTAAATGATTAAATTCTAGGTATTTTGTAAGATGAAATTTTGTTTATGGAAAAATATGTTAACTGCATGAGTTGGTAAACTCACTAGTAATGCACTAAACGAGTAAGTTTTCCAGCTCTGCCCAGGTACGGATCGGGGTTGCATGTTCTTATGTTCTTAAATGGAGGGACGCTAACCTTGATTTGTTGCTGTCAGAGCCCCATCACAAGGACAGAGTGAGACCTGTT
This sequence comes from Heptranchias perlo, assembly GCF_035084215.1. NCBI lineage: Eukaryota > Metazoa > Chordata > Chondrichthyes > Hexanchiformes > Hexanchidae > Heptranchias > Heptranchias perlo. The sequence goes on from NC_090328.1 coordinate 4,227,186, forward strand.
CTTTCAGTGCTATTCCCATTACCGTCCGTCTTTAACACCGTTGCACTTGCACTGTCCACAAATTTACTTCCCCCCCCACCTCACAAGTTGCCTGGGATGTTTGCCGATAACAAATGTTCCAGCCCCCTCAAAAAAAAATTTTGTTTTCTTGCAAGGAGGAGGAAACATCATTGATTTAAAGATACATGGGGGAGGGGGGTTGCTGATACCCCATTGATCCCGATTTTAAGTGCTGCGCTATGAAGGGAATTACACATGCCAGTGTTTACACTTGGAGCCTGGAAGGTTGAGACTGTCACAACTTAAGTGAACCTGTTCTGATACTTATTCGAGGTTTGTTGTCAACCTGATTGAGCGTGGAATTTGTGACGGGAAATAAGCAATAACCGCGATTATAAACAAGTCGCACTTGAGGCGTGAACGGCTGGTTCAACTGCACGATATAATCGGCGCGCGTAATGCAGTTTAAGTGGCACCTTTGCAACTGACGCCTATGGTCATGGCAGATGGTCGGTGCCCTTCACCCGATATAGGAGACAGTCCGTGATAAGCAGGAACAGTGCAAGTGGTTGGGACTGTATTACGTAGAGGACACAGTGAAATGTTATATGTGTGTGTGTGTGTGTGTGTGTGTGTGTGTAAAGGAGCAGCCACCCACAGCAGAAATAGGAAATGAACACTTAAAATGGGGATCAGTGGGGTATCTGCAATTCTCCCCCCCCCCCCCCCCCCCCCCCCAATATGTAACTTTATATCAATGACGTTGCCTCCTTCTCCGTGTGGAAATTGGGAGGGGAAATATTTGTAATCGGCAACTGCCCCGGCAACTTGTGAGGTGGGGGGAAGTAAATTTGTGGACAGTGCAAGTGCAACGGTGTTAAACGGGCGGTAGTGGGAATAGCATTGAATAGAGATGGCATTGTGCTGAAGGAACCAGCGCCCCGCCGATCTCGGGTGGACACCGCTGGGCTCAAAGAAAGCCCAGTCCAGCACAAGGCGCTGCCATTCATTGTATTCAGCTGCAAAAACAGCCCAGTCCAGTCCAGCACTGGGAAGCAATCAGGAGCAAGAATCCTGGCAGATTTTCCCTTCCCCAGCCCAGTAGCCCAGCAAGCCACTCAGTTGAGGATGGGCAATAAATGCCGGCCTTGCCAGTAACGACGCCAATCCCAAGAATGAATTGAAAAAACATAAATTGAAAAAGCTGAGTGTGGAGTTGCTGCCCTTCTGGTGGGTGGGGGCTGCAAAATTTACTGCTTTTTGTTTGAAGGCCAGGTAATGAGGTATGATTACTTTTCCTTGTCAATCTCCTCAGCAGCCCCTCTACCCTGTAGCTCTCCACAAACGGGACGGGCGTGGGAAGAACCCGGGAAACGAGATTTGAGTGCTCAAGCATGACAGGGAATAAACAAATAGTTAACAAAAGAGAAATACTCTCGTGTTTAGACAGCTCCTTAACACATGTCGAAGGTCTTTCCGTAGCAGGAATTGGGTTTTGGAGTCCAGCTGTTGTGTAGGCGAGGTAGGTAGCCATTCCATGCCAGCAATGTCCAACATACACCGATGAGGACGAATGACCAGTCAGTCTGTTTCTTCGCTGGTGTTGGTTGAGGGAGGAATTGGTGGCCTGGACATCAAAAGAATTGCCTCCTCTTCCTATACTGTTGTGGGATCTTTCTAACGTCCACCAGAACAGATAGACAGCCTCAGTTTAACATCTCATCTCAAAGAGGGCTGCAAATTGGGGGCTTCAGCTGAAAAGAGCCACTGCAAAGCTCTGTGGACTTGCAGGGACATGGATTCAATCTACTCTGTCCTTGTTTCTCAGTTCCCATTTTCAGGAGCTGCTGAGTTGGAAACCAGGCACCTTCCCATGGGATGGGGGAAGCATTGCCACCAGCTGCTAAATGCATCTCCCTTCATCCTCCCCACCCACCAAAGTAACTGACAGGAAGGTTTAATTGGCAGAGAGCCGAGGGCAGCTCAACTTTTCAGCCTCAGAAGGTACACGGCCCAAGATCTGCAAGAGGTGGGGGGCGGGTGGAAGCTGCAAAAATTTCATGTGTTTTGGTGAGGGGCTAACTGTCCCAGAATATGTGAAATAACCTGGAGTAATTCACACACAGTCTCATCAGAGGTTAAGATTTGGCTGTTTCTGTCCATTTCTGACTTCTGACCAATTTCATTAAATGGACAGAACAACTGACTTTGTACCTACAGCTTTCCACCACTGGGAGTTTTCCTCACCATGTCTGGGTCTGTTGTAGACTCATTGATAGAGATTGATTGTTATGATTAGTCAACAACTCCATTATTGTTGCCTCATGCGAGTACCAGGATGGTAGAAAATAATAGCACTAAAGAGTGACAAATCCCCAGGACCAAATGGTTTCCATCCCAGGGTTTTAAAGGAAGTTGGTGAGCACATTGCAGATGCTCTAACTATAATCTTTCAAAGTTCTCTAGATTCAGGAACTGTCCCTCTAGATTGGAAAATTGCACGTCACTCTGCTTTTTAAGAAAGGAGAGAGAGGGAAACCGGGGAATTATAGACCAGTTAGCCTCACATCTGTTGTGGGGAAATTGCTGGAGTCTATAATTAAGGATAGGGTGACTGAACACCGAGAATTTTCAGTTAATCAGGGAGAGCCAGCATGGATTTGTGAAAGGTAGGTCGTGCCTGACAAACCTGATTGAATTTTTTGAAGAGGTGACTAAAGTAGTGGACAGGGGAATGTCAATGGATGTTATTTACATGGACTTCCAGAAGGCATTTGATAAGGTCCCACATAAGAGACTGTTAGCTAAGATAGAAGCCCATGGAATCGAGGGAAAAGTACGGACTTGGTTAGGAAATTGGCTGAGCGAAAGGCGACAGAGAGTCGGGATAATGGGTAGGTACTCACATTGGCAGGATGTGACTAGTGGAGTCCCGCAGGGATCTGTCTTGGGTGCCTCAATTATTCACAATATTTATTAATGACTTAGATGAAGGCATAGAAAGTCTCATATCTAAGTTTGCCAATGACACAAAGATTGGTGGCATTGTAAGCAGTGTAGATGAAAACATAAAATTACAAAGGGATATTGATAGATTATGTGAATGGGCAAAATTGTGGCAAATGGAATTCAATGTAGACAAATGTGAGGTCATCCACTTTGGATCAAAAAAGGATAGAACAGGGTACATTCTAAATGGTAAAAAGTTAAAAATAGTGGATGTCCAAAGGGACTTAGGGGTTCAGGTACATAGATCATTGAAGTGTCATGAACAGGTGCAGAAAATAATCAAGAAGACAAATGGAATACTGGCCTTTATATCTAGAGTACAAGGGGGCAGAAGTTATGCTGCAGCTATGCAAAACCTTGGTTAGACCGCACCTGGAGTACTGTGAGCAGTTCTGGGCACCGCACCTTCGGAAGGACATATTGGCCTTGGAGGGAGTGCAGCGTAGGTTTACTGGAATGATACCCGGACTTCAAGGGTTAAGTTACGAGGAGAGATTACAAAAATTGGGGTTGTATTCTCTGGAGTTTCGAAGGCTAAGGAGTGATCTGATCGAAGTTTATAAGATATTAAGGGGAACGGATAGGGTGGATAGAGAGAAACTATTTCCACTGGTTGGGGATTCTAGGAGTAGGGGGCAGAGTCTAAAAATTAGAGCCAGACCTTTCAGGAGCGAGATTAGAAAACATTTCTACACACAGTGTTGTAGAAGTTTGGAACTCTCTTCCGCAAACGGCAATTGATACTAGCTCAATTGCTAAATTTAAATCTGAGATAGATAGCCTTTTGGCAACCAAAGTATTAAGGGATATGGGCCAACGGCAGGTATATGGAGTTAGATCACAGATCAGCCATGATCTTATCAAATGGTGGAGCAGGCACAAGGGGCTGAATGGCCTACTCCTGTTCCCATGTTCCTATGTTCCTATGTAGAAGGCGAACTGGATGGACCTTGGTCTTTTTTCATCTAGCAATTCCTATGTTCCTTCCTGTACTTGCGTAGGATCATGTTGACAGCCCCTGTAAGTCAGAACCTTTACCCACTCAGGCTGGGAAACCTGACCAAAGGACAATTAGATGCTTGTACATTCCTCCCTCCCCTCCTGCCCCCCCCCCCCCCCCACCTCCGGGGGCAGTCTTGCATTCAGATCCTCCAGATGTGAGGGGTTCGTTTATCACTGATGTCACTAGCGCAGGGTTACATAAGTGCGGCTAGAGTGCTTGTGGATTACTTCTGGCCTCAAACCTTGGCAGTCTGCCCCCGCGAAGACCAGGCCACTCAGCCCTATTTGCGTTTACATTTCTTATCGAACGGTTTGTCCTTTCAAATCTTGCAGGTCTGGAGTTCGGGCAGATCCTTCATTGGTGGGAAAAATCCTAAATCAGAACACCGGGATCTGTTAATATCAGCAAATTGAGATACTTGCAGACTAACACGAACATAGATTCAGACTTTATTGGTGTCTGCCTGAGGCTCCATGGTGCACACCCAATCAGCCCACAAAGGCAAAAAGATTAGGCATACATGAACTGGACCTTTGATGGAGAATCCTGAGCTTGTTGAGTGGAGCATGGAAACAAGAACCTTTCATGAGGAATTATTTGGGGGCACTGGAGGGCGGAAGGGAAGAAGGAGCAGAAAGATATCAAGACAGATTTTTGTAATTTTCCAGATAGCAGCAGCCGAGGGCAAACGGCACTGGGACCTCACGACCAGTATCTATCGCACAGCACAAACACTGCCATGGTTAAACCACAGAGGGTGGAAGCATTCACCATCCAGTCGAAACTATCGGCTAGCGCACCAGAGTTCTACCCACCAGGCTTCATGGCGATGTCGGTGAGTATGGAGAGAAGGTACTGCTCACTGCTGTACATTTTAGGGAAAGCTATGTGTTCTCCTGCTGGAAGTGCTACAAGATTAAATATTCCTCTGATGTATCTAACTTTCTTATCTGGTTGGTTCTAGGCTAGAGTGTTAGTTAGTTAAGTTCACCAGCAATGCAGCACGGGCAGCCGTGGTCTCTTGTCTTGTGGCAGGGATGGCTAGCTGCTGTGTCCAGGCCCAAGCAATTCGGCCCTCAATCCGGACAACAGGGTCATAGAATCATGCAGCACAGAAGGAGGCCATTCGGCTCATCGTGCTATCAGTGCGTACATTTGTTTATTCACTGGTTTGTCCTGTTTTAATTACATGGGCCTGAAAGTTTGGAAAGAGCTGTTCTTAGCCCTGTCATATCGTTGCTGGATGAATCTTAAATCAGAACACCAGGATCTGCTAGTGTCAACAACTTGGATTATGTACAGATTAATGGGAGCATGATTTCAAGTGACAGCCTTGGTTCAGTGGTAGCACACTTGCCTCTGAGTGAGAAGGTTGTGGGTTCAAGTCCCACTCGAGACTTGAGCACACAATCTAGGCTGACATTCCGGTGTAGTACTGAGGGAATGCTGCACTGTCAGGTGAGACATTAAACCGAGGCCCCATCTGTAAAAGATCCCATGGCACTATTTGAAGAGCAAGGGAGTTCTCCCTGGTGTCCTGGCCAATATTTATTTATGTCTCAACCAACATCACTAAAACAGATTGTCTGGTAATTTATCTCATTGCTGTTTGTGGGACCTTGCTGTGCACAAATTGGCTGCCGCCTTTTCTATTTTACAACAATGACTAAAATTTGTCAGAAATACTTCATTGGCTGTGAAGCCCTTTGGGACATTCTGAGGTCATGAAAGGTGCTGCCCTTAATCTAACTCGCACCAAGTCCTGTTCACTCATCACACCCTGTGCTCGCTGACCTACATTAGCTTCTGGTCCGGGAACGCCTCGATTTTAAAATTCTCATCCTTGTTTTCAAATCCCTCCATGGCCTCGCCCCTCCCTATCTCTGAAACCTCCTCCAGCCCTACAACCCTCTGAGATCTCTGAGCTTCTCCAATTCTTGTCTCTTGCGTATCCCCGATTTTAATCGCTCCACTATTGGTGGCCGTGCCTTCAGCTACCTAGGCCCTATGCTCTGGAATTCCCTCCCTAAACCTTTCTGCGTCCTTTAAGACTCCTCTTAAAACCTACCTCTTTGACCAAGCTTTTGGTCACCTGTCCTAATATCCTATGGAGTTCGGTGTTAAAATTTGTTGGAAAATCACTCTTGTGAAACACCTTGGGACGTTTTACAACATTAAAGGCGCTATATAAATGCAAATTGTTGTATACAAATGCAAGTCCTTTCTTCCTTAAATGTTATAAACTTGGCCCCTGAGGCTCCATGGTACGTACATATATGACTGACAAAGACTTTGGATCTTGGACAACTGCCCACCTTCTCGGGGTGGGGAGCAGTTTCCACTAATTATTTCCTGAAATAGGCTTGTGTTTTTGCATCCCTGGGCATTATCAGCATGAGAGTGTTTGGTGGGTCGTGTCGAGGGAGCTTTACTCTCTATCTCACACTCACTTCAAAATTCCTCCCCCAGCATCCTGAGCACAAAATCTAGGCTGACACTCCAGTGAAGTACTGAGGAAGTGCTGCATTGTTGGAGGTGCCATCTTTCGGATGAGATGTTAAACCGAGGCATCGTCTGCCCTCTCAGGTGGACACAAAAGATCGCACGGCACTATTTTGAAGAAAAGCAGGGGAGTTCTCCCCGGGGTCCTGGCCAATATTTATCCCTCAACCAACATCATTAAAAAAAAATAATCTGGTCATTTATCTCATTGCTGTTTGTGGGATCTTGCTGTGTGCAAATTGGCTGCCGCGTTTCCTACACTACAACAGTGATTACTCTTAAAGTATTTTATTGGCTGTAAAGTGCTTTGGGACGTCCTGAGGTCATGAAAAGTGCTACATAAATGCAAGTCTTTCTTACTCAGTAACCCCTCCCCCCAGTGCCCTGTGTTACTAACAGTATCTCTACTGATGTTAATCCAGCTGCCTCACACTCTCACTCTGTAACCCCTCCCCCCAGCACTGTATCTTCACTGATGTTAATCTAGCACCCTCACTTTGAGTCCAGTAACTCCTCCCAGTCAGTTCTCCAGCTGTTGACATTACTCGTTTCTTGAGTAAATGCATATATTTCTAATTTGATGAAGCAATGAGAATTAAATGTTGGTGTTGCTGGAGTGGTTTAGCCATGGGGCGTGTTTGCTTCTCTTGCCCTATTTTGTATTGACGCTGATGTTCCTTGTGCTCTGCTGCAGGCTGGTGTGGTGCTGAAAGGTGCAGTTTGTTAATCGCATTTTTGAAAGAAATAAAGGCTCTCTTGTATTTATCATCACGATGTTACAGTTGCATAAAGCTCTGGCCAGACCCCATTTAGAGTACTGCGTTCAGTTCTGAGCATCGCATCTCAGGAAGGATATATTAGCTTTGGAGGGGATGCAGAGTCACCAGTTCCTCGGTGCTGTAACATGTATCCGTGTGTGCTGTCTGAGACCATCAGCTTTTGGCTTTTTTCTAACCTCCATGCGATAAGCTTTTAGGAAAAGAATCTGATAAAGGTCCCTAGAAGTGCCTTTATTGGGTTTCCTAATTCCTGTTTTGAAAGCTTGACCCCCATGCTCTGTTTTGCTCCCTTCCGATCCTGGTCTCCCGAGGCACGCTAGGAGCACAATACAGAGACCAGGAGTGTCTCCACCACTCCACGTTTGCTTTGCTGGAACAACAGGGATTCACTCAATAACAGCTGCACAGGGCCCCGCATCTTTTGTGTTTTGCCATGCGATCGGTTCTCTGTTTATACTTCGGAGAACCTTCACACCCGGTTGCTTTCTCTGACTCTCAAAAATACAAAGCAGAAAGAAGTTCTAAATCCTTACGCTGATCCTCTGAACGCTTCCTCGGAATGCAGTGGCCAAGTCTCTCTGACCATCCTCTCGCTCTGCATTGTCTGAAATGTCTCCCTGTCCTTGGTCTCTCCACAGAAAGCGATGCCGGACGAGGCCTATGTGGATTTTGAAATACCCCCTGACCTCACGCTTGCTGATTATCTCCAGGATTTTCTGAGTCTCCTGACCTCTCACCCTGGCAGCTTTGAGCTGGAGATTGTGCAGTTCACGGAGATGATGAACAGCTGGGTCACCACTGACGAAGCACTACAAGATGTGGTGGAAATAATCTACCAACAGGTAAGATTTATGGACGTGTGTGTGACGGTGACGCTTTGTTGGGGTGGGCGGGGGAAGAAATGTGCATGTATGAAATATTGTGGGTGCCATAGAGGGACGCACGTGTGTCCGTGTGTGAACATAAGAAATAGGAGCAGGAGTAGGCCATATGGCCCCTCGACCTCAACTCCACTTTCCCGCCCGATCCCCATATCCCTTGATTCCCCGAGAGTCCAAAAATCTATCTATCTGTCTCAGCCTTGAATATACTCGACGACTGAGCATCCACAGCCCTCTGGGGTAGAGAATTCCAAAGATCCACAACCCTCTGAGTGAAGAAAGTCCTCCTCGTCTCAGTCTTGAATGGCCGACCCCTTATCCTGCGACTATGCCCCCTAGGTGCCTGTCCACCTGTCATTATTGGCTGTGCTTGAGTGACGTTGTAGGACCATATTTGTGTAGGATGTCTACAATTTTTAAGGTCCTTTTTGTAAGTCATAATTGGCCCCGGGCAGATAGTTGTGGTTGTTGGAGGCCAATTATCTCAGTCCCATGACATCACTACAGAGATTCCTCAGATCAGTATCCTCGTCACAACCATCTTCAGCTGCTTCATCATTGACCTTCCTTGTATCCTAAGGTCAGCAATGGTTACTGATCACTGATGATTCCAGTGTTCAGCATCGCTCACAACTCCTCCAATAATGGAGCATCCCGTGCCCACACCCTGAGAATGAATAAAAACAAACTACTGGTAGTCCAGCTACAGTCCCCACCACTTACACTGTCCCCGCCTATCACGGACAGGAGCACGCCGCCATCATCCCGTAGCAGCGTGGACATCAGGCATGCCTACGGGTGGTTCAAACAAAGTATCGCGAGGGAGGAGGAGGAGGAGGAGGCCGCACGGAGGCTGAGACGTGGAGCTTCATTCCCACCACCAGTATGCTCCGGATCCCAATGCTGGTGTCGGTGTCCTTTCTAGTTGTAAATCTGGTTGATTTAAAAAAAAAGAGAAGTAATACTGCAAACAGTGCACATGATCTGACCACAGATTAATCGCAAGCAGGTGTATAATCGCTGTTTTTATTGACCAAAGGCACTGAACTTCTGAGCGCGTGGCTTTGCCATGTATGTGAGCCATCACCAGCATGGTCTTTTTTTAATATATAGAGCTACATTGATCATGGTCGCTATATTTTTCAGATACCGGTTAGGTGCTACCTGCCCTGTGAGGATCCTGCTTCAATCCGTTTTGTTTTCCTTCCCTTAGGCAACCACGGTGCCCAACTTCACATACACGGGGGCTCGACTGTGTAACTACCTGTCCCAGAACCTAACGATCAGCCCCAGAAACAGCAACTTCCGGCAACTCCTGTTACAAAGGTAGGTGCTGGGTCACGTGCTCGTCATGAAGTTGTAAGTTACTTTACTGTAGCCTATATTGTCCGATGCTCTGTTGTTCTCTTTCCCCTCCTCCCCTGACAAAAATGTGATATATTACTCAATCAACAGAGCAGAGAGGTTAGAAGAAAGTTATACAAGACAGCGGGTAATTCACAGTTGGAAGAAAGAAAGACTTGCATTTATATAGTGCCTTTCATGACCTCAGTACAGCCAATGAAGTACTTTCGAAGTGGTCACTGTTGTGATGTAGGAAATGCGGCAGCCAATTTGAGCACTGTAAGGTCCCACAAACAGCAATGAGATAATGACCAGATTAATCTGTTTTTAGGTGTTAGTTGAGGGATAAATATTGCTCTTCTTCGAAATAGTGCCATGGGATCTTTTACATCCATCCGAAAGGGCAGAAGGGCCTTGGTTTAACGTCTTATCCGAAAGATAGCACCTCCAACAGTGCAGCACTCCCTCAGTAATGCACTTGGAATGTCGGTCTGGAGTATGTGTCTCAAGTCTGGAGTGGGACTTGAACCAACAACCTTCTGACTCGGGCGAGAGTGCTACCACTGAGCCACAGCTAACACACAGAATGCTGTTTTGGGTGCCCGTTACTGAAAGGACATTAAAGCCATAGCTGTGTTTAAATGATGTGTATCTCCCTCTGCTTCAACTCTTATCACATTGTTCCTTACAAGATGCAGTGGTCTCTGCCTCAGCCACTCTCTCTGTAAAGGATAATACCAAGGGATGAAATACAGGGCTGGAGGGAGAGAGCAGAGCAATGGGATCAGTCATGGATTGCTCCAGCAAAGAGCTGGCTCAGACAGGATATGCTGAATGTCCTCCTTGTGTGCTATAAACAGCTATGGTTCATCATGTGATATTGTGGTTTTCCTGTCCATCGTATAATCATGTATGAATCTGTCACCCACATCTTTTGGAGACTATCCTATCCACGTTCACAAACAAAACACTTAAGTCCAGGAAGTTGATTTTTTTTTTTAAGTTGCACAATTCAAAAGGGTTGTTGATGTAAATGGACATAGTATAACATGGTGGATTGTAAAGAATAAAATGGCCAGTCTGTGCAGTGCTGCAGCACCTTGCCAAAGATCGGTGGGATTTGGTTTGACCCCTGAGTTCTCATCTCCTTGGCCAAAGGCCAGGAGATGGTTGTCTTCCCAGTACCCTGGACTGGGGTGGTGTAGAGTGGCCAAGGAAGGCGAGGTTGTTATTAGCATTGGAGGAGGTGAGGTGTGGAGACACCCTCTTAGTTTATCACTTCCACCCCCACCCAAACACCTGACGTTTGCTCCAGCACAATGTCGGTCAAAGCAAAGCGAAACTTCTCTTGATTCCCTTTGCACCTCTGGCACCACTTCAGCCAACCTGCTTGGCTGGCCGCTCAGGTTAGATCAGGCGTATGTATTCTTTGTCTGGTTATATTCTCGGCCGGCTGTTCAGGTTAGGTTAAGTCGTCAGCAATATTGCTGTTTGGTTCTACCCAGTACCTCCCATATGGCCAGTCTCTGAGACTGGAGTTTTTAATTTCTGAGACACTCCCACTCCCTCGCTGTCTCCACCACCGGAATCCCCAGTCCGTAACCTTTATCACACTGAGGACCATGAATGCTCTCCTAACCAGCTTTTCCTCCTGCATCCTTCTCAAACTTCAGTGAGTCCAAAACTCTACGGTCCCCATACTCCTGCACACCAGACAGCACAATCCCATTACTCCTGCCAAACTTCGCTCTCGCACGCGCTCGCTCTCGCTCGCTCTCGCTCGCTCTCGCTCGCTCTCACTCGCTCTCACTCGCTCTCCCTCCCCCCTCCCCTCCCCCCTCCCCCTCCCCCTCCCCCTCCCCCTCAGTGCATCAATTGCAAAATCCCAGTTCTTTTCTAATTCTGCCATGATTTTGTGCTTCCCTCCCTGGGAGGGGAAGGGGAGAGTCTGCAGTCATGTGTCCCCCACAGACATCCTCTGCTATGTGAGGGGTACCATAGCAATGTAAGAGGAGTCTGTGGCAACAAAGCTTTCACTATAAAAGGCACTTAAAGGATCTTTCAAGAACGGGGGAGACGAGAAGGTTGAGATACTCAGGGATTTTCTGTACATGTTACATAAAATTACATATTTTGCTGGAGTGGGGCATCTTGTGGCGTGCCCCGTTAATTAGACTTATTCATGCACATTTAGGTTTCCAAATTCTTTGCCCACAAAGTTGCTGAAAGTGCGAGCTGAGAACGGAGGGGCGAGGGTAACAGGGCATCTGGGACCTTGGTGAACAACGGGACAAACAGGCTATCTCCTTAACCAATGAGATTTAAGGATTGAGAAATAAACAGAGGAAGGATGGAGAAGGAGGGCGAATTAGAGTGGGTGAATTCAATGCCAAATTGGGTACAGAGTGAAAGAAAGATTGGATTAAGAGAGAGGGAAAAAGGAGACAGACAGGAAAAGTAAGAAAAAAAGAATTAAAATTTGACATTTTTAAAATCTCCTAAAACAGTTCACAACCTGAAGGAGTTAGTCTCCACACTTACAATTATTCAGTTTCTGGGCAAGAGAGGTTAATTGACAGTCATTGACAATGATCAAGTCCTTAAAAGGGCACTTGCGCTGTTAATTACTAGACTTAGCTTTCTGTAGCGAGCTTAATGGACAGTTAATGTGCAAATGCAGCAACTTCGTGAAAATCGCGGGGAGGTTAAGCACGAGATGCCGTTTTCACGAAGCTAACGGCGGAGCGGCGCAAATCGGCCAGCAACTTATGGCGATTCACAATTCACGAGGTATCTCTTCCACGCCACAAGTTGCTGGTCGATTTGCGCATTAATAATGGGGTGCGTCGTTCAGTCACCGTTATTTTTTCAGCAAAATCTGGCCCATTGAACTTACAGCACAGAAACAGGCCATTTGACCCAACTGGTCTGTGCCGGTGTTTATGCTCCACACGCGCCTCCTCCCTCCCTCCCTACTTCATCTCACCCTATCAGCATATCCTTCTATTCCTTTCTCCCTCATGTGTTTATCTAGCTTCCCCTTAAAGCCATCTATACTATTCGCCTCAACTACTCCTTGTGGCAGCGAGTTCCATGTTCTCACCACTCTCTGGGTAAAGAAGTTTCTCCTGAATTCCTTATTGGATTTATTAGTGACTATCTTATATTTATGGTCCCTAGTTTTGGACTGCCCCACAAGTGGATACATCTTCTCTGCTTCTACCCTATCAAACCCCTTCATAATTTTAAAGACCTCTATTAAGTCACCCCTCAGCCTTCTGTTTTCTAGAGGAAAGAGCCCCAGCCTGTTCAGTCTTTCCTGTTAGGTATAACCTAAATCCAGGATGTAAAGGCAATGGAGAATTAGACTACAAGCAGGTCAAGAATATCCCAGAAAGAGGAAGAGCGAGAACCTGAATTGCACTCGGGCATCCAACCCCAGGTACTGTCCCATTGGGGAAAAATGCCCATTTGCCATTTTCTGAGGGGGAGAGATTTGAGAAACCCCTTCCTATTTTATTTCCCTTTCTTCTTTGCAGATCAGGTCCAATTGTCCTTTTATGTTAAACTTCTCCCTGTGCCTCCTATCGTTGCCCTGGAGGCAGCGCAGGCAAACCTCCCTTTCTGTCTCTTCACAAATATCACCATCAAGCTAGCAGTCGGTCTGGTTGGAAAAAAAAGGAATGAACTTGCATTTTTATAGTGCCTTTCACCACCTCAGAATGTCCCAAAGCGCTTCACAGCCAATGAAGTACTTTTTGAAGTGTAATCACTGTTGTAATGTAGGAAACGTCGCAGCCAATTTGCGCACAGCAAGATCCCACAAACAGCAACACATAATGACCAGATCATCTATCTTTTAGTGATGTTGGTTGAGGGATAAATATTGGCCAGGACACCAGGGAAAACTTCCCTGCTTTTCTTCAAAATAGTGCCGTGGAATCTTTTACGTCCACCCAGGAGAGCAGACGGGGCCTCGGTTTAACGTCTCATCTGAAAGACGGCACCTCCGACAATGCAGCACTCCCTCAGTACTGCACTGGGAGTGTCAGCCGAGATTTTGTGCTCAGGTCTCTGCAGTGAGACTTGAACTCACTGCCTTCTGACTCAGAGGCGAGAGTGCTACCCCCACTTAGCCACGGCTGACACCTGCGTGATTGGCACCCTGGCTCCAGAAAGCAGGCAGCAGCACAAAGGCTGCACTTCCACCTCTGACTGCCGCGGCTCCATCCTTTTTCTCAGGTGTCAGACGGAATACGCGAAGAGAGATGAGGCGGTGAAAGGCGACGAGAAGACGAGAAAGAAGTTCCACTCGTTTGTGCTGTTCCTGGGCGAGCTGTACTTGAACCTGGAGGTGAGGAATTGGGTACTGGCGCGGTCAAATGTTTTAACTTGTTGTTTTCCCGCTGTTTGCTAGATACTTGTGTGAAGCTGAATGGGAGGTAATTTGGTGGCAAAAGATCATTTTTCCTATTTGCTTCTTATCTCACTTGCGCCAGAAATCAGCAGCCGCTTAATATCTCTGGGTTTGTGTCAGCGAATTCAGCCCCACTATTTTTGGTGAAATCTAGAGATTTCTCTCACCTTTGGGATTGGAAATATATCGCCATTCCTTCAACGTCGTTGGGTCAAAATCCTGGAACTCCCTTCCTAACAGCACTGTGGGAGAACCGTCACCACACGGACTGCAGCGGTTCAAGAAGGCGGCTCACCACCACCTTCTCAAAGGGCAATTAGGGATGGGCAATAAACGCCGGCCTCGCCAGCGACGCCCACATCCCATGAACGAATAAAAAAAAAGTCTAATGGTCTTTGGCCCTACATGTTCCTGAGTCCCCGCCCAGTGTTTAGATAAGTCCGTCAACATGACCTGGGAGGTCGGTACCCGGTCAGGTGGCCGAAGGGAAGAAAACCACCGGCCAGTGATGAAGAAAGAATGAACTTCCATTTATATAGCACCTTTCACATCCTCAGGACCTCCCGAACGGCTTCACAGCCAATGAATTACTTTTGAAGTGTAGTCAATGATGTTTTGTGGGCGAAACACAGCAGTCAATTTTTATAGCAAGATCTCACAAATAGCAACAATATTAATGGCCAGTTAGCCTGTTTTCTTGGTGGCATTGGCAGAGGGATGAATATTGGCCAGGACACCAGGAGAAACTCCCCTGTTCTTCAAATAACGCATCCACCTGAACAGGTAGACAAGGCCTCGGTTTAATGTCTCAGATTCAATAGTAACTTTCGAAAGGGAATTGGATATATACTTAAAAATTGCAGGGCTGATGGTAAAAGAGCGGGGAGAGTGGGACTAATTGGGTAGCCCTTTCAAAGAGCCGGCAGAGGCAAGATGGGCCAAATGGCCTCCTTCTGTGCTGTAAGATTCTATGAATCTCTGATCTGAAAGACTACATCTACTACAATGCAGCTCTCCCTCAGTCCTGCACTTGGGAGTGTTGGCCTGGATTATGTACTCAAATCTCTGGAGTGGGGTTTGAACCCACGACCTTCCGACTCAGAGGCGAGAGTGATACCACTGAGTCAAACTGACAAGAATGCTGAGATCCAGCAGTTTACTTTTTTGTAATCTTATGAAGAAGTGAGACGATAGATTAATTTGGGTTGGGTCACGCTGAGACTATATTAGGAGCATATTTGACTGTGGCAGAGCAAATTAATTTATTACTTGAAGGATTTCCATTTAATTTTCTCTTGCTGTGGATTGGCAGATCAAAGGTCCAAATGGAGCAGTGACACGAGCCGAGATTTTGCAGACAGGACTTTGTGAATTACTGAGTGCCCTGTTTTCTCAACCCATGGATGATAACCTCACCTGTGCTGTAAAATTACTGAAGGTATGGTCTCAGTTGCTATTAGTTTCCCCTCTTTGTCTTACGGGCTTCCTCCCTGTCTCATGTACGTTATCCTTCTCCCATGTGCTGTGTATTGAGAATTGAGGATACTCCGTGTCTGTGTCTGGAATTGTGTGGATGTGCAAGTGAACTTGCAGTAACAAGCTTGTGTCCTACCAACAATGCGGTCATTGAACACAACAATTTATGCTCAGGGGCCTCATTCTTGCGCTCTCTCGCCCACGCTCTCTAACTCTTCCTCCTTTATTCTTAGCTGACAGGATCAATATTAGAAGATGCCTGGAAGACACAAGGGAAGTCAGACATGAAAGACATAATTCAGCGAATTGAGAATGTTGTTCTGGATTCTGATTGTAGCAGGTGAGTGTTCATGGGATGGAGACTGTAGTAGGTCTGTAATCTAGAGGGTTGTCCTAGCAGACTGCTGGACCTTGACATAATCTACCAAAAAATTATTGACAGGCTATTGCAGTTGAGATTGTTTTAAGAATTCCTGCCCGAGTAGCGATAGTGCAAGAGTTGAGCTAGATTAGTGAATGCTGCAGGCCACTCCCTCATCCCCCACTGCAGTGGCAGGTTGCACAGTTATAGCCACTCTTTCCCACCATACTGACATGTTGATGCTCTACTGAACTGCAGGGGAGGGGAAGTTGCTCAATTACATAGAATTTACAGCACAGCAACAGGCCATTCGGCCCAACAGGTCCATGCTGGTGTTTATGCTCCACACAAGCCTCCTCCCACCTTACTTCATCTCACCCTATCAGGATACCCTTCTATTCCTTTCTCCCTCATGTCTTTATCTAGCTTCCCCTTAAATGTATCTATGCTATTCGCCTCAACTATCCCTTGTGGTAACGAGTTCCACATTTTAACCACACTCTAAGTAAAGAAGTTTCTCCTGAATTCCCTATTGGATTTATTAGTGACTATCTTATATTTATGGCCCCAACCCGAGTGCAGAAACGGTCTGTTTCACAGTTTAGCAGAAGGTAACTCTCCAATCAGGAAGACTGATCACACTTGATGAGGCTTTTTATCTCTTATCTTCTCCCCCTTCCCTTCTCTCTCTCTTTCCCCCCACCCCACCAACTCTTTATTCCCCTCTTCCAAAAGTACTGGCTTATGTTGGGGCATGGATCCACTGATGCCTGCAGCCTTCCTGTAACTCTCCCAAGTGGCCAACCTTCGTGCGTGAATATTGATCGTGAGCAATTGGCAGTGGGTGACGATCACCGCCCCAGTCCTACGTCCCCACGCACTCACTTTCCAGCAGGGGATGTCGCTGGATGGTGCTCAGGACTGGGACCTCTGTGGGTTTTGTCCTTGCCTAACCCGGGGGCCAATTGTAAAGTTGCATCTTTTCTCTGCCTGAGATCAGTTAACTCAGCGTAGAGAGGGAATTGAACCTGAGACCCTTCCTGGTCCCTAGTCAGTTCTCACACTCGGCAATAAGCTACATTGGCAGCTAGTTTTTAAATTTTATTTTAGATATATTGTAACCTTTATGCCTTTTTCTAAGAGGGGGTGGGAACGTTCCCAAGGTTGTAAAATGATAAAGCTGTATGTCCTTATCCGAGTATTTTTTATGTATAAAAATTTGGATGTTCTCTTTATTTTTTCATTGAATTTCTCCTCTCTTTTCCACCCCCCCCCCCCCCCCCCACCCAAAAGCTTTGCCTTCTTACTGGAGCCACAGCTCCTTGGCTGCTGGTCGCTCTCTCACCTAAATGGCCATTATTCACGTGTGAGCCTTGATGGTGAGTGTGAGCAGGCTGATCAACGGTGGGGGGCATCACGGCCGAGTCCAATCCTGGCCTCACCCCCGACATCCCCACACGCGGCCGATTCTTCCTCCTCCTCCCAGGGATGATGAAGGCCCCAGTTCGCATTTTCGGTTTTATTATTCATTCATGGGACGTGGGTGTCGCTGTCGAGGCCGGCATTTATTGGCAAATTATTAGCAAAAATCAATGCGCACGGAATTGGAGGTAACCTTGCGACATGGGGTTGGTAATTGGCGGTGGGGCAGGAGACAGAGGGGGAATAAAGGGAATGTACTGTGATTGGCGGATGTGACAAGTGGTGTTCCCCAGGGATTGGTACTGGGGCCTCAGCTTTTCACCATATATATCAATGACTTGGATGAAGAAATCGAGAGTTGTGTTTGCAAGTTTGCAGATGACTGTTGTCTTTTTATGGTGATAGGATGTGGACCAGTGGTTATTTTATGGTTGTAGAATGTGGGGCAGTGGTTATTTCATGGTTATAGGGATTGGTGCAGTGGTTATTTCATGGTTATAGGGAGTGGTGCAGTGGTTATTTCATGGTTATAGGGATTGGTGCAGTGGTTATTTCATGGTTATAGGGATTGGTGCAGTGGTTATTTTTGGTTGTAGCATCTGGGGCAGTGGTTATTTTATGGTTATACGGTGTGGGGCAGTGGTTATTTTATGGCTATAGGATGTGGGGCAGTGGTTATGAAATATTGGCATGTACATAGCTTATATATTTAAAATTACTCCAGAGTTCATTTTACATTAATGCAAAGAGAAGCTCAATTAAAGATGAATCTATTACCTCTGTTAGTGACGAAGGGCACTGGCAGGACATCACTGCTGCAGATTTGCCTGTTAGTGATTTTCAATCCTTTCTGTGGGGAAACCCCCCCCCTCCCCCCCACTTACCCCTAATAACACACTCTCAGGGACCCAGTGAAAATATTGGGCTAAGTCTTGCTGGGGCATCTCGCGGCGTGTGCAGTTAGTTAGACTATTTCCTGCTCCCTTCAGCTCGAATATAATTTGCGCCATAACTTGCTGGTAACAGGGCATCTGGGACCCTAATGAACCGACAGGACCAACGGTCTATCTCCTTAACCAGTGAGATTTAAGGATTGAGAAAGAAACAGAGGAACGACGGAGAAGGAAATAGGGTGAATTAGAATCCAATCAGGTACAGAAAGAGAAGGAAAGAAAGATTGGTTTAAGAGAGAGAGAGAAAAAAGAGGCAGAGAGGAAAAGTCAGAAAAATAAAATTAAAATTTGAAATTTTAAAAATCTTAATTCATTACATGAGGCTCAGTTGTTTAAATTGTTCTATTTCTGGGCCGGAGAGATTGATTGGCATTGCATTAACTATTATCACAGTGCTGTTAATTATGAGCCCTAACTTTCTGTGGAGAGTTTAATGGACAATTAATGTGCAAATCCAGCAAGTTCTTAAAAATGACGGGGAGGGTGAGGGTGAGATGCCGTTTGTGTGAGGCAAACTGTGGAGTGTCGTAAATCGACCAGCAAGCTTTGGAGATTCACAACTCACACCGTATCTCTTCATCCCCTGAACTCGCTGGCCGATTTGCGCATTAATAATGGTGTGCGTCGTTAACTCGCCGTTATTTCTCCAGGAAGATTTGGTCCAATCGCCCACACCCTAGGAATCCCCAGTCCTGAATTCCAAAAGTGTCAGCAACCCTATAATTGCAAAAAATGTATATTAGGATACAGCAAGAGAAAGAACAGGCTCGTAAGTCGGTAGAGAGAAGTCAGATGACCATGGGGAATCTCCCGAACCCCATTGCAGATTGGGGGCCCTGAGTTTGAAAAGCTATGTTTAAGGCATTTGGAGTAAATGAAACTCACTAATTTCACAGTGTCTCAGTGATTCATCTCCCATTTTACAAACGTGTGTGTGTGTGTGTGTGTGTGTGTGTGTGTGTATATAATATATATATATATATAAACATTTTAGATTTAAATAGAAGTGGAAACAAATGCAGTCACTTCTTAGCAGATCTAAGTGACGGCGAGTTAACGACGCACACCGTTATTAATGCGCAAACCAGCCAGCGAGTTCAGAGTATGAGAGTAAACTAGCAGGGAACATAAAAACTGACTGTAAAAGCTTCTATAAATATGTCAAGAGAAAAAGATTAGTGAAGACAAATGTAGGTCCCTTACGGTCAGAAATGGGGGAAATTATAATGGGGAACAAAGAAATGGCAGAACAATTAAACACATGCATTGGTTCTGTCTTCACAAAGGAGGACAGAAATAACCTCCCGGAAATGTTAGGGAACCAAGGGTCTAGTGAGAGGGAGGAACTGAAGGAAACCAGTATCAGTAAAAAAAAAATAGTGCTCGGGAAATTAATGGGGCTAAAGGCTGACAAATCCCCAGGGCCTGATAATCTATATCCCATAGTGCGAAAGGAAGTGGCCCTGGAAATAGTGGATGCATTGGTGGTCATCTTCCAAAATTCTATAGACTCTGGAACAGTTCCTACAGATTGGAGGGTGGCAAATGTAACCCCACTATTTAAAAAAGGAGGGAGAGAAAAAAACAAGGAATTACAGACCAGTTAGCCTAACATCAGTAGTGGGGAAAATGCTAGAGTATTATAAAAGATATAACAGAACACTTGGAAGGCATTAACGGGATTGGACAAAGTCAGCATGGGTTTATGAAAGGGAAATCATGCTTAACAAATCTACTGGAGTTTTTTGAGGATGTAACTAGTAGAATAGATAGGGGAGAACCATGGATGTGGTGTATTTGGATTTTCAGAAGGCTTTTGATAAGGTCCCACACAAGAGGTTAGTGTGCAAAATTAAAACACATGGGATTGTGGGGAATATACTGGCATGGATTGAGAATTGGTTGACAGACAGGAAACATGAGTAGGAATAAACGGGTCTTTTTCCGGGTGGCAGGCAGTGACCAGTTGGGTACCGCAGGGATCAGTGCTTGGGCCCCAGCTATTCACAATATATATCAATGAGGGAACTAAATGTAACATTTCCAAGTTTGCAGACGACACAAAGCTGGGATGGAATGTGAGCTGTGAGGAGGATGCAAAGAGGCTCCAATGTGATTTAGACAAGTTGGGTGAGTGGGCAAGAACATGGCAGATGCAGTATAACGTGGATAAATGTGAGGTTATCCACTTTGGTTGTAAAAACAGAAAGGCAGATTATTATCTGAATGGTGATAGATTGGGAAAAGGGGAGGCGCAATGAGACTTGGGAGTCCTTGTACACCAGTCGCTGAAAGCGAGCATTCAGGTGCAGCAAGCAGTTAGGAAGGCGAATGGCATGTTGGCCTTCATTGCAAGAGGATTTGAGTACAGGAGCGGGAATGTCTTACTGCAGTTATACAGGGCTTTGGTGAGACCACATCTGGAGTATTGTGTGCAGTTTTGGTCTCCTTTTCTGAGGAAGGATGTCCTCGCCATGGAGGGAGTGCAACGAAGGTTTACCAGACTGATTCCTGGGATGGCAGGACTGACGTGTGAGGAGAGATTGGGTCGGCTAGGCCTATATTCACTGGAGTTTAGAAGAATGAGAGGTGATCTCATCGAAACACATAAAATTCTAACAGGACTAGACAGACTAGATGCAGGGAGGATGTTCCTGATGGTTGGGGAGTCCAGAACCAGGGGTCACAGTCTCAGGATACGGGGTTTGCCATTTAGAACCGAGATGAGGAGAAATTTCTTCACTCAGAGGGAGGTGAACCTGTGGAATTCTCTACCACAGAAGGCAGTGAAGGCCAAGTCATTAGATGTATTCAGGAAGGAGATAGATATATTACTTAATGCTGAAGGGATCAAGGGATATGGGGAAAAAGCGGGAACAGGGTACTGAGTTAGACGATCAGCCATGATCATTTTGAATGGTGGAGCAGGCCCGAAGGGCCGAATGGCCTACTCTTGCTCCTATTTCCTATGTTTCTATGTTTCTAAGAGGCCTTCTGTCTCCAGGAGGTGGCAGCCTGGAACCAGTGAAGCCCATTACAGGAGCGTTGGCCACTGATTGCTTTCTGATATGAACTGTTCTCAGGGATGTCAAGCAGATGTTGCTGAAGCTGGTCGAGCTACGGTCGAGTAACTGGGGTCGCGTTCACACAGCGGCAACGTATAACGAAGCTACGCCTGAAAATGATCCCAACTATTATATGGTGGGTATGGTTGTGTGTGTGTGTGCTGCTTGTTGTCTATAGTGAAAGCCTCAGGAGTGTCTCTCAGCTCCTCAAAGAAGCCAGCTGTTATTCCGGAGGTCCAAAGTGAGAAAGAAAAGGAAAGGCTTATTTATACAGCGCTGTTTACGACCTCAGAACGTCCCAAAGCGCTTTAAAGTACTGTTATAATGTAAGAAACGCGGCAGCCAATTTGCACACAGCAAGCTCCCACAAGCAGCAATGAGATAAATGACCAGATCATCCGATTTAGTGATGTTGGTTGTTGGATAAATATTGGCCAGGACACCGGGGAGAACGCCCCTGCTTGTTTCGACTAGTGCCGTGGGGTCTTTTTACACCCACCTGAGAGGGCAGACGGGGCCTCGGTTTAACGTCTCATCCGAAAGACGGATGACAGTGCATCACTGCCTCAGTACTGCACTGAAGCGACAGCCCGGATTTTTTGCTTAAGTTGCTGGAGTGGGGCGACAATCTTCTGACTGAGGCGAGAGTGCCACCCACTGAGCCACAGCTGACACGGTACATTAAAGCATCCACAACTGTTGCGTGGGTCCAGCATCCAATCAGACCACTTTCAGCTTTTGCTTTGGTGGCAAGCCTCTGTCCCTTTGTCCCCTGTTCATGGAATTGAAAGCTGTAAGGATAAGGGCAGATGATCCATGGAACACGATGGTTCCTGTGCTGCTGGGACCGTGGATGAGTCGCCAGTGGAATACAATTGGCCACAAAGCTGCGGAGTCAGACTGGGATTCTGGAGTTTGGTCAGTTGCCATTGGAGGTCGGGAGAGTCTCCCTGGAGGGCTGCCTGGGGTCTGTGCTGCCTTCAGGAGACTGAGTGGATTGCTTAAGCCTGAGATGGGGCATGTTGTACATGGTCTGTGAAGGTAATTGGCTTGATGGGCTGAATAGCTTCTTCCCACCTCCCCAAATGCTCCAACCGAGCCCATGTTCAATGTTACAGCTGGTTTATTTTATTATATTTTTAAAAATTTGTTCCTGGAATGTGGGCGTCACTGGCAAGTCCGGCATTTACTGCCCATCCCTAGTTGCGCTGACGACAGAGTGTCTTGCTGGGCAACTTCAGGCGGCAGTTAAGACTCCACCACGTTGGTGTGGGACTGGAGTCACATATAGGCCCAGACCGGGTAAGGACGGCAGATTTCCTTCGACAAAGGATATCAGTGAACCAGTTGGGTTTTTACGACAATCCGACAGCTTCACAGTCACTTTTACTGATACCAGCTTTTTATTTCCAGATGTTTAAAACTGAATTCAAATTCCCAAATTGCCATGGTTGAATTTGAACTCGCCTTCTCTGGTTTATTAGTCCAGGCCTCTGAATTACTAGTCCAGTAACACAACCACTACACTACCTATTCACCACTTTGCTGTTATTTAGTTACCTGATTTGATGGAAATCAGTGTACTTCCCCTCATGAAGGGGCTGATAGTTGCCATCCAGCTGTGTGGAGACTTGAAGTGGATCTGTTTCAAAAATGTGTTGCTTTACAAGCCTTTCTAACTGCCTGACCCATAACTAAGGGAGCCTGAGCATTCGTGCCCATTGTAGACTGTATCTTAAATGTCCAACTTGGCATAACATGCTATGGAATGAGGCAGGAGTGGTTGTTCAGCTCACTAGACCCATCCCTTCTATAAACTGTATAGGTTTCACTCCATCATAGATTCCGGACAACACATTTCATGAACTGAGAGGGTTGTGCGACCTTTTTACTTCCGCCATTCAATAAGATCATGACTGATCTTCGACCTCAACTCCACTTTCCTGCCCTGTCCCCATATCCCTTGATTCCCTTCGTGTCCAAAAAGTGTAGAATAGCTCCGCTTGGGGCTCCAACAGTTAAAAACCCCTTATTATATCAACTAGGCACGATGGTCTCCTAAAGGTGGACTGATTCACTCTTTATTGAGTTGAGGTCAAATGTAAATCTACAAATTGGGTTTATTTCACAATTAAGTGAATGAGCAGATTAATATTCATTGAATATCTCACTGACTTAATCCAGTATTGCTCCTTGCAGCAAAGGAAATAAAAGAAAGAACTTGTGTTTATAGATCACCTTTCACATTGTCAAGACATCTCAATGTGCTTCACAGCCGATGAATTACTTTGCGTGAGCCCTCACAAACAGCAGTGAGCAGAATGACCAGTTAACCTGTTTTGGCGATGGTGGGTCGAGGGAGGAAAATTGGCCACGACACCGGGAGAACTCGCCCAATCCTCTTCGAATAGTGCGATGGAATCTTTTCGCCCACTTGAGAGGGCCTTGGTTTAATTTCTCATTTGAAAGATGGCCGTACTGACAATGTAGTGCTCCCTCAGTACTATACTGAAGTGTCTGGCAGCACTTGAGTATTTAGAGAGTCAACTCTCTTACTTTGACTTGTTGTCAAAGACCCTTAAGAGGCATTTCAGTACACAGTTATCCTTGTTGAGGTTGATTAGATATTCTGTGACTGCTCAATAATCATTCCCCAAATTTGCTAATGGGCATCCGTTCGTCATATTGAAAATGCTCTTACACTTAGCTTCCCATTTACACTACGTTTGTTACGCTACATTTTGCACAGATATTTAATTTTTTTTTTGGAAAGTGCTCCTTGGAACAAGAAAGTTATGTCCTCACTGGGCTCGGTGCGTCCGCTCGTGGAATTAGGAAACTTTGGGAGAGGGCCATCGGAAATTATTTTGGTTGCGCAGAAACGCCAGAATATTGTGGGGTGCAATAGGGTACCAACAGGGGGCGCACCAAGAGCTGTGCACCACAAGCGGTCCGTCAAAATGTCTTGGCCACAAGTGGTGCCTGCTGAGGGTAATCGAGGAGGAAGGATTTCATACCCTGCAAACTTCAAAAATAATAAGAGTTGCAGGACCATTTTTGTAAACCAAGTGATAGTAAGGTAGGGTAGTTGAATGGGTAAAAACATCACCCTTTCACAGATGGGATACAAGTCTCCTCTCACTGATGGTTCTTGATGGCGTGAGCTCAGGGCAGTCTCGACTCAGTCCACTGCACAAGTCCAATTCCTCACCCCTTAATGCTCCAGGGTCAGTGGGGGGGGGTGGGGTTACTATTGAGTGTGTCTCTCCTGTTGGCTGCACCCCTCTAATATAAAAGTGCCTTCTTAGACAATGTAGTCACCTAGATTTAGAAGGATATGCTGATTGGGTTAGATGAAGGAGGGAGGAGGCTCGTGTGGAGCATAAACCGGCATGGACCTGTTGGGCCGAATGGCCTGTGTCTGTGCTGTACATACTATGTAGTTCTATGTAGCTTTCTGCCCCATTATATGCAGAAGTTGAAGTAGCTATCATTTACTGATTGAGGGGTCTCAAAAATACACGTGAGCAATGGCATGTATTGATAACCCAGTACAATCTCTGTCAAGTATTTGCTCCCAAGCTGTAGGTTGAGCACAAGAACCAGAACAAAAATGACTATTAAAAATTACATTGAATTTACAGCACAAAAACAAACCATTTGGCCCAACTGGTCTGTGCCGGTGTTTATGCTCCACACGAGCCTTCCCTCACCCCTGTTCATCTAACCCTATCCTTCTATTCCTTTTTCCCTTATGTGCTTATCTAGCTTCCCCTTAAATGCATCTATGCTATTCGCCTCAACCACTCCTTGTGGTAGGGAGTTCCACATTCTCACCACTCTCTGGGTAAAGAAGTTTCTCCTGAATTCCCTATTGGATTTACTAGTGACTATCTTATATTTATAGCCCCTAGTTTTGGTCTCCCCCACAAGTGGAATCATCATTTTCTCTATGTCTCCCCTATCGAACACTTTCATAATTTTAAAGACCTCTATCAGGTCACCCCTCAGTCTTCTCTTTTCTAGAGAAATGAGCCCCAACCTGTTCAGCCTTTCCTGATCAGCAGAACCTCTCAGTTCTGGTATCATCCTTGTAAATCTTTTTTGCACCTTCTCCAGTGCCTCTACATCCTTTTTATAATATGGAGACCAGAACTGTTCACAGTAGTTGTGTTACAAGTATAACATAACTTCTGCTTTTCAATTCTATCCCTCTAGAAATGAACCCCAGTGCTTGGTTTAGTTTTGTGGTCTTATTGACCTGCGAAAATCTACTAAGTAAACTTGCTAAAGGAACTAATGCTGAATAGTGTGAATCGTCTATGTTGCAGGAGCAATGTGTAACATTTACTATGTTTTAATTTTCAGAATGAGCCAGTATTTTATTCAGCAGAGGGTATCCCTCTCACTCCAGCAGACCCAGGTTAGTCCATTAGTGTCAAAGTGAGTCTGTTATTTTTCACTTAGTGACCCATTCTAGTGACTGAGCACTTGGACAAATATGAGCTGATCAGAGAGAGCCAGCGTGGATTTGTAACAGGTAAGTCATGTCTAACAAACCTAGTTGAATTTTTTGAAGACGTAATTAACGTGTTAGATAAGGGAGTGTCTATGGATGTTATTTATATGGACTTGCAGAACGCATTCGATAAAGTTCCACATAAGAGACTATTAACAAAACTCAGAGCACGTGGAATTGGAGGCAACCTATTGACATTGGTGGGGAATTGGTTAGAAGGTAGGAGACAGAGTAGGGATAATGGGTATGTCTCAAATTGGCAGGATGTGACTAGTGGTGTCTCCCAGAAATCTGTACCGGGGCCTCAGCTTTTCACTATATTTATAAAATACTTAGATGAAGGAATAGAGGGCCGTATATCCAAGTTTGCTGGCGACGCGATATTGGGTGACACGGTGAATAATGTGGGTGGGAGCAGAAAGTTGCAGAGGGACATTGAGAGATTAATCAGTGGGCAAAACTGTGGCAGATGGAGTTCAATGTGGTGAAGCGTGAGGTCGTCCATTTTGGACCTAGGAGAGATAAATCGGAGTATTTTCTAAATGATGAGATGCTACGAACCGTGGATGAGCAGAGAGATTTAGGGGTCCAAGTACAGAAATCTCAAAGCTAGTGGACAGGTACAAAAAATAATTTAAAAGGCTAATGGAATGTTGGCCTTTATCTCAAGAGGGCTGGAATACAAAGGGGTGGAAGTGATGTTGCGGTTATATAAAGCTCTGGTTAGACCCCATCTGGAGACTGGGTTCAGTTCTGGGCACCGCACCTCGGGAAGGATATATTGGCCTTGGAGGGGGTGCAGCACAGATTCACCAGAACAATACGTGGGCTAAAAGGGTTAAGTTATGAAGACAGGTTGCATAGACTAGGCTTGTATTCCCTTGAGTATAGAAGATCGAGGGATGATCTTATTGAGGTGTTTAAGATGATTAAAGGAATTGATAAGGTAGATAGAGAGAAACTATTTCCTGTGGTGGTAGAATTCAGAACAAGGGGGCATAACAAAATTGGCTAAATGACAGGAAACAGAGTAGTGGTAAACGGTTGTTTTTCGGACTGGAGGGAGGTGTACAGTGGTGTTCCCCAAGGGTCAGTGCTACTTTTCTTGATATATATTAATGACTTGGACTTGGGTGTACAGGGCACAATTTCAAAATTTGCAGATGACACAATACTTGGAAGTGTAGTGAACAGTGAGGAGGATAGTGATAGACTTCAAGAGGACATAGACAGGCTGGTGGAATGGTCTGACAGGTGGCAGATGAAATTTAATGCAGAAAAATGCAAATTGATACATTTTGGTAGGAAGAACGAGGAGAGGCAATATAAACTAGAGGATACAATTCTAAAAGGGGTGCAGGAACAGAGACACCTGGGGGTATATGTGCACAAGTCTTTGAAGGTGGTAGGACAGGTTGAGAAAGCAGTTAAAAAAGCATACAGGATCCTGGACTTTGTAAATAGAAGCATAGAGTACGAAAGCAAGGAAGTTATTAGGAACCTTTATAAAACACTGATTCGGCCACAACTGTGTGCAGTTCTGGACACCGCACTTTTGGAAAGATGTGAAGGCCTTAGAGAGGGTGCGGAAAAGATTTACTAGAATGATTCCAGGGATGAGGGACTTTAGTTACATGGATAGACTGGAGAAGCTGGGGTTGTTCTCCTTCGAGCAGAGAAGGTTGAGAGGAGATTTGATAGAAGACAGAGTAGATAGAGAGAAACTTTTCCCATTGGCGGAAGGGTCAAGAACCAGAGGACACAGATTTAAGGTGATTGGCAAAAGAACCAAAGGTGACATGAGGAAAAACTTTTTTACACAGCGAGTGGTTAGGATCTGGAATGCACTGCCCGAGGGGGTGGTGGAGGCAGATTCAATCATGGCTTAAAAAAGGGAGTTGGATAAGTACTTGAAGGGAAAAAATTTGCGGGGATAGGAGAGGGGAGTGGGACTAGCTGGATTGCTCTTGCTGACTCGACGGGCTGAATGGCCTCCTTCCATGGTGTAACCATTCTATGATTCTATAACCTTAAAATTAGAGCTAGGTCATTCAGGACTGAAATCGGGAAGCACTTTTTCCACTCAGTGTCGTGGAAATCTGGAACTCTTCCTCTTTTTTTTTCCCCGCCCCCCCCCGCCCAACCAAAATAAAGCTGGTGAGGCTGGGGGGTCGATTGAAAAGTTTAAAACTGAGATTGATAAATTTTTGTTAGACAGAGGTATTAAATGTTATGGAACCAAGGTGGGTAGATGGAGTTAAGATACAGGGCAGCCATTATCTAATTGAATGGCGAAACTGGCTCGAGGGGCTGAATGGCCTCCTCCTGTCCCTACATTCCTATTCCCTCCTCTTCAAATGACACAAAAGGAATAGGGCTTGAGCTCGGGTGTTCTTCACTCCTGGGCCAGACCAGACAATCCTACAGGGCACCAGACAACTATTGCTGAATTTTAAAACATAAGCAAAATACTGCAGGTGCTGGAAATCTGAAATAAAAACAGAAAATGCTGCAAACGCTCAGCAGGTCAGTCAGTCTCGGTGGAGAGAAAAACAGAGTTCTGATGAAAGGTCATCGACCTGAAACGTTAACTCTGTTTTTCTCTCCACAGCTGCCGCCTGACCTGAGTGTTTTCCAGCATTTTCTTTTTTTAATATTTGACTTTTTACTGGTTCCTGCAGGACTGTTCGAAGGTTCTTTGATTGGCCCAGAAAAATTGTAGGAGAAGTTTAAAATAATGAAAGGAATTGGTGGATAGATTAAGATTCACTCTTCCCTCTAGTAGGGGAATCTGGAACAAGGGGAGATAATGGTGATAGTTAAGCGCCTGTCTAGGAAAACGTGTTTGCACGAGAGGATTGTGAAGATGTGGAACATAAAGTCAATTGAGCTGTTTAAAAGGGAGCTAGATAGTTTCTTGGGAAGTAAGGGTATTAAGAAATTTGGGGAAAAAGCAGGGAACTAGGTTTAAGAAGATGGAGCCACCGTGGTTAACAAATGGAACAGGCTTGATGGTTTGAACGGCCAGCTCCTGTTCCTAGGAGTTTTGCTGGAGAAATTCTGACCTTCAGCCCAGCCCTGCCAATCTGCTCTTTCAATTGCAAAGGCCTCAGTGTTTCTGGAGAAGGTTGTTGGGGTTTGGGGGGATGGTGAAATACGCCACACGACGTTCAAGCTTGAGAGAAATTGGCCAATATCCCTTGATCCTGTCAAAGTAGAGCTTTAAATAAATAGGTAAACCTTCGATATTTTAGCATCATATTCGACCAATTAATTTAGTGATGCTAAAAAGATGTGAATTTTTGTGTGGTGCTTTTTGAAAGTGTAGGTGCTAAAATGTGAAGTGTACACGCTATAAAGCTTGCTGCTGTTGCACGCATGTGCGGAGCATAGGAATTGCTCAACTAAAAAAGACCAAGGTCCGTCTAGTTCACCTTCTACCATCCTGGTAGTTGCATGATACAACAATAATGGAGTTGTTGACCAATCATGGCAATCAGTCTACAGCAGACCCAGACATGAGGCGAGGAAAACCCCCAGTGGCGGAGAGCTTTGGGAACCATAGGCCCAAAGTCACCTGTTCCTCCCAAACATGCCCCAAATTACTCATATACTGTATCCCAAAATTTTAGTGATAACTGTACCTTTACGGTAAGCATCCTTTTGCACTTTTCACTGACTCCTGGCCTGTTGAAATATCCTTACCGTGATTATTACAAAACTATTGAACACACGGTAGAGGGTGCACACAGTTTTAAGATTCCAGCAGGAGTGGGTGTGACGTGCCCCCTTGAAACAGTTTTACAGTTATGTTCTCTCCTTGGGTTTCAGATTACCTGGAAAAGTACCAGGAGATGATTGATCGAGAGGAGCTGTTTCAAGGTTATTCTGATGAAGATGGAGATGCGTAAGTTTGATTCTTTTTTTCTCCCCTCACCTAATCTCTTTGCTATTCCTGCCCAGAGCTCGGTTCAGAATTTGGAGTAAATTGTGAAAAAAAAAACTTATTTTTGGTGGGAGTTACGTTTGTGAAATAAGTGGAGTTACTCAACTTTTTGAAATGAATAGATCGGGTGGTTTGACTAACACGCTTTTACGGTATTTAACTGTATCAAGGACAGAGTATTCAGGATTGTAAGTTGAGGAGAGACGCCAAAGTACTTCTTTGTGCAGAGGATGATCAACAGCTGGAACAGGTTCCCAGGAACAGTGTCTGAGGCCAGGCGACTGGACTCTTGAGGAATGGCTGGTTGCTGTATTAGGAGGACTGGGAGGGTTGGTCTTCTGGAATAACGAGAGCAAATGGGCTGAACGGCCTTTTTCATCCAGACTCCCCTCCTGATTGTGACTGTGTGTTCAGGATTACGCATTATTATAAAAGCATCTAAGCCGTGATGCTCCGATTCATATTGTGAATCTCCAGGTAGTTTCTGGTGACAGGATAGCAAATAGCTCACTCGGTAGCTCAAAGGATCAGGGTTCAAGCCTTTGTTCGGTGTTATTTATGGAGATAGGGAATTGGATGAATACTTGAAGAAAAATATTAGATGGTACGGGGTAGGACAGCGAAATGGGCTGGAGTAGACTCTGATAAAGAACTAGCACTGGCACTATGGGCTGAATGGTCACCACCTGTGCTCAAGTTTTTATTTAACGGTGAGGTTAGTTGATGCAGCAGATAGTTAACTTTCGTTACAATCATAGTTACGTCCATTATAGAACTGTCTCTGTGACACTGAGAATGGATAAGCTGCAGTTCCCATAGCGTCAGTCTCACTGCTCCTGTTCTGCTGGAATGGAGCTGGAGGGACCTGGAGACCAGGGGATTGAAAGAGTGAACCAGTGCCTGGGGCAGGGAGAAGCAAGTGAAAGAGGCATGGAATCATAGAATGATACAGTACTGAAGGAGGCTATTTGGCCCATCGTGCCTGTGCCAGCTCTTTGAAAGAGCTATCCAATTAGTCCCACTCCCCTGTTCTGCAAATTTCTCCTTATCCAATTCCTTTTTGAAAGTTACAATTGAATCTGCTTCCACCACCCTTTCCATTCCAGATCATCATAACTTGCTGCATAAAAAAATGACTCCTCACCTCCACAATCATCTTAAATCTGTGTCCTCTGGTTATCGACCTGTCTGCCACTGGAAACAGTTTCTCCTTAATCACTCTATCAAAACCTGTCATAATTTTGAACGCCTCTATTAAACCTCCCCTTAACAACCCCAGCTTCTCCAGTCTCTCCACATAACCGAAGTCCGCCATCCCTGGTACGATTCTAGTAAATCTCCTCTGCACCCTCTCGAAGCCCTTGACATCCTTCCTAAAGTGTGGTGCCCAGAATTGGACACAATACTCCTGCTGGGGCTTAGCCAGTGATTCCACCAGAGATTGGAATAGAGCATTTTGGCAGAACAAAAAGAATGAAAACCCGGGCAGAATGAGAGAGAAGGAGCAACATAAAGGAACAGGTACCTTGTTTAATGGAACAGAAGATAATGGAGAATCTTGAAATGAGAATAAACAAGGAAAATTAAAGGGGAAGTAAGTTATTATTGGAACAGTGGGAAACAAGACAAGTGTGTGTGGGTAGTGCAGCCTGTTGGTGCATCAGTGTGTTGTTTCCACAGATGGGTGGGCCATGGATTGGTGCTTGGAGATTCCCCCTTGGGGAGTTCTCTCTTTATGGTGCCATTGGGTGGGGAAGGAGAGAGATGGGCAGCTCTGGGCAGAGGTCCAGTATTTCTCTGGGGTCGGTGGGAATTGAATAGCAGGCCAGCCTGGGGCTGTTCCCAGTCGGCCCCCCATGACTGATCATTTTGAGCAGAGTCCTGGAAGCAGCCATGGGTGGATCTGCAAGAAGAGAGGGAGGGGAAAAGTGGGACCAAAAAAAACCCCAACCTTTTACCCAAAAATGGACGAACTGAGGCAGTGAACAATTAGGCAAAACATGAGTAAAGGCATTGAAACAGAAAGTTAGTTTTTAAAAAAAAACAGGCCTGGGGATTGTGGTCCATGTTATCCAATTCTGCAATCTGGGGTTGTATCCTCACACTGATTGGACGAATGTCTCCACTCTGCTGGCTGTTATGAGTTTGGTTAATCTCAGCTGGGCATGGGACTGTCACAGTAATCTTGGAAAGTTGATGCAGTGCTTCCTGTAGATGGTACACACTGCAGCCACAGTGGTGGAGGGGTTGGTGATGTTGATGGTGGGAGACTTTAATGGTGATGCTATGGAAGGGGCGTGGTTGAATCTTTTCTTGTTGAAGATGGTCATTACCTGACGCTTGTAGTGCAAATGTTACCTGTCAGCCCAAGGCCGGATATTGTCCAATTATCGGACAATTGCATTATCGAAGGAGTTGTGAATGAAGCTGAAGACGAGACTCGTCTGTGAGCAGCCCCATCTTGACATTATGATGGAGGAAACAGCACCGATGAAGCAGCTGAAGATGCTTTGGCCAAGGAGGCTGACGTGAGGAATTCCTGCAGCGATGTCCTGGGAGCTGCGATGATTGGCCTCAGACAACAGAAACCATCTTCCTGGTTGTCAGAAAGTTGGGAGAGGGGGGTGTGGTTGGGGGGAGAGGGGGGGGGAAAGGGAGGGGAAAGGGAGAGAAAATGTGCATTTTGTACAGTTATCTAACATACCCACTGTGTGATTCTCCGAACAGATATTTGGATGACTCGGAAGATGAGATGGATCCGGAGATGGAGGAAGCATTCGAAAAGTTCTGCGCCGAAACAGAGAAAAAGAGGAAATAGTGCAGGGAGGCGAGCGAGAGATTCGTTAGAAATCAAAAAAGACAAAAAAAAAGTTTTTTTGGGTTTTGAGTGTTTATTTGAAAAAAAAGGACAAAAAAAAACTTTTGAATTTCAAAAGACGTGCAAGTAATTTAAAGACAAACCGAAGATACATTTTCATTTTCTTGTGCCATTGAAAGCATTGCAGGAAAAATTCTGTTGGAGTCCACCTAAAACTGTTGATGGCGAATGCACCTCAAAAATGCCCAAGCAGAATCTGCCGATTAATACGTGCTGTACTTTTAATGAGACTCTTTTGTAATATAGTTTGTTATAGTTTTATTTTTATGTAAAAGTTGCAAGTTCAAAACTAAAATAAAATGATTCTTTTTAATGGGCTGCATTGCTTCGTGAAGCACACTAAAGATTTCTACTCACCTAACCAGTAGGTAACTTTTAAAAAAAAAAGACGCACACAGACCGAGAATTATATACATTAACGGGGAGAGAGAGAGAAAGAAAAAAAAGAGAAAGAGAGAGAGAAAGAGAGATGCATGCCCCACACATAAACTGACTAGGATGGCAAGAGGGAGAGAGATGTACACACACGTAACTGATAGTTATACAAGTCAAGAGAGGAAATGGGAATTACAGCACATATGCACAATGATTTTTGGGGGGGGAGGGCGGGGAGAGAGATGTGTGTACACATACATACATACACGCAGCAATTGACAAAGGAACGTGTATACAGATTTGCTGGCAACTTGCCAAAAATACCGTGCACTTTAAAGACCCATGCTAAATTGTTAACAAATTGGGGACCTAGTAAGTAAATGCTTAATATAGATAAGATTATACATATGAGGAAATGTGTTTTAGCCACCCTTTCTGTATTACCTGAAAATCCCTCGGCTCCAAAACCTGCAGAATAGTTGCCACAATCTTGCACTGCCAAGACACCTGTTTGCTTCTATGATTGTTGGCCCCCATTACAAAGTGAGGTCTTCTCGAACATACGAAAATGGCGGGCGGAAAAAGACCCACCAAACCCTCACCTAAGTATTCACCTCACTAGAATGTAGTGCTGCCAATTTCCATCAGTATGTGTTTGATAAGTGGTTGGTGGGGGGATGGTGTTGGCCTTGGGGAGGCAGAAAGAATGAGGCATGTATATATTATATAGAGTAACAGCTTTCTAAGGGATAAGTTTCCGGTGCGGCGAGGGTTCCTTGTTAGTTTGGGACAAGTAAGTAGGGTCTTAAATCCAGGTTGGCAGCACAGGAATTTTCAATTCATACTCTGCCTCAGTCGTCCCTCTTTCTCTGTTTCTCAGGAATTTGTTCATATGGTATCTGGCATGTGTATGTGTGTACTTTCTGTTTTAATTAGAGCAAATCTGTTTGTAAATAAAGAGTAAATGTTTTAATTTTGTCTCAAATCGGCTCCTTGAGATTGAAGACCAAGGCTCCTTTTCACCCATGGTCAAAGCCAGTGGCAATGAACTGCTCCACTGACTTGCGCACCCCATACAAACGATCCCTGTATCTCAGCCTGATGTCCGTTCCTGCAACCCCCCACCCCCACCTCACAGCGAGGAGTATACCTAGCCTCTGAACAGCGCCTTCGCCAGTAACCGTTCCTGCCTGGGAAAAGGGCAGCTTCACTACAACTAGAGGCTAGCCTCCGGAAGGTAGTCCCTGCTTGCAGACATATTGCTATTGTTACAGTCAAAACCCAGTGCCCAAACCGCACCTTTGCTCGGCAGCAGTTCCAGCCTCTCTGAACTGTGCTCTCGCTCGGCAAGTCCCAGGGCCCAGGTTGCAGCCTTCACTACAATACAAACGTAGCCTCCAAACAGCATCTTTGTTCAGCAGCAGCTGAGCAGTGCCTTCGTTTTTCAGTCTTATTTACTTGAATTGTAGATGTTTACACTGTTCTTAAATTGTATATAACAATGCATGAGACAACCTTGTGGTCTTTTTTTCTTCCCTATTTCTGGTAAATAAATTTTGATGTGTTTGTAATCCTTGGTTTGTGTTTTCATGTTATATGGAGAGGTATTTTTAAAAATATATATTTAATGGGCCAGGTGCCTGCAAGGAAATGTTATAAATGGATTTGAAATGTCACATTAACAGGCTTCTGTGATGTCGATGACAGCACTCAAATGTGCAGTTTTGGATGAGCTAAAGTTTACGGAGGTTGGAGGATGGGAGGCCGGAGAGGAGAGCATTGGAATAGTCGAGTTTGGAAGTGACACGGGCAAGGATGAGGGTTTCAGCAGCAGATGGGCTGAGACAGGAAAGGGGAAGGGAGATGGATGACATTACGGAAATAGAAGTGTGCGTTCTTTGTGACGGAGAGGATATGAAATCGGAAGCTTAGCTCGGGGTCACAAACAGTCGTCAACCTGAGACGGTGGCCCGGGAGGGGGCTAGAATCGGCTGTGAGGGTACGGGAAGTGGCGGGGACTGAAGACAAGGCTTCGGTCTTCCCAATGTTTAACTGGAGGAAATTGCGACTCATCAAATTCAAAGGCAAATTTAGGACTGATTGTTCTTCGCTCAAAGAGTGATCGATACATGGAATGGACTTCCAGATGGAGTGGCAGAAACCCTGGAATAATCTAAGAAACAATTGGGGGCGATACCGCAGGATCTGTTTGGATGGATGAATTAAGATGGGCCGAATGACCTTCCTGATCCACAAGTATCTTGTGATCTTATGAGTAAAAGCATCTTTAACAGCCCAAGGGTACCAAGCAGCAGAATTAGAAGAGGTAAAAGCACGATGGGAGATAGGATTGAATGTGAAACCTCCCTGGGCTAAATGGCTCGGTATCACATCTTCAGCCTCCAGTGCTTGAATGTCTCAGCAACCAGAACCAGACACAGTACTCAATATACGGTCTGACCAGAGCACTGTCCAGTTTAATCAATCTCTGACTGACATTCTATTTTGGCTATGTAGTTCATTCTATTGGCTTTGTTGATTGTTGTCATACAGTGGCTGGACATGTTGAGCATTGTAAACAATTTTACAACACCAAGTTATAGTCCAGCAATTTTAAAATAAAATTGCTGGACTATAACTGTTTACAATTGCTGGACTATAATTGTTTACAATTGTCAACCCCAGTCCATCACCGGCATCTCCACATCATGTTGAGCATTGAGTAGCCTCATGCCTAGATCTCATTCAACTTCACCTGTAGCTAATTCTAAACAATTTTACAACACCAAGTTATAGTCCAGCAATTTTATTTTAAATTCACAAGCTTTCGGAGGCTTCCTCCTTCCTCAGGTAAATGTTCAGGAGCTCCTCGAAGCCTACGCATTTATACATATAGAACAATACATGGTGTTTACAGAATGCCCCTGCAACTGCCCGTTGCCAAGGCAATCACCGTGTTCAGACAGAGAGGTGTCACCTGCAGAACCCCCGAATACACATTCAACAAAAAAACAAACAGGTACGCTTGGAGTACGCTTACCCGACCTTCGGGTAAGCGTACTCCAAGGCGGCCTTCGAGACACACGACAACGCAAAATCGTCGAGCAGAAATTGATAGCCAAGTTCCGCACCCATGAGGACGGCCTCATGGGTGCGGAACTTGGGTTCATGTCACGCTACACGTTACCCCACCAGCGAACAAATGTTATCTGTTTTTAATATAATGGGTCATTTGCTGGCTTTCTCTGCCTTCCGGATGTTTCTGCCTCTTTTTTTTTTCCTGTTTGTTTTTTTGTTGAATGTGTATTCGGGGGTTCTGCAGGTGACACCTCTCTGTCTGAACATGGTGATTGCCTTGGCAACGGGCAGTTGCAGGGGCATTCTGTAAACACCATGTATTGTTCTATATGTATAAATGCGTAGGCTTCGAGGAGCTCCTGAACATTTACCTGAGGAAGGAGGAAGCCTCCGAAAGCTTGTGAATTTAAAATAAAATTGCTGGACTATAACTTGGTGTTGTAAAATTGTTTACAATTGTCAACCCCAGTCCATCACCGGCATCTCCACATCATGACTACCATCGACACCACAAACTGCCGGCTCACAGTGGAAAGGATATCCAAGAAGATCGCGCATTTAGACACAGACATCAAGTTTTTACAGAGCTGCAAGAAAGCAGACAAGATCCCGAAAGGACTCCAGATCACGAACCCACTCAAGTCCACATACAACTCGGATTACGCTGAGAGACTCTGCCGCCGTACCTCTCGCACACTCCGCAACCATCTCATACACCAACTCTACAGCAGACGCCATAACCTCGAAACCAAGATAGAGTCCATACTCTCAACCTGTACTCAGGACACAGCAGACCAGCTACGTTATACCGCCAAACAGACGAGGCAACGGAACTACGCTGCCTACATGAAAACCAAGAGCAGGAAGCTTGAGAAACTCGGCATCACCACCAGCAACGACCAAGCTTCCCCCGGTACCACGGTTGCTACCACAGGGAAGTCTATCGTCAATTTATCCGACCACACCCTTCAACCAGACGAAATCGAAGTTCTCAGCCGAGGGCTCAATTTCTGCCCCACTACCAAAATGGACCCCACTAGTCTCGCGGCGGACACAGAGGAATTCATCAGGAGAATGAGGCTCCGGGAATTCTACCACAAACCCCAAGATTTCAGCAGCGAACCCAATGAGACAATCGACGATCCGGAACAGCAGACAGAGGGATCCGCGGTACAGCAACCGAAGAGGAAAGAGTCAAACTGGACTCCTCCGGAGGGTCGCTGCCCTCAGCTGGACATGTATGCTCAAGCTGTCAGGAAATGCGTCAATGCCAGATTCATCAGCCGCACTCAGAAGACAGTCCAGAATGTCACCCGAGCACAATGCAACGCCATCAACGCTCTCAAGACCAACCGCAACATCGTCATCAAACCAGCGGACAAAGGAGGAGCCATAGTCATACAGAACAGAACAGACTATTGCAAAGAAGCATACCGACAACTGGACAACCAGGAACACTACAGACGGTTACCCGCAGATCCGACCAAAGAACACACCCACCAGCTCAACAAACTGATCAAGACCTTCGATCCAGACCTTCAAAGCATCCTACGCACTCTCATCCCACGTAATCCCCGCGTGGGAGACTTCTACTGCCTCCCAAAGATACACAAAGCCAACACACCCGGACGTCCCATCGTATCAGGCAACGGAACCTTGTGTGAGAACCTCTCTGGATACATCGAGGGCATCCTGAAACCCATCGTACAGGGAACCCCCAGCTTCTGTCGCGACACTACAGACTTCCTACAAAAACTCAGTACCCACGGACCAGTTGAACCAGGAACACTTCTCACCACGATGGACGTCTCGGCACTATACACCAGTATCCCCCACGATGACGGCATCGCTGCGACAGCATCAATACTCAACACCAACAACAGCCAATCTCCAGACGCCATCCTACAACTCATCCGCTTCATCCTGGATCACAATGTCTTCACCTTCGATAACCAGTTCTTTACCCAAACACACGGAACAGCCATGGGGACCAAATTCGCACCCCAATACGCCAACATTTTCATGCACAAGTTCGAGCAGGACTTCTTCACTGCACAAGACCTCCAACCAACACTATACACCAGATACATCGATGACATTTTCTTTCTATGGACCCACGGCAAGGAATCACTAAAGAGACTACACGATAACATCAACAAGTTCCATCCCACCATCAAGCTCACCATGGACTACTCCTCAGAATCAGTTTCTTTCTTGGACACACGAATCTCCATCAAAGACGGGCACCTCAGCACCTCACTCTACCGCAAGCCCACGGACAACCTCACGATGCTCCACTTTTCCAGCTTCCACCCTAACCACGTCAAAGAGGCCATCCCCTATGGACAGGCCCTGCGAATACACAGGGTCTGCTCAGACGAGGAGGAACGCGATGGACACCTACAGACGCTGAAAGACGCCCTTGTAAGAACGGGATATGACGCTCGACTCATCGATCGACAGTTCCGACGGGCCACAGCAAAAAATCGCATAGACCTCCTCAGGAGACTAACACGGGACGCAACCAACAGAGTACCCTTTGTCGTCCAGTACTTCCCCGGAGCGGAGAAACTACGCCATGTTCTCCGCAGCCTTCAACATGTCATCAATGAGGACAAACACCTCGCTATGGCCATCCCCATACCTCCACTACTCGCCTTTAAACAGCCACCCAACCTCAAACAGACCATCGTTCGCAGCAAATTACCTAGCTTTCAAGAGAACAGCGTCCACGACACCACACAACCCTGCCACGGTAACCTCTGCAAGACATGCCAGATCATCGACACAGATACCACCATCACACGAGAGGACACCACCCACCAGGTGCATGGTTCATACTCCTGTGACTCGGCCAACGTTGTCTACCTCATACGTTGCAGGAAAGGATGCCCCAGAGCATGGTACATTGGCGAGACCATGCAGACGCTGCGACAACGGATGAACGGACACCGCGCAACAATCGCCAAACAGGAGGGTTCCCTCCCAGTCGGGGAACACTTCAGCAGTCATGGACATTCATCCACCGACCTTCGGGTAAGTGTACTCCAAGGCGGCCTTCGAGACACACGACAACGCAAAATCGTCGAGCAGAAATTGATAGCCAAGTTCCGCACCCATGAGGACGGCCTCAACCGGGATCTTGGGTTCATGTCACGCTACACGTTACCCCACCAGCGAACAAATGTTATCTGTTTTTAATATAATGGGTCATTTGCTGGCTTTCTCTGCCTTCCGGATGTTTCTGCCTCTCTCTGTTTTTTTTTCCTGTTTGTTTTTTTGATGAATGTGTATTCGGGGGTTCTGCAGGTGACACCTCTCTGTCTGAACACGGTGATTGCCTTGGCAACGGGCAGTTGCAGGGGCATTCTGTAAACACCATGTATTGTTCTATATGTATAAATGCGTAGGCTTTGAGGAGCTCCTGAACATTTACCTGAGGAAGGAGGAAGCCTCCGAAAGCTTGTGAATTTAAAATAAAATTGCTGGACTATAACTTGGTGTTGTAAAATTGTTTACAATTGTCAACCCCAGTCCATCACCAGCATCTCCACATTGTAGCTAATTCAACAGCATTAATGGACGCAACCGAGACTCCAGGATGGTCTGTTGCCTCCCTGGTGCAAGGGTCAAGGATGTCTCGGAGCGGTGCAGGACATTCTGGAGGGGGAGGGTGAACAGCCAGTTGTCGTGGTGCATATAGGCACCAACGATATAGGTAAAAAACAGGATGAGGTCCTACAAGCTGAATTTAGGGAGTTAGGAGTTAAACTAAAGAGTAGGACCTCAAAGGTAGTAATCTCAGGATTGCTACCAGTGCCACGGGTTAGTCAGAGTAGGAATGACAGGATAGCTAAGATGAATACGTGGCTTGAGAGATGGTGCAAGCTGGAGGGATTCAAATTCCTGGGCCATTGGAACCGGTTCTGGGGGAGGTGGGACCAGTACAAATTGGACGGTCTGCATCTGGGCAGGACTGGAACCAATGTCCTAGGGGGAGTGTTTGCCAGTGCTGTTGGGGAGGGTTTAAACTAATGTGGCAGGGGGATGGGAACCGATGCAGGAAGTCAGTGGGAAATAAAGTGGTGACAGAAACAAAAGGCAGTAAGGGAGAGTGTACAGAACATGACCAGACAGATGGTCTGAGAAAGCAGGGCAAAGACCAAGGGAAGTCTAGATTAAACTGCATTTATTTCAATGCAAGAAGTCTGATGGGCAAGGCAGATGAACTCAGGGCATGGATGGGTACATGGGACTGGGATGTTATAGCTATTACTGAAACATGGCTAAGGGAGGGGCAGGACTGGCAGCTCAATGTTCCAGGGTACAGATGCTATAGGAAAGATAGAGCAGGAGGTAAGAGAGGAGGGGGAGTTGCGTTCTTGATTCGGGAGAACATCACGGCAGTCGTGAGAGGGGATATATCCGAGGGTTCGCCCACTGAGTCCATATGGGTAGAACTGAAAAATAAGAAGGGAGAGATCACTTTGATAGGATTGTACTACAGACCCCCAAATAGTCAACGGGAAATTGAGGAGCAAATATGTAAGGAGATTACAGACAGCTGCAAGAAAAATAGGGTGGTAATAGTAGGGGACTTTAACTTTCCCAACATTGACTGGGACAGCCATAGCATTAGGGGCTTGGATGGAGAGAAATTTGTTGAGTGTATTCAGGAGGAATTTCTCATTCAGTATGTGGATGGCCCGACTAGAG
This sequence comes from Heptranchias perlo, assembly GCF_035084215.1. Taxonomy (NCBI): domain Eukaryota; kingdom Metazoa; phylum Chordata; class Chondrichthyes; order Hexanchiformes; family Hexanchidae; genus Heptranchias; species Heptranchias perlo. The sequence goes on from NC_090328.1 coordinate 4,267,910, forward strand.
AGGGGGCAAAACTTGACCTCCTCTTGGGAAATAAGGAAGGGCAGGTGACAGAAGTGTTAGTGAGGGATCACTTTGGGACCAGTGATCATAATTCCATTAGTTTTAAGATAGCTATGGAGAAGGATAGGTCTGGCCCAAAAGTTAAAATTCTAAATTGGGGAAAGGCCAATTTTGATGGTATTAGACAGGAACTTTCAGAAGTTGATTGGGAGAGTCTGTTGGCAGGCAAAGGGACGTCTGGTAAGTGGGAGGCTTTCAAAAGTGTGTTAACCAGGGTTCAGGGTAAGCACATTCCTTATAAAGTGAAGGGCAAGGCTGGTAGAAGTAGGGAACCTTGGATGACTCGGGAGATTGAGGCACTAGTCAAAAATAAGAAGGAGGCATATGACATGCATAGGCAGCTGGGATCAAGTGGATCCCTTGAAGAGTATAGAGATTGCCGGAGTAGAGTTAAGAGAGAAATCAGGAGGGCAAAAAGGGGATATGAGATTGCTTTGGCAGATCAGGCAAAGGTGAATCCAAAGAGCTTCTACAAATACATAAAGGGCAAAAGGGTAACTAGGGAGAGAGTAGGGCCTCTTAAGGATCAACAAGGTCATCTATGTGCGGAACCACAAGAGATGGGTGAGATCCTGAATGAATATTTCACATCGGTATTTACGGTTGAGAAAGGCATGGATGTTAGGGAACTTGGGGAAATAAATAGTGATGTCTTGAGGAGTGTACATATTACAGAGAGGGAGGTGCTGGAAGTCTTAACGCGCATCAAGGTAGATAAATCTCCGGGACCTGATGAAATGTATCCCAGGACGTTATGGGAGGTTAGGGAGGAAATTGCGGGTCCCCTAGCAGAGATATTTGAATCATCCACCGCTACAGGTGAGGTGCCTGAAGATTGGAGGGTAGCAAATGTTGTGCCTTTGTTTAAGAAGGGCGGCAGGGAAAAGCCTGGGAACTACAGACCAGTGAGCCTGACATCTGTAGTGGGTAAGTTGTTAGAGGGTATTCTGAGGGACAGGATCTACAGGCATTTGGAGAGGCAGGGTCTAATTAGGAACAGTCAGCATGGTTTTGTGAGAGGAAAATCATGTCTCACGAATTTGATTGAGTTTTTTGAAGGGGTAACCAAGAAGATAGATGAGGGCTGTGCAGTAGACGTGGTCTACATGGACTTCAGCAAAGCATTTGACAAGGTACCGCATGGTAGGTTGTTACATAAGGTTAAATCTCATGGGATCCAAGGTGAGGTAGCCAATTGGATACAAAATTGGCTTGACGACAGAAGACAGAGGGTGGTTGTCGAGGGTTGTTTTTCAAACTGGATGCCTGTGTCCAGCGGTGTGCCTCAGGGATCGGTGCTGGGTCCGCTGTTATTTGTTATTTATATTAATGATTTGGATGAGAATTTAGGAGGCATGGTTAGTAAGTTTGCAGATGACACCAAGATTGGTGGCATTGTGGACAGTGAAGAAGGTTATCTAGGATTGCAACGGGATCTTGATAAATTGGGCCAGTGGGCCGATGAATGGCAGATGGAGTTTAATTTAGATAAATGTGAGGTGATGCATTTTGGTAGATCGAATCGGGCCAGGACCTACTCCGTTAATGGTAGGGCGTTGGGGAGAGTTATAGAACAAAGAGATCTAGGAGTACAGATTCATAGCTCCTTGAAAGTGGAGTCACAGGTGGATAGGGTGGTGAAGAAGGCATTCAGCATGCTTGGTTTCATTGGTCAGAACATTGAATGCAGGAGTTGGGATGTCTTGTTGAAGTTGTACAGGGCATTGGTGAGGCCACACTTGGAGTACTGTGTACAGTTCTGGTCACCCTATTATAGAAAGGATATTATTAAACTAGAAAGAGTGCAGAAAAGATTTACTAGGATGCTACCGGGACTTGATGGTTTGACTTACAGGGAGAGGTTAGACAGACTGGGACTTTATTCCCTGGAAAGTAGGAGGTTAAGGGGTGATCTTATAGAAGTCTATAAAATAATGAGGGGCATAGATAAGGTCGATAGTCAAAATCTTTTCCCAAAGGTAGGGGAGTCTATAACGAGGGGGCACAGATTTAAGGTGAGAGGGGAGAGATACAAAAGGATCCAGAGGGGCAATTTTTTCACTCAAAGGGTGGTGAGTGTCTGGAACGAGCTGCCAGAGGCAGTAGTAGAGGCGGGTACAATTTTGTCTTTTAAAAAGCATTTGGACAGTTACATGGGGAAGATGGGTATCGAGGGATATGGGCCAAGTGCAGGCAATTGGGACTAGCTTAGTGGTATAAACTGGGCGACATGGACATGTTGGGCCGAAGGGCCTGTTTCCATGTTGTAACTTCTATGATTCTATGATTCTATGTGTCACCTATCTTTCTTTCCTTATGTGCAGTACTTTACATGTGTCTGCATTAAATTCCATCTGCCCTTACCCTGCCCACTTACACATTTTATCCAACTCGGTCTATAATTTCTAAGCTGCCTCTTCCAATCCCACTGCCCCTCTTACTTTGGTGTCCTCTGCAAATTTGACCACATTGCATTGAGTTTCTGAATCCAAGTCATTGATGTAAATTAGAGATGCTAATACTCCCAACACTGAGGGCTGGAGCATCCCCTCAGTCCTTCCCCTCCCCTCCCCTCTCCTACCCTGACATAACTCCTCTAACAAGTCCTCATTATTGCAGAACTATCTTCAATGGAAATAGTGAAGTATAAATCAGACAGTCCAAGATTGGGGATCGGTCATATGACTCGTCTCTACATTACCTCCAGTGTTTGAATATTTCCCTTGTGTCTTGGTGACCAGAATTGGACACAGTATGCAGGGTGTGGTCTGACCAGAGCCCAGTACTGTTTGATTATGCTTTCCTCTGACTTGTATTCTACTATATAGTTCACCATTCTATCAACAGTGTTGATTGCTGCTCTGTGTTGATTTGAAGGAAAAGTATTAAGTCTACTAAGACACCGAGGTCTCTTTCATCTTCATTCTTAGCTATTTTGAAACTATTCTTTACTATATATTTTTAAAAAAACTTTTGGCATCTAGTTTACATTTTAGAAATTTCTGGATGGGTGTAAATCCCGACCAGAAAACTTCCATGTTCTCCCTGGTACTTGCTGCCAGGAGTGGTATCTTATGTCAAGTCTGAAATTGGACAGGATAGGAAGGGCGGAGGAGTTTGGATTGTGGCTTGAGTTCTGATGTTTACTTTGCCAATGAAGAAAATTAATTGCAAACTTTAGAGAAGTCAGTTCTAGGGAGAGTCTTGCTGTATATTTTTTTAAAAAGCATGAATTTTACTGCCAATGTGAGGTCCCACTATGTAGGGTCAGTCACTCTCACTGCTAAGTTGGTCTGATTGGGTCCGTTACAAAGAACAGCCAATTTCATTGCAAATGTAAGGAATCTTATAACACCAGGTTATCGTCCAAAACTGTTGGACTATAACCTGGTGTTGTAAGATTCACTACATTTGTCCACCCCAGTCCATCACCGGCATCTCCACATCACAATTTCATTGCAAACACTGGAGAGATGCAATTTCAAACCAGCTTGAAAGGAGTTCTCAAGCTGCCTAACCCTAGGAGACCAAGCTAAAAGTGGGAAATTAAAATTGCCGGTCTGACTTTTAAGCCCCACATCAGTAGAAATTTTATTCAGCTGAATATCAGTACAACTGAATTCACCCCTTTTGGCTCTTAGTGCCTCTGGTTCTTCAATCCTACTGCTTCTGGGCTGAAAATGATGCACAATCTTAGTTTTGAACTTTCCCCCCTAAATCCAGGCAAGGGGCCGGTTAGCACAGCTGGTGCCAGGAAGACCGAGATCGTGGTTTGGATCCCTGTGTGATCCTATTAACCAGTGGGATGAAATATTATAATTTTAAATTTTGGAACATATTTATATATGTAAATTTTGGAACTTTCCAAAGGGTTAATCCAAAAAAAAAACCCTGTCTGGGTGAAAACCAACAGAAAGGTGGCAACAATAGAGCAAAAGTGGTGCTGATCCCAGGCAGCTGATGCTTAGCCGGGGGGGGGGGAGGGGGGAGGAGGTAACAGAATAGAAGAGTCCAAGGGAACGATGGATGAGCCTGAGGAGCAGCCAGGACCAGGCCTCAGCCCGTCGCCCCAGCAACCGGTCACCACGGCGACACAGAGTCACCGCCCAGCCAATGGCAGGCGGCTTTAATCACGGGGCTGGAGAACGGGAACCAATGGCGCGGGGGCTCACTGTGAGGTGAGGTGAGGGGACGGGCGGCAAATTTGATATCGGTTCGAAGTCGCCCGTCAACCGCGAGGACCGGAGGGGGAGAGAGAGCGGCACCGGACCGGACCCGAGAGGGGAGAGAGAGCGGCACCGGACCGGACCCGAGGGGGGAGAGAGAGCGGCACCGGACCGGACCGGGCCCGAGGGGGGAGAGAGAGCGGCACCGGACCGGACCCGAGGGGGGAGAGAGAGCGGCACCGGACCGGGCCCGAGGGGGGAGAGAGAGCGGCACCGGACCGGACCCGAGGGGGGAGAGAGAGCGGCACCGGACCGGGCCCGAGGGGGGAGAGAGAGCGGCACCGGACCGGACCCGAGGGGGGAGAGAGAGCGGCACCGGACCGGACCCGAGGGGGGAGAGAGAGCGGCACCGGACCGGACCGGACCGGACCCGAGGGGGGAGAGAGAGCGGCACCGGACCGGACCCGAGGGGGGAGAGAGAGCGGCACCGGACCGGACCCGAGGGGGGAGAGAGAGCGGCACCGGACCGGGCCCGAGGGGGGAGAGAGAGAGCGGCACCGGACCGGGCCCGAGGGGGGAGAGAGAGCGGCACCGGACCGGACCCGAGGGGGGAGAGAGAGCGGCACCGGACCGGACCCGAGGGGGGAGAGAGAGCGGCACCGGACCGGACCCGAGGCGGGGAGAGACCGGCACCGGCAGCGGGGCCCGAGAGAGAGATACGGTACGGGACCTGACCTCACTTGACCTGCAGCGGGCCCGGGAGAGCGCGAGGTACTGGGCCCAGGAACTGGAACCCGGGCAGAAGAGCAGCAGGAGGAACAGAGCGGGATAGGGGGTATAATATATACACAGTATATACATATAGGGTATGGGCTGTGTGTACACGGGGTATAATATATACACTATATAACGATATGGGTGGTGTGTACATGGTATATACACAGTAGATAGGGAATGGGTGGTGTGTACTTGGGGGTATAATATATACACAGTATATAAATGGACAGGTTATAATAAATATATGGACAAGGTGCAAGCTGAGTTTTCACTGGGTATAATATATACACTATATAAATATATGGACAGGATATGGGCTGTGTGTACACGGGGTATAATATATATACACAATAACAGCAGCAGCAATTTGCATTTTTCTTGTGCCTTTAATGTAGTAAAATATCCCAAGGTGCTTCACAGGAGCGATTTATCAAACAAAATTTGATACCGAGCCACATAAGGAGATATTAGGACAAGCTTCCAAAAGCTTGGTCAAAGAGGTAGGTTTTAAGGAATGTCTCTAAAGGAGGAGAGAGGTTTAGGGAGGGAACTCCAGAGCTTAGGGCCTAGGCAGCTGAAGGCACGGCTGCCAGTGGTGGAGCAATTTAAAATTGGGGATGCACAAGAGACCAGAATTGGAGGAGCGCAGAGACCATGTTGACTCTGCCTAATCATATTATGATTTTCTAAGAGACCTGTTACCACTTCCTTAATAATGGATTCCAGCATTTTCCTGATGACTATGTTAGGCTAACTGGCCTGTAGTTCCCTGTTTTCTCTCTCCCTCCTTTCTTGTATAGTGGGGTTACATTTGCGACCTTCCAATCCACTGGGAATCTAGGGAATTTTGGAAGATCACAACCAATGCATCCACTATCCCTGCAGCCACCTCTTTTAGAACCCTATTATGTAGGCCATCAGGTCCAGGGGATTTGTCAGCTTTTAGTCCCATTAATTTCTCTGGTACTTTTTCTTTACTAATGCACTTTAAGTTCCTCACTCTCATTAGACCCTTGATTCCCCACTCTTTCTGGTATGTTTTTTGTGTTTTCTACTGTGAAGACAATCACAAAATATCAGTTCAACATCTCTACCATTTCCTTATTCCCCCATTAAAATTTCTCGTGTCTCAACCTCAAAGGGACCCACATTTACTTTCACTGCTCTCTTCCTTTTTATATACTTATAGAAGCTCTTGCAGTGAATGGGACCCGGTGCGAGTTAGGGTACGGGCAGCAGAGTTTTGGATGAGCTTTTATGGATGGTGGAAGATGGGAGTCTGACCAGGAGAGCATTGGAATAGTCACGTTTAGAGGTAGCAAAGGTATGGATGAGGGCTTCAGCACCAGATGAGCTGAGGCGGGGCGGAGACGGCCGACATTACGGAGGTGGAAGTAGGCAGTCTTGGTGATGGAATGGATATGTGGTCAGAAGCTCATCTCTGGGTCAAGTAGAACACCAAGGTTGTGAACGGTCTGGTTCAGCCTCAGACCGTGGCCAGGGAGAGGGAAGGAGTCGGTGGCCGGGGAATGGAGTTTGTGGCGGGGACAGAAGACAATGGCTTCGGTCTGTCCACTATTTAGTTGGAAGAATTTTTTGCTCATCCAGTGCTGGATGTTAGGCAAGCAGTGTGAAAAATGAGACAGTGGAGGGGTCGAGGGAGGAAACATAGGAACAGGAGTAGGCCATTCAGCCCCTCGTGCCTACTCCGCCATTTGATAAGATCATGGCTGATCTGTGATCTAACTCCATATACCTGCCGTTGGCCCATATCCCTTAATACCTTTGGTTGCCAAAAAGCTATCTATCTCAGATTTAAATTTAGAAATTGAGCTGTGGTGGTGAGGTAGAGCTGGGTGTTGTCAACATACACGTGGAACCTGATGTTGTGTTTTCGGATGATGTCGCCCAGGGGCAGCATGTAGATGAGAAATAGGAGGGGGGGTTCAAGGACAGATCCTTGGGAGACCCCAGAGGTAATGGAGCGGGAAGATAAGCCATTGCAGGTGATTTTCTGGCTATGACTGGATAGATAAGTATATAAATTTATGGAATAAAAACAGAATATGCTGGAGAAGCTCAGCATCTGTGGAGAAATAAATATTTAACGTTTCAGGTTGAAGACCTGTCGTCAGAAGTTCTGACGATAGGTCTTTGACCTGAAACGTTAACTCGGTTTCTTTCTCCACAGGTGCTGCCTGAATTGCTGAGCTTTTCCAGCATATTCTGTTTTTTATTTCAGATTTCCAGCATCCGCAGTATTTTGCTTTTGATATAAATGTACGGGTTGTGTGTACTCGGTGTATAATATATGCTGCATCAATATACAGACGGTATGGGCTGTGTGTACATTATAGAAATATATCAACAGGTTACGGACTGTGTACACGGGGTATAATGCATACTGTATATCAATGTATGGACAGGGTACCGGTTGTGTATAGACGGGGTATAATATGCACTGTATATCAGTGTGTGTATGAAGGGTTGTGAAGTGCTTTAGGTCCTGAGGTTGTGAAAGACACTGTTTAAATGCAAAGAATTTCTTCTTCACAAACCATTTTATCTGAATGTCCATCCTTTAGCTGGGCAATGGTGAAATTGCATTTATTAGACATTATTTGAAGCACTGTGAATTTACTTTTACTCTGGAGTACGGTTCGTAGAGACATATCTGACCTAGTGTTTGATTCTTCAACAGTCTCCTGTGCCCCCGTGCGTTTGCAGGAGTCGGCCACCATGGCCTTGGTGAGCCTGATGGTCCTGTACGAAGATGATTCAGTGGAAGTGCAGTTTACAGACGGCTCCAGTCTCCAGCTCTCCCCTTGCGGATCCGAGTTCCTGTTCGAGAAGGCCCCTGCACCGTCCCTGCATCCCTTGCAGAGCTCCTGCCGAGTCCGACAGCGAACACAGTTTGTAATCAGCAGCTACAAGGTGGGAGAGCCCGACTTGGAGCCGACAACTGGTAGAAACAGGCTTCTTACGTTTTCAAATACTTGCATTTATATTGCCCCTTGCGCCTGCTCCGCCATTTAATAAGATCATGGCTGATCTTTGACCTCAACTCCACTTTTCCGCCCAATCCCCATATCCCTTGATTCCCTTAGAGTCCAAAAATCTATCTCAGCCTTGAATATACTCAATGACTGAGCATCCACAGCCCTCTGGGGTAGAGAATTCCAAAGATTCACAACCCTCCGAGTGAAGAAATTCCTCCTCATCTCAGTCCTAAATGGCCGATCCCTTATCCTGAGACTACATTCCCTAGCTCTAGACTGTCCAGCCAGGGGAAAGAGCCTCTCGGCATCTACCCTGTCAAGCCCTCTCAGAATCTTACGTTACAATGAGATCACCTCTCATTCTTCTAAACTCCAGAGAGTATAGGCCCATTCTACTCAATCTCTCCTCATAGGACAACCCTCTCATCCCAGCAATCAATCTAGTGAACCTTCATTGCACCGCCTCTAAGGCAAGTATATCCTTCCTTAGGTAAGGAGACCAAAACTGTACACAGTCCTCCATGTGCGGTCTCACTAAAGCCCTGTACAACTGTAGCAAGACTTCCTTACTCTTGTACTCCAACCCCTTTGCAATAAAGGTCAACATGTCATTTGCCTTCCTAATTGCTTGCTGTACCTGCATGTTAATTTCCAGTGCTTCATATACAATGACACCCAAATTCCTCTGGACACCAACATTTAATAGTTCCTCACAATTTAAAAAATATTCTGTTTTTCTATTCTTCCTACCAAAGTGAATAACCTCACATTTCCCCACATTATACTCCATCTGCCACCTTCTTGTCCACTCACTTAATCTGTCTCTATCCCTTTGCCGACTCTTTGCGTCCTCACAACTTACTTTCCCACCTAGCTTTGTATCGTCCGCAAACTTGGATACATTACACTCGGTCCCTTCGTCTTAGTCATTAATATAGATTGTAAATAGCTGAGGCCCAAGCACTGATCCTTGCGGCACTCCATTATTTACAGCCTGCCAACCTGAAAATGACCTGTTTATCTCTACTCTCTGTTTTCTGTCCATTAACCGATCCTCTACCCATGCTAATATATTACTCCCAACCCCATGAGCCCTTATCTTGTGTAACAACCTTTCGTGTGGCACCTTATCCAATGCCTTTTGAAAATCCACTGGTTCCCCTTTATCTACCCTGCTACTTACATCCTCAAAAAAAAAACTCTAGTAGATTTGTCAAACAGGCTGGGACTGTTCCAGAATTTAGGGAATTTTTAGACGATCACAACCAATGCACCCTTTATCTCTGTAGCCGCCTCTTTTAGAACCCAAGGATGTAGGCTATCAGGTCCAGGGGATTTGTCGGCTTTTAGTTCCATTAGTTTCTCCAGTACTTTTTCTTTACTAATATTAATTGCCTTAAGTTCCTCACTCTCATTAGACCCTTGGTTCCCCACTCTTACTGGTGTGTTTTTTGTACCTTCTATTGTGAAGACAAATACAAAATATTTGTTTAACGTCTCTGCCATTTCCTTAAACCCCAATATAATTTCTCCTGTCTCAGCCTGTAAGGGACCCATGTTTACTTTTGCTACTCTCTTCCTTTTTACATGCTTGTAGAAGCTCTTACAATCTGTTTTTATATTTCTTGCTGGTTTACTCACATTCTATTTTTTCCCTCTTTTATCAATTTTTTGGTCATCCTTTGCTGATTTCTAAAACTCTCCCAATCCTCAGGCTTACTACTCTTCTTGGCAACATTATAAGCCTCTTTTAATCTAATACTATCCTTAACTTCTTTAGTTGGTCATGGGTGGATCACTTTTCCCGTGGAGTTTTTATTCCTCAATGGAATGTATATTTCTTGAGAATTATGAAAAATTTCTTATCTACCGTCATATCTTTTAATCTAATTTCCCAATCAATTTTAGCCAACTTGCCCCTCATACCTATGTAATTGGCTTTAAGTGTAAGACTCTAATTTTGGACTTAAGTACGCCACTCTTGAACTCAATGTGAAATTACTATGAGATTGCTAATTAACCTAGTCTCATTACACAAGACAAGATCTAAAATAGCCTGTTCCCTGGTTGGTTCCACGACTCCGGTTGTCAAATTGTGCCACGGGAGCTTTTACGCCCACCTGAGAGGGCAGACGTGGCCTCTGTTTAATGTCTGATCTGAAAGATGACACCTCTGACAGTGCAGCTCTCCCTCAGTACTGCACTGGGAGTGTCAGCCTAGATTATGTGCTCAAATCTCTGGAGTGGGACTCGAATCCACAACCTTCAGACTCAGACGAGAGTGCTACCCACTGAGCCAAAATTAACACCTACCCACCTCCCCTTCCATTCATCTCTCTTAATCCCTTCCCTCCAGAAATGTTCCTTAAAACTTGCCACTTAATACGCTGTTTATTAATGTTTCTGCTGGAAGCAGTTCTGCAACATGATGTGGCTGGCTGTGTTGCACTTTCACCGCATTTTGTGTTACATGGGAAGATTCAGAGACCGACAGCCAGACTGGAACAGCTGCAGACGCACGAGGTGCGCTAGCATCCCAGAGGTTGAGTGTTCAAATCTCACCATGGCAAATTGAATTCACTAAATCTGGTCATTGGTGGGCTGATGCTACTGATAGTCATTAAAACCATGTGATTCTTAATGAAGTGGCCCACTCGGTTGTCAAGGCAAGTAGGGACAGGCAATAAATGTTAGCTTACCACTGACCTGCTCTAAAATCATGAATGCTTGTTTCCCACTTTTCTCGGCTCTTCCCATTATCTTGATGCAAGTGGTACTGTGTTCCCCAGCCCCTGAAGGCATTCGTGCTGCTTCATTTATATTGCAGATGGGTGTCGATGATCTTGCCATCTGTGATACATGAGGATGCCTCCTTTAGTTGATCTCACCAGAGCAGCCAGGAGGGAGAGACCCTACCAGAGGATTTCCATATTAATGAGAACGATGATGATGTAAAGAATTGTAAAAGGAGCACTTTGAACAAAAAGTGCTCCCTCACTTTAATCAATGTAGTTCAGAAATAGGAAATAATTTAATTAGAAAAAGCAGTATTTGTGACGAGGTGCTAGAAGGTACTTGTGTTGAAGGAACTGCCATGTATTCTTCCGTCATTAAAATGCTCATTGTTTATAATAGCCTTCCCTTTCCTCCCCCATCTTTTTTAAGTCGTTCTCGGGATGTGGGCGTCGATGGCAAGGCCGTCATTTATTGCCCTTCCCTAGTTACCAACTATTTTGATACAACAGAGTGGCTCGCTAGACCACTTCAGGGGGCAGTTAAGAGTCAATTACGTTGGTGTGGGACTGGAGTCACACATAGGTCCAGACCGGGTAAGGACGGCAGGTTTCCTTCTCCTAAAAGACATTAGTGAACCAGTTGGGCTTTTACGATAATCCGATAGCTTCATGATCACTCTTACTGATACCAGCTTTTTATTTCCAGATTTTTAAACAATTCAAATTCTCAAACTGCAATGGTGGGATTGGAACTCTCGTTCTCTGGATTATTAGACCAGTTAGATAACCACTACACTACTATTCATAAATCTGCTATAAATTAGTCCCCTGTTTCCATGCCTCACCGTCAGCATCAGGACTGGGAAAGGATGAAAAACAGTTTTAGTTTTTTTATGCGGCGAGTTTGTTATGATCTGGAATGCACTGCCTGTAAGGGTGGTGGAAGCAGATTCAATAATAACTTTCAAAAAGGAATTGGATAAACACTTAAAAAGGAACAATTTGTAGGTCTATGGGGAAAGAGCAGGGGAGTGGGACTGAATGGAGAGCTTTTTCCAAGATCAGGCACGATTGGGCTGAATGGTCTCCTTCTGTGCTCTGATTCTTGACATAACTACTACACTACCATACCCATCTTTAATCTGAGGTAATTGATTGTATAAAGTGCATTGAGATGTCTTGCTGTGAAAGCCCATCATTGTTATTGTGAGTGTTCTGCACTGACTGTATTTCTCTTGCAGGAGCAGTTACTGCATGCTCTGGAGTTCAGGAACAGGTTTGCCTCTCGGCCCTATCTCCCAGCAGATTTGATCGCTGTGGACAAGCTATCGGTGAGTCCTAACCCAGCCCTGTGGCAAAGCAGCTCCCTCCGTGGCCGGTCTACCCTCCCAGTCCAATCGGTGAGCCACATTTGCCCACCTGGCCCAGGTATCAGATTGCCACATCTATCACAAATTGGCTACGTTGTTAATGAGCAATTCTCATTAAATCGTTAGTTATCTCTGTCTTTTGACTTTGAAACTGTGTGTGTTTTTTATATATATATATATATATATATATAAAACGTTGGTTCTCCCACCGCGTGAGGGGAATTGACTGGGTTGAGTTAGGTACAAGGGAGCTGAATTAATATGCACACCATCAAACCTGTGGTGCCTCCCCTTGCACTGCGAGGCAGACTGATTCATCTGTCCCACGGGTCTTCCTGCTGTGTAGCCAGTAGGGCAGGTCGGTGACCTTCCCGTACCTCTGCTAATGCTGCTTTTCATCCGATCCCAGTGATGGTGGAGCAGCAATGACTTCCCCCCCCTCCGCTGTGTGCCCTTTCTCTATTGTTTCTTGTAGGGCAGCGTTTCCCAAACTATTTTGGCTCCCGCCCCACAGTAGTGAAGGCGATCACTCTCATGCTCATACGCCCCCACCCCACACAACATATGTAAGCATTAGATTTTTGTTGATAACTTATAAAACATAAAACAAAGTTCACTAAATCAAGTATAAAAATAAAACCTACTGTTTTCCTGGTACTGTAGGCCTTTACTGTAAAGCAGCGTTTCCAAGAGCTTGGAAAAATAAAATATTTTCAGAAAAAACGATGTTGAGGTGTGTCCCAAAGTGAACACTTTGCCGCGCTCCCTACACGTGTAGCGGTTTGGAACCTATCAGATTGCGCTAATCCACTCGTGACCGGGGATGTCACGTGAAATGCCCCCTTGGAATCTTTTGCGGCATGCCCCACAGTTTTGGAAACGCTGCTGTAGGGAATTAGATAACAGCTGCCTCCTCTCTTGAAATTGGGAACTTGGCAAAGGGCGGGGTGGTGGAGGTGGAGAGAGCATCAAGCTTTCATCGCCTGTGGTATTTACCACTAAATAATTTCTTCTGTTTCCTTGCTGCCTCGGAGTCAGGAGGTCGTCAGTTCAAGTCCCACTCCAGAGATTTGAGTATATAATCCAGGCCTGACACTCCCAGTGCAGTGCTGAGGGAGTGCTGCACTGTTGGAGGTGCCGTCTATCGAATGAGACGTTAAACTGAGGCCCCGTCTGCCGCCTTGGATGAACGTAAAAGATCCCAACGCCTTATTTTAAAGAAAAGCAGTGGAGTTCTCCCCGGTGTGCTGGCCAATACTTATCCCTCAAACAACAGCACTAAAACAGATTATCTGGTCATTATCTCATTGCTGTTTGTGGGACCTTGCTATGCGCAAATTGGCTGCCACGTTTCCTACATTATGACAGTGACTACACTTCAAAAATTATTTCGTTGGCTGTAAAGTGCTTTGGGCCATCCTGAGGCTCTGAAAGGCGCTAGAGAATCGTAGAAAATTTACGGCACAGAAGGAGGCCGTTCGGCCCATCGTGTCTGCGCCGGCTGAGAAACGAGCCACCCAGCCCAATCCCACTTTTCTACATTTGGTCCGTAGCCTTGCAGGTCATTGTTCTTCAGGTGCACATCCAGGTATTTTTTAAATGAGTTGAGGATTTCTGCCTCTACCACCCTCTCAGGCAGTGATTTCCAGACCCCTACACCCTCTGGGTGAAAAAATGCTTTTTTTTTTTCCATGATTGTTCAGTATGTCTGTTTAAACCTGTGTCTCTTCCCCCTGCCCCTCCAGAACCTGTTCCATGACATCTCCAAAGTGAAATGGCCCGGAGCTGATGGGGAAGGGGCAGCGACAATGGCCGACAACGGACGGGTCACGGTCTCCTCTCCGGGAGGTCACGCCTTCCTCTACCTGTCTCCTTCTCAGCTGGAGTTCACTGTCAAATTCATGGCACGAGTCAGCCAGCCTGTCTCCGGCAAGCCGCTCCTTAAACCAGGCCCATCGTGGAGCGGTGGACCGCACCAGCAGCCTCGCCCGAGCCGGGAGAAGGTTAAACCTGTCGGATTTGGTGCTGCTCGGAGCGGTCTGGGGAGAAGTGCCGGGCGTCGGCAGAATGAAGTGCAAGGAGTCGCGGATCCACCGGTGTCAGAACTAAGGGGCGGAGGCTCGACCGAGATCTGTTCCAAGTACATGCACCAGTACGCCTGGGCGGTTCAGCACCACACTGTGTCCTCGTGTCCACCAGAGTGGCATCGTCCTCTGAGACTGGCTCTTCACTGTAACCGCCAGCAAGAGAAAACGCCGGGGCCCGATGGGACGGATATCCTCCCGCAGAGTGGTGGCGAGCCAGGAACGGACACTGCTCTTCCTAGGCCGATGCCCCTTAACTGTCCAGCCCCGCATCTTCACAGGTGGGCACTAGTGGCGGGCTTTACACAACGATCAATAAAGCACAGTGGCTGGGGCTCTTTTCTCTACAAAAGAGAAGACTGAGGGGTAACCTGATAGAGGTCTTTAAGGTTATGAAAAGGTTTGATACGGTAGACATAGAGAAAATGTTTCCACTTGTGGGGGAGACCAGAACTAGGGGCCGTAAATATAAGATAGTCACTAATAAATCCAATAGAGAATTCAGGAGTTACTTCTTTACCCAGAGAGTGGTGAGAATGTAGAACTTACTACCACAAGGAGTAGATGAGGCAAATAGCATAGATGCAGGGGAAGCTAGATAAACACATGAGGGAGAAAGGAATAGAAGGATATGTTGATAGTTAGATGAAGGTGTGAGGAGACTCGTCTGGAGCATATACACCGGCATGGACCTGTTGGGCCAAATGGCCTGTTTCTGTGCTGCAAGTTCTATCTTTAATAAAAGAGAGGGGCTTGATCAGTTTACAGTGCGAATGGATTCAATGGCACAAACGCACCCAAAGTGACATTTGGGCATGGGATAAAAGCAAAGGTACAACTAAAGCTCTTTATGGAGTTTCCTAGTTGTGCGGTGTTATGTGGAGTGTTGAGACCTGTACTTCCAAGCATGGGTGGCTCTTATGACTGAATTGGTCAGCTCTCCTGCAACTGCGCGAGGCCAGGACAGGTTGGAGTTTGGTACGGGTTTGAAATGTGCAGCCCGTGTGGCCTCTGCTGCTGCAAATGTTGCATGACTGGGTGGGAAAGCAGGAATACCCCTCTACATGGTGTAGCTGGTTTGCTGGTGTGGGGAATGGAGAATGTCTGACTGGTGGGGTTGGGTGGGGGAGGTGTTCTTTTGCAGGTCAGAGATGAAGTACAGGAGGGGTTATATTCTGTTTTTGCAGCTGACCCTTTAACCATTCATCTACTTTACCAAATGTTGTCAGACCTAGAATCACAGAATGGTAGAAATTGCAGCCCAGAAGGAGTCAATCGGCCCATCAGCCGCAGCCCTCACTGGAGATGGGGTTTCAATGTAAAAGAGGAGAGGGGAAAATTCACTGCGAAAGAGGGGGGAAGGGCAATTCAATGCAAATAGGGGGAAGATTGTCCCCATTGCGGTGTGATAAGGAGGATGACACAAGGACAGTAGTGAGAAAGGATCTTTGGCTTGGAAGATCAGGAAGTAGAATTGGTATGGGTGAAGATAAGAAATAACAAGGGGCAGAAAACATTGGTGGGAATAGTTATACTGTTGGACAGAGTATTAATCAAGAAATAATAGGAGCTTGTAACAAAGGTTTTGCAATAATCGTGGGTGACTTTAATCTTCATATAGACTGGGCAAATCAAATTGGCAAAAGTAGTTTGGAGGACGAGTTCATGGAATGCATTAGAGAAAGTTTCCTAGAACAACACGTCATGGAACCAACCAGGGACCAGGCTATTTTAGATCTTGTCTTGTCTAATGAGACAGGGTTAATTATAATCTCATAGTAAGGGATCCTCTGGGGAAGAGTGATCATAATGTGATAGAATTTCACATTGAGTTCGAGAGTGATGTTTAAGACTATAGTACAAAGCCAATTTTACATAGGTATGAGGGGCGAGTTAGCTAAGGTAGATTGGGAAATTAGATTAAAAGATATGACGGTAGATAAGCAATGGCCAACATTAAAGAAATATTTCATAATTTTCAACAAATATACATTTCATTGAGAAATAAAAACTCCACTGGAAAAGTGATCCATCTGTGGCTAACTAAAGAAATTAAGGATTGTGTTAGATTAAAAGAAGAGGCTTATAATGTTTCCAAGAAGAGTAGTAAGCCTGAGGATTGGGAGAGTTTTAGAAACCAGCAAATGATGACCAAAAATTTGATTGAGGGGGAAAATAGAATGAGAGAGCAAACTAACAAGAAATATAAAAACAGGTTGTAAGAGCTTCTACAAGTATGTAAAAAGGAAGAGAGTAGCAAAAGTAAACGCTGGTCCCTTAGAGGTAGAGACAGGAGAAATTATAATGGGGAATAAGGAAATGGCAGAGACGTTAAATAAATATTTTGCATCTGTCTTCGCAGTAGAAGACACAAAAAACATACCAGAAATAGTGGGGAACCAAGGGTCTAGTGAGAGTGAGTAACTTAAAGTAATTGATATTAGTGAACAGAAAGTACTGCAAAAATTAATGGGACTAAAAGCTGACAAATCCCCTGGACCCGATGGCCTACATCCTAGGGTTCTAAAAGAGGTGGCTGCAGAGATAGTGGATGCATTGGTTGTGATCATCCAAAATTCTCTAGATTCTAGAACAGTCCCAGTGGATTGGAAGGCAGCAAATGTAACCCTACTATTCAAGAAAGGAGGGAGAGAGAAAACCAGGAACTACAGGCCAGCTAGCCTGACATCAGTCATCGGGAAAATGCTGGAATCCATTATTAAGGATGTGGTAACAGGGCACTTAGAAAATCATAAAATGATTAGGCAGAGTCAACACTGTTTTATGAAAGGGAAATCATGCTTGACAAATCTACTGGAGTATTTTGATGGTGTAATAGCAGAGTAGAAAAAGGGGAACCAGTGGATGTAGTATATTTGGATTTTCAAAAGTCATTCAGTAAGGTGCCACGCGAAAGGTTGTTACACAAGATTAGGGCTCATGGGGTTGGGGGTAATATATTAGCAAGGATTGAGGATTGGTTAACGGACAGAAAACAGAGAGTAGGGATAAAAGGGTCATTTTCGGGTTGGCAGGCTGTGACTAGTGGGGTGCTGCAAGGATCAGTGCTTGGGCCTCAGCTATTTACAATCTATATTAATGACTTCGATGAAGGGATTGAGTGTAATGTATCCAAGTTTGCTGATGCTACAAAGCCATGTGGGAAAGTAAGCTGTGAGGAGGACACAAAGTCTGAAAAGGGAAAATAGACAGGTTAAGTGAGTGGGCAAGAAGATGGCAGATGGAGTATGATGTGGGAAAATGAGGTTATTCAATAGGAAGAATAGAAAAACAGAATATTTTTTAAATGGTGAGAAACTATTAAATGTTGGTGTTCAGAGGGATTTGGGTGTCCTTGTATAAGAAACATAAAGTTAACATGCAGCTATAGCAAGCAATTAGGAAGGCCAATGGTATATTGGCCTTTAATGCAAGAGGGTTGAGGTACAAGAGTAAGGAAGTCTTACTGCAATCGTACAGGGCTTTGGTGAGACCACACCTGGAGTACTTTGTACAGTTTTGATCTCCTTGCCTAAGGAAGGATATACTTGCCTTAGAGGTGGTGCAATGAAGGTTCACTAGATTGATTCCTTGGATGAGAGGGTTGCCCTATGAGGAAAGATTGAGTAGAATGGGCCGATACTCTCTGGAGTTTAGAAGAATGAGAGGCGATCTCATTGAAACGTATAAGATTCTGAGGGCTTGACAGGGTAGATACTGAGAAGCTGCTTCCCCTGGCTGGAGAGTCTAGATCTAGGGGTCATAGTCTCAGGATAAGGGGTCGGCCATTTAAGACTGAGATGAGGAAATATTTCTTCACTGCGAGGGTTGTGAATGTTTGGAATTCTCTTCCCCAGAGGGCTGTGGATGCTGAGTCGTTGAATATATTCAAGACTGAGATAGATAGATTTTTGGACTCTAAGGGAATCAAGGGATACGGGGATCGGGCGGGACAATGGAGTTGAGGTCGAAGATCAGCCATGATCTGATTGAATGGCCGAGCAGGCTTGAGGGGCCGTACTCCTGCTCCTATTTCTTATGTTATGTTTGATTAAGCAGGGATTGGTCCAGGATATGATCATGGTGCTGGGCCTTAAGAGGCAGAGCGCATTTTTGTGTCTGTGTAGACACGTGCTCTGATCTTGGCATTGTTGTGAGTCATCAGGTGCCACCCTGTGCCACATTCTCTGACCTGCCTTCAGCTGGTTCATACTGATGTGGGCTGACATCAGGGCGGTTAGGCAGACTCCACATTCTTGACCCTAGGAAGAGTAGGAAAATGGGGTGGTGGGAAAAGTTACTGACTGGAGAAGGCGGGGCGCTCTAACAACAAAAACTGATGCTTTGCAGAATTGAAATTTGTAAAGGAAGCCCTGTTACTGGGATAATGGCAAGTAGCACACAGAATTTTAGAAAGCTTAATTGTAGCTGTAAAGGTCATAATGTAGCTCATTGACCAGATGGGCACGCACTGTTGCGTAGGACCTATAGTCCAGATCAGTGAGGAGTTACTCAATACTGACCGTGATTTCTGTCCCCAGATGGCGATACAGGGAAGTGCTAGGTCAGGGAAAGCTGGACTTAGAGACCTGTCTACATTCGCAGCTGGTGAAAGTCATCTGGTGCCAAGGTGTGGTGTACAGGTAAGAGATGCGAGGGGCTCGGATTATTTACTACACTGATAATGAGATCTCTTCAGATTCATTATTATTTTTTTAAACTTTTTTTTTGCATTCACTTATCCCAAGCTTTTAACATCGCTTGAAAGAAAAAACCCCAGCTCTCTAAATGGTGCAGCCTGTTTACTGGTGTGGGAATGGAGAATGTCTGACTGATGCAGTGGGAGGGGTGGTGTGGCTGGATGCTCTTTTGCAGGTTAGACATGAAGTGCAGAGGGAACGATGTTCTGTTTTCGATGAAGGATTTACAGCTGACATGTTCATCTTTTACCATCTGTTTCAAATGCTGACAGACCTAGACTTTGTATGGGAGGAGTTTGACACCAGGTGAAGTGTAAATCCAGAATGGTGTCCAGTGCAGTACTGAGGGAGTGCTGCACTGTTGGAGGTGCTGTCTTTCGGATAAGCATTAAACTTCAGGTGGACGTAAAAGATCCCACGGCCACTGTTTGAAGAAGAGCAGGGAAGTTTCTCCGGTGTCCTGGACAATATTTATCCCTCAACCAACACTTCAACCAGATTATCTGGTCATTATCACATTGCTGTTTGTGGGCTCTTGCTGTGCGCAAATTGGCTGCAGCATTTCCTACATTATAACAGTGACTACACTTCAAAAGTACTTGATTGGCTGTAAAGCGCTTTGGGACATCCTGAGATCATGATAGGCACTATATAAATGCAAGTTCTTTTGTTTTTTTAAAAAAAGATCCCCATGGAGGCTCCTGTGCACTGCAGTTAATTAATTTGTTTAGAAAGATGCTGCAGTCATAGGAACAGGAGGCGGCCATTCAACTTCTCGAGCCTGTTCCGCTATTCAGTTAGATCATGGCTGATCTGTACCTCAACTCCATTTACTCGTCTTAGCTCCATATCCCTTGATACTTTTACCTAACAAAAATCTATTGATCTCCGTTTTGAATTTTTAGACAATCCCCACCGTCTAAGTATGTTGAGTATAACTGGCGGGCGAAGGGCCTTGTGCTTGCTAGTAATCCCACCTGGGCGGAACAGTTCAGCTTCTATCCAGGCAGTGTAACCCGAATGTCTTAGACTGGTAAATGCAGTGTAAACGCACCCTCGATTATCTGCCAACTTGTAATATTCAGTGGCGCTGCACAATGGACGTTTCCTTTCTCCAGCATAAAATTCCTATAGACCATAAGAGATAGGAGCAGGAGTCGGCCATTCGGCCCCGCGAGCCTGCTCTGCCATTTAATGAGATCATGGCTGATCTGATTTTTTTTCCCTCAACTTCACTTTCCCGCCTTTTCCCCATATCCTTTGACTCCCTTGCTGATCAAAAATTTGTCTAACTCAGCCGTGAATGTATTCAATGACTCAGCCTCCACAGCTTTTTGGGGTAAAGAATTCCAAAGATTCACGACCCTCTGGGAGAAGAAATTCCTCCTCATTTCCATCTTTAACGGGTGACCCCTTATTCTGAGACTATGCCCCCTAGTTTTAGATTCCCCCATGAAGGGTAACATCCTCTCAGCATCTTGTATGTTTCAATAAGATCTCCTCTCATTCTTCTAAACTTCAATGAGTATATACCCAACCTCTTCAATCTTTCCTTATAAGACAACTCTTCCATACCCGGAATCAACCTCGTGAACCTTCTCTGAACTGCCTCCAATGCAAGTATGTCCTTCCTTAAATAAGGGCACCAGAACTGTACGCAGTACTCCAGGTGTGGTCTCACCAGCACCCTGTACAGTTGTAGCATGACTTCCCTGCTTTTATACTCCATCCCCCAAGAAATAAAGGCCAATATTTCGTTTGCCTTCCGGATTACCTGCTGCACCTGTATTTTGACTTTTTGTGTTTCATGTACGAGGACACCCAGATCCCTCTGTACTGCAGCATTTTGTAGTATTTCTCCGTTCAAATAATATTTTGCTTTTTTATTTTTCCTCCCAAAGTGGATGACTTCACATTTTCCCACATTATATTCCATCTGCCAAATTTTTGCCCATTCGCTTAACCTGTCAATATCCCTTTGCAGACACTTTGTGTCCTCATCGCAACTTGCTTTTCCACCTATCTTTGTGTCATCAGCAAATTTGGCCATAAGACACTCTGTTCGTTTATCCAAGTCATTGATATATATTGTAAATAGTTGAGGCCCCAGCACTGATCCCTGCGACCCCCACTAGTTACAGATTGCCATTTTGAAAATGACCCTTTTGTCCCGACTCTTTGTTTTCTGTTAGTTAGCCAATCCTCTATCTATGCCAGTATATACCCCCAACACCATGAGCTCTTATCTTGTGCAGTAATCTTTAATGTGGCACCTTATCGAATGCCTTTTGGAAATCCAAATATATTGCATCCATTGGTTCCCCTTTATCCACCCTGCCCGTTACTTCCTCAAAGAACTCTAATAAATTTGTCAGACATGATTTCCCCTTCATAAAACCATGTTGACTCTCCTTGATTGCATTGAGTCTCTCAATGTCCTGCTACTACTTCCTTAATAATGAATTGTAGCATTTTCCCAATGACAGATGTTAGGCTAACTGGTCTATAGTTACCTGCTTTCTGTCTCACTCCCTTCTTGAATAGGGGTGTTACATTTGCGGTTTTCCAATCCACTGGGACCTTTCCAGAATCTAGTGAATTCTGGAAGATTACAACCAATGCATCCACTATCTCTGTACCACTTCCTTTAAGACCCTCGGATGCAAGCCATCAGGTCCAGGGGACTTGTCAGCCTTTAGAACCATTAGTTTACCTAGTACTTTTTCTCTAGTGATATTGATTGTTTTTAGTTCCTCCCTCCCTTTTGCCTCTTGATTATCTACTGTTATTGGTATGTTATTGGTGTCTTCTACTGTGAAGACAGATACAAAATATCTGTTCAATTCCTCTGCCATTTCCTTGTTTTCCATTATTATTTCCCCAGTCTCATCCTCTAAGGGACCAATGTTTACTTTAGCTACCCTCTTCCTTTTTATATACTTGTAGAAGCTTTTACTGTCAGTTTTTATATTTCTTGCTAGTTTACTCTCATAATTTATTTTCTCCCTCTTTATTCTTTTAGTCATCCTTTGCTGGTTTTTAAAGTTTTTCCAATCTTCGGGCTTACCGGTAATCTTTGCCATGTTATATGCTTTTTCTTTTAACCTGATACCATCCTTGACTTCCTTAGATAGCCATGGTTGGTTCACCCTTTTTGTGGAGTCTTTCCTCCTCACAGGGATATATTTTTGTTGCGAGTCATAAAATATCTTTTTAAATGCTTGCCACTGCTTATCCACCATCATACTATCTAATCTGTTTACCCAGTCACTTTAGCCAATTCCACCCTCATTCCTTTATAATTGCCCTTATTTAAGTTTAATACAGTAGTTTCAGACCCAAGATCCTCGCTCTCAAACTGGATGTGAAATTCTATCCTGTTATGATCACTGCTTCCCAAGGGATCCTTTACTTTGAGATCATTAATTAATCCTGTTTCGTTACCCATTACCAGATCCAAAATGGCCTGTTCCCTGGTTGGTTCCCCGACATATTGGTCTAAGAAACAATCCCTGATACACTCTATGAACTCCTCCTCAGGGCAATTTTTGCCAATTTGATTTGTCCAATCTATGTGAAAGTTAAAATCGCCCATGGTTATTGCATTACCTTTTTTTTACAAGCCCCCCTTATTTCCTGATTTATATTTTGCCCTACAGTGTAGCTGGATTGATTGTGTGTGTGTGTGTGTGTGTGTGTGTGTGTAATCCTATCTCCTGCTGCATACCTTCCCTGTTGTAGGATAAGCAATTTATTGCCAGTCCTGTACCAGCATTACTCTAATTCAGCCACTAGGCAGTGCCCAAGAGCAGCGCAGCCTCCCCACACCGGTCGGTGTAGTTCAGATCAGGAACTTGGCCAGTGTATTAGAGGGTGAGGGGAGGAGAGTGGATTGCAACTCAATCTTGTCCTTCTGCCCCACCTCTCAGATTTAATCTTTTTTTTAAATCTAAGAATTGTATATTGGTGAAATGTTCCACATTTAACAGATTTTACAAGGGCAGGCAAAGTATTTGTTCAACAGAACTGAGGCTGCAGCGCTCTCCTGGTGCAGATGGGTCAGTCAGGTAGTAACGGGTGTGTCTCCCACCTTCAACTGGTGCTGGTGGGTCAGTTGGGCAGTGTGGCGGGGCCTGACCCCTAACTTGCTGGTGAGTCAGTCTGGCATTGTTGGGGGGTGGGTTGGGGAATGAAAGGTGCAGCCCTGGCAGGTGTTGGTGGGTCAGTCAGGGAGTAGGGGCATGACCCCTAACTTGGTGGCTCAGTCGAGTAGTGAGGGGTGTGGCTCATTGCCTAGTGTAGGGTGCGGCTCCAATTAGTGCTGGGCTGTTATTTGGGGAGTGAAAGGTGAGGCCCTGACAGGTGCTGGTGGGTCAGTCATGTTTGTGCTTTTTGTGAGTGTCTGTCGGTTGAATTTCTCATTGTTTCTTTAGGGTAATTGCCGGGCCAGTGAGCTCTGTGGAAATTTACCCGGGAGATGGTTCTGTTCTCAAATCCCAAGGTGCCAGCAGCAACTACTTCACCCATTATCTGATGGGACAGAGCGACGGGCAGGTAACTGTGTGTTAGGCAGGGGAGTCAACAAGGCTTCAGTGGACAAAATTGCTATAAGCTTGTGCGTCCAGTGGCTCCGTGGGGTAAATGCATGGCCCGGTGTGGTACTGAGTTGTACAGATCACAAGGCCCCAGGTCTGATTCTCCGTCTGATGAGTTAGCTAATTGGACGGTTGAGGTCTCACAGTGTGGAGGGAGCAGACATCAGTTGGGGGTCCCAGCTCGGATGGCTAACCAGTGTCCCCCTGCTGGAAAGTCCGCACGTGTGGAGGTCGGGCGAGGACCAGGCGTGGCTCAGCTGTGGCGCCCTCCCACTGGTGCTTTACGTATGAAGAATGGTCACTGATACCAGAGAACGGTGGAACCCTATCCCAGGATGTCAGTGCCATCAGGAGATATGGGGGCAAGGCCTTGAATTAATGGAACATAGGAACAGGAGGAGGCCATTCAGCCCCTCGAGCCAGTTCCGCCATTCAATGAGATCATGGCTGATCTGTATCCTAACTCCATCCACCTGTGTTAGCTCCATAATCTATTGATCTCGGATTTAAAATGATTAATTGAGCTAGTATCTACTGCTTTATGTGGGAGACAGGTTCACATTTCTACCACCCTTTGCGTGAAGTGTTTCCTAACTTCCCTCCTGAATGGCCTGGCTCTGATTTTAAGAACATAAGAAATAGGAGCAGGAGTAGGCCACACGGCCCCTCGAGACTGCTCCGCCATTCAATCAGATCAAGGTTGATCTTCGACCTCAACTCCACTTTCCCGCCCGATCCCCATATCCCTTGATTTCCCCTAGAGGCCAAAAATCTATCTCTCAGCCTTGAATATATTCAATGACTCAGCATCCACAGCCCTCTGGGGTAGAGAATTCCAAAGATTCACAACCCTCTGAGTGAAGAAATTCCTTCTCGTCTCAGTCTTAAATGGCCGACCCCTTATCCTGCGACTGCGCCCCCTAGTTCTAGACTCTCCAGCCGGGGGAAACAGCCCTGTCAAACCCCCTTAAGGTTCTGTCCCCTTGTCCTAGACTCCCCCACCAGCGGAAAGAGTTCCTCTCTATCTACCCTATCAATTCCTTTCAAAATCCTAAAAACCTCAATCAAATCACCTCTTAACCTTCAATATTCCAGCGAGTACAAGCCTAGTTTATGTAATCTCTCCTCATAATCTAACCCTTGGAGCTCTGGTAACATTCTGGTGAATCTGCTCTGAACTCCTTCCATCAGAACTGTGCCCGTGGTCCAACCAGGGCTTTGTACAGTTGTAGTAAAACTTCCCTTTATATTAGAACATAAGAACATAAGAAATTGGAGCAGGAGTAGGCCAATCGGCCCCTCGAGCCTGCTCCGCCATTCAATAAGATCATGGCTGATCTGATCCCAACCACAAATCTAAAGAACACAAGAAGTCGGAGCAGGACCCGGCCACATAGCCCCTGGGCCCTCTCCGCCACCCACAGGGCATTGACCGATCCGAACTCAGCTTCATGTCCAATTTCCTGCCCGCTCCCCATAACCCCTAATTCCCTTTACTTCTAGGAAACTGTCTATTTCTGTTTTCAATTTATCTAATGATGTAGCTTCCACAGCTTCCTGGGGCAGCAAATTCCACAGACCTACCACCCTCTGAGTGAAGAAGTTTCTCCTCATCTCAGTTTTGAAAGTTGTAAACAATTTTACAACACCAAGTTATAGTCCAGCAATTTTATTTTAAATTCACTGCTCTTTCAGTTTTGAAAGAGCAGCCCCTTATTCTAAGATTATGCCCCCTAGTTCTAGTTTCACCCATCTTTGGGAACATCCTTACTGCATCCACCCGATCAAGACCCTTCACAATCTTATATGTTTCAATAAGATCGCCTCTCATTCTTCTGAACTCCAATGAGTAGAGTCCCAATCTACTCAACCTCTCCTCATATGTCCGCCCCCTCATCCCTGGGATTAACCGAGTGAACCTTCTTTGTACTGCCTCGAGAGCAAGTATGTCTTTTCTTAAGTATGGAGACCAAAACTGTATGCAGTATTCCAGGTGCGGTCTCACCAATACCTTATATAACTGCAGCAATACCTCCTTGTTTTTATATTCTATCCCCCTAGCAATAAAAGCCAACATTCCGTTGGCTTTCTTGATCACCTGCTGCACCTGCATACCAACTTTTTGATTTTCTTGCACTAGGACCCCCAGATCCCTTTGTACTGCAGTACTTTCCAGTCTCTCGCCATTAAGAAAATAACTTGCTCTCTGATTTTTCCTGCCAAAGTGCATAACCTCACATTTTCCAATATTATATTGCATCTGCCAAATCTCCGCCCACTCACCCAGCCTGTCTATATCCCCTTGCAGGTTTTTTATGTCCTCCTCACTCTCTACTTTCCCTCCCATCTTTGTATCATCTATCGGGAAGACCAAAACCATTGTCTTTGGTTCCCGCTGCAAACTCCGTTCTCTAGCCACCGACTCTATCCCTCTCCCTGGCCACTATTTGAGGCTGAACCAGACCTTTCGCAACCTTGGCGTCCTTGAGATGAGCTTCTGACCACATATCCACTCCATCACCAAGACCGCCTACTTCCACCTGCGTAACATTGCCCGTGTCCGCCCCGCCTCAGCCCATCTGCTGCTGAAACCCTCGTTCACGTTTGTTACCTTTAGACTAGACGATTCCAATGGTCTCCTGGCAGCCTCCCATCTTCCACCCTGTATAAACTTGAGCTCGTCCAAAACTCTGCTGCCCGTCCTAACTCGCACCAAGTTCCATTTCCCCATCACTTCTGTTCTTGCTGATCTACATTGGCTTCCGGTCCGGCAACACCTCGATTTTTAAAATTCTCATCCTGTTCAAATCCCTCCATGGCCTCGCCCGTCTCTATCTCTGTAACCTCCTCCAGCACTGCAACCCTCTGAGATCTCTCCTCCAATTCTTGCCTCTTGCGCATCCCCGATTTTAATTGCTCCACCATTGGCGGCTGTGCCTTCAGCTGCCTCGGCCCTAAGCCCTGGAATTCCCTCCCTGAACCTCTCCGCCTCTTTACCTCTCTCTCCTCCTTTAAGACGCTCCTTAAAATCTACCTCTTTGACCAAGCTTTTGGTCACCTGTCCTAATACCTCCTTATGTGGCTTGGTGTGAACTTTTGTTTGATAATCGCTCCTGTGAAGTGCCTTGGGATGTTTTACTGTGTTAAAGGTGCTATATAAATGCAAGTTGATGATGTTTTAGCCCTCTAGTTATAAAGGATAACATTCCATTAGCCTTTTTGATTATTTTTTGTACCTGACCATTCCATTTTAGTGATGTGTACATGGACCCCCTAAATCTCTTGAGGCTAATGGCGTCTTGAGGTTGGGTGATAGGCCGAATGTCTGTACTGTAGAGAAGTTAAGGACTGGGAGATCAATTCAAGGATAAGCACAGAGTGAGTCTCAGCTGGCCTGTGTTCCGCAGTCCCCTTAACATCACCGGCAGTGTCTGGTATTACTACCGTGTTATAATCGCTATGGCAAAGCAATTGCGGGCACACCCATATACACACCCACACCTTGTCCCCATTTCTCACTTGAACAGAGCCAATCTAGGCATGGCGCACACTTGGGCATGCCTTTCTCCCCCTTACCCTCCACCTTGGCCTGACGCACGTGCCCTCTGAGCTACCTATATTTCTGTGCTTGTGTATAACTGACCACTGGTTCAGAGATTCACTGTATCCTTTCATTTGTTTGTTTAAATTCAGAGAGAAGAGAGAATGTTCATGGTGAGCAGCCTGCCTCCTGACACACCCGGCTCCAAATACTCCATTTGTTCCATGGTCACACGGGCAGTCAGGTACCCGACTCCAGGTGGTTTTGATCCGTGCCAGTACTCGTGGGCCTGGTCATCAGTAAATACTCAGCACCAAATTGTTATTTAGAAATGTAGCTGTTTGTGATTCGGAGAGGAGGTTTAGCTTGAGGGTGTACTTCCAATGAGATTAGAAAAACCTTGTCCCATGTCAAAGTGGCTCGGTTGGAAGCACCCACATTCCTGAGTCAGGACCTGAGCACATAATCCAGGCTGACACTCCCAGTGCAGTACTGAGAGAGTGCTGCGCTATTGGAAGTGTCGACTTTCGGATGAGACATTAAACTGAGGTCCTGTCTGCCCTCTCGGGTGGATGTAAAAGATGCCATTGCACTATTCCAAGAGCAGCGAAGTTCTCCCCAGTGTCCTGGCCAATATTTATCCCTCAACCAACATCACTAAAACAGACGATCTGGTCATTTTCTCAATGTTCTTTGTGGGATCTTGCTATGGGCAAAATTAGCTGCCTTGCTTCCCTACATTACAACCAAGACTATACTTCAAAAAGTACTTCATTGGCTGTGAAGCACTTTGGGACACTGAGGTTGTGAAAGGTGCTATATAAATGCAAGTCCCTTCCCCTTCCCTCTAATTCTCTGTTAAATGCCATGACTCTTCATTAAATACTTATGGCAAGGTATTCCTTATTCTAGTAACTCTTTGCTTGAAAATAAATTCCATCTAACCTCCCTTTGCACTTCTGGTACTATTTCTAAATTTTAAGTCACCGATTTGCCAATAGTAGAAATAATCTTTCACAAACCCTTGCATACATTTAAACACTTCTCTTACATCGTCCGTTAACCTTCACTGCTCCATTGAATACAGCTGTAGATTTTTATGTCATTCATCTTAACTCCGTTCTCTCCTCCACACTATCTTTCCCATGGTTTTGGTATCTTTTCTATAATGTGCTCAAGCCTCCACCTGCACCTGGGCTAGGGTATGTAAAGATTGTGCT
The DNA here is from genome assembly GCF_035084215.1 of Heptranchias perlo. Taxonomy (NCBI): domain Eukaryota; kingdom Metazoa; phylum Chordata; class Chondrichthyes; order Hexanchiformes; family Hexanchidae; genus Heptranchias; species Heptranchias perlo. The sequence goes on from NC_090328.1 coordinate 4,296,157, forward strand.
TGTGAGTCCCCGTGTGCTTCCCGCACTGAGGAGCTGTTCCCTGGGCCATGATTAGAAATGATGCCCTGAGCATTATTGGAATTTATTACAGTTATATAATGGCCGTGTATGTAGTTGCCGTTTGGTGTTTTCCCTTGTCTCTGTGTTACCTTCTGTGCTTTTTTTTTTGCAGGATCCTGCAGTGCTGTAACCAGTTAAAGCTGTCTCTAAAACTGCTCAATGTGTGCTGCTGGAAAACGGTGAGAGCCTTTACTGCCGTACATGGAGCTTCTGCAAGCTGCAGCCCGCTGGTCTAAACTTCAGGTTAAGATGAGATGAGGAAAAATGTCTTCACTCGAGCCTGTTCTGCCATTCAATAAGATCATGGCTGATCTTCTACCTCAACTCCACTTTCCCACTTGATCCCCATATCCCTTGATTCCCCTAATGTCCAAAAATCTATCTATTTCAGTTTTGAATCTATTCAAGGACTGAGCATCCACAGCCCTCAGTTAGTGAATTCCAAAGATTCATAACCTTCTGAGTGAAGAAATGCCTCCTCATCTCAGTCTTAAATGTTCATCTCCTTATCCTGAGACTATGCCCCCTAGTTCTAGACTCTCCAGCCAGATGAAACAACCTCTCAGCATCTACGGTCAAGCCCCCTCAGAATTTTATATGTTTCAATGAGATCACCTCTCATTCTTCTAAACTCCAGAGAATATAGGCCCATTCTACTCAATCTCTCCTCATAGGACAACCCTCTTAATTGTTTCGCATCTGTAAAACACGCGTTGAAGTTTGATGTCTGAAGTGTGATGGACAATGGATACAACAAATAAATAAATAAATATTTTCAATGGGAGTCACCTCCCTCCATGTCCTTCCTTCTATAGGTTTTTAAAACTCTGGTTTGATATCAGTTAATTACTGCTTGTGTTTTACCTAATCTCTCCCACTGTTTCAAAGTGGCTCAGTTGGGCACACAGTTGACCTGAACAGTGGAGGATTTCTCTGGATGGATGAATTAAGATGGGCTGAATGGCCTTCCTCATCTGTAATTATCTTGTGAAAGTGCGCCTTTTGTATTCTTGTGAAAAACATATTGTAGGTTATGAATGCCCATTCAATGAACTTATTAAATATCAATTCTCCATTCGTTAGCGATATGCCTGCAGGCATAATGTGTGCACAGTAGGTTTCAGGAAGCAACTAGATTCCCTCAGTGATTTCCCTGTGTGATTTTTCTTTTTTCTTTTAAAGGAGCTGTCCCAGCCAGGAGTTTCCAGCCAGCTGCCCGTTCTCCTGGGTGAAGAGGTTGTTGGGAACGTTGGAAGATTTTCGGCATTTTCCGACGGGCGCGTCCACATAAGTTTCTGCGACGGCGTGACACTGAATGCGTCCTGGGACTTCGGGTCCCGGCACGGGGGAGAGGCGAGGACCCCATTGCAGGTCAGTCAGAGCACGAAGCGGAGATGTCTGAGAATTCCTCGGCACCGCTGCACAGCACTAGGGAAGGGGAGAGACTACAGCGCTGGTTTCATCCAGCCTTGTGTGACGCTCGTCGTAATGTTTGTACCTGTTTTGAATATGTAGGCATCTGTAATTAAGAACATAAATAGTCAAGGGCGAGAAAAGGCCATTCAGCCCATTGAGCTCTTTTCTCTCGTGCTGCAGCTGACCCGACCCAGCCCAGCTTCCAATTGCATCTCAAACTCCCCTGACATCTTTGAATCCACCACCTTACCTTATAGCTCTTTCCAATCACTTAGCACCCTTTAAGTTCATCTCTTATTCTACTGACCTTGATGTACTAGACTGAGTTTGTCTCCTTCCTTGTTGGGCCAGGCTTATCAGGCTCAGCTGGAGTATTGTGTCCAATTCTGGGCACCACACTTTAGGAAGGATGTCGAGGCTTGGCGAGGGTGTAGACGAGATTTGCTAGAATGATACCAGGGATGAGAGGATATCCTTGAGGGGTCAAGGTCAGAATCTATTTGATTAGAGTTAAGAAATAATAGAGGTGCCATTACACTAGGCGTATTCTATAGGCCACTGACTAGTGGGAAGGATATAGTGGAGCAAATTTGCAGGGAAATTAGAGTGGTGCAAGAACCATAGAGTAGTGATAATGGGGGACTTCAACTATCCTAATATAGACTGGGATAGTAACAGTGTAAAGGGTAAAGACGGGGAGGAATTTTTGAAGTGTGTTCAGGAGAACTTTCTTGACCAGTACGTTTCCGGCCCAACGAGGAAGGAGGCATTGCTGGATCTAGTTCTGGGGAACGAGGTGGAGCAAGTGTCAGTGGGGGAACATTTTGGGAGCAATGATCATCGTATCATAAGATTTAGATTAGTTATGGAAAAGGACAAGGAGCAATCTAGAGTAAAAAATACTTAATTGGAGGAGGGCCAATTTCAGTGGGATGAGAACGGATCTGGCCCGGGTAAATTGGAATCAAAGATTGGCAGGCAAAACTGCAATAGAACAGTGGGCGGCCTTTAAAGAGGAGATGGTTCAGGTACAGTCTAGGTACATTCCCACGAGGGAGAAAGGTAGGGCAACTAAAGCCAGAGCTCCCTGGATGACAAAAGAAATAAAGTAAGGTGAAGCAGAAAAAGGGGGCGTAAGACAGATGTCAGGTTGATAATACAAGTAAGAACCAGGCTGAATATAGAAAGTACAGAGGAGAAGTGAAAAAGGAAATGAGAGGCAAAGAGAGAGTGTGAGAATAGACTGGCGGCTAACATAAAAGGGAATCCAAAAGTCTTCTATAGGCATAGTAAATGGGTAGTAAGAGGAGGGGTGTGGCTGATTAGGGACCAAAAACGAGATCTACGCATGGAGGCAGTGGGCATGGCTGAGGTACTAAATGAGTACTTTGCATCTGTCTTTATTAGGGAAGAAGATGCTGCCAAATTCACAGAAAAAGAGGAGGTAGTTGGATGGGCTAAAAATTGATAGAGGAGGTACTAGAAAGGCTAGCTGTACTTAAAGTAGATAAGTCACCAGATCTGGATGGGATGCATCCTAGTTTGCTGAAGGAAATAAGGGTGGAAATTGCAGAGGTGCTGGCCATAATCTTCCAATCCTCGTTCGATATGGGGGTGGTGCCAGAGGACTGGAGAATTGTAAATGTTACACCCTTTTTTGAACAAGGGTGTAAGGGTAAACCCAGCAACTATAGGCCAGTCGGTTTAACCTCAGCGAGGAAGCTTTTAGAAATGATAATCTGGGACAGAATTAATAATCACTTGGCGTTTGATAAAATGCCACATAATAGGCTTGTCAGCAAAATTGACGCCCATGGAATAAAAGGGGCAGTGGCAGCATGGATATGAAATTGGCTAAGTGACAGGAAATGGAGAGTAGTTGTGAATGGTTGTTTTTTGGACTGGAGGGAGGTATACAGTGGTGTTCCCCAGGGGTTGGTACTAGGACCACTTTTTTTGATATTAATGATTTATATTAATGACTTGGACTTGGGTGTACAGGGCACAATTTTGAAATTTGCAGATTAGGATTCTGAGGTGGGCTAGACAGGTAGATGCTGAAAGGTAGTTTCCCCTGGCTGGAGAGTCTAGAACTATGGGGCATAGTCTCAGGATGAGGGGACAGTCATTTAAGACTGCAATGAGGGGGAATTTCTTCACTGAATTTTTGGAATTCTCTACCCCAGAAGGCTGTGGCTGCTCAGTCGTTGAGTATATTCAAGACTGAGAGAGATTTTTGGAATCGAGGGATATGGGGATCAGGTGTGAAAATGGAGTTGAGGCCAAAGATCAGCCATGATCTTATTGAATGGAGGAGCAGGCTCGAGGAACTCTGACTTACTCCTGTTCCTACTTCTTATGTTCCTGCTTGATCCCCATAATCCCTTGATTCCCTTAATGTCCAAAAATCTATCGATCTCAGCCTTGAATATACTGAACAACTGAGCATCCACAGCCCTCTGGGGTAGAGAATTCTAAAGATTCACAAACCACTGAGTGAAGACATTTCTCCTCACTTCAGTCCTAAATGATGACCCCTTATCTTGAGACTCTGCCCCCTAGTTCTAGATTCTCCAGCCAGGGGAAACAACCTCTTAGAATCTTATACGTTTCAATGAGATCACCTCTCATTCTTCTAAATTACAGTGGATATAGGCTCAATCTCTCGTAGGACAACCCTCTCATCCCAGGAATCGTTGCACCGCCTCTAAGGCAAGTATATCCTTCCTTAGGTAAGGAGACTAAAACTGTACAAAGTACTATCTCCAGACAGTAGATTCTCTAAACTTTTCTCCTAGCTCATTCCTGTTGCTCTCCTTTCCAGTGACTTTATCAAATGGATTCAGATCACAACTTCCTTTGGCCCGTTTGCTCTCTCCTCCTTCCCAAATACCTCATGGTTTTTAACGTCCACCTAATCAGGCAGGTGGGGATCTCAGTTTAATGCCTCATCCCAAAGACCATGCAGCCCTCTCTCCACACCGTACTGAAGTGTCAGATTAGATGATATGCTAAGTTCTGGTGTGAGGCCAGAAGCCACAGGCTTTTGACTCTGGGTGAAAGTTCTACAGCTGTCCCTCTCGCCTCCAAGTCAGAAGGTCATGGGCTCAAGTCCCACTCCAGAGACTTGAGCAAATAACCTAGGCTGACACTCCAGTGCATTACTGAGGGAGTGCTGCACTGTCAGAGGTGCGGTCTTTCGGATGCGCTGTTAAATCGAGGCCCTATCTGCCCCCTCGGGTGGATGTAAAAGATCCCACGACCACTATTGGAAGAGGAGCAGGGGAGTTGTCCCCAGTGTCCTAGACGATATTTATCCTTCAACCAACATCACTCAAAATAGTCATTATCACATTGCTGTTTGTGGGATCTTGCTGTGCATGTTGGCGGCCATGTTTCATACATTACAATAGTGACTACACTTCAAAAGAACTTCATTGACTCTAAAGCATTTTGGAATATAGTCAGAGGTGGTTATTTGGCGGGCAATGTCATTTCCCAAATTCACTGTCCCTTTTTCTCTTTCAGCAGTGGAACCCTTTGCTCTCTCCTGTGTTACTCAGTGAAACCCAAACGGACTTGATGCCTGGTTGGTGCCAATTATTGTTCCCCAATGGATCCTCCCAGTTGGTACTAATGCATTCTGCTGGAGTGTATGAGGGGTAGGATCCAGTCCACCTGTATATTCTGTGTGTGTCTTTCTCCCTCCCTCCCTCCCTCCCTCCCTCCCTCCCTCCCTCCCTCGATCTATCTACTCACTGATGCCCTCTTTCTGTTTATGAAAGAACAAACGTGCATGTATATAGCACCTTTCATGACCTGGGAATGTCCCAAAGCGCTTTATAGTCAATGCAGTACTTTGTGAAGTGTAGTCACTGTTGTAATGTACGAAACATGGCAACCAATTCATGCACAGTAAGCTCCCACAAACAGCAATCAGATCTGCAATCCTGCTCTCCGGTCAGATCAAGCTGAGACTGACTAGAAAGAAGAAAAAAAACTTGCATTTATGTAGCGCCTTTCACAACCTCAGGGCTTCGCAGCCAGTGCAGCACTCCCTCTACTGCACTGAAGTGTCAGCCTTGATTTTGTGCTCCAGTCTCTGGAGCGGGGCTTGAACCCATGACCTTCTGACTCAGAGGCGAGAGTGCTACCACTGAGCCATGGCTGACAGAGCATTACTGCACCAATGTGCCAAGCTACATTAAAACCTTTCAGTTATTACTTAAGCAGACAGGAGCCGTTCCACTTTTGACTCTTATGAAGCAGCTCTTGTTATTATTCCTTTTAACAGCTCCCACTTGTTCAGGTACAGTTCCAGCTCCCCACCGCCTGTCCCAAGTGGCCATTCTTCACTGGTGAGCTTGGGCATTGAATGTCAGTTATTGTACCGTGGAGGGTGTTTCAGTCGCATGCAATCCTTCTCTCGCCTGACATCCATCTGCACGTTTCTCAGCAAGAAGTCAATGGGTCAGGAGCAGTGAGCTGTGGATAATCTTTTCCTAGGGTACGGAGGCCAATCAGAGCTGATACTGTTTTACCAGCTGGAATCAGCTAACTTAGGACCGACTGGGCAATGAACTGGGGCCGTTCTGTTCTGTGGGTCCGTACAATAACCAGCGTGATACTAAGCCACCAAGAGAGATCCTTTTGGGTCTCTTTCCTTTTCAGTCACCACCTGATTTCCTACTGTGCTGTGATATCTAGGACACAGGATAGCGTGTAACTTGTAGCAGGGGTGTTCTAACTGGCAAAGGGGTCACATACGGCCCTCAAACCTTGGGAAACTCGGTTTCTTCTTCACTGGTTGGCCATGTTTGAATTTTATGGTCCTGGAGGTTTGGAAAGGCCTGCTTTTGGTGCTGTTGCCTCGTTGGTGGATAAATCCTAAATCAGAACACCAAGGTCTGTTACTATTGAAATATATATAGATTAACGGGGTCATGGATTTAAACTTTACAGCTTAGAAATTGGATTGTAAAACAGGTGCCAGTGGGTGCAATTTGGCATGCGTGCGCCCATTCTGCGCCGTCCGCTATATTGGTTAAGGCTCCTTCGTAGCCGTCCAGGACGGGCACCTGAAAGGAACGTTGGGCCAGTTGCATTTGCAAATCAGGGACCTAATGCCCGTTCGAATCCCCCTTTGCAAAATTGGATTGCTGGTGCCGTGAATGCTGCGGTCAGTTTCTTCAGGTGCTTGCCAACCAAACCAGCCGTCCTTAAAGTGACTGCTACAGGCTGCCTTTGGGCCAAACGGGCTTCCCCTGCCCCCCTCTTTCTACCCTCCCCCCTCCCCCCGGACCTGCCTTTGGGGCTGCGGCTGGCGCCAATGAGACCGGTGGACTAATGTCCCATGGCCACAGGATCTGGATCATGCCCTGATTCGAGCGTGATCCAATGTCTGAGCTTATTTGCGGCCCACAGGGTTGCATGAAACACCTCCAAGTGGCTCACGAAGACGAATATTTTGGTACGCTCTTGATGTAGCACATGGAGTCGGCAGTGTATCTCCCCCACCACCACATGTTGACATCCACAGCTGTGTGGCAGTTCCCAGTGTAGGGTCCAGTCAGTTCATAGAATCATACAGCACAGAAGGAGGCCATTCGCCCCATCGAGCCTCTTTGAAAGAGCTATCCAATTAGTCCCACTCCCATACTCTTTTTTTTTTCCCCCACTTTTTTTTCCACCCCAGTGCTGAACCCCAGTCTCAGCAGTGCTGGTGTAGGGAGGCGCCAGGCAGAAGCCCAGCACTTTGCCGGGGAAGTGAACGATGATCGTTCCCCTGTCCCCCTCCAGCAGCTGGTTCCAGAATGTTGGGAAAAGTCCGGAAAGCGGTTGTTCACATCTATCCCCAGATCAGGATGGTGAATGGTGCAGGAACTATTTGCTTCTGGTCGGCTTGACAAGCACTCAACAACTTGTATTTATAATAGCACCTTTAATCTAGGAGAACGTCCCACGGCGCTTCACAGGAGCATAATCAGGCGAAAGTTGACATCAAGCCAAAGGAGATATTAGGAGGGGTGACCAAAGTGGTGGGTTTTAAAAGAGGAGAGAGGCGGAGAGGATTAAGGAGGAAATTCCAGAGCTTGGGGCCTAGTCACTCCAATTCAAGCTCCTGAAAAATCCACATCTAGGGTTTTAGTTTGCCCGATTTCAGAGTGCACACACTGTCCCTGTAGGAACACATCCCACTTATCCACGTCCAGAGAGCTTGGGTGCAGGTTGGCAGAGCCAAGAGCGGCTGGGGTAATCACTGGCGTTTAATCAGCGACGGTTGCATAGTGTACCAGAGCAGGCTGCTTAACTAGCCCGGACCCTACCCATTAGGGTATTGGCCTGTAACTTAGTGGGGAGGAATCCCAGCCCCCTATCCCCCTCCCCCATTAGTGAGCTTGGCACTCGTGTACGCAGCAAGGAGTCAACACCATCAGTGGAGGAGGGCAAGAAAAGCAACACACCGCAGTTTGGGCAGGACCTGGATCTCTGATGAGTGAAACGTTGTTAAGTGAGCATATGGTTCCTTTAATTGCCTTCTCCCGGGCTGGTTTTAGGTATGCTACTGCAGCAATGGACTGGTGTCGATGGGTGAGTGAAAGCTCCAGGGAGAAAATATCCGAGGACCGTCCCGAGCCACGGGCGAATGGACAGGATGGGAACTGGTGAGGGCTTTGTTCTGTGTGATTTTTCTGTGTTTAAACCGGAAGGTTACGGCCTCCCCCTGTTTAAAGATTTTTTTTTAAACAAATTTTTCTGGCCATCCGGGTGTCTGTAAAATGCACAGAAACCTGTCGCAGTGTTCGAGAGTCTCCAAACCGTGCGACTGACAATCTTAACACAGCTGGTCTTTGTTTGCCTGATGCACAATGCACGCCCTCTCCCCATAGAAGCACATCCCAATTGCCGAAATCCAGTGCCGGTCAAGCTGGCGTTGTTTCTGAGAGCTGGTAATATCTTTGGGGTTTACTGGTGCAGTGTTAACACTCACAAGTTGCTGATGAATTATCCCTGGGTTATAGCTGTGTCTCTGACCGCAATAGTTCAGCACAACAGTTCCCCAGCCAGAGGTGTGGCTGTCGTCTCCTGATCTTTTATTCAGGTTCAAGTAACTGATCCTTCATCACCCCACCTTCAAAGTCCTCATTGTTTACCATCCTCTGAAGCCCCTGGTAACTTCCTCACCAAAGTGGTTGTTGTACCGAGGGGAATGTGGGCGGAGGTGGGAGATGGAGGAAGTTCTGGTCCAGCTCAGCTCATCAAAAGCGGAGGCTTGTTCCCTTTTTGCACTGAGAGGATCCTCATCCTCTTATGATTTTCCTCTACCTCCTTCCCTCTGATTTATTCACCCTCCTGTCCTTACTGAACCTCACCCTACTCAGCACCTCTCTCACCCCTTCCCCATAACACGTGGCCTTGTAAACTCTCCACCACTGACCGGGCAATTTCCAAATGCTTCCTTGTTTCCTTTAACATCCCCATCACCCAGGTTTGTGCCCGACCCCTCGTCGCTCTCTGTCTCTGAGGAAAAAGGACTAACCCTCCCTACTGAGCACCGTCTCCAACTCCCGAATCCCCCCCCCCACTCTGGCCCTCTGCTATGATGACTATGTCTCCATCAACCTACTCAAGCTTGCCTCCGCTTTTCACAAGCTTTGCCCAACCAGAACTTCCTCCACCCCCGTTTCCTTGGTACAACACCCACCTTTCATCTCCTCCAATCCCAGAGCCACTGGATCAAGTGTGTACTGGTTGACTCCTGTCCCTCAGGGAAGGGAAGCTGCCACTCTGACCCAATCTGGCCGACACGTGACTCCAGTCCCGCAATAAACTCGATGCCCTCTGGAAAAAGCCTCTGTTGTCTCACGTCCTCAGAATTTTTTTTAAAAATAGTTATCCACTTCCCTCAGGGGGGAAAAAAAAAGCCCTTCTAATTCTCTCCTCTCTGTCTGAAGCCTTTGACCCTCGCTGGGGTATGGGTCCACAGGCACTCCTTGGGTACACTGTCTGTCTGGCCGTTCTGCATTGAGTGAGCCTGGACAATGAATGTCAGCAGGCTGCACAACCATAAAAGGCATTCCACTTTTTCCTTGCCTGATGTCTGTCAGTGCGGGACACCGGATAACAAACAGGAATGGGCAATCTGGCTGAGGCCAATTGTAGCATTCCATCAGCTAATTTGGCACAGACCGGGGATTGAACCTGGGACAGCACAGAAGCAAGCCATTCGGCCCAACGTTAATGCTCCACACGAGTCTCCTCCCACCTATACCACACTCGGTACCTACCCACTGTGTTGGGGGGGGGGGGGGGGGAAGAGAAGAAGAGAGTGCCTCGATTGTCTAAGGTGCATGATGAGCAGATTGCATCTGACATGGGTATAACTATCCCTCTACCCAAGACGGGCTCTGGATGCCCTTTTGATAGTTTCCCGCACCTCCCACTGCAGGGAAGGCAGTTGGGATCCCATTCAGAAAACGAGAGCTGCTTCCAGATTTCTGATCCCTGACCCAGTGTACATTCAATGTACGTCCCACGGACACAGTCCTTCCTTGGGTGAAATTCTTCACTAGCTTCTCCTGTCTTTTCCAGGTCTGTCATCGCAGAACTTCAAAAAATCCAAAGGTTTAACTGTATCCTTTTATATCTTCATTCTAATGCACAATCGGTGTTGTTTAGGTTAGAAACTGTAAACTTTAGCTCAGAGGGGAAAAGAATCTCTCCGTGCTTGCTTTCCCTGCATTACAACAGTAACTACACTTCAAAAATACTTCATTGGCTGTAAAGTGTTTTGGGGCGTCCTGAGGTCATGAAAGGCATTAAATAAATGCATTTTGTTCCTCTGTTTCTTCATGTCTTCCACTCTAATTAATTCACTCATTCACTCACCCTTTTTTGTTCCCCCCACCACAGAAGGTGGCCATTTGGCCCATCGTGTCTGTGCCAGCTAAAAAAAAGAGCTATCCAGCCTAATCCCACTTTCCAGCTCTTGGTCTGTAGCCTTGTAAGTTACGGCACTTCAAGTGCATATCCAAATACTTTTTAAATGCACTGAGGGTTTCTGCCTCTCACCCTTTTAGGCACTGAGTTCCAGACCCCCGTCACCCTCTGGGTGAAAACATTTCTCCTCAGCTCCCATCTAATCCTTAGGAACATAGGAACAGGAGTAGGCCATTCAGCCCCTCGTGCCTACTCCGCCATTTGATAAGATCATGGCTGATCTGTGATCTAACTCCATATACCTGCCTTTAGCCCATATCACTTAGTACCTTTGGTTGGCAAAAAGCTATCTATCTCAGATTTAAATTTAGCAATTGAGCTAGTATCAATTGCCGTTTGCGGAAGAGAGTTCCAAACTTCTGCCACCCTTTTGTGTGTAGAAGTGTTTTCTAATCTCACTCCTGAAAGGCCTGGCTCTAATTTTTAGACTCTGCCCCTTACTCCTAGAATCCCCAACCAGTGGAAATAGTTTCTCTCTATCCACCCTATCTGTTCCCATTAATATCTTATAAACTTCGATCAGATCACCCCTTAACCTTCGAAACTCTAGAGAATACAACCCCAATTTGTGTAATCTCTCCTCGTAACTTAACCCTTGAAGTCCAGGTATCATTCTAGTAAACCAATGCTGCACTCCCTCCAAGGCCAATATGTCCTTCTACAAATTACTTTAAATCTCTGCCCCCTGGTTATTGACTTCTCTGCTAAGGGAAAGAGGTCCTTCCTATCCATTCTAACTAGGCCCCTCATAATTTTATACACCTCAATTAAATTTCCCCTCAGCCTCCTCTGTTCCAAAGAAAACAACCCCAGCCTATCCAATCTTTCCTCATAGCTAAAATTCTCCAGCCCTGGCAACATCCTCGTAAATCTCTGTACCCTCTTTAGTGCAATCACGTCTTTCCTGTAATGTGACCAAAACTGTATGTAGTACTCAAGCTGTGGCCTAACCAGTGTTTTGTACAATTCTCGCATAACCTCCCTGCTCTTATATTCTATCCTCGGCTAATAAAGGAAAGTATCCCGTATGCCTCCTTAACCACCTCATCTACTGTTCTGCTACCTTCAGGGATCTCCTGAACCCCTCTCTTCCTCTACGCTTCTCAGTAGCCTACCATTTATTGTGTATTCCTTTGTCTTGTTTGCCCTTCCCAAATGCATTACCTCACACTTCTCTGGATTGAATTCCATTTGCCACTTTTCTGCCCACCTGACCAGTCCAATGATATCTTCCTGCAGTCTACAGCTTTCTTCCTCTCTATCAACCACACGGCCAAGTTTTGTACCATCTGCAAACTTCTGAATCATGCCCCCTACATTTAAGTCTGAATCATTAATATATACCACAAAAAGCAAGGGACCTGGTACCGAGCCTTGCGGAACCCCACTGGAAACAGCCTTCCAGTCACAAAAACACCTGTCGACCATTACCCCTTGCTTCCTGCCACTGAGCCCATTCTGCATCCAGCTTACTACTTTCCCTTGGATCCCATGCGCTTTTACTTTTCTGACCAGTCTGCCATGTGGGACCTTGTCAAAAGCCTTGTTAAAATCCACGTAGAGTACATCAAACGCGCTACCCTCATCGACCTTCCTTGTTACCTCAAAAAATTCAATCGAGTTAGTCAGACAAGACCTTCCCGTAATAAATCCATGCTGACTGTCTTTGATTAATCCGTGTCTTTCTAAATGACTATTAATACTGCCCCTCAGAATTTTTTCCAATAATTTGCCCACCACTGAGGTTAGACTGACTGGCCTGTAATTACTCTGTCTATCTCTTTCTCCCTTTTTAAACAACGGTACAATGTTAGCAGTCCTCCAATCCTTCAGCACCACACCTGTAGCCAGAGAGGATTGGAAAATGATGGTCAGAGCCTCCATTATGCCCTCCCTTGCTTCTCTTAACAGCCTGGGATACATTTCATCCCAGCCTGGCGATTTATCTACTTTCAAGGATTTGCTGTCTTGCTCACGCTCGTTCTCTCGGCAAAAGAACCAGAGGTGACATGAGGAAACTTTTTTTTATAGTTGTAATGATCGGAAATGCACTGCCTGAAAGGGCGGTGGAAGCAGATTCAGTAATAACTTTCAAAAGGGAATTGGATAAATACTTGCAGGGGGGAAAAAAATTTACGTGCTATGGGGAAAGAGCAGGGGAGCGGGACTAATTGGATAGCTCTTTCAAAGAGGGCCGAATGGCCGCCTTTTGTGCCATTACATGCTATGATACTCTTTCTCACACTCATTGTGTAAAGTGGTTTTGGTGTCTTTAAATGTGTTCATGAATGTTCATGACTAGTTTGTCTAGTGTTGGGACTAGGATAGAGTGGGAGGTCTGTGGCTAGGTAGGAATGGGGAGGGGGGTGCTGGAGCCTGGTTTTTGACTTGGCCAAACAGTCTTTTTTCCCCATCTCCAATATTTTTGGAACTAATAAACAGAAGTGTTCAAAATGTTAATACCCCTTTGATTTTTCTTGCGTGTTGCTTGCAGCAGTGTCCTAGAGATTAATCTTCAGTTTGTGGAGACTCCAGGCCAATCCTGGAGGGTTGGCAACCGTAATAATTGGTATGGGTTTAGCATTAACTCTTTGCTTCTGTGGTCTATGCCCCTGTTTACAAACCCAGGATCCCACGTGTTTTTTTCTAATAAATTGATCAACTTGCTCTCCTTCTCCCGCTGAGTTTTCTTTAACATAAGTTGCCTGCAGTCCTCCTGGAGAACTCCAACTGTGTGAAACGCAGCCCCCAGCCCCTCGCCGAACCTGACCTTGGCCGGCCTGCGGAGAGGGCTGACCTCTCCCATGGAGGGGGCGACCGGAGCCTGGAGACGGTGCTGAGGCAGACGGGCCGAGCCATCCAAGACATTGAGCTGCTGCTGGAGGCCAACAAAAGAGGAGGAGAAATGGAATGAGATGGCCGTGTGTGTTGGGGGGCGGGCGGGGGGTGCAGGCAAAGCATCCAGGAGTCACGGGAGAGCAATGGGGTGCAGTCGGAAATCTCCCACTGGTGCAGTGAGGACTGTGTTTGAGGCCCATTGCTGGGGCGGACCAGGGGAGGGGTAATTTGATGCTGTTGGGTTTAAAATGGGGAACTTGTTTGGTTCCTTGCCCTTCACAGTGCAAAAACACTCCCCAAAAAAGTATCATGCACTTCAGGACTGTGAGTTTAGCATCGATGATGAGCTCGTCCTGACTTGACTCCATATTCTTGCAGCTTCCTTATTTTATTGTGTACTTAAACATGCAAAATAATTAGAGAGTAGAGGGTTCCAAGGCAGTGACGTTCTGAACCTCCAATTTGAAGCTTGATCAGCGGCTGAGTCAACGATTCACGTTTTGGATGGGTCCCTTCATCAAGGAGGTTCCTCGGTTCAGTGGGTAGCACTCTCGCCTCTGAGGGAGTGCAGTACGGAGGAAGTGCTGCACTGTCGGAGGTGCCGTCTTTCGGATGAGACGTTAAACTGAGGCCCCGTCCGCCCCCTCAAGTGGACATAAAAGATCCCATGGCACTATTTTGAAGACGACCAGGGGAGTTTTCCCCGGTATCCTGGCCAACATCACCAAAAGAGATTATCTGGTCATTTATCTCAATGCTGTGTGTAAATTGGCTGTTGTTTCCCTACATTACAACACTTCAATGGTACTTCATGACTGTAAAGTGCTTTGGGACATCCTGAGGATGTGAAAGATGCTATTTAAATGCTAGTAACCTGCAGCAGCCTATGTGTTCTGTATATAATTGTGTTTCTGAGCAGATTATTGGGGGATAATATACACTGCTGATATTTACCTCTGTGCACAGAAAACAAAGTGTTTAGAAATGTTAAAACTAGTGCTCAGAAGAAAATATTGCAGAGTTTCTGTTGGTGATGCTGTGCTCACGGCGGGGGCGGTGGGGGGGGCAGAGAATCAGACTTACACATTTATAGCCCTAAACTCTGACCCACAATTCCTGAGAGCTCAGCACTCAGCTGCGATCGTGACATCACACCTACTATACAAATTTTTAAAAAGCCTCTCACTTCTAACGCTCTGGAGAAACATCTGAAGGGACTTCAGCTGACTTACTTTTGATGGGCTGTCACTGTTATATGCAATAACTATTTTGTGCACAGCAAGATCCCACAATCAGCAATGAGATGAATAATCAGATAAAATCTCATTTTTTTGTTGGTGCTGGTTGAGGGAGGAACGTTGTCCCCAGAACCCTGCGAGAACTCCCCTGTCCTCCTTCAAATACTGGAGTGCTGTAGTATCTGAACGTCCATCTGAACAGGCAGATGGGATGTCTCATTTAACATCTTCATTGGAAGAGTAATGGACAGTACACATGGTCTATGTGTGTACTGTACCATTATATCTGATTCAGTTCACCGATCTAGAAGCTGCACTAATAACACCCAAATCAAGTATCATTTAAGACCAAAGCTCTATATACGAGAGAAACCAAGAATGATTAATTTTTGGGAATCTGCTTTTGTGCAACAGACTTGAAATGGGTATCCTTGGTTCACCTACTCCCTGCATTGGGTGCTTTAGACCCCCCAGTGAAGCACTGACAACAAGCTGAGTTGGCAGACACCAGAATATCCCACTAGTTTGTCTTGAAGCGAAAGCAGGAAGCTGCCTGCAGTAAATCGCAGCTGGTGAGAGGGAGGCAGGCAGGCAGGCAAGCTTTATATTTAGTCTGAAGTAGGCTGTCGGCAACCAGCCGTTGAAGATAAAGCTTTCCAGATGTTGGGAGGGAAGTAGGTTTTCCTCCAAGGAAAGGGATGGAGGAAATTGCATGTTTCAAACGAGGCTTATAAATAGGTGACCTGGAAAGATTGCCAACATAACCAGGGCTCTGCACTTCCAAATAACCCATTGTATGTGAAGAGTTTTGAGAGGTGTAATAAGACACTATATAAATGCAATCATTCTATCTGGGAAAGTGTGGGGCTCAGACTATTGATACATGAAGAGGAGCTAAAGCACTTTTTTTTAATTCACACTGTTAGCATCTTAACCATGCTATTGTTTAATGATCCAGTGAGATATTTTGTAACTTCACATTGTGCCCTTCCTTTTATATAGTCAATAAAATGTACCAATCATTTATTTTAAGTCCCATTTGCTGGAATGGCGAGATGCAGAATTCGGCTGGAATCACTGTTGTTTTGTGTTCAGAAGAGAACCATCCCAGAAAACAATGGGGAAAAGCTTTGGGCATTCTCTGGGGAGAGGGAATGTTGCGGAATGATTTCCGAGAGCCAGTCGCTGGGATGGCCAGGTTTACTGCTTGCATAGTGTACAGCACAGAAACCGCCCATTCACCCCAACTGGTCCATGTCGGTGTTCATGCTCCCCACGAGCCTCCTCCCACCCTACTTCATCTCACCCTATCAGTATATCCTTCTATTCCTTTGTCCCTCATGTGTTTATCCAGCTTCTTAAATGCATCTATTCTATTTGCCTCAACTACTCCTTGTGGTAGCAAGTTCCACGTTCTCACCACTCTGGGTAAAGAAGTTTCTCCTCAATTCTTTATTGGATTTATTGGTGACTATATTTATGGCCCCAAGTTTTGGACGGCCCCACAAGTGGAAACATTTTCCCTACATCTGCTACATCATAAACTGCACAAAAAGGTTCTGATCATAAAACCAACATAAAGTCTCTGCTGTCAGTGGTTTCAATTGACCCTTGACGTTAAAGCTGCAAATGTTCCGACCCTCCCTCCAACCTTCAGTTACCAAGTGCTGTCTACTGCTCCCTCTGCAGTTCTGGAGGGACAGATTTTGAGTGGTGTGTGGGGTCCGGGATTGTTACTGAATGATGTCTGTTTGGGGTCTGGGATTGTTATTGAGTGATGTGTGGGGTCAGGGATTGTTATTGAATGATGTGTGTTTGGGGTCTGGGATTGTTATTGAGTGATGTGTGGGGTCTGGGATTGTTATTGAATGATGTGTGTTTGGGGTCTGGGATTGTTATTGAGTGATGTGTGGGGTCTGGGATTGTTATTGAATGATGTGTGTTTGGGGTCTGGGATTGTTATTGAGTGATGTGTGGGGTCAGGGATTGTTATTGAATGATGTGTGTGTGGGTCTGGGATTGTTATTGAGTGATGTGTGGGGTCTGGGATTGTTATTGAATGATGTGTGTGTGGGTCTGGGATTGTTATTGAGTGATGTGTGGGGTCTGGGATTGTTATTGAATGATGTGTGTGTGGGTCTGGGATTGTTATTGAGTGATGTGTGGGGTCTGGGATTGTTATTGAATGATGTGTGTGTGGGTCTGGGATTGTTATTGAGTGATGTGTGGGGTCTGGGATTGTTATTGAATGATGTGTGTTTGGGGTCTGGGATTGTTATTGAGTGATGTGTGGGGTCTGGGATTGTTATTGAATGATGTGTGTTTGGGGTCTGGGATTGTTATTGAGTGATGTGTGGGGTCTGGGATTGTTATTGAATGATGTGTGTTTGGGGTCTGGGATTGTTATTGAGTGATGTGTGGGGTCAGGGATTGTTATTGAATGATGTGTGTGTGGGTCTGGGATTGTTATTGAGTGGTGTGTGGGGTTAGGAACAGGAGTAGGCCATGCAGCCCCTTGTGCCTGCTCTGCCATTTGATAAGATCATGGCTGATCTAACTCCATATACCCACCTTTGGCCCATATCCCTTAATACCTTTGGTTGCCAAAAAGCTATCTGTCTCAGATTTAAATTTAGCAATTGAGCTAGTATCAATTGCCATTTGCGGACGAGTGTTCCAAACTCCTACCACCCTTTGTGTGTAGAAATGTTTTCTAATCTCACTCCTGAAAGGTCTGGCTCTAATTTTTAGACTGTGCCCCCTACTCAATAGAATCCCCAACCAGCGGAAATAGTTTCTATCCACCCTATCTGTTCCCCTTAAGATCTTATAAACTTTGATAAAATCACCCCTTAACCTTCGAAACTCTAGAGAATACAACCCCAATTTGTGTAATCTCTCCTCGTAACTTAACCCTTGAAGTCCAGGTATCATTCTAGTAAACCTACGCCGATATGTCCTTCCGAAGGTGTGGTGCCCAGAACTGCTCACAGTACTCCAGGTGCGGTCTGACCAAGGTTTTGTATAGTTGCAGCATAACTTCTGCCCCTTGTACTCTAGTCCTCTAGATATAAAGGCCAGCATTCCATTAGCCTTATTGATTATTTTCTGCACCTGTTCATGACACTTCAATGATCTATGTACCTGAACCCCTAAATCCCTTTGGACATCCACTGTTCTTAACTTTTTACCATTTAGAAAGTACCCTTTCTATCCTTTTTTTGATCCAAAGTGGATGACCTCACATTTGTCTACATTGAATTCCATTGTTATTGAGTGGTGTGTGGGGGTCAGGGATTGTTATTGAGTGATGTGTGTGTGTGGGTCAGGGATTATTATTGAGTGATGTGTGTGTGGGGGTCAGGGATTGTTATTGAGTGATGTGTGTGTGTGGGTCAGGGATTATTATTGAGTGATGTGTGTGTGTGTGTGTGGGTCAGGGATATTGGGAAGCTGCTGCTCCTCAGTAAAGTGGGTTGAAATAGAGAGCCTGCTCTCTTGTGTAAAACCAGATTCATCAGCTGGTGTGCTGCCATAAACCTGAGTATAATAAAAAAGGGTGCGACTGGTTGATTATGGCTGAGGCTGCCCCTTGTCTTTGCAATGAGCAGAAAGTGTTATCGTTTTTCTACGTTCCAGGGTCAGCAAACATTTCACAAAGGTTGGAAATCCTTTATTCTGCTTCCAGTTACTGCTGGTATTTTGAAGTTGAATTGTGCACAATACATATTTTAAAAGGGGCTTGTTTCCAGCGTAGAGCAATACCAGGTGTGCTGGTCTACACTCCCAAACATGGTGGGTATCCTCGGTCACCGGGGGTTGAATGTAATGTTTCATCGGGGGGGTCACGTGTAGTTTCACTCACCTGGTCTTGTTCTCCAGTCGTTACTTGCCATCTCTCTTTTCTCAGGCTCCCTATCTCCTACTCTTTCTCTGCTCTGCTCTTTTACTCCCTGCCTGCTCAGTGCTGGCAAGTAGTGCACATGAATGTCAGATTTCCTGCTCTCTGGACAGCTGCAGTACCTGATGAGAAGCATTAAATGTGGGTAATTTCCCTCCTCTTCCTCCCTTCTCCGGTCCCAGTTTAATTGGACCCAGATGTGTGTTGGTTGGGGCAGGAAGTAGGTGCCTTGTGCGTGGGCCACCTTTATGTATGAGCATATAGGGTATCATTCCTTCCGAATCCCAATTCTGGGATGCCACCAGAATTGGGATTCAGTGTCCATCCTTGTCATCTTGGCTCAGTTCGTCAAAAGGTTGTGGGTTCGAGCCCCACTCCAGAGACTTGAGCACATAATCCAGGTTGGCACTTCAGTTCAGTACTGTTGGATGTGATGCCTTTCAGATGAGATGTTAAAGCGAGGCCCCGTCTGCCCCCCCATGGCCACTATTGGAAGAAGGGCGGGGGGGGGGGGGGAGTTCTCCCCAGTGTTCTGGAACAATATTTATCCCTCAACCAACATCACTAAAACAAATTATTTGGTTATTTACCCCATTGTTATTTGTGGGATCTTGCTGTGCACAAATTGTCTGTCACGCTTCCTACTTTACAATAGTGACTACACTTCAAAAGTACTTCATTGGCTGTGAAGCACTTCGAATTTCCTGAGATTGTGAAAGGTGTTAGAAACGCAGGTTTTTCCCTGCAAGAAAGCATGG
The DNA here is from genome assembly GCF_035084215.1 of Heptranchias perlo. NCBI lineage: Eukaryota > Metazoa > Chordata > Chondrichthyes > Hexanchiformes > Hexanchidae > Heptranchias > Heptranchias perlo. The sequence continues at coordinate 4,315,368 of NC_090328.1, forward strand.
AACAAGGAAATGCTTTTTGGCCCATCCAGCTCTGAGACCATCTCCCCACCCATTTAATCTCCTCCCACATCCCATGTACGCTCTCCCCTATCATGGACTCTACCCACCCATTTAATCTCCTCCCACAGCCCATGTACACTCTCCCCTATCATGGACTCTACCCACCCATTTAATCTGAAGGAAAGTTCGATCTAAATAGTCCCTGATCCCCAAAGAAAATCAAGCAAAAACTCCAGAATATTCATCCATCTCTCACATCTTCATTACTTAGCCTGACCTACTGCCCACCATAGACAGCATTTCTCCCATGCCCCAGCTCAGGAACCATTGTTCTCTGTGGAGTATTTGACCATGTCACTCTGTCCCTACCCAGATAACCTCCAATCCTATTCTCAACCAGAGATTTATCCTGCTCCATTTTAAAGGAACTAATCGACTCGGCTTTAGCAGTTTTTGCAAAGAGTCTGTTCCATGTATAAACTACTGGGAGGGGGAGGGGGAGGGGGAGAGGAGAGGAGGGGAGGGGAGGGGAGGGGGGAGAGTTGCACGGCATTGCAGTACTGAATATTCCAAATATGCTGACAGATATCTCATTGACTGCTCTAGTTTGCTTCCTGCCTTTTTTCATTTCCTGTGTTTTAAATTGGAATCTGGCTGTTTCATTTTCATATATGTTCACAGATGCTGCAATGCTCTGAGACCAAGACAGAAGTGCACCAAGCAGATTAACTTAGTAACTAGATACTGACTTCACCCCACCTCCTCCTTCAGTGTACCTAGAATAGTGAATGTTATTTTGCCTGTGATTTGCTCATCTAGTGGTGATGATTACTCTTATCATAGACTCTTACAGCACAGGAGGAGGCCATTCGTCCCATCGTGCCTGTGCCAGCTCTTTGAAAGAGCTATCCAATTAGTCCCACTCCCCTGCTCTTTCCCCATTGCCCTGCAATTTTCTTTCCTTCAAGTATTTATCCAATTCCCTTTTGAAAGTTACTATTGAATCTGCTTCCACCGCCCTTTCAGGCAGCGCATTCCAGATCTTAACAATTCGCTGCGTTAAAAAAACATTCTCATCTCCCCTCTGGTTATTTTGCCAATTACCTTAAATCTGTGTCCTTAAATCCCAGCTTCTCCAGTCTCTCCACATAACTGAAGACCCTCATCCCTGGTGCCATTCTAGTAAATCTCCTCTGCACCCTCTCTAAGGTCTTGACATCCTTCCTAAAGTGTGGTGCCCAGAATTGAACACAATACTCCAGCTGAGACGTAACCAGTGATTTATAAAGTTTTAGCATAACTTGGTTGCTTTTGTACTCTGTGCCTCTAATTATAAAGCCAAGGATCCCTTATGTTTTATTAACAGCCTTCTCAACTTGTCCTGCTATCTTCAAAGATTTGTGTACATACAGCCCCAGGTATCTCTGTTCCTGAACCCCCTTTAAAATTGTACCATTTAGTTTATATTGCCTCATTCTTCCTTCCAAAATGTATCACGTCACACTTTGCGTTAAATTTCATCTGCCATGTGTCTGCCCATTTCACCAGTCTATGTCCTCCTGAAGTCTGTTACTATCCTCCACATTGTTTACTACAAATCCAAGTTTTGTGTCATCTGCAAACTTTGAAATTATACCCTCTATACCCAAGTCCAGGTCATTATTATTTATCAAAAAGAGCAGTGGTTCTAATACCGACCCCTGGGGGACAACAGTATCAACAACTTGCATTTTATATAGCACCTTTAATGTAGTAAAATGTTAAAGGCGCTTCACAGGAGCGATTATCAAACATTTGACACCAAGCCACATAAGGAGATAATTAGGACAGGTGACCAAAAGCTTGGTCAAAGAGGTAGGTTTTATGGAGTGTCTGAAAGGAGGAGAGAGAGGTAGAGAGGTTTAGGGTGGGAATTCCAGAGCTTAGGGCCTAGCCAGCTGAAGGCACGACCGCCAATGGTGGAGTGATTAAAATCGGGGATGCGCAAGAGGCAAGAATTGGAAGAGTGCAGTGATCTCGGAGGGTTGTAGGGCTGGAGGAGGTTGCAGAGATAGGGAGGGGGCGAGGGCATGATTTAAAAACAAGGATGAGAAATTTAAAATCAAGGCGTTCCTGGACCCTCCAGTCTGCAAAGCAACCGTTCACCACTACTCTCTTTTTAGTCCCTTAGCCAATTTCTTATCGACACAGCCTCTGTCCTTTGAATCCCATGGGCTTCAGTTTTGCTAACAAGTCAATTATGTGGTACTTTATCAGTCGCCTTTTGAAAGTCCGTATACACATCAATCGCACTACCCTCACCAACACAGCCCGTTACTTCATCAAAGAACTAAATCAAGTTAGTCAAACACGATTTGCCTTTAACAAACCTGTGCTGGCTGTTATTTATTAACCTATGTTTTTCCAAGTAACACTTTTGTCCTGGATTATTGTCTCAAAGTTTCTCCACCACTGACATTAAGCTGACTGGCCTGTAGTTACTGGGTTAATCCCTCCTTTTTTGAACATGGATGTAGCATTTCCAATCCTCCAGTCCTCCGGCACCATCTCCATATCTAAGGAGGATTGGAAGATTGTGGCCACAGCCTCTGCTATTTTGTATTGCTCATTAGCCCTCACAGATAATGTATTGCCCCCCCAACCCCCGCCCCGAAACTAGAAAACTCAGTTCAAAGACCAAGGTGAATAGAAAATAGGAGCAAGAGTAGGCCATTCGGCCCTTCGGGTCTGCTCCGCCATTCAAAAAGATCATGGCTGATCGTCTAACTCAGTACCCTGTTCCCGCTTTTTCCCCATATCCCTTGATCCCTTCAGCATTAAGAAATATATCTATCTCCTTCTTGAATACATCTAATGACTTGGCCTCCACTGCCTTCTGTGGTAGAGAATTCCACAGATTCACCACCCTCTGAGTGAAGAAATTTCTCCTCATCTCGGTTCTAAATGGCATACCCCGTATCCTGAGACTGTGACCCCTGGTTCTGGACTCCCCAGCCATCGGGAACATCCTCCCTGCATCTGGTCTGTCCAGTCCTGTTAGAATTTTATATGTTTCGATGAGATCACCTCTCATTCTTCTAAACTCTAGTAAATATAGGCTTAGTCGACCCAATCTCTCCTCATACATCAGTCCTGCCATCCCAGGAATCAGTCTGGTAAACCTTCGTTGCACTCCATGGCAAGGATATCCTTCCTCAGATAAGGACACCAAATACTGCACACATTACTCCAGATGTGGTCTCACCAAGGCCCTGTGTAACTGCAGTAAGACATCCCTGCTCCTGTACTCAAATCCTCTTGCAATGAAGGCCAACATACCATTCACCTTCCTAACTGCTTGCTGCACCTGAATGCTCGCTTTCAGCGACTGGTGTACAAGGACACCCAGGTCTCGTTGCACCTCCCCTTTTCCCAAATTATCACCATTCAGATAATCTGCCTTTCTGTTTTTACAACCAAAGTGGATAACCTCACATTTATCCACGTTATACTGCATCTGCCATGTTCTTGCCCACTCACCCAACTTGTCCTAATCACTTTGGAGTCTCTTTGCATCCTCCTCACAGCTCACATTCCACCTCAGCTTTGTGTCGTCTGCAAACTTGGAAATGTTACATTTAGTTCCCTCATCCAAATCATTGATATATATTGTGAATAGCTGGGGCCCAAGCACTGATCCCTGCGGTACCCCACTAGTCCTACTCTCTGTTTCCTGTCTGTCAACCAATTCTCAATCCATGCCAGTATATTCCCCCCAATCCCATGTGCTTTAATTTTGCACACTAACCTCTTGTGTGGGACCTTATCAAAAGCCTTCTGAAAATCCAAATACACCACATCCAGTGGTTCCCCCCTATCTATTCTACTAGTTACATCCTCAAAAAACTCCAGTAGATTTGTTAAGCATGATTTCCCTTTCATAAACCCATGCTGACTTTGTCCAATCCCGTTAATGCCCTCCAAGTGCTCTGCTATCACATCTTTTATAATAGACTCTATCATTTCCCCACCACTGATGTTAGGCTAACTGGTCTGTAATTCCTTGTTTTTTCTCTCCCTCCTTTTTTAAATAGTGGGGTTACATTTGCCACCCTCCAATCTGTAGGAACTGTACCAGAGTCTATAGAATTTTGGAAGATGATCACCAATGCATCCACTATTTCCAGGGCCACTTCCTTTAGTACTCTGGGATGTACTATTTTTTTTTACTAATACTGGTTTCCTTCAGTTCCTCCCTCTCACTAGACCCTTGGTTCCCTAACATTTCCGGGAGGTTATTTGTGTCCTCCTTTGTGAAGACAGAACCGAAGTATGTGTTTAATTGTTCTGCCATTTCTTTGTTCCCCATTATAATTTCCCCCATTTCTGACTGTAAGGGACCTACATTTGTCTTCACTAATCTTTTTCTCTTGACATATTTATAGAAGCTTTTACAGTCAGTTTTTATGTTCCCTGCTAGTTTACTCTCATACTCCATTTTTCCCCTCTTAATCAATCTCTTTGTTCTCCTTTGCTGAATTCTAAACTGCTCCCAATCCTCAGGCTTGCCGCTTTTTCTGGCAATTTTATATGGCTCCTCTTTGGATCTAATACTATCCCTAATTTCTTTTGTAAGCCACGGTTGAGCCACCTTTCCTGTTTTATTTTTGCGCCAGACAGGAATGAATAATTGTTGTAATTCCTGCACACGTTCTTTAAATATTAGCCATTGCCTATCCACCGTCATCCCTTTTAGTAAAGTTACCCAATCTATCATAGCCAACTCGCACCTCATACTTTCGTAATTTCCTTTATTTAGAATGGTAGTACGGCGGTTATGGTACTGGACTAACAGCCCAGAGGTTGTGAGTTCAGATGCCAGCAGGGCAAGTTATCTCATTTTGCAAGAAGCAGATCTGTGGTAATTCACTTTGTACATTTACATCCCAGAACTCTGACCCAGCACAATGGACCCGTTTGCGTCACTGTCTGTGAGTTGTGGGACCCAGTGAGTTCAGATATTGGGGAATCATGTAATCCAGTGAGTTCAGATATAGGGGAATTGTGGGATCCAGTGAGTTCAGATCTTGGGGGATTGTGTGATCTAGTGAGTTCAGATATTGGGGGATCATGTAATCCAGTGAGTAAAAAGCATTTGGACAGTTACATGGGTAAGATGGGTATAGAGGGATATGGGCCAAGTGCAGGCAATTGGGACTAGCTTAGTGGTATAAACTGGGCGACATGGACATGTTGGGCCGAAGGGCCTGTTTCCATGTTGTAACTTCTATGATTCTATGTGATCCAGTGAGTTCAGATATTGGGGAATCATGTGATCCAGTGAGTTCAGATATTGGGGGATCGTGTGATCCAGTGAGTTCAGATATTGGGTGATCATGTGATCCAGTGAGTTCAGATATTGGGTGATCATGTGATCCAGTGAGTTCAGATACTGGGGAATCGTGGGATCCAGTGAGTTCTGATACTGGGGAATCATGGGATCCAGTGAGTTCTGATACTGGGGAATCGTGGGATCCAGTGAGTTCAGATCTCGGGGAATCGTGGGATCCAGTGAGTTCAGATCTCGGGGAATCGTGGGATCCAGTGAGTTCAGATCTCGGGGAATCGTGGGATCCAGTGAGTTCAGATCTCGGGGAATCGTGGGATCCAGTGAGTTCAGATCTCGGGGAATCGTGGGATCCAGTGAGTTCAGATCTCGGGGAATCGTGGGATCCAGTGAGTTCAGATCTCGGGGAATCGTGGGATCCAGTGAGTTCAGATCTCGGGGAATCGTGGGATCCAGTGAGTTCCGATCTCGGGGAATCGTGGGATCCAGTGAGTTCCGATCTCGGGGAATCGTGGGATCCAGTGAGTTCAGATCGCGGGGAATCGTGGGATCCAGTGAGTTCAGATCGCGGGGAATCGTGGGATCCAGTGAGTTCAGATCGCGGGGAATCGTGGGATGCAGTGAGTTCAGATCGCGGGGAATCGTGGGATCCAGTGAGTTCAGATCGCGGGGAATCGTGGGATCCAGTGAGTTCAGATCGCGGGATGCAGTGAGTTCAGATCGCGGGGAATCGTGGGATCCACTGAGTTCAGATCTTGGGGAATCGTGGGATCCACTGAGTTCAGATCTTGGGGAATCGTGGGATCCACTGAGTTCAGATCTCGGGGAATCGTGTGATCCACTGAGTTCAGATCTCGGGGAATCGTGTGATCCGGTGAGTTCAGATAGTGGGGAATCGTGGATCCAGTGAGTTCCCTGGGACCTAGCTTTGGTTTATAAATCTCCCTGCAGCTTCTTCCAGCTCTTTGTCCCAGCTCACACTACCCCACCTCTCTCTCCCACTCTTTTTACTTTGGTCTAATGTGCTTTTCCTCCTACCTCTCCACTACGCCATACCCCCTACTCTGGATCTCTCTTCCCATACACCTCTGTCTTGGTATATCTCTCCCCATATTCAGAGACAACCCCCATGACCTCACATTCAATCACCTCCCTTAACTCTTCTCCCTTCTGCTGCTTGGTGCGAGTTAAAAGGAACGACAGGGGTGCTTCATCGACCCGATATTCCGAAACAAGCTCCCACTGTAGGATGCTCTGTTTTCTTCTGGGAAGAAAGTGGAAAATGATCCCTTCCACAAGTGCAAATTGTTGTCATCATCATCAAATGAGGCTCGGCTATTATGAAACAACAACAACAACAACTTGCATTTATATAGTGCCTTTAACGTAGTGAAACGTCCCAAGGCGCTTCACAGGAGCGTAATCAGACAAAAATTGACACCGAGCCACATGAGATATTAGGACCAGGTGACCAAAAGCTTGGTCAAAGATGTAGGTCTTAAGGAGCGTCTTAAAGGAGGAGAGAGAGGTAGAGAGGCAGAGAGGTTTAGGGAGGGAATTCCAGAGCTCAGGGCCCAGGCAGCTGAAGGCACGGCCGCCAATGGTGGAGCGATTAAAATCGGGGATGCGCAAGAGGCCAGAATTGGAGGAGCGCAGAGATCTCGGGGGTGGGAGTGGTTGTAGAGTTGGAGGAGGTTGCAGAGATAGGGAGGGGGTGAGGCCATGGATTTGAACACGAGGATGAGAATTTTAAATTTGAGGCATGGGTGGACCCGGAACCAATGTAGGTCAGCGAGCGCAGGGACGGTAGTTGAATGGGATTTGGTGCGAGAACGGAAAAGATTTGTTTCTGCTCCGTTTCTCTTACTGAAGGAATTGAGTTTGGGGCAGCCTCAGACTTCCTTAAGTTTCCTGTAATTCAATACAAAGCTGGTAGTCTGGCCACGTCTCCCAGTGAAAGTTCAGGCTCCTTATCATCAGCAGCCTGTAATGTTTCATGTCACAATAATTGGGCCCGAATCTGGCTAGATTTTAATCTGAACAACTGCCAAAGCAAAGAGACGGCCGAATATCACAGTGCCTGCCGGAGGCAAAAATAAACACAGAAATTCCAAAAGAAAGATCCAAAGGTTGAGGCCCATCTCTGATGGTCGCCATAGAAATGACACGCTCCCCCCACCGACACTGTTTGAATCTCGACGCTGGGATCATTAATAACATTTTAAAATTAGAGCTAGGCCATTCAGGGGTGATGTCAGGAAGCACATCTTCACATAAAGGGTAATGGAAACCTGGAACCAAAAGGCTGTGGATGCTGGGGGTCAATTGGAGCTTTCAAGACTGAGATTGATAGATTTTTGTTGGGTAAGGGTATCGAGGGATATGGAGCAAAGGCGGGTAAATGGAGTTGATACAGATCAACCGTGATCTAATTGAATGCTGGAGCAAACCTGAGAGGCTGAATGGTCTCCTCCTGTTCCTAACACTGGACCTGACCATCGGGGAGGGGGGGGGGGGGGACATGGTGATGGGGCCACATTACACCTCCACCTGCCTTGGATCTGTTGGGAAACAGGTGGGAGGGGGAGGGGGAAATCTAGCCTAGAGGTTCTCCGTGGTGGTTTCGATCCTCGAGTTTCTTGTGGCGGTACGGACAATGCTGGGCTCCCACCTGACCGTACACGGGGACCCCCATTAGTCGCAGTAATGGTTGTTATGAGCACTGATACACTAACACTAGAGTCATGCTTCCTGACCCCTCATTCTCCACCCCACTCACTGGTCCCCAGTCCCCATCCAACCAGGATACAAAAAAAATGACAACTTGCATTTACACAGCACCTGTAACACAGTGAAACGTCCCAAGGCGCTTCACAGGAGCGATTATCAAACAAAATTTGGCTCCGAGCCTCATAAGGAGATATTAGGACAGGTGACCAAAAGCCTGGTCAAAGAGGTAGGTTTTAAGGAGCGTCTTAAAGGAGGAGAGAGAGGCGGAGAGGTTTAGGGAGGGAATTCCAGAGCTTAGGGCCGAGGCGGCTGAAGGCACGGCCGCCAATGGTGGAGCGATTAAAATCGGGGATGCGCAAGAGGCCAGAATTGGAGGAGCGCAGAGATCTCGGAGGGTTGTAGGCCCGGAGGAGGTTACATTACAGAGATGGGGAGGGGGTGAGACCACAGAGAGATTTGAAAACCAGGATGAGAATTTTAAAATCGCGGCGTTGCTGGACCGGGAGCCAGAGCTGAGGTGATTGACCAAGCAATTTTTAAAAGTTCTGTCCAACAGTCCGCAGATTCAGTATCACTGCCAATCCCTGATGCCTTGTCCTGCTCCACAACTTGACGTGACTGGTGATCAGTTGGAGTCCTCCTCACATTACAGCAGGTACAACAGGCCATAAACTGTGTGCTGGCAGCCAAGGACTAGGTTCCAGATGGATTGCATTACGTGTTATTTTAAAAAAGGTCACCGCTTGAAAAGAAAGTGTTTATTTTTCTCACCCAAGGGACCACAAAGCACCAATAAATAGGCACAGCATCAACTGTAAGATCCATAAACCAGCATCGTAAAGATATTACAAACTGGGCTTAGGAAGAGGCAGAACTGAGCACTCCTGTTTGATAGGGTAGATGCTGAGAAACTATTTCCTCCAGAGCAAGGGGGCACAATCTTACAATTAGAGCTCGGCCGTTCAGGAATGAATTCAGGAAGCACTTCTTCACACAAAGGGTAGTGGAAATCTGGAATTCTCTTCCCCCCCCCCCCCCCCCAAAAGGCTGGGGGTCAAGTGGAGCTTTCAAAACTGAGATCGATGGATTCTTGTTGGGTAAGGTTATCAAGGGATATGGAGCAACGGCAGGAAAATGGAGTTGAGGCACAGATCAACCATGATCTAATTGAATGGCGGAATAATAGGCTCGAGGGGCTGAATGGCCTCCTCCTGTTCCTGTGTTCCTCTAATCATAAATAAGAAGCTTGCTACCACTGAGTTACACAGCAGAGATGTAGCACATTGGAAATCTATCCCTTCACCATGGTACTCACAAAGAAAGGAGCATAAAATCCAGTGGGAGAAAAGAGACCGAGGGATATAGTGAGGAAGGATTGAGGGATATAGTGAGGAAGGATTGCGGGATATAGTGAGGAAGGATTGAGGGATATAGTGAGGAAGGATTGAGGGATATAGTGAGGAAGGATTGAGGGATATAGTGAGGAAGGATTGAGGGATATAGTGAGGAAGGATTGAGGGATATAGTGAGGAAGGATTGAGGGATATAGTGAGGAAGGATTGAGGGATATAGTGAGGAAGGATTGAGGGATATAGTGAGGAAGGACTGAGAGATATAATGAGATGGGACTGAGGGATATTGTGAGGAAGCATTGAGGGATATAGCAAGGAAGGACTGAGGGATATAATGAGATGGGACTAAGGGATATAGTGAGATGGGACTGAGGGATATAGCAAGGAGGGACAGGAGTATAGTAAGGAGGGACAGGAGTATAGTAAGGAGGGACAGGAGGATATTGTGAGGAAGGATTGGGGGATATAGTGAGTAGGTAGGGTTGAAATCAATGAAAAAGAAATGTGTCTGTTGGGCTGAAAGGTCTTTTGCTGTTCCAACTAACATTTTATTTTCTAGTTGCTTGAGAAGATGTTGTTTGTGTTCTAATTCAGGGTATGAGCACTTTTTCTGTGGCTAACAGTTTATTTTTCTTCTGTAGATGAACTGTGTAGGCCCGTCTTCTCTGCTCTGGCTCTGCTCTCTGCATGTTGGTTCTTGGTTCTGCCCGCAAACCTCTGGCTCGTGGCCTCTGGCTGTAAGCTCTGGGTTCTCTGGCTCCGTTTTTTTTTCTGTCTTGGCTCTGACCCTTGTGTTGTTTAACAGTACATTCCCTACTCTGAACTGCAAGACAAATGGATTGGTTTATTTAGGAACACACAGTCAATCCTATATAGCTCACACTGTGTACCTTGTTTTTAACGCAACACTGTCACGTTTCAGGATTTCATTGGTTATTTTTTTCCACAGAAAGGACTTGGAAAAACTACTTACTTTTAATATAAAAACAGAAAATGCTGGAAACACTCAGCAGGTCAGGCAGCATCTGTGGAGAAAGAAACAGAGTTATTGTTTCAGGTCGATGACCTTTCATCAGAACTGGAAGAAGTTAGAGATCTAACAGTTTTTAAGCAAGTACAGAGCCAGGGTGGGAGGGGCTGCTGAATGTTTCCAGCATTTTCTATTTTTATTTCAGATTTCCATCATCTGCAGTATTTTTCTTTTGCTTCAGTTACTTTTAAAGTTGGGTTTTTAAAAGCGTAGTGTATTCAGACAAGTTTTTAAAGAAAAATACTGACACGCTAAGACCAACTAGTTAGTTAGGATACTAATGATATTGTTTCCTTGTAGATTGTAAATATTGAACAATTTGTTAGCAATCGAAGAACACCTCACCCTATTGTATTGAGACGTCTTTTCATTTCTTTTTCTGGCTGTAAACAGCGAGAGATAAAACTGAAAGACAGATAAGGGTAATTAGTCGTGTTTGAAACAGAATGCTGTAAGGCAATCAGTCAGCATAAAACTGCGAGGAAGATGAAATGCAGAAGAGAGGAGTTAGGAGATTAGTTTAAGTCAAGCAACTCACTGGTGTTGGATAGCAAAGCATATCATTATTTTGGTATTATTGTGTGAGGACAAACTGTTGCTCTGTATGTTCACACGTGAAGTAAAGCAGCTTAATGATTTGTATCGAGCCGCATTTCACCAGGTGATTGCTCAGTCCATCTTTGGAGAGATTGAAAATCACCATCCACCACCCTAAACATTCACTCCCTTCACCACCGGCGCACCGTGGCTGCAGTGTGTACCATCCACAGGATGCACTGCAGCAACTCGCCAAGGCTTCTTCAACAGCACCTCCCAAACCCGCGACCTCTACCACCTAGAAGGACAAGGGCAGCGGGTGCATTGGAACACCATCATCTCCCACTTACACACACCATCCTGACTCGGGACATATATCAGCCGTTCCTCCGTCATTGCTGAGTAAAACCCTGGAACTCCCTACCTAACAGCACTGTGGGAGAACCTTCACCACACGGACTGCAGCGGTTCAAGAAGGCGGCTCACCACCACCTTCTCAAGGGCAATTAGGGATGGGCAATAAATGCTGGCCTCGCCACTGAAGCCCACATTCTAAGAATGAATTATAAAAATCAAAGTACAGGAGTGAAAAACACAGATATCTAGTCCCGGACACAAGGGGTGTTGTTGTTACACACTTGGGTTACGCTCTAGTGTAAGTAGATACAGCAGCATGAGTCAAATAATCTAAGCTTCATTCCCACATACTAGCCTTTAGAAAAAATATAAACTTATATCTGTATATCAGATTATCACGTCTCCTCAAGATATCCCAAAGTGTTTTACGCACAATTATTGTGAAGTGTATTGACTGTTGTTATGTATGTGAACACGGCAGCCATTTTGCACGAGTCCCTACAACAACTTGATTTATATAGCGCCTTTAAAGTAGTAAAACAGTCCAAGGCGCTTCACAGGAGCGATTATCAAACAAAATTTGACACTGAGCCATGTAAGGAGATATTAGGGCAGGTGGCCAAAAGTTTGGTCAAAGAGTTGGGTATTATGGAGCATCTTAAAGGAGAGAGAGGTGGAGAGGTTTAGGGAGGGAATTCCAGGGCTTAGGGCCGAGCCAGCTGAAGGCACGGCCGCCAATGGTGGGGTGATTAAAATCGAGGATGTGCAAGAGGCCAGAGTTGGAGAAGTGCAGGGATTGGGGTAATATATTAGGATGGATTGAGGATTGGTTAATGGAGAGAAAACAGGGAGTAGGAATAAACGGGTCATTTTCAGGTTGGCAGGCTGTAACTAGTGGGGTGCCACAAGGATCGGTGCTTGGGCCTCAGCTATTTACAATCTATATTAATGACTTAGATAAGGGGACCGAGTGTAATGTATCCAAGTTTGCTGACGATACAAAGCTAGGTGGGAAAGTAAGCTGTGAGGAAGACTCAAAGAGGCTTCAAAGGGATATAGACAGGTTGAGTGAGTGGGCGAGAAGGTGGCAGATGGAGTATAGTGTGGGGAAATGTGAAATTATCCACTTTGATAGGAAGAATAGAAAAGCAGAATATTTTTTAAAAGGTGAGAGACTAGTAAATGATGATATTCGGAGGGATTTGTGTGTGCTTGTACATGAATCACAGAAAGTTAACATACAGCTACAGCAAGCAATTAGGAAGGCAAATAGTATGTCAGCCTTTGTTACAAAAGGGCTGGAGTACAAGAGTAAGTAAGTCTTGCTGCAATAAAAAGGGCTTTGGTGAGGCCACACCTGGAGTATTGTGTACAGATTTGTTCTCCTTACCTAAGGAAGGATAGATGTGGAAATGCCGGTGATGGACTGGGGTGGACAAATGTAAGGAGTCACACAACACCAGGTTCACCTGACGAAGGAGCGAAGCTCCGAAAGCTTGTGTTTTCAAATAAACCTGTTGGACTATAACCTGGTGTTGTGCGACTCCGGACATAAGGAAGGATATACTTGCCTTAGAGGTGGTGCAATGAAGGTTCACTAGATTGATTACTGGGATGAGAGGGTTGTCCGATGAGGAGAGATTGAGTAGAATGTGTCTATATTCTCTGGAGTTTAGAAGAGTGAGAGGTGAACTCATTGAAACGTATAAAATTCTTCAAGGGCTTGACAGGGTAGATGCTGAGAGGCTGTTTCCCCTGGCTGGAGAGTCTAGAACTAGGGGTCATGGTCTCAGGATAAGGGGTCGGCCATTTAGGACCGAGATAAGGAAATATTTCTTCACACAGAGGGTTGTGAATCTTTGGAATTCTCTACCCCAGAGGGCTGTGGCTGCTCAGTCGTTGAGTATATTCAAGACTGAGATCAATAGATTTTTGGACTCTAAGGGAATCAAGGGATATGGGGATCGGGCAGGAAAGTGGAGTTGAGGTTGGAGATCAGCCATGATCTGATTGAATGGCGGAGCAGGCTCGAGGGGCCGTATGGCCTACTCCTGCTCCTATTTTTTATGTTCCTATCGTGGAGGTTTGTAGGGCTGAACCAGGCAACAGAGATAGGGAGGGGCGAGGCCATGGAGAGGATTTGAAAACAAGGAAGAGAATTTTAAGATCGAGGTGATGCTGGTCCAGCAAAACTGCAATTTTTTTTTATTCGTTCACGGGATGTGGGCGTCGCTGGCGAGGCCAGCATTTATTGCCCATCCCTAATTGCCCTTGAGAAGGTGATGGTGAGCCGCCTTCTTGAACCGCTGCAGTACATGTGGTGAAGGTTCTCCCACAGTGCTGTTGGGAAAGGAGTTCCAGGATTTTGACCCAGTGACGATGAAGGAACGGCGATATATTTCCAAGTTGGGATGGTGTGTGACTTGGAGGGGAACGTGCAGGTGGTGTTGTTCCAATGTGTCTGCTGCTCTTGTCCTTCTAGATGGTAGAGATCGCGGGTTTGGGAGGTGCTGTCGAAGAAGCCTTGGCGAGATGCTGCAGTGCATCCTGTGGATGGTACACACTGCAGCCACAGTGCGCCGGTGGTGAAGGAAGTGAATGTTTAGGGTGGTGGATGGGGTGCCAATCACGCGGGCTGCTTTGTCCTGGATGGTGTCGAGCTTCTTGAGTGTTGTTGGAGCTGCACTCACCCAGGCAAGTGGAGAGTATTCCATTACACTCCTGACTTGTGCCTTGTAGATGGTGGAAGTGCTTTGGGGAGTCAGGAGGTGAGTCACTCGCCGCAGAATTCCCAGCCTCTGACCTGCTCTTGTAGCCACAGTATTTATGTGGCTGGTCCAGTCCTGCTTTTTGTGGACAGGACATACCTGGGCAATTTTCCACATTGTCGGGTAGATGCCAGTGTTGTAGCTGTATTGGAACAGCTTAGCTAGAGGCGCAGCTAGTTCTGGAGCACAAGTCTTCAGCACTACAGCCGGGATGTTGTCGGGGCCCATAGCCTTTGCTGTATCGAGTGCACTCAGCCGTTTCTTGATATCACGTGGAGTGAATCGAATTGGCTGAAGACTGGCTTCTGGGCATCTCGTTAAAGGAAGGATATTAGAGCCATGGGAAAAGGACAGTGAAGATTCGTTAGAATGACATCGGGAATGAGAGGTTATATCGTTAAGTAAGGCCCAGAAAATTGAGTTGTTTCACTGGCCTCCCGTTTTACACCTGCTGCCATCTGTTTCCTGCCCGATGTTAACACGGACTCCCTAAGTTTCTCTTCCTAACTCGGGGTGGGGGTTTAGGGGCGTGATTCCTACTGTCACGATCTGAAGACCTAGCGTGAAAAATAGAATCTCCGGTCAGTTGCCATTGAAATTGTAACCGTGTCCTTTTTGAAATACCTGCCAGAGGAAAGTCTTCTCACGTTTCTTTCAGTGTCCGTACAAAGGAAATTATCCTTACTGATGAGTCTTCTGAATTTTTGTTCTTGTCACACGAGAGACCTCGAAAGTAAAGAAGAGAACTTGCATTTATATAGCACCTTTCACAACTTGTGGATGTCCCAAAGCGCTTCACAGCCAAGGAAGTGCTTATGAGGCGTAGTGACTGTTGTAATGTAGGAAATGTGGCACCCAATATATGCCAGCAAGATCCCACAAACAGCAACAATATAATTACCAGATAATCTGTTTTAATGATGTTGGTTGAGGGATAAATATTGGCCAGGATACCAGGGAGAACTTCCCTGCTCTTCTTCATAATAAGCACTGTGGGATCTATTACATCCAGCCTTGGTTTAAAGACGGTACCATCCGACAGCACAGCACTCCCTCGGCACTGCACTGGGAGTGTCAGCCTGGATTATAGGCTCAAGTCTCCGGCGTGGGACTTGAACCCACGACTGTCTAACTCAGAGGCGAGAATGCTACCCACTGAGCCACAGCCAACACTTGAGAGAGGTACTGGGTGCCTGAGAGTGAAGCACAAAACACTGGATTCAGATGAGGTCACAAACTGTGAGCGCGAGTGGCTTACGTTCCGTATGTGAACCCTGGGGTTGGACAGATGCCCAGTCTGGATTCACGCTGGAACATCTGGTATTCATTCCATATTGTACAGTGGTGAGAGGGGGACCTGTCTGATCTGAAATGGGTTGTTTGTTTTCCTTTGACAGCAGCCAGTTCCTTTGAGGTTAAAAATAGTACACGATGACAGGAAACTTCACAGATTGAGTCTGAGTCCTGGGGACAGCACGAGTTCACTTTTCTGACGCAGGATCTCACAGGTTCCGGGTTTTGTGCGGCATTGTTGTTATTGTGAGGTGTAAGAAAGAAGTTCACTATGCCATTTAATTTTGTCTGGTAGTGCTACTTTACTGCAGGTGTTAACTGGTTAATGATAAACAAGTTAACTTGTGTTAAAATAGTACACGAAGGAAATTTAACATGAATGGGTTAACTACATCACTAGTGATGCTTGTACACACTCACACTCGTATAACCCTCTCACTAACAAACGTCACACGGCATTCTGTGCTACTAGTGTTTCTAGTGATTGGAGGGTCTAGAACAAAGGGACATAGATTATAGACTCAAACAGCACAGGAGGAGGCCATTCGGCCCATCATGCCTGCGTCGGCTCTTTGAAAGAGCTTTTCAATTAGTCCCACTCTCCCCCGCACTTTCCCCATTGCCCTGCAAATTTCTCCTTTTCAAATATTTATCCAATTCCCTTTTGAAAGTTATTATTGAATCTGCTTCCACCGCCCTTTCAGGCAGTGAATTCCAGGTTATAATAATGTCTCCTCATCTCCCCTCTGGTTCTTTTGCCAATTACCTTAAATCTGTGTCCTCTGGTTACCGACCCTGCTGCCACTGGGAACAATTTCTCCTTAATTACTCTGTCAAAACCCCTCATGATTTTGAACACCTCTATCAAATCTCCACTTAACCTTCTCTGCTCTAAGGAGAACAACCCCAGCTTCTCCAGTCTCTCCACTCAGGTCAGATATGTGATTAAATGCAAGGGATTTAAAACAGGAGAAACGTGTTTTTTTACAGAGTTGTGAGGCTGTGGGATGCACTACTGGAGTTAGTGATTGAAGCAAAGACCATGTCAACATTTAAGAATAGGTTAGGTACATGATTAAAGGAAAGGGGAATAAAGGGATACGGGAACAAGGAAGGCAATGGGATTAGGACTACTCATGCGGAGGATAAACATCAACACCGAGTGGCTGGGCCAAAACCTCTGTTTCCGTAATTGTAATGTTGACGTAATTCAAATGAACTGGAACCCCATCAGTTACTTTGCACAGTGTGTTACATAGCAACAGAGGGTTTACATGGAGACGGTTTGTAACCAGGACAGACCTCTGATGACAGACCTCTGATGAAATCGATCCTGGTCGTGGTTTTGGGAGCACAGCAAGGTTTGCAGAAACTGTACTGGACTAGGGAGGGAGTGACACAGTAATACACCGTCAATGCTTCAGCAAACCGGGTTCAGCAAGCGACGGGTTAGGTCTGCACCGCACAGAGGGGACGCTGTCCCGGCCTGTGTAATCTTTCAGGCTCAGCTGTGACCTCCCTCCCCATCCCCCTCCCCTCTGCTGCCCACTGACGGATGGCTCTACTTGGGCAAGGCACCAGAGAATGGCCAGTGCCTGTGGCACTGAACCCCAAAGTGTGGTCTTCTTTAAGCAGGGAGGATCATGCCCCACACTTGTCCCAGTGTCACTGCGCTCTCCTTGCCGCAGTGCGCGGGACTTGAACCGTAGCAGGACACGTGATTCATGGCACCCGTGTCTCAGTGGGTATCACTCTCGCCTCTGAGTCAGAAGGTCGTGGGTTCAAGCCTCACTCCAGGGACTTGAGCCCATAATCCAGGCCGACGGCTCCCAGTGCAGTACTGAGGGAGTGCTGCACTGTCGGAGAGGCCATCATTCGGATGAGACGTTAAACCGAGGCCCCGTCTGCCCTCTCAAATGGATGTAAAAGATCCCATGGCGCTATTTCGAAGACGAGCAGGGGAGTTCTCCCCGGTGTCCTGCCCAATATTTATCCCTTAACCAACACCTAAAATAGATTATCTGATCATTTATCTCATTGCTGTTTGTGGGACCTTCCTGTGAGCAAATTGGCTGCTGCATTTCCTACATTACAACAGTGACTACACTTCAAAAAGTACTTCATGGGCTGTAAAGCACTTTAGGGCGTCCTGAGGTCATTGAAAGCGTGATACAAATGCAAGTCTTTATTTTCTCTCTCTCTCTTTCCCTCCCTCCCAGTTATGGATCAGGCCGGTCCAGCACTCTCACAGCCTCTGGGCGTGGCTGACTAGGAATTCCATGATTTATATGTGGTGGAGACAAACCCCAAGTCCTGTTAAGTGTCATTTGTGACAAGCACCTTCTGTTCTAATTGGCGCTGCGGTGGAAAATGAAAAGCCCTGTCTTTTAAAAAAAAAACATGTTTTAAAAAAAGGAAAAGTAGCATTTAAAAAAAAAACCTGCTTTAATTTTAAAAAGCTGAGTAAAGGGTGTGTAACAACAAAACACCAAATGATTCACAGCCTGATTTGTTGTGGCAGAACCAGCAAAAGGTCGTTTCTCCTGAGGGGGATTCAGTGCAGCTGCAATTTTCTCTCTTGATATGTACACGTGGCTGTCCGTGACAACCTCAGATCCTTGCCCTGAGGTTTTGTGTTGTGTGTGAGTGTGTGGTGTTATTGTTTTTTGAACACCATTTCCTAGTCTTGGTCGCACCTGGACGCCAGCTGTTTATTTTAATTATATTCCAGTATCTACACACACACAAAAAAAACTTTAAACAAGACAAAAAAAAATGGTTACTCTTCCCCATATTGGCAGCATTTGTTGCAAGATTGGAATAGACCAGGAAACTCGTGTGCCTGAGTGCTTTATGTTCCGGCTGTGGGCAGGGATTCAGTGCTCTCGGCTTGCTCTTGGAGTCAGTCTGTGATCTGGATGGAGAGGGGAGAGAATGTGCGCCCAAAGCAACGCGCCCATGACTTGCCTTCTGCTACTTCCTTTGCTCCTAGCCGGGGCGGGCAGCTTGCCTGGTGTCCCCGGGAGAGGGAAGGGACGATTTCAGCCATCTCGGGCCGGCTCCTTGGCCCTGACTGCCACCAGGAGAGGAGGAGGAAGCCCCAGTAGGATTGGGATCTCCCCATCGCCTGGCGTCAGAAGAAGCTCCCAGAGGAGCGTCCAGCAACTCCTCTCCGCGGCCAAGACCGAGTTGGGTCCTCTAGCCCATCACTTTGGGAAGTTTCGGTTGCTGGTCCTCGCCGCCCCGGATCCCTCGGACAACTCCTACCGGCTGATGGAGAAGCAGATAGACGTGAGGAGCAAGGAGCTGAGATGCCAGCTGGCCGAGAGGGACCTCCTGATCCTGGTCTTGTTCCACGGGGCCACCGCCTCCCAGGGCAAGTTGATGAGGGTCTCCCAGGAAGGCAAGGTCTCGGAGGAGAAGGTGGAGCCCGAGGCGGTGGGGCAGATAACGAAGCGCCTGTCCCTGGAGGAGGGTCAGTTCAGCATGGTGCTGCTCAGGAAGACGATGCAGCTCTACGAGCGTTTCCCCTACGCGGTGCGGATGGAGGCGGTTCTGGAGACGGTGGACCAGATGCCGCTCAGGAAGGTCGAGAGCATGACCAGGAGGGGCCAGCAGGTGAAATGCAAAGGTGGTGGGGCCGGGAGATTGGGCTCAAGGCAGCTCAACACCTCCAGCAGGAGCCCGGTCAACAGGTCTCTGGTCAACAGAACTCTGGTCAATAGAACTCTGGTCAACAGGTCTCTGGTCAATAGAACTCTGGTCAACAGGTCTCTGGTCAACAGGAGCCCGGTCAACAGGACTCTGGTCAATAGAACTCTGGTCAACAGGTCTCTGGTCAACAGGAGCCCGGTCAACAGGACTCTGGTCAATAGGAACCCGGTCAACTGGACTCTGGTCAACAGCAGGTTGAGATCAGCGTCCCCCAATTCTCAGAAGCCCATCAGATCTCAGGGTGTTAGGTTCCCGGGCAAACCAGTAGCGTTGGCCCCAGAAGGCAGGAGAACACCGGGCAAACAGAAAGACTCAACCTCACCCCCGAGCTCAACTGGGGAGAGAAGAGCCGAGACCTCCAGGACCCCAGCTAAACCGAGAGGGTCCCCCTCCAGCCCAGTACCACCGGGGCTGGGGAAGGTGGCGAGTCTGAAGGACCAGATCAAACAGAGAGTTCAGCAGATGCTAGCGGCCAATCTCAGGCACCCCGTCCAGCGCCGGCCGAATGGGAGCCAAGTGTCCCGCAATCCTCGAGTCCAATCTACGGGCTCCACCCCAGTCACCTCCGGCAGGGCTCCTCAGAACCGGTCCAGGGCTGGCACTGCCCGGGGTCTCCAACCATCCGGATCCGAGACTGCCGGCCTGAAATGGGACCGGTCCCAACTCTCGACAGCCCAGCAAGTGAAAGACAGGAACCCAGAGAGGGCAGGAATCCCTCAATCCAAGCCAAGCACAGTCCGATCCCAGGACGGTCTGCCCACCCGACAAACTCTGGCGACCGAGCCCTCACCTCCGGCACATCACCCAACCGAGTCAGGAGGCTGGGGTTACGGGTCACTCACCACTCCAGCCACTCGCCCCGGGCTGTTGCCTCCCTCCAATGCCCCTGGATGGGCGACTCCAATCCAGGGAAAGGTCGTTCTCAGCCCCGTCACACATCCCCAAGAAGAATCTGCAGCATCGGCTTCCAGTCCTGAGAGCGACCGGGCAAGGGGCCAACTGACGGAGCCTCCCATCGGAAACACCCTTCCCAAACCCCCCGGGCTCTCGGTCATTGAAGGGTCGACCCGGGATCAGACAACACGGGCAGGACAGCAGGAGGGAAGGGGTCTGAGCCAGGACCAGGAGACCCCGCCATCCGCTCGACCCAAAGGCAAGAAACTGGAAGGCGAGCAAGGGGAGAATTCGGGCAAAGGAGTCCGAAACAAGGGCAGAAAGAACAGGAGAAACCGCAAGAACAAGAAGGGCGGCTCCAGAAGCCAGAAGCAGACCCCCCGCCGGGAGCTGGCGGAGTTTTTGGACCATTTTCGGAACAGGCGAAGACTTTTGGTGAGTCATGTTTTAAAAAAAAACCGTGCCGGAGGAACCCAGGTCCAGAGTAACAGGATTCACCAAGTCTGACTGGGCTTGGGTGTGTATTTGGCTCCTGTGTCCAGTGCTGGGCGGTCGCCCCGTGTCCCCCGGTGCTGGGCGGTCGCCCCGTGTCCCCCGGTGCTGGGCGGTCGCCCCGTGTCCCCCGGTGCTGGGCGGTCGCCCCGTGTCCCCCGGTGCTGGGCGGTCGCCCCGTGTCCCCCGGTGCTGGGCGGTCGCCCCGTGTCCCCCGGTGCTGGGCGGTCGCCCCGTGTCCCCCGGTGCTGGGCGGTCGCCCCGTGTCCCCCGGTGCTGGGCGGTCGCCCCGTGTCCCCCGGTGCTGGGCGGTCGCCCCGTCTCCCGGTGCCGGGCAGTCGCCCCGTGACCCGGCGCCGGGCGGTCGCCCCGTGACCCGGTGCTGGGCGGTCGCCCCGTGTCCCCCGGTGCTGGGCGGTCGCCCCGTGTCCCCCGGTGCTGGGCGGTCGCCCCGTGTCCCCCGGTGCTGGGCGGTCGCCCCGTGTCCCCCGGTGCTGGGCGGTCGCCCCGTGTCCCCCGGTGCTGGGCGGTCGCCCCGTGTCCCCCGGTGCTGGGCGGTCGCCCCGTCTCCCGGTGCCGGGCGGTCGCCCCGTGACCCGGCGCCGGGCGGTCGCCCCGTGTCCAGGGCAGGGCGGTCGCCCCGTGACCCGGTGCTGGGCGGTCGCCCCGTGTCCAGGGCAGGGCGGTCGCCCCGTGTCCAGCGCCGGGCGGCCGCCCCGTGTCCAGGGCAGGGCGGCCGCCCCGTGTCCAGGGCAGGGCGGCCGCCCCGTGTCCAGGGCAGGGCGGTCGCCCCGTGTCCAGTGCAGGGCGGTCGCCCCGTGTCCAGGGCAGGGCGGCCGCCCCGTGTCCAGGGCAGGGCGGCCGCCCCGTGTCCAGGGCAGGGCGGTTGCCCCGTGTCCAGTGCAGGGCAGTTTCCGCAGAGTAAGCGGTGACTTTGCATTTGAAACTGTGTTTAATTTGTAAAGAGCTCTGAGTGGGTGGCACGGGTTGATTTCCTTTCATTCTTCATATCCGAGAGAAGGCACGGAAACAAGTGGATCCGTGAGAACTTTAAAGGAAGGAAAATCCTGGAAGGATTCATAGAATCTTACAGCAGAGATGGAGGCCATTCGGCCCGTCGTGCCTGTGCCGGCTCTTTGAAAGAGCTGTCTAATTAGTCCCACTCCCATAACCCTGCAAATTAGTCCTCTTCAATGTCTAATTGCCTTTTGAAAATTCCTACTGAATCTTCTTCCACCGCCCTTTCAGGCCGTGCGTTCCAGATATTAAAACTCTCCGTGTGAAAAAAATTCTCCTAATTTCCCCTCTAGTTCTTTTGCCGATTATTTTAAATCTGTGACCTCTGGTGACTGACCCACTTGCCAGAGGAAACAGTTCCTCCCTACTTGCTCTGTCAAAACCCCTCATGATTTTGAACACCTCTGTTAAATCTCCCCTTAACCGTCTCTGCTCTAAGGAGAACAACCCCAGCTTCTCCAGTCTCTCCATGTAACTGAAGACCCTCATCCCTGGAACCATTCTAGTAAATCTCCTCTGCACCCTCTCTAAGGCCTTGACATCCTCCCTAAAGTGTGGTGCCCAGAATTGAACACTATACTCCAGCTGAGGCGTAACCAGTGATTTGTAAAGGTTCAGCATAACTTCCTTGTTTTTGTATTCAATGCCCCTATTTACAAAGCCAAGTAAACCGCCTTATCAACATGCCCTGCCACCTTCAAAGATTTGTGAATAAGGACCATCATTCAAGTAAGGAGTGGAAGTCTGTACGAAAAATGTTTTGCATGTAGCTCTTTAGTGTAATCTCCCCCCCCCTCCCCCTCACCCCACCAATGACGTCCACTCCTTCAGTTGCCTTGACCCCACGCTTTGAAATTCCCTCCCTAAACACCTCTGCCTTGCCACCTCCCTCTTGTCCTTTTAAGATCCTCCTTAAACCCCACCTCTTTGACCAAGCTCCCCTTAATATCTCCTCCTTTGGCTCAGGGTCCATCTTCTTTCTGATTACACTTTGTGAAGTGTCTTGGGATGTTTTGCTATACTAAAGGCGCTATTTAAATGCACGTTACGTTGCGGTTGAGTACCAATAAGTTCTGTTGCAGAAATATTGGTGAAAGAAGGCTGTCAGTTAGTTGTAATATATTCCTGAGTTATTGATTTTCGGTATAACTCCTCTCTCAAACCCCAGCTCATGGATCAGTCTTTTCATCCAATCTTGTAGTGTGACCATCCTGATGACGTGACTTCAGTGGTGTTTGGCTGACTCCTGTACCTAATAGAGAGAGACAATGTCAAAACGCAACACAGAATATCCGTTAAAACTCGCTAGATTCCTCCTGGAAAGTCAAAGTATCGAATCCTCTCCCCGTGACACAATGACCTGGTGTCAGTAAAAGTGACCGTGAAGCTGTCGGATTGTCATAAAAACCCAACTGGTTCACTAATGTCCCTTTAGGGAAGGAAACCTGCCGTCCTTACCCGGTCTGGGCCTATATGTGACTCCAGTCCCACACTCACGTGATCGACCCTTAATTGCCCTCTGAAGTGACCTAACAAGCCCCTCTGTTGTATCAAACCGCTACCAGCGGTTCAAGAAGACGGCTCACCGTCACCTTCTCAAGGGGAACTAGGGATGGGCAATAGATGCTGGCCTTGCCAGTGACGCCCACATCTCAATGATGAATAATAAAAACCCCTGGTGTTTAATAATGAGTGATGAATGAACAGTGGGTTTTCTGAATGGGCTGTGAAATGATGAATGGGGAGTCGAGTTCCTCGTCGGTGTACTGGCTCTGCCGCTATCAGTTTCTGTGATGCACCTTGTCGTGTTTTGACAGCTTGTCACCGCACCCAGCAAAGACAGTGAGCTGTACGTGCAGCAGAGGGATCAGTACCTGGAGAACGTGTGTCAGTTGGCCATCAGGAGAATCAGTGTGATCACCATCCTGGGCTCGCTGTCTAACAGCACACTGAAGGTGGAGCATTACCAGACCGGTGAGTGACGGCCCACAGACTGCACCTCCCATTCCTCCCAGTGCCACTCTGTTCCACCACCCCCCGCCCCCCCCACCCCCTCCTACCTTCCCCCTCTTCTTCTTCTTTGGCAGTCCCTCAGGATCGAGGATGACTTGCGTCCACTCCGGGAGGGTGGGTTCTGCGGTGTGTGAATAGTCCAATCCTGGAGCCGCAGACTCTGCCACAGGTGGGGCAGGCGGTGTTTAATAAGGCGGGTGGGTGAGACGCTCTGGATTCTGCGCGCTCTTTCCGCTGCTTACGCTTGGCCTCCGCGTGCTCCACTCGGTGACGCTCGAGGTGATTTGGCGCCTTCGCGGATGCTTCTCCTCCAGTTTGGACGTTCTAGGGCAAGCGATTCCCACGTGTCGGTGAGGATGTTGTATTTTTTTAGGGAGGCTTTGAGCGTGTCCATATAGCTTTTCCTCTGCCCTCCTGGTGATCGGCTGCCATTGCGGAGCTCGGAGTAGAGCACTTGTTTAGGGAATCTTGTGTCGGGCATGCGGACAATGTGGCCCGCCCATCACAGCTGGTTGAGCGTGACCAGTGCCTCGATACTGGGGATGTTAGCCTGGGAGAGAATGGTCACGTTGGTACACCTATCCTGCCAGTGGATTTGCAGGATTTTGCGAAGGCAACATTGTTGATATCTCTCCAGGGATTTGAGGTGTCTGCTGTACATTGTCCATGTTTCTGATGTGTACAGGAGGGTGGGGACCACGGGGCTGCTCTGTAGACCATGAGCTTGGTGCTGGATTTGAGGTCTCGGTCTTCGAACACTCTGTTCCTCAGGCGTCCAAAGGCTACACTGGCGCATTGGAGTCGATGTTGAATTTCATCGTCGATATCTGCTCGCACCGAGAGGAGGCTCCCGAGGAATGGGAAATGACCCACGCTGTCCAGAGGCTCACTGTGGATCTTGATGGTCGGGGGGCAGTGTTGTGTGGCAGGAGCGGGCTGGTAGAGGACCTTTGTCGTCCAGATGTTTAGCCTGAGGCCCATTCTTTCATACACCTCGGTGAATGCATCAACGATGGTTTGTAGCTCGGCCTCTGAGTGTGCGCACACGCTGGCGTCATCTGCGTACTGCAGCTCGATGACAGAAGTTGGGGTGGTCTTGGTTCTGGCCTGGAGGTGTCGAAGGTTGAACAGTTTCCCACTTGTCCTGCAGGTTAGCTCCACTCCGGCGGGGAGCTTCATGGTGATGGGGTGGAGTGTTGCAGCGAGGAAGATGGAGAAGAGCATTGGTGCGATGACTCAGCCCTGCTTGACCCCAGTTTGCACTCGTATTGGGTCTGTGGTGGATCCGTTGGTGAGGATCACGGCTTGCATGTCATCGTGGAGCAGGCGGAGAATGGTGACGAATTTCTGCGGGCGGCCGAATTTGAGGAGGATGCTCCACAATCCCTCGTGGTTGACAGAGTCGAAGGCCTTTGCGAGATCGATGAAGGCCACGTACAGAGGTTGATGCTGCTCCCTGCACTTTTCCTGGACTTGTCACGCGCTAAAGATCAGGTCCGTTGTGCCTCTTGACGGGCGGAAGCCGTATTGAGACCCAGGGAGGAGCTCTTCGGCCACTGGAAGGAGGCGGTTGAGGAGGATTCTCGCGATGACCTTTCTCGTGGCTGACAGTAGGGAAATTCCTCTGTAATTTCCGTAGTCGGACCTATCTCCTTTCTTGAAGATGGTCACAATTACAGCGTCTCCGAGATCTCCCGGCACGCTCTCTTCCTTCCAGACAAGGGCGATAAGGTCGTGTATTTGTGTTTTTTTTTTATTCGTTCATGGGATGTGGGCGTCGCTGGTGAGGCCGGCATTTATTCTCCATCCCTAATTGCCCTTGAGAAGGTGGTGGTGAGCCGCCTTCTTGAATCGCTGCAGTCCGTGTGGTGAAGGTTCTCCCACAGTGCTGTTCGGTAGGGAGTTCCAGGATTTTGACCCAGTGACGATGAAGGAACGGCGATATATTTCCAAGTCGGGATGGTGTGTGACTTGGAGGGGAACGTGCAGGTGGTGTTGTTCCCATGTGCCTGCTGCTCTTGTCCTTCTCGATGGTAGAGGTCGCGGGTTTGGGAGGTGCTGTCGAAGAAACCTTAGCGAGTTGCTGCAGTACATCCTGTGGATGGTATACACACTGCAGCCACTGTGCGCCGGTGGTGAAGGGAGTGAATGTTTAGGGTGGTGGATGGGGTGCCAATCAAGTGGGTTGCTTTGTCCTGGATGGTGTCGAGCTTCTTGAGTGTTGTTGGATCTGCACTCATTCAGGCAAGTGGAGAGTATTCCATCACACTCCTGACTTGTGCCTTGTAGATGGTGGAAAGGCTTTGGGGAGTCAGGAGGTGAGTCACTCGCCGCAGAATACCCAGCCTCTGACCTGCTCTTGTAGCCACAGTATTTATATGGCTGATCCAGTTAAGTTTCTGCTCAATGGTGATCCCCAGGACGTTGATGGTGGGGGATTCGGCGATGGTAATGCCGTTGAATGTCAAAGGGGAGGTTGATAGACTCTCTCTTGTTGGAGATGGTCATTGCCTGGCACTTGTCTGGCACGAATGTTACTTGCCACTTATGAGCCCAAGCTTGGATGTTGTCCAGGTCTTGCTGCATGCGGGCTCAGACTGCTTCATTATCTGAGGAGTTGCGAATGGAACTGAACACAGTGCAATCATCAGCGAACATCCCCATTTCTCACCTTATGATGGAGGGAAGGTCATTGATGAAGCAGCTGAAGATGGTTGGGCCTAAGACACTGCCCTGAGGAACTCCTGCAGCAATGCCCTGGGGCTGAGATGATTGGCCTACAACAACCACTACCATCTTCCTTTGTGCTGGGTATGACTCCAGCCACTGGAGAGTTTTCCCACTGATTCCCATTGACTTCAATTTTACTCGGGCTCCTTGGTGCCACACATGGTCAAATGCTGCCTTGATGTCAATGGCAGTCACTCTCACCTCATCTCTGGAATTCAGCTCTTTTGTCCATGTTTGGACCAAGGTTGTAATGAGGTCTGGAGCCCAGTGGTCCTGGCGGAACCCAAACTAAGTATTGGTGAGCAGGTTATTGGTGAGTAAGTGCCGCTTGATAGCACTGTTGACAAAACCTTCCATCACTTTGCTGATGATTGAGAGTAGACTGATGGGGCGATAATTGACCGGATTGGATTTGTCCTGCTTTTTGTGGACAGGACATACCTCGGCAATTTTCCACATTGTCGGGTAGATGCCAGTGTTGTAGCTGTACTGGAACAGCTTGGCTAGAGGCGCAGCTAGTTCTGGAGCACAAGTCTTCAGCACTACAGCCGGGATGTTGTCGGGGCCCGTGGCCTTTCCTGTATCCAGTTCACTCAGCCGTTTCTTGATATCACGTAGAGTGAATCGAATTGGCTGAAGACTGGCTTCTGTGATGGTGGGGATATCAGGAGGAGGCCGAGATGGATCATCCACTCGGCACTTCTGGCTGAAGATGGTTGCAAACGCTACAGCCTTGTCTTTTGCACTCACGTGCTAGACTCCGCCATCATTGAGGATGGGGATGTTCACAGAGCCTCCTCCTCCCGTTAGTTGTTTAATTGTCCACCACCATTCACGACTGGACGTGGCAGGACTGCAGAGCTTTGATCTGATCCGTTGGTTGTGGAATCACTTAGCTCTGTCTGTAGCATGTTGCTTCCGCTATTTAGCATGCATGTCGTCCTGAGTTGTAGCTTCACCAGGTTGGCAGCTCATTTTTAGGTACGCCTGGTGTCAAGAGTGCCTCTCCGCCGTGTTTTAGTACTTTAGTGGGGATTCCATCTGCACCGGGGCCTTGTTGTTCTTCAGCTGTCGAATGGCTTTTTCGACCTCACGGTGGGCTGGGGTTGTGCTGAGATGGTGACGGGCTGGGGTTGTGCTGAGATGGTGACGGGCTGGGGTTGTGCTGAGATGGTGACGGGCTGGGGTTGTGCTGAGATGGTGGCGGGCTGGGGTTGTGCTGAGATGGTGGCGGGCTGGGGTTGTGCTGAGATGGTGGCGGGCTGGGGTTGTGCTGAGATGGTGGCGGGCTGGGGTTGTGCTGAGATGGTGGCGGGCTGGGGTTGTGCTGAGATGGTGGCGGGCTGGGGTTGTGCTGAGATGGTGGCGGGCTGGGGTTGTGCTGAGATGGTGGCGGGCTGGGGTTGTGCTGAGATGGTGGCGGGTCGCGTGTTGCGGGACGGTGTCGAGGGCACTTGCGTCGAGGACTGGGTCTTGGTTGAGGAGGTCCTCGAAGTGCTCTCTCCAGCGGGCGTTGACTGCCTCTCTGTCTTTGATGAGCGCCTCTCCATGTTTGGCTCTCAGTGGGGTCGGTCCCTGGGTACTCGGACCGTAGGTGGCTTTAATTGCGCTGAAGAAGCCGCGCACGTCGTGGTTGTCGGCGAGTTGCTGAGTCTCCTGCGCTCTTTCCACCCATCATCTGTTCTTTAGGTCACGGGTTCTTTGTTGCACCTCGGCCTTCAGCTGCCTGTTTCCTCTCGCCCGAGTTTTGGTGGAGCTGCCAATTCAGGAACGCCTTGCGTTTACGTTCTAGGAGATCCTGGATCTCCTGATCGTTCTCGTCGGACCAGTCTTGGTGTTTCCTGATCAAGACACCGAGCGTCTCCTCGCCGGTGCTGACTCTGGTGGCTTTTAGGGCGGACCAGACGCTGTGGGCACTCTGCGACTCTGGCTCGTTGGTCGTCGCCAGGTTGGTTGTAAGGAGACGGTTGAGCAGGTCTGTCTTCTCAGGGTCTTTGAGTCCAGCGACATTAAGTCTCCTGCGGCAGAGTTTTTTTCTGCCGCTGCCGGTTTGGGGCCAGGTTGATGGAGATGGTAGAGCGGATTAGTCGGTGGTCAGTCCAGCAGCCGTCGGCTCCGGGCATGGCGCGGGTGATGCGGACATCTTTGAGGTCCTTCGCTCAGACGATGATGTAGTCTATTAGGTGCCAGTGCTTAGAGTGGGGGTGTTGCCATGAGGTCTTGTACTTGTCCCTCTGGTGGAACAGGGTGTTCGTTATGACGAGGTCATGTTCTAGGCATTTCGTCAGGAGGAGGACTCCATTGGGGTTTGCTTTCCCTACTGTTCCACCCCCCACCCCGGCCGCCTCCTACCTTCCCCCTCTATTCCTCTCCTGAAGGCACTGAATCCATACTAGGGGGGCTGTTCCGTGGGAGCTGTTCACCCTCTGCTAACCTCGCCCGAGTGCCCCTTCTTCCTGCATGAGCCTTGACGGTGAGTTTTGGTAGACTATTCACCTGCAGAGGTGCATCACATCTGGGGCAGTTTTTGAACATAGGAACAGGAGGAGGCCATTCAGCCCCTTGAGCCTGTTCTGCCATTCAATTAGATCATGGCTGATCCATATCTTAACTCCATTTATTCTCCTTGGTTCCGTAACCCTTAATACCCCCGCCTAACAAAACTGTCAATCTCAGTTTCGATAATTTCAATTGACCCCCAGCATTCACAGCCTCCTGGGGCAGAGAGTTCCAGGTTTCCACTGTCCTTTGTGTGAAGACGTGCTTCCTTGAAGCTTTCCAGCAAGGGGGAATTGGCAGCAAGCTGTGTTGACTCTCTGTGAATACAGTCTTATGGTTTCGGACACCAGATTAACAGTCTCACAAGAACAGTTTAACTTTACTACGTTATTAACAGCACTGCCAAGATGCAGACAGAGCATCGTTACCCAGTCCGTAGAAGAGAGATACAGTGATTTCAGTACACCCTCCTTCCTGGGTCTGTTCCACGAGACAGCAGCTACTCTACCTGTAGTTATACCCAAGTTGTTTACTGACCGTTTTCTTCCTTACCTTGTTTTTAACCATCCCAGAGATACTTCTGCTTATTATTTTTCAACAATTTGTTATTTTTAATCTCATTGGAGTCGCAACCCACTTCATTCTTTGCAAATTAAAAAAAAAAACCCCACCAGGTTATAATCATTTATTTGAACAACTCTCCGTTTTGTAATGTGGCGTCTTATTCCAGTAGCCTCTTTAGGAGACCTGTTTTCTCATTATTTAATACAACAGCTGTGTGCCCATCCTCTCCACCGCAGAGCCAAGGCAGGTGAAGAAGGGCATCTAATAGCAGAAGGGTGGGGGGGGGGAAGGTGAAGGGGATGTTATGTAAAATTCCCACAGAAAAACAAAATACAATCCAGATTTGTTCAGTTCTCAAGTGTTTGGTAAGCGGGCAACTAGATGTGGTGGTAAGGAAGGGCACTGACCTATCACCTCTGGCATCTGGGTTCACAACTAGTGCAAACGTGAGATGAAAGTTGCTTTTTTCTTCTGGCTGTAAGCATCCTAAGTAAAGTGAGGTTGGAGCAGCCTGAACCCAATTCTCAGGGGGGTGTTGGAGCAACAGCATAGAAATGCCCCTAACAGTCCTACTGGCTTTTGGAAATGGGAAAAATCCTACTGGTGTAATCGGGATGATGCCTGATGTAGTAGGAGATTATCAGTGCTGTGTAGTGGGTCCTTTACTCTCCGCCTGACATGAGCTGTACCTGCCCTGGGAGTGTTTGATGGGACAGTGTAGAGGGAGCTTTACTCTGTATCTAACCCTGTACCTGCCCTTGGAGTGTTTGATAGGACAGTGTAGAGGGAGCTTTACTCTGTATCTAACCCTGTACCTGCCCTGGGAGTGTTTGACGGAACAGTGTGGAGGGAGCTTTACTCTGTATCTAACCCGTGCTGTACCTGCCCTGGGAGTGTCTGATGGGACAGTGTAGAGGGAGCTTTACTCTGTATCTAACCTGTGCTGTACCTGCCCTGGGAGTGTCTGATGGGACAGTGTAGAGGGAGCTATACTCTGTATCTAACCCTGTACCTGCCCTGGGAGTGTCTGATGGGACAGTGTAGAGGGAGCTTTACTCTGTATCTAACCCTGTACTTGCCCTGGGAGTGTCTGATGGGACAGTGTAGAGGGAGCTATACCCATGATCTTGGAGTGCTTGTTGGATTTTAAAAATGTTCCATTCTCCAACAATGATACTCCTTTAGTTTTTCCCTTCCCATTAACTTAAGTTTAATGAGAAATCTCTGTGTTTCACTGCTGTCCGTGGCTGCCCCCTGTTATTATGCTATTTGATGCACAGAAAAAATGGTTTCCCTGCGTGGTTCAAATTCAGGAATGTAGTTTGCCACAAAACTGCTGACCTCCACTCAGGGCTCCTGTCAATCAGGGGGCCAGAACTCAATTGCAAGTGCACATACTGTGCATTCCTGAAATCAGTGCCTGCTTTGAAAACTCCACCACCTACCTGGGGTGGAAAAACTTTCTTTTAAAAAGAGGCACACCCCTTAATCCAAACGAGTTACCAGCGCCCTTTTGTTTTCTGCCTCAGCTCATCCCATCCATGCCTTTGTTACCCTCAGACTCGACTATTCCAATGCTCTCCTGGCCGGCCGCCCGTCTTCTGTCCTCCGTAACCTTGAGCTCATCCAAAACTGCTGCCCGTATTCTAACTCGCACCAAATCCCGTTTTCCCATCCCCCCCTGTGCTCACTGACCCACATTGGCTCCTGGTCCGGGAACGCCTCGATTTTAAAATTCTCATCCTGGTTTTCAAATCCCAACATGGCTTCGCCCCCTCCCTATCTCTGTAACCTCCTCCAAACTTCCGCGTTCTCTGCGCTCCTCCAATTCTGGCCCCTTGTGCATCCCTGATTTTCATCGCCCCGCCATTGGCGGCCGTGCCTTCAGCTGTCTGGGCCCTAAGCTCTGGAATTCCCTCCCTAAACCTCTCCGCCTCTCTCTCCTCCTTTAAGTCGCTCCTTAAAACCAATCTCTTTGACCACGCTTTTGGTCACCTGTCCTAATATCTCCTTCTGTGGCTTAGTGTATAATGTTGTTTGATAATCGCTCCTGTGAAGCTCCTTGGGACGTTTTACCACGTTAAAGATGCTATATAAATGCAAGTTGTTGTTGTTGTTTGCTTTCCAGATACTCGTGTGTGATGTCCCAATACACATCAAACCACCTCAATGTGACTCAAAAAATATAATTGTGTTGCCTGTACATGAGGAAGAACTTGCACTAATGTAGCACTTTTTACATCTGGGGATATCCCAAAGTGCTTCACAGCCAATGGATTAATTTTAAAGTGCAGTTATTGTTGTTTTATAAGCAAATGCTGCAGCCAGTTTGCACACAGCAAGGTCCCACAACCATTAATGAGGTGAAGGTTTTGGACATTTTGGTTGAGGGAGAAATGTTGGTCAGGTCACCGGGAGAACCCCCCCCCCCCAGCTCTTTACGTCTACCAGAACAGGCCGATGGGAGCCTCGGTTTTAATGTCTTATCCAAAAAAAAACGGCACCTCCGACAATGCAGCTCTCCCTCGTTACTGCACCGGAGTGACGTGCTCAAGTCGCGGAGTGGGGCTCGAACCCACGACCTTCCAATCCAGACGAGTGTGCTATCCCTGAGCCAAACTGACGCTGGGTTACATCTTGAAGGCATTTGACAGAGCCAAATAAATTATTCCAATAGTGAGAGAAAGGATGGAAGTCAGAAGTGAGGGAGCAATCCCTTA
The DNA here is from genome assembly GCF_035084215.1 of Heptranchias perlo. Taxonomy (NCBI): domain Eukaryota; kingdom Metazoa; phylum Chordata; class Chondrichthyes; order Hexanchiformes; family Hexanchidae; genus Heptranchias; species Heptranchias perlo. The sequence goes on from NC_090328.1 coordinate 4,347,404, forward strand.
TACTTAGAATCATAGAATGGTTACAGCACAGAAGGGGGCCATTTGGCCCATCGAGCCCATGGCGGCTCTTTGTGAGAGCAATCCAGTTAGTCCCATTCCCCCACTCGTTCCCCGTAGCCCTGCAAATTTTTTCCTTTCAAGTATTTATCGAATTCCGTTTTGAAAGCCATGATTGACTCTGCCTTCACCACCCTTTCAGGCAGCGCATTCCAGATCATAACTACTCCCTGGGTAAAAATGCTTTTCCTCATGTCGCCTTTGGATCTTTTACAATCACCTTAAATCTGTGCCCTCTGGTTCTCGACCTGTCCGGCAATGGGAACAGTTTTTTTTAATTTACTTTATCTAAACACGTAATGATTTTGAGCACTTCTATCAAATCTCCTCTCGACCGTCTCTGCTTTAAGGAGCACAACCCCAGCCTCTCCAGTCTACTCATGTAACTGAAGTCCCTCATCCCTGGAACCATTCTAGTAAATCTTTTCTGCAACCTCTCTCAGGCCTTCACATCTTTCCTAAAGTGCGGTGCCCAGAATTGAACACAATACTCCAGTTGTGGCCTCTATTTATAAAGCCCAGGATCCCGTATGCTTTTTTAACCGCTTTCTCAACCTGTCCTGCCACCTTCAATGATTTTTGAACACATACCCCCAGGTCTCACTGTTCCTGCACCCCCTTTTAGAATTGTACCATTTAGTTTATATTGCCTCTCCTCGGTCTTCCTGCCAAAATGAATCACTTCTCCCTGTTCTGTTTAAAATTTCATCTGCCACGTGTCCGCCCATTCCACCAGCCTGTCTATGTCCTCTTGAAGTCAATCACTGTCCTCCTCACTGTTTACTACACTTCCAAGTTTTGTGTTATCTGCAAATTTTGAAATTGTGCCCTGTACACCCAAGTCCAAGTCATTAATATATATCAAGAAAAGCAGTGGTCCTAGTACCGAGCCCTGGGGAACACCACTGAACACCTCCCTCCAGTCCGAAAAACAACCATTCACCACTACTCTCTGTTTCCTGTCACTTAGCCAATTTTGTATCCATGCTGCCACTGCCCCTTTAATCCATGGGCTTCAATTTTGCTGACAAGCCTATTATGTGGCATTTTATCAAACGCCTTTTGAAAGTCCATTTACTCAATATCAACTACATTGCCCCCATCAACCCTCCCTGTTACCTCATCAAAAAACTCAATCAAGTTAGTTAAACACGATTTGCCTTTAACAAATCCGTGCTGGCTTTCCTTTATTAATCCACACTTGTCCAAGTGACCATTAATTTTGTCCTGGATAATCATTTCTAAAAGCTTCCCCACCAACGAGGTTAAACTGACTGGCCTGTAGTTGCTGGGTTTATCCGTACACACTTTTTTGAACAAGGGTGTAACATTTGCACCCTTGGTTTCTATTCCCTTGAATATAGGAGATTGAGGGGTGATCTGATCGAGGTGTTTAAAATATTAAAAGGAATCGATCGGGTAGATGTAGAGAAATTATTTCCTGTGGTGGAGGAATTCAGAACAAGGGACATAATCTTAAAATTAGAGCTAGGCCGTTCAGGAGTGAAATCAGGAAGCACTTTTTCACACAAAGGGGAGTGGAAATCTGGAACTCTCTCCCCCAAAAGGCTGTGGATGCTGGGGGTCAATTGGAATTTTCAAGACTGAGATTCATAGATTTTTGTTAGGTAAGGGTATCAAGCGATATGGAACAAAGGCGGGTAAATGGAGTTGAGGTACAGATCAGCCATGATCTAACTGAATGGTGGAGCAGGCCCGAGGGGCTGAATGACCTCCTCCTCTTCCTAGTTTCACTACCAGACGACAAACTTTTTCTTGCGTTCCGCCCATGTTTTTGAAGAGCCTCCCCAGATATCTCGGCAGGATTCAAGTCGTGGAGCGACTTGGACATTAGAGAGAGTCATGGGTAGAGGGAGAAATACATACTTCAGATGAAAGAGGAAGACGAGGTTTTGGAGGCACCACACACTTTGCACTTCCTTAATATATCCTTTCATTTCCATGTCTTAGAGAATGAATCGTCACTTGGAAATTCTGTACCCGGAACAGCCAGTGTCGATCTGATTGCACAACTCCGGAGAGAGTTTGGGATGACTTTTGATGAATTCTTTATGGTATTCGTTGAATACGATATGAAAGTTAAGGTGAGAGTTGACGTCGTTCGTTTTAAACTCCAATGTTATATATTTTCACTCTGGTTATTTTGGAGAAGACTTGCATTTTTAAAGCACCTTATGATTCTTGGGAAATAAGGAAGGGCAGGTGACAGAAGTGTTAGTGAGGGATCACTTTGGGACCAGTGATCATCATTCCATTAGTTTTAAGATAGCTATGGAGAATGATAGGTCTGGCCCAAAAGTTAAAATTCTAAATTGGGGAAAAGCCAATTTTGATGGTATTAGACAGGAACTTTCAGAAGTTGATTGGGAGAGTCTGTTGGCAGGCAAAGGGACGTCTGGTAAGTGGGAGGCCATCAAAAGTGTGTTAACCAGGGTTCAGGGTAAGCACATTCCTTATAAAGTGAAGGGCAAGGCTGGTAGAAGTAGGGAACCTTGGATGACTCGGGAGATTGAGGCCCTAGTCAAAAAGAAGAAGGAGGCATATGACATGCATTGGCAGCTGGGATCAAGTGGATCCCTTGAAGAGTATAGTGATTGCCGGAGTAGAGTTAAGAGAGAAATCAGGAGGGCAAAAAGGGGACATGAGATTGCTTTGGCAGATAAGGCAAAGGAGAATCCAAAGAGCTTCTACAAATACATAAAGGGCAAAAGAGTAACTAGGGAGAGAGTAGGGCCTCTTAAGGATCAGCAAGGTCATCTATGTGCGGAACCACAAGAGATGGGTGAGATCCTAAATGAATATTTTGCATCGGTATTTACGGTTGAGAAAGGCATGGATGTTAGGGAACTTGGGGAAATAAATAGTGATGTCTTGAGTGTACATATTACAGAGAGGGAGGTGCTGGAAGTCTTAACGCGCATCAAGGTAGATAAATCTCCGGGACCTGATGAAATGTATCCCAGGACGTTATGGGAGGTTAGGGAGGAAATTGCGGGTCCCCTAGCAGAGATATTTGAATCATCGACAGCTACAGGTGAGGTGCCTGAAGATTGGAGGGTAGCAAATGTTGTGCCTTTGTTTAAGAAGGGCGGCAGGGAAAAGCCTGGGAACTACAGACCGGTGAGCCTGACATCTGTAGTGGGTAAGTTGTTAGAGGGTATTCTGAGAGACAGGATCTACGGGCATTTGGAGAGGCAGGGACTGATTAGGAACAGTCAGCATGGTTTTGTGAGAGGAAAATCATGTCTCACGAATTTGATTGAGTTTTTTGAAGGGGTAACCAAGAAGATAGATGAGGGCTGTGCAGTAGACGTGGTCTACATGGACTTTAGCAAAGCCTTTGACAAGATACCGCATGGTAGGTTGTGACATAAGGTTAGATCTCACGGGATCCAAGGTGAGGTAGCCAATTGGATACAAAATTGGATTGACGACAGAAGACAGAGGGTGGTTGTAGAGGGTTGTTTTTCAAATTGGAGGCCTGTGACCAGCGGTGTGCCTCAGGGATCGGTGCTGGGTCCGCTGTTATTTGTTATTTATATTAATGATTTGGATGAGAATTTAGGAGGCATGGTTAGTAAGTTTGCAGATGACACCAAGATTGGTGGCATTGTGGACAGTGAAGAAGGTTATCTAGGATTGCAACGGGATCTTGATAAATTGGGCCAGTGGGCCGATGAATGGCAGATGGAGTTTAATTTAGATAAATGTGAGGTGATGCATTTTGGTAGATCGAATCGGGCCAGGACCTACTCCGTTAATGGTAGGGCGTTGGGGAGAGTTATAGAACAAAGAGATCTGGGAGTACAGGTTCATAGCTCCTTGAAAGTGGAGTCACAGGTGGATAGGGTGGTGAAGAAGGCATTCAGCTTGCTTGGTTTCATTGGTCAGAACACTGAATACAGGAGTTGGGATGTCTTGTTGAAGTTGTAGAAGACATTAGTTAGGCCACACTTGGAATACTGTGTACAGTTCTGGTCACCCTATTATAGAAAGGATATTATTAAACTAGAAAGAGTGCAGAAAAGATTTACTTGGATGCTACCGGGACTTGATGGTTTGACTTATAGGGAGAGGTTGGACAGACTGAGACTTTTTTCCCTGGAGAGTAGGAGGTTTAGGGGTGATCTTATAGAAGTCTATAAAATAATGAGGGGCATAGATAAGGTCGATCGTCAAAATCTTTTCCCAAAGGTAGGGGAGTCTATAACGAGGGGGCATAGATTTAAGGTGAGAGGGGAGAGATACAAAAAGGTCCAGAGGGGCAATTTTTTTACTCAAAGGGTGGTGAGTGTCTGGAACGAGCTGCCAGAGGCAGTAGTAGAGGCGGGTACAATTTTGTCTTTTAAAAAGCATTTGGACAGTTACATGGGTAAGATGGGTATAGAGGGATATGGGCCAAGTGCAGGCAATTGGGACTAGCTTAGTGGTATAAACTGGGCGACATGGACATGTTGGGCCGAAGGGCCTTTTTCCATGTTGTAAACTTCTATGATTCTATGATTATCTCTCAGACTTGTCCCAGAGCACAGACTGAATTAATTCTGAAGTGCGTGCAGCAGAATCCCACAAACAGCAACAAGAATGAGTGAACGGTTAATCTGTCTTTGCTTGAGGGAGGAATGTTGGCCAGGACACTGGGCGAACTCCCTGCTCTGAGTCAAGTATTGCCACATAAACGAATACAACAGCCAAGATGGGATCTGACTTGAAGGTCAGGGCTTCCAACATTGTAGCACTCCCTCAGTACTGAATTAAAGTGTCACCCTAGATCATGTGCTCAAGGCAGGAGTGGGGCTTGAACCTACAACCTGCTAACTCAGAGGCAGGAGCACTACCAAATGAGTTGAGTTAAAATTTGGATATTTTGCCACATGATTTGGTGGCTGTTTGTCGGTTTGCGGTGAAGTGTACGTGACGGGTTTAGACAAAGTGAGTAAAGAGAAACTGTATTGGCAGAAGAGTCGAGAACCAGAGGACACAGATTTAAGGTGCTTGGCAGAAGAACCAAAGGCGACGTGAGGAATATCATTTTGATCTGGAATGCGCTGCCTTAAAGGGTGGTGGAAGCAGATTCAATCGTGGCTTCCAAAAACGAATTGGATAAATATTTGAAGAGAGAAAATTTGCAGGGCTACGGGGAAAGAGCAGGTGAATGGGACTAACTGGATTGCTCTTACGAAGAGCCGGCATGGGCTCGATGGGCCGAATGGCCTCCTTCCGTGCTGTATCCATTCTATGAAACTTCACAACCTGCCCCTTTCTCTTCGCAGATGCTCCTCCTCCTCCAACGCCTCTCCTCCGTTGTCCAGCTGGGTGGGACTGCGCTCGCCTGGTTCCATTCCTATCTCTCCAGTCGTAGCCAGAGAATCACCTGCAATGGCTTCTCTTCCCGCTCCCACACCGTTACCTCTGGAGTCACCTAAGGATCTATTCTTGTCCCCCTCCTATTTCTCATCTACATGCTGCCCCTCGGCGACATCGTCTGAAAACACAACATCGGATTCCACATGTACGCTGACGACACCCAGCTCTACCTCACCACCACCTCCCTCGACCCCTCCACTGTCTCTCATTTGTCTCACTGCTTGTCCAACATCCAGTACTGGATGAGCAAAAACTTCCTCCAACTAAATATTGGGAAGACCGAGGCCATTGTCTTTGGTCCCTGCTGCAAACTTCGTTCCCTCGCCACCGACTCCATCCCTCTCCCTAACCACTGTCTGAGGCTGAACCAGACCATTTGTAACCTTGGCGTCCTATTTGACCCCGAGATGAGCTTCCGACCACATATCTGCTCTGTCACCGAGATCGCCTACCGTGAGGTGAGAGTGACTGCCCTTGACATCAATGCAGCATTTGACCGAGTGTGGCACCAAGGAGCCCTAGTAAAATTGAAGTCAGTGGGAATCAGTGGGAAAACTCTCCAGTGGCTGGAGTCATACCCAGCACAAAGGAAGATGGTAGTGGTTGTTGGAGGCCAATCATCTCAGCCCCAGGGCATTGCTGCAGGAGTTCCTCAGGGCAGTGTCCTAGGCCCAACCATCTTCAGCTGCTTCATCAATGACCTTCCCTCCATCATAAGGTCAGAAATGGGGATGTTCGCTGATGACTGCACAGTGTTCAGTTCCATTCGCAGCCCCTCAGATAATGAAGCAGTCCGAGCCTGCATGCAGCAAGACCTGGACAACATCCAGGCTTGGGCTCATAAGTGGCAAGTAACATTCGCGCCAGATAAGTGCCAGGCAATGACCATCTCCAACAAGAGAGAGTCTAACCACCTCCCCTTGACATTCAACGGCATTACCATCGCCAAATCCCCCAGCATCAACATCCTTGGGGTCACCATTGACCAGAAACTTAACTGGACCAGCCATATAAATACTGTGGCTACGAGAGCAGGTCAGAGGCTGGGTATTCTGCGGCGAGTGACTCACCTCCTGACTCCCCAAAGCCTTTCCACCATCTACAAGGCACAAGTCAGGAGTGTGATGGAATACTCTCCACTTGCCTGGATGAGTGCAGCTCCAACAACACTCAAGAAGCTCGACACCATCCAAGATAAAGCAGCCCGCTTGATTGGCACCCCATCCACCACCCTAAACATTCACTCCCTTCACCACCGGCGCACTGTGGCTGCAGTGTGCACCATCCACAGGATGCACTGCAGCAACTCGCCAAGGCTTCTTCGACAGCACCTCCCAAACCCGCGACCTCTACCACCTAGAAGGACAAGGGCAGCAGGCGCATGGGAACAACACCACCTGCACGTTCCCCTCCAAGTCACACACCATCCCGACTTGGAAATATATCGCCGTTCCTTCATTGTCGCTGGGTCAAAATCCTGGAACTCCCTTCCTAACAGCACTGTGGGAGAACCGTCACCACACGGACTGCAGCGGTTCAAGAAGGCGGCTCACCACCACCTTCTCGAGGGCAATTAGGGATGGGCAATAAATGCCGGCCTTGCCAGCGACGCCCACATCCCGTGAACGAATAAAAAAAAACATCGCCCGTCTCCGTCCCTGCCTCAGCTCATCTGCTGCTGAAACCCTCCATCCATGCCTTTGTTACCTCCAGACTGGACTATTCCAATGCTCTTCTGGCTGGCCTCCCATTTTCCACCCCCCATAAACCTGAGCTCATCCAAAACTCTGCTGCCCGTATTCTAACTCACACCGAGTCCTGTTCACCCATCACCCCCTGTGCTCGCTGACCTACATTGGCTCCCGGTCCAGGAACGCCTCGATTTTAAAATTCTCATCCTTGTTTTCAAATCCCTCCATGGCCTTTCCCCTCCCTATCTCTGTAACCTCCTCCAGCCCTACAACCCTCTGAGATCTCTGCGCTCCTCCAATTCTTGCCTCTTGCGCATCCCTGATTTTAATCATTGGCGGCCATGTCTTCAGCTGCCTCGGCCCTAAGCTTTGGATATAGAATCATAGAATCATAGAAGTTTACAACATGGAAACAGGCCCTTCGGCCCAACATGTCCATGTCGCCCAGTTTATACCACTAAGCTAGTCCCAATTGCCTGCACTTGGCCCATATCCCTCTATACCCATCTTACCCATGTAACTGTCCAAATGCTTTTTAAAAGACAAAATTGTACCCGCCTCTACTACTGCCTCTGGCAGCTCGTTCCAGACACTCACCACCCTTTGAGTGAAAAAATTGCTCCTCTGGACCCTTTTGTATCTCTCCCCTCTCACCTTAAATCTATGCCCCCTCGTTATAGACTCCCCTACCTTTGGGAAAAGGTTTTGACTATCTACCTTATCTATGCTCCTCTCCCTAAACCTCTCTACCTCTCTCTCCTCCTTTAAGACGCTCCTTAAAACCTAACTGTTTGACCAAGCTTTTGGCCACCTGTTCCTAATACCTCCTTATGTGGCTCGGTGTCAAATTTTGTTTGACAATCGCTCCTGTGAAGGGCCTTGGGTCGTTTTACTTCGTTAAAGGCGCTATATAAATGCAAGTTGTTGTTGTTGTTGTTGTTGTTGTAAGTGAATAGAGGGATATGGAGCAAGGGTGGGAAAATGGAGTTGAGGTGCAGATCAGCCATGATCTAAATGAATGGGGCTGAATGGCCTGCTCCTGTTCTTAATGTTCCAAACAGCAGGGCATTGCTGAGTTTGTTATGTGAAGTAACAGTTAGATTATTTATCGTAAGGATGATGTTGGTCTATTCCACAGGGCTATTGATGCAGGTTCCGTCTACTAACTGCTCTCTTTTGTATTTCTGTGTTTCTCCCCCAGCAATATTTTGATGTCCCTATCCCTATTAAGGTTCTGGTGGATTACATGGATACTCTTCCCTCCAGGCAGCTGGAGATACAGGAAGATAACAAAAATGGCGTCACCTGTGTCAAACAGGACAGTTTTGTCAACATCAACAAATTTCTTTCCAGGTATGTGTGAGGGGTTCTCAGTCTGTGTTTCTATAGCGATGTACGTGGTCAACAGGGATCTTCCTTTACTGCAGAAGTATCGCCACCCCTCCCCCACATTGCATCTCAATGTCCTTCAGGGGCATAAGAAAGCATCAAATGAGTAAAGACTACTGGGCCCATCAACCCCACTCCTCCCACAGCCCATGTACACTCTCCCCTATCATGGACTCTACCCACCCATTTAACCTCCTCCCACACCCCATGTACACTCTACCTCATCATAGACTCTCCCCACCCATTTAATCTCCTCCCACAGCCCATGTACACTCTCTCCTATCATAGACTCTCCCCACCCATTTAATCTCCTCCCACAGCCCATCTACACTCTCCCCTATCATGGACTCTACCCCCCCATTTAATCTCCTCCCACAGCCCATGTACACTCTTCCCCATCATGGACTCTACCCACCCATTTAATCTCCTTCTACAGCCCATGTACACTCTCCCCTATCATGGACTCTACCCACCCATTTAATCTCCTCCCACAGCCAAAGTACACTCTGCCCTATCAGGGACTCTACTCACCCATTTAATCTCCTCCCACAGCCCACGTACACTCTACCCTATCATGGACTGTACCTAGCCCATTTACTCTCCTTCCTCACACCATGTACAGTCTATAAACGGTGAACTCCAAGGATATCACTGTGATCCAGAAGGGATACTGAGCCCAGTGGTGCGAAGGAGATGAATTAACATGCACAGTTCACATTGAAGCCTCAGTGGGTTAAAGACTGTATGTCCACTGATGTTTATAGAATCATAGCATCATAGAAAGGTTACAGCATGGAAGGAGGCCATTCAGCCCATCGAGTCCGCGCCAGCTCTGTGCATGAGTAATCCAGCTTGTCCCATTCCCCTGCCCTATCTCCGTAGCCCTGCGCATTTTTTTCGTTTCCAGTACTTATCCAGTTCCCTTTTGAAGGCCATGATTGAATCTGCCTCCACCACCCCCTCGGGCAGTGCATTCCAGATCCTAACCACTCACTGTGTAAAAACGTTTTTTCCTCATGTCACCTTCGGTTCTTTCGCCAATCACCTTAAATCTGTGCCCTCTGGTCCTTGACCCCTCCGCCAATGGGGACAGTTTCTCTCCAATCGCAGCACACGGTCAGGCCCTGTAACGTCTCTCTGTAATGCCCTCCAGTGGTGTGGATATTGATAATCGAGTTGAGTATTATCGCCAATACTGGACCCGCAGACAGATAATGACTCCTTGGGTAAGGGATCAGAAGGCAGCTGGCATGCCTCAACAATACATTAGCAAGGTCCTCAGGACAGGAGAGAAAGCAAAACCAAACATTAATAGTATCATTGTGGGTACAGCACAGGCGGAGGCCATTCAGCCCATCGAGCCTGTGACGGCTCTTTGAAAGAGCTATCCAATTAGTCCCACTCCCCTGCTCTTTCCCCAATAATTGATGTATTGAAGTCGAATGCATTGGTTTGTGAATTGCCTCCCTCAGCTGGTCACACTCTCTGTGTCTCCCACTCGCAGTGTGTCTGTTTGCTGGAATTGAGCACTGTACAGCATGTGCCAGATTGAAAACTAGGTTCTCGTAACACTGGGTCTTGTACTAATCTGGAGTGTAACCAGATTCTCAATAATGTACCATTTCCAAAGAGGCAGTACAGGCAATTTTGGCAAAAGCTGGCAATTGGCATGAGTCAGTGTGTGTTATAGACTTGCAATAATATTATCATCAAACAACATTATATGGCACCTTTAATACAGAAAAAATTCTCAAAGCTCTTCATGGAGTAATGAGGAAACACAGATGCTGAGCCAGAGGCAGAGATTATGAGAACTGATCAAAGGCTTGGTCGATGAGGTGGGCTTTATGGAGGGTCTTAATGGAGGATAGGGTGGTGGAGAAGCAGAAATACTTAGGAAGGAAATTCCAGATCTCGGGACCCAAGCAGCTGAAGGCACAGCTGCCAATGGTGGGATAAAGAGAGGGGGACATGCACAAAAGGCTGGAATCGGATGAATGGAAAGTTTGGTGGCGGGGAATGTTATTGGGCTGGAGGAGTTTACAGAGGTAGTAAGGGTTGAGGCCATGGAGGAATTTAAACAAGAGGATGAGAATTTTTTAATTTGAGGTGTTGGGGGACCAGGAGCCAATGCAAGTCAGTGAGCACAGGGCTGATAGATGAGTGGGATGTGGTGTAGGATAAGATACAGGCAGCAGATCTTTGGATGAGCTAAAGGTTAATGAGGGTGGGAGGCTGGGCAGGAGAACATCGGAATAGTTGAGTCTGGAGGTGACAAGTGCATGGATGAGGGTTTCAACAGCAGATAGGCTGAGGTAGGGTTGAGGTGGGTGATGTAACAGAGGTGGAAGTTGGAGATCTTTGTCAATGAGAGGGTATTAGGTCAGAAACTCAGCTTGGGGTCGAACAGGATGCTGAGGGGGTAAACGGTCTGTTTCAGCCCGAGACAGTGGTGAGGGAGGGGTGAAATCGGTGACTAGGGTATAGAGTTTGTGGTGGGGGCCAAAGATGATGGCTTTGGTTTTCCCCATGTTTAGCTGGAGAAAATTTTGGCTCATTTAAGATTGTATGTCGGACATGGGGGGTTACAGAGCTAGAGAATGGCAAGGCCATGAGGGATATAAACACAAGAATGAGAATTTTACATTTTGAGACGCTGGGGAGCAGCAGCCTGTCAGATATCACAGAGGCAGTGGTGGAGAGATAGAGCTGGGTGTCATCAGCGTACGCGTGACTGTGGATCATGTCGCCAAAGGCACCATGTAGATGAGGAAGAGGAGGGGGATAAGGATGGTTCCTGAGGTGACAATGTGGAGGTGGGAAGAGAAGCCATTGCTGGAGATGCTGTGGCTATGATCAGATAGGCAAGAGTAGAACTAAACGAGGGCAGTCCCACCAAGCTGGTTAGCAGAGGAGATGCGTTGGAGGAGGATGGTGTGATCGACGGTCAATGGCTGCAGAGAGGCCAAGGAAGACAACGAGGGATAAAGCACACTCACAGAGGATGGTAGCTTTAGTTCGTCAAGTGCTGTGGGAGGGGTGGAAACTTGATTGAAGGGATTCAAACAGGGAATAAGCACTGGAATCGGAGAGTGGAAATGTTGTAGCACAGTTTGGGAATTGCAAGAAAGGACAAAGTTAATTGACGGGGGTTAAGTGAGATCCACATTGACTCTGTATTCTAAGGTTACAGTGGAAACGAAGATTGTTGATCATTTCATCTCCTGACGATGAAGAGTGGACATTTCAACAGCAGATCACAACGGTGCACGGCCAGGCCTGCAACATGGGTAAGTTATTTCGACATCTTCTTCTTCTTTCTCTTCCATGCCTAGTGGCACATGAAGCAACCCATGTCTTCCACTGCTTTACACCCAGCAGATCGTGCTCCGAATCGTTTCCGTAACAAAAGTCCCCTTATCACGTGGACAGGCCGTTAGACTGATTCACAACTCCCTATTGGGAGAACCAGCTAGATTCCATTGCACTCCCATCGGACGCGAGTTCCCTGCTGGATAGCATCCCAGTATTCAGAGGCTGGAGCTTTGGTCTCCTGCTCGTCAAGGCATTTCAACATATACCATACTAAATACGGTGAATTTACTTTGAAGTTCTGCAGTGGTGATAAGGGCAAACATGGTATCCATTTTACACAGAGCAAGATCCCTCAGCGTCAAAATAAATGCGTGCGTTATTCCTTTGGTGGTAGACGAGGGACGAATGTTGGCCAGGACACTGGAAAGACTCCATCCTATTCTTCAAAGACTGTAATGGGATCTTCAACAGCCAGCTGAACTGACAGGCAGAACTGGGTAAATGGGGTTGAGGTACAGATCAGCCATGATCTAATTAAATGGTGGAAGAGGCTTCAGGGGGGGCCTTGATGGTCTACTCCTGTTCCTATGTAACTACAGCTTAACGTTTCATCTGAAAGACGACACCTCCAACAATGCAGCATTTCCTCAGTACTGGACAGTCAACCCAGATTATGCTTTTTTTCAATTCGTTCCCCGGATGTGGGTGTTGCTGGTAAGGCTGGCCATTTATTCCCCATCCCTAGTTGCCCTGAGAAATGAATGGCCTTGCTAGGCTACTTGAGAGGGCAGTTAAGAGTCAACCATGTTGGTATGGGACTGAAGTCACATATAGGCCAAACTAGGTAAGGACGGTAGGTTTCCTTCCCTAAAGGACGTTAGTGAACCAGTTGGGGTTTTTACAACAAAACAACAGCTTCATGGTCACATTGTTTACTGATTTTTTAAAAAACTGAATTTAAATTCTCAAACTGCCATGGCAGGATTTGAACTCACGATTTCTAGATTACGTCCAGTACCATTACTACTACCGTATCCTATTTGATGCTCAAATCCTGGCATAAGGCTTAAACCCATAACCTTCTGACACAGAGGTGAGAGTACTACCAAGTGAGCCAGCTTTCACACTACCACAAACCATGCTGAAGCTTCGATGACATTTATGGCAGTGTAAATGCAAAAATTTTGTGTTGTGTTTTTTTTAAAAGAGCAAACTTTGCTTGTGTTCTGCATTTGATCAGGAATTCGACACTTTGCCCTGTTGAAGTTGATGGGTTCAGGGGAAGATGCCTCGGGATCTCTGGAATTGTTTCCGTTGAATGGTAAGGGCATTTGTTGGGTTACAGATTGGTTCATTCGTTAAGTTCTGAGTGATAGTTACACTGGGCCACTCGGCTCAGTTTAATGGCTCAACTGAAAGACCTCCAACAATGCAGCACTGCCTCGGCACTGCACTGGAGCGTCAGCCTGGGTCACGAGCTCAAGTCCTGGAGTGGGGCTTGAACCCACGGCCTTCTGACTCAGAAGCTCGAGCGCTATCAACCGGGCGAAGCTGACGAGACTTAGTTTGAGAGCAAATTTGATTTGTTTGTTGAACCGTTTGCTTTGGTTTACTGAAAATAGGGAGGACCCAGACCGAGACTGAGGAGCTTTCCTCGATGGCGGTGAAAGGCCTGCGTGATCACTTCCGGGTCAGCGAGGACCACTTTATGATGCTGCTAATCGGCAAAGATGGCACCATCAAATCCTGGTACCTGTCTCCCATGTGGTCTCTGGCAGTCATATATGACCAGGTTGACTCTATGCAGCTCAGGCAAGAGGAGATGAAGCTTCAGGAGGCACTGGGAATCTACTGTCAAGAGGATGAATATTCCCTTCACTATCGTGGATATCCTGAGCACGGATAGCATCACAACAATGGGAAAATAATTTTTATATGAGACTTTGATCACAGTTTTGAAGCACCAGTGTTATGAACTTTATGTAATTAAATATATATATATATATATATATATATTTAGTCAGATTACTTACCATCGGCAAATGTGCATTTAGGTTGGACACTTTACAATACCAATGTTATTGCTGCACTTTGTATTTGTTAGGGTGATGTCTGTGCCATAGTAACCAATACAGTAGCTGCTCTAATGAGCTAAGTTTCCTTTTTTATGCTAAACACTTTTCTTTCCTCTCAATAACCCTTACTCTCTATAAAGAGACAAGACATGAAACCAGCTCCCATATTTGGGGAGCTCTTGCATCACCTCTCTCACACTGAACCAGACACAGGTAAAAGCTTGACATCTTACGGGTGATTCCTTCTCACCTCTACCGCCAACACCCTTCTCCCCACCTCTTTCTCTACTTTATCTATACTCACAATGATTATTGCTCCTTCTAACTTTCCTCTCAGCTCCAAATACCCCATCCTACATACTCTTCCGCCCTCCTGTGTTCTCTCTGTATTGAAAGCAAGATTCATTGCACTTTTGCCCAGGTCTTCAAAACTAGAATTCCTTACATAGGAACAGGAGAAGGCCACTCAGCCCCTTGAGCCAGTTCCGCTATTCAATTAGATCATGGCTGATCTGTACATCAACTGCATTTACCCACTCTGAGGGTCGTGAATATTTGGAATTCCCTATCCCAGTGGATGCTGAGTCATTGAATATATTCAAGACTGAGATGGATAGATTTTTGGACTCCAGGGGAATCAAGGGATATGGGGATCGGGCAGGAAAGTGGAGTTGAGGTTGAAGATCAGCCATGATCTGATTGAATGGTGGAGCAGGCTCGAGGGGTTGTATGGCCTACTCCTGCTCCTAGTTTTTATGTTTACCCAAATTTGATCCATATCGCTTAATACCCTTACCTAACAAAAACCTATCGATCTCAGTCTTGAAAGCTTCAACTGACCCCCAGCATCTACAGCCTTTTGGGGGAAGAGAGCTTCAGATTTCCACTAGCTTTCGTGTACATCAGTGCTTCCTGATTTAATTACTGAATGGCCTAGCTCTAATTTCAAGATTGCGCTCCCTTGTTCTAGATTCCCCCACCAGAGGAAATCATGTTTCTGCATCTACCCTGTCGAATCTTGATTAGATCCTTCAACCTTCTAAACTCAAGGGAATACAAGCCAAGTTTATGCAACCTGGCCTCATAATTTAACCCTTTCAATCCCGGTATCATTCTGGTGAATCTGTGCCGTAGTCCCTCCAAGGCCAATAGATCCTTCCTGAAATTCAGTGCCTAAAACCGAATGTGCCTCCCTTAGTCTTCCCCTTCATTACAACTGGTGGCTTTTAAAACCCAAGCTCGGCATCACCTAACCATTACTTCCCAATTAACCTCATCCTCAGCCACGGTGAAGACCTGCACTGTGGGCTTTGGCTCATCACCTGGGTTTCTCAGCTTGTTTATTAAAAAAATGGAATTATCTGTTCTCATAACCAATCACTGACAAATGACAGACAGCGAATAGAAACAGTTGAAGTCCTATGTTTTTTGCAATGATTTTGTCCAGCTTTTAGGCCATGTATTAAATTGAGGATAACTTGAGTGACAACAGACCAGCAGAGGCAATAAAAGTTCACTGGGCATTTGTCAAAGGTGCAGGTTTAGGCATTTGTGCGGGCGCATGAGTGTCTTACGCCTTTCCAATGAAGATATGGAACTGCACTACAAGTCCAAGGTGCATTAAACATGTTATTTATACAATATTTTGTTGCAGATTCCACAGTGGTTTAAAGAGTGAAAATAAGATCTAGATAACGGTTTTACGCTGCATTGTGATTTGGTATTCAATAGAATATACATCTACTTATTCTATAGGATATATAACTGTTATTTTTCTGGTAATCCACTATGAATTGTTACATGATGCTGCAAATGTTGATCTTTCGACATGTTACCCATATGTAGGTGATTAATGGTTGCTGTGGCAACCACCACTAACCCTGCCCCCCCCCCCCCCCCCCAAAATTGATCACGTTGTCCTGCAGTAATATTCAGCTCAATCTTTTATTTAATTACTTTTGGTCCTAATTATTTTTCTCCCCATCCTCCTGAAAACTCGGATATGGCACCTCACAGATACTCAACCCATTCTCCTCGTGTTAACTTACAGACAGTGGGTGTCAGTAGGTTATTCAGTTGAGAGGGGCGGAGTGGGGTGGGGGGGGTGGGGAGGGGAGGGAACCACTGTTAAAGCTGACCCTGTCCCCACCCGACATCCAGTATTTCCAGCAAGTGACATTCCAGTGCGGTACTAAGGGAGTGCTGCACTATCAGACGTTAAATCAAGGTCCCGTCTGCCTCTCAGGTGGATGTAAAAGATCCCATGGAACTATTTCGAAGAAGAGCAGGGGAGTGATCGTGAGCGGAAAATAGATTAGAGACCTGGATCCGTTGAAGAGGCAGTCAGCCTGTCGTGTTAATTTTAAAACTGAGCCGGAAGGTGTCCAGCTCAGCAAGCCGGCAAGGAGGGCTCGCAGCAGTGGCAGGAGATCTAGAGGCCATGGGGATTTTGGACTTAATGACAGGTAATTGCACTTTAAGAAGGTGCAAACAGCTGCTTGGACTGCCCGCAATAATCAGCGCATTTAATACCGCTGTTGTAATTGATGCCTAGGGCAATGATGAATGGTAAGCACCATTCGCCCGATATAGGCGACTGTCCAGGGTAAGGGGGGATGGTGTGAGTGGTGGGGATTGTTCCAGCTAGCTCAGGATGCTTCACTCTGAGCATGTGCTGTGGGAACAATCGCCCAGAATATAGCTGTGTGATGCCTTTCCTTGTGCTGTAACAGGAGGCTGGACACTGCAGCCTTTTGAGTGTGAAAATTGTACAATCTGGGAGAGGATTTTGGGGCAGAACCCAGTTCCGCCAGGTCTCTGCCCCGGTCTGAAATTTAGATGGAGTAGGCGGTGTTTCTTGTACTCACTCTCTTCCATCCTTATGTCATTGAAATACTCAGGACTGACTGCATGGTGTCCCCTGCCAGAAATCCCACAACGTCCACCTCTTTGGAAACCAAAACTAAAGTATGCTGGCATCATTCTAGCTGCACAATGTTGTTTCCCATCTGTAGTTGATCTCAGAGCAATTGATTGCCAAGATCTCAATTTTTTGTATGCATGACATAGATTGCAAAAGCTAAGTGTCGGGAACTCTTTTAATGAGGATATGACAAATTAGTCCCATCTCTCTGATGCAGAAGGGTAATTGCCAGCATAGCTTTCGACATGAGAAAGAAATTATGAACTTGCATTTATTATAGCACCTATCACAACCTCAGGACGTCCCAAAGCACTTTACAGCCAACAAAGTATAGTCACTGTTGTAATGTAGGAAACGCGCCAGCCAATTTGCGCACAGCAAGATCCCACAAACAGCAATGAGATAATGACCAGATAATCTGTTTTAGTGATGCTGGTTGAGGGATAAATGTTAGCCAGCACACCAGGGAGAATGCCCCTGCTCTTCATCGAAATAGTGCCGTGGGATCTTTTACATCCATCTGAGGGGGCAGACGGGTCTTCAGTTTAACCTCTCATCCCTCAGTGCTGTACTGGAGTGTCAGGCTAGATTCTCTGGAGTGGGACTTGAACCCACAACCTTTAGACTCAGAGGTGAGAGAGCTACCACTTAGCCACAGCTGGTGGTTCAGAAGCATGAGATGGTTATTGGATCAAGGAACTGGAATGTCCCATTACGAATATGTAAGATTGGACATCAATGTTTTCTGACTAAGCAAGGTAAACAAGGCTTCTTACACTCCTATCAACTCTTCTAGGCACCTTCATCAGTCTTTTCAGTATATTCTAGGAATCAATTACCAGGACCATTTGTAACTGCAGACAACCATGAACGGTTTTGATAGAGTAATTAAGGAGAAACTGTTTCCAGCGGCTGAAGGGTCGGTAACCAGACGACACAGATTTAAGGTGATCGGCAAAAGAGCCAGAGGCAAAATGAGGAAACATTTTTTTTTACACAGCGAATTGTTATGATCTGGAATACACTGCCTGAAAGGGTGGTGGAAGCAGATTCAATAGCAACTTTCAAAAGGGAATTGGATAAATACTTGAAGGGAAAAAATTTACAGGGCTATGGGGAAAGAGCAGGGGAGTGGGTCTGATTGGATAGCTCTTTCAAAGAGCCGGCACAGGCAGGATGGGCCGAATGGCCTCCTCCTGTGCTGTACCTCCTATGATAATCTTATGGAGTAGAGGTAGAACAGCAATTTCATGGTCAATCTTTCTATTTTCAACAATTTCACCAAAACATGTAAACTATTTTTAAAAAATGAGTACTCAGTAATTTCTAGCCCCTGGTCTTTTCAAGGCCGAGGAAAACACACCATTAATGAACTCGTGGACAATTCTGTCTGTTTTTCATGTGCATTAATTTGGTCAGAATTCTTTGTGTAAAGACTTAACTACAGTGTTGGTTACGATGATAATCAGCAAAAATAACTTTCGACAGGCATGTACTAAGTCACGGAAGGAGAAGAGCAGAGGCTAAGTACCATTTCTTGAGAGACATCTGCCTCGGTTCTCTGATCAGATTTATTTTGAGGTAGGACCTCATGTTGGCAATGCACATGGCAATCTTCTCTCAGTCTTTGACTTGTATCTCTGGTGAGTGATGAGAGTCTTTTCCTATTGATATGAGCATGGAGAGTTGCCAACATGTTTTCGGTTGCTTGATCCGGTTGCTAATTCACAAAAGCATTCCTTTTTGGCCAGTGCTGCATAATATCTTTCATTAAAACCTAGGCTGTCAGGCAATGAATTGCTGGAAGTAATGGAACATGGGCATTGCAGCACCAAGATATGACTTGCATGATGAAGTCTCGGACTTGTGCGACTGGTACTGTAGAATGTTAGCGCTGGGAAGCAAAAATCACCACTGGAGACCAATCCAATTATGGCTGTAAAATAGCTAATTTCTGATCTATTTATTTTCAAAATAAACACTTGGGTGTACACATTGTGGTAACCAGACATGCAAGCTAAGGTATTGAATGTTGTTCGGTGATGAGTAGAATCAGGGTTAGATCTAATGAGGCACTAGCTCTATGAATAAAGTAATTGGTAATATCAGCAGAGTCAGTGTTAGAGCAAGGGGTCTCAAAACAGAATGGACTCCAGGACTTGACGGAACTCAGCAGAGGGTTAAAAAGAAATGGGGGCAGTGCTCAGCAAACCCCTTCCTCATATATTCAACAGCTCACTGGGTCGGGGACTGTTTCCCTGGACTGGAAGGCGGCCCACGAGGTGCCAATATTCAAAATGGGCAAGAAATCAGAACCAAGAAATTATAGGCTCATTAAGCTTGACTTCAGTTAGACGGTCGGCCAGACAAGTTGCTAGAAGGGATCATTAGATGTATGAACTCCCAGACACGGAAGGGGATATTAGAGACTCTCAACAGGGCTTCTGAGAAAGGTCATGGCCTAGAAATCTGTTCACGCTAGGAACCGGCCGCACACTGCACGCACCTGTTGGTGTTGACCCAGGGAGTACGCAAAATTCGTGCTGTCTGAGTATTTTAATCGTGCAGGCGTGCAGCCAGCACTACCCACGCTACGCACAGGCTATGCGTATGCCGGGGGGGGGGGGGGGGAGCCAGCGCACTTCCGACTGGAAACATGCGCTTCCTGCCCGCCACATTGGGATGTTAGTTGGCCGTTTAGCGCCCATTTTGGGGCTGAATTTCTGGGCCCATGTCTTATCAACCTGATTGAATTTTTTTTGAAGAGGTTACTAGATTGGTGAATGTAGCTAGCCCAGCTGACATCATTTACTTCGATTTTCAAAAAGTTTTTAACAAGGTGCCACGCAAAAGTCTACTTAATTAGGATGAGAGTCCTGCATACCTTGGGTTGGATAAAGAATTCTATTCACAAAAGTAGGTGGTCATCATTAATGCTCACGGTTCTGCGTGACGACCAGTACCCTAGTGGAGTCCTGCAGGGATTGGCGTTAGGAACGCTGCTCTTCACAATCTTTACTAATGATCTGGATGAAGGGGTTGGGGGAAGTGTTTGCAAGTTTGCAGATGATACAAAGATTTGTGCGAGTGTTAGGACCTTATATGAGAAAAAAAATGACTACAATCAGATCTAGTTGCACTGGGGGAAATAGGCCTACCTCTGGCAGATGTTATTTAATATAGATAAATGTAGTGCTATGCACATGGGTACGGATAACACCAAGCGCGTATACCATGTAGGGGTCCGAACTGAAGACTGTTGAGTGGGAAAAAGACCTAAGTATTATAGTGTATTAATCTCTAAAGGTTCATGAGCAAAGCTTTCCACCCCTCATGTCTGGGTCTGCTGTAGACTAATTGATAGAGATTGATTACCATGATTATTCAGCAACTCCATTATCATTGTATCATGCGAGTAGACAGGATGGTAGAAGGTGAACTAGATGGACCTTGTTTTTTTGTCGTCCAGCAATTCCTATGACCAGTGCCGAGAGACTATAGCAAACGCAAAAGAGTACTAGGATGTACTGCCAGGACAATCCAGAACAAAAAGCACTATTCTGTCTTTGTAAAAAAAACCTTGTAGGCCTTATCTAGAATACTATATCCATTTTTGGTCCCTTCACACAGTGGGTCATATAGAGGTCCTGGAAAAGGTTAAGAGGAGGGCCACTAGATTGCTTAAAGACCGCTAGTCACCACAGCAGCCGAGAGAACTGGGTCTTTTTTCACTCTAGCAAAAAAGGGAGATTTGATGGAGATCTTTAAAATAATTGAAGGACTAAACTCTGTCAATGTTGATGGATAGGTTAGAGAGCCAGGGACCATGAGTATAAATGATGCAAGTATAGAACTAGGTTAGATGCCAGGTCCTTTACTCCGACTTGAATTTAGCACCCGAAATTCAGGACAGAAATCCACTGATATTTGAATTGCCTTTGCTTCCACATCCCCACAAGAGGATTCTCCCGTAGCGGACTAGGCTGGCGAGTATGAGGCTGCCTATGTCTGCAACGGGTAGTGGTAGAACAAACAGGCCGCACTTGATTCCAGCTCAATGTAAATTATTGAAGGCAATCCACTCCATTAGACCGTAACATACATCTATTGATGTGAAGCAGAGCTGTAAACAATGAAGCAAAATCTTCAATTGGATTATTTAAATGGAAATTGTTACCAGTTAGTTTCAAGGTACAAACTGAATTCTAAGATATACAAGTTACACTTTCCTCATGTAGCTATTAAGGGGACAATCAAATGTGTATATTGCAAAATCACCACAGATGCTTCACTAATTATAATTCACAAGTTACATTACATAACATGCACAGATGAAATGGCGAATGCAGTGAGATTAGAAACACATGCACCTGAACAGAGTTAATGAAAATGTGTTAATTTTTAAAAATTTAAATGACAACCTTTGAGCAGAATACATCAACTGGTTTTGCACTGAAAACTCCACTGTAGATTTGAGTATATAATCCAGGCTGCCATTTAAGTGCAGAAATAAGGTGCTATCCTTTGGATGAGAGACTAATCTGAGGTTAAGTGGTGAATGTTAAAAGTTCCCACAGCTACTATTCAAAAAAAGATAGCAGGGAGGGGTCCTGATCAACTGTCCTCCATCAGCCAACACCACCAAAAATCAACTGGTCATTCACATCAGTATTAGTGAAACATAAGAACATAAGAAATAGGAGGAGCAGGCCGCACAGCACCTCGAGCCTGCTCCACCATTCAATCAGATCATGGCTGATGTTCGACCTCAACTCCACTTTCTTGCCCTATCCCCATATCTCTTGATTCCCTTAGTGTTCAAAAATCTATATCTCAGTCTTGAATATTCTCAACGACTGAGCATCCAGAGAATTCCAAAGATTCACAACCCTCTGAGGAAATTTCTCCTCATCTTGGTCCTAAATGTCCGACCCCTTATCCTGAGACTGTGCCCCCTAGTTCTAGACTCTCCAGCCAGGGGTAACATCCTCTCAGCATCTACCCTGTCAAGCCCCCTCAGAATCTTATATGTTTCAATGAGATCACCTCTCATTCTTCTAAACTCCAGAGTATAGGCCCATTCTACTCAATCTCTCCTCATAGGGCAACCCTCTCATCCCAGAAATCAATCCAGTGAACCTTCATTGCACTGCCTCTAAGGCAAGTATATCCTTCCTTAGATAAGGAGACCAAAACTGTATACAGTATTCCAAGTGTGGTCTCACCAAAGCCCTGTACAATTGCAGCAAGACTTCCTTACTCTTGTACTGCAAACACTGTGATGAAGGCCAACATACCATTTGCCTTCCTAACTGCTAGCTGTACCTGCATGTTAAGTTTCTGCGTTTCTTGTACGGGGACACCCAAATTCCTCTGCACACCAACATTTAATAGTTTCCCACCATTTAAAAAATATCCTGTTTTTCTATTCTTCCTACCAAAGTGAATAACCTCACATTTCCCCACATTATATTCCATCTGCCATCTTCTTACCCACTCACTTAACCTGTCTCTATCCCTTTGCAGACTCTGTGTCCTCCTCACAGCTTACTTTCCCACCTAGCTTTGTATCATCAGCAAACTTGGATACATTACACTCGGCCCCTTCATCTAAGTCATTAATATAGATTGTAAATAGCTGAGGCCTCGGCACTGATCCTTGTGGCACCCCACGAGTTACAGCCTGCCAACCTGAAAATGACCCGTTTATTCCTACTCTCTGTTTTCTGTCCTTTAGCCAATCCTCAATCCATGCTAATATATTACCCTCAACCCCATGAGCCCTTATCTTGTGTAACAGCCTTTCATGTGGCACCTTATCGAATGCCTTTTGAAAATCCAAATATACTACATCTACTGGTTCCCCTTTATCTACCCTGCTTGTTACATCCTCAAAAAACTCTAATAGATCTGTCAAACACGATTTCCCTTTCATAAAACAGTGTTGACTCTGCCTAATCATATCATGATTTTCTAAGTGCCCTGTTACCACTTCCTTAATAATGGATTCAAGCATTTTCCCGACGACTGATGTCAGGCTAACTGGCCTGTAGAACCCTGTTTACTCTCTCCCTCCTTTCTTGAATAGCAGTGTTACATTTGCTACCTTCCAATCCTCTGGGACTGTTCTAGAATCTAGGGAATTTTGGAAGATCACAACCAAAGCATCCACTATCTCTGCAGCCACCTCTTTTAGAACTCTAGGCTGTAAGTCATTAGGTCCAGGGGATTTGTCAGCTTTTAGTCCCATTAATTTTTCCTGTACTTTCTGTTCACTAATATTAATTACTTCAAGTTCCTCAATCACATTAGACCCTTGATTCACCACTATTTCTGACATTTTTTTTGTATCTTCTACTGTGAAGACAGATACAAAATATTTGTTTAACGCAACTGTCATTTCCTTATTCCCCACTATAATTTCTCCTGTCTCAGCCTTTAAGGGACCCATGTTTACTTTTGCTACTCTCTCTTTTTACATACTTGTAGGAGCTCTTACTATCTGTTTTTATATTTCTTGCTAGTTTACTCTCGTATTCTATTTTCTCCCTTTTTATCAATTTTTTGGTCATCCTTTGCTGGTTTCTAAAACTCTCCCAATCCTTGAGCTTACTACTCTTCTTGGCAACATTATAGGCCTCTTCTTTTAATCTAATACTATCCTTAACTTCTTTAGTTAGCCACGGATAGATCACTTTTCCCATGGAGTTTTTATTTCTCAATGAGAGGAGCCGAGCCGAGCGGAGGGAGCGTCCGATAAAAGGCGGGATTTCAGAGCGCTGAGAACAGCTGAGAGGAGCCGAGCCGAGCGGAGGGAGCGTCCGATAAAAGGCGGGATTTCAGAGCGCTGAGAACAGCTGAGAGGAGCCGAGCCGAGCGGAGGGAGCGTCCGATAAAAGGCGGGATTTCAGAGCGCTGAGAACAGCTGAGAGGAGCCGAGCCGAGCGGAGGGAGGGTCTGATAAAAGGCGGGATTTCAGAGCGCTGAGAACAGCTGAGAGGAGCCGAGCCGAGCGGAGGGAGCGTCCGATAAAAGGCGGGATTTCAGAGCGCTGAGAACAGCTGCGAGGAGCCGAGCCGAGCGGAGGGAGCGTCCGATAAAAGGCGGGATTTCAGAGCGCTGAGAACAGCTGCGAGGAGCCGAGCCGAGCGGAGGGAGCGTCCGATAAAAGGCGGGATTTCAGAGCGCTGAGTGCAGCTGAGAGGAGCCGAGCCGAGCGGAGGGAGCGTCCGATAAAAGGCGGGATTTCAGAGCGCTGAGAGGAGCCGAGCCGAGCGGAGGGAGCGTCCGATAAAAGGCGGGATTTCAGAGCGCTGAGAACAGCTGAGAGGAGCCGAGCCGAGCGGAGGGAGCGTCCGATAAAAGGCGGGATTTCAGAGCGCTGAGAACAGCTGAGAGGAGCCGAGCCGAGCGGAGGGAGCGTCCGATAAAAGGCGGGATTTCAGAGCGCTGAGAGGAGCCGAGCGGAGCTGCGACCGAGTTCGAAGTGACGTCAGGAATCAGATCGGGACGCGACACAGGGGAGGCACCTGATTGGTGAGTAGGTTCAGGTGAGTATTTCTACTTATCTGCAGTAACTGAAGTAAAAAGAAAGGGAAGGTCTGCAGGTCTTATAGGAAGTAGCGTTTATTTTTTAGTGAATCAAGGTCCCTAGTGTAGTTAACATTCTATAAATTGAGAACAATTTAAAGGAGTAAACTCCTTAAAGTTAGTGGTAAGTAGTTTTTCTTTCCTTTTTTTTTCTCTTGACACTGTAGTTGTTCTTAAGCTAATTTAAGGGTTAAGTCATGGCAGGAGATCCCAGCGCCGTGTCATGTTCCTCTTGTGGGATGTGGGAATTCAGGGATCCTTCCTGTATCCCTGATTCCTTCACCTGCGGGAAGTGTGTCCAGCTGCAGCTATTGTTTGACCGCTTGACGGCTCTGGAGCTGCGGATGGACTCACTTTGGAGCATCCGCGATGCTGAGAAAGTCGTGGATAGCACGTTCAGTGAGTTGGTCACACCGCAGATAAAAATTACTGAGGGAGATAGTGAATGGGTGACCAACAGACAGAGGAAGAGTAGGAAGGCAGTGCAGGGGTCCCCTGCGGTCATCTCCCTCCAAAACAGGTATACCGTTTTGGATACTGTTGGCGGAGATGGCTCACCAGGGGAAGGTGGCAGTGGCCAGGTTCATGGCACCGTGGCTGGCTCTGCTGCACAGGAGGGCAGGAAAAAGAGTGGCAGAGCTATAGTGATAGGGGACTCGATTGTAAGGGGAATAGACAGGCGTTTCTGCGGACGCAACCGAGACTCCAGGATGGTATGTTGCCTCCCTGGTGCAAGGGTCAAGGATGTCTCGGAGCGGCTGCAGGACATTCTGGAGGGGGAGGGTGAACAGCCAGTTGTCGTGGTGCATATAGGCACCAACGATATAGGTAAAAAACAGGATGAGGTCCTACAAGCTGAATTTGGGGAGTTAGGAGTTAGACTAAAGAGTAGGACCTCAAAGGTAGTAATCTCAGGATTGCTACCAGTGCCACGGGCTAGTCAGAGTAGGAATGACAGGATAGCTAAGATGAATACGTGGCTTGAGAGATGGTGCAAGAGGGAGGGATTCAAATTCCTGGGCCATTGGAACCGGTTCTGGGGGAGGTGGGACCAGTACAAATTGGACGGTCTGCATCTGGGCAGGACTGGAACCAATGTCCTAGGGGGAGTGTTTGCTAGTGCTGTTGGGGAGGGTTTAAACTAATGTGGCAGGGGGATGGGAACCGATGCAGGAAATCAGTGGGAAATAAAGTGGTGACAGAAACAAAAGGCAGTAAGGGAGAGTGTACAGAACATGACCGGACAGATGGTCTGAGAAAGCAGGGCAAAGACCAAGGGAAGACTAGATTAAACTGCATTTATTTCAATGCAAGAAGTCTGATGGGCAAGGCAGATGAACTCAGGGCATGGATGGGTACATGGGACTGGGATGTTATAGCTATTACTGAAACATGGCTAAGGGAGGGGCAGGACTGGCAGCTCAATGTTCCAGGGTACAGATGCTATAGGAAAGATAGAGCAGGAGGTAAGAGAGGAGGGGGAGTTGCGTTCTTGATTAGGGAGAACATCACGGCAGTAGTGAGAGGGGATATATCCGAGGGTTCGCCCACTGAGTCCATATGGGTAGAACTGAAAAATAAGAAGGGAGAGATCACTTTGATAGGATTGTACTACAGACCCCCAAATAGTCAACGGGAAATTGAGGAGCAAATATGTAAGGAGATTACAGACAGCTGCAAGAAAAATAGGGTGGTAATAGTAGGGGACTTTAACTTTCCCAACATTGACTGGGACAGCCATAGCATTAGGGGCTTGGATGGAGAGAAATTTGTTGAGTGTATTCAGGAGGAATTTCTCATTCAGTATGTGGATGGCCCGACTAGAGAGGGGGCAAAACTTGACCTCCTCTTGGGAAATAAGGAAGGGCAGGTGACAGAAGTGTTAGTGAGGGATCACTTTGGGACCAGTGATCATAATTCCATTAGTTTTAAGATAGCTATGGAGAAGGATAGGTCTGGCCCAAAAGTTAAAATTCTAAATTGGGGAAAGGCCAATTTTGATGGTATTAGACAGGAACTTTCAGAAGTTGATTGGGAGAGTCTGTTGGCAGGCAAAGGGACGTCTGGTAAGTGGGAGGCTTTCAAAAGTGTGTTAACCAGGGTTCAGTGTAAGCACATTCCTTATAAAGTGAAGGGCAAGGCTGGTAGAAGTAGGGAACCTTGGATGACTCGGGAGATTGAGGCACTAGTCAAAAATAAGAAGGAGGCATATGACATGCATAGGCAGCTGGGATCAAGTGGATCCCTTGAAGAGTATAGAGATTGCCGGAGTAGAGTTAAGAGAGAAATCAGGAGGGCAAAAAGGGGATATGAGATTGCTTTGGCAGATCAGGCAAAGGTGAATCCAAAGAGCTTCTACAAATACATAAAGGGCAAAAGGGTAACAAGGGAGAGAGTAGGGCCTCTTAAGGATCAACAAGGTCATCTATGTGCGGAACCACAAGAGATGGGTGAGATCCTGAATGAATATTTCACATCGGTATTTACGGTTGAGAAAGGCATGGATGTTAGGGAACTTGGGGAAATAAATAGTGATGTCTTGAGGAGTGTACATATTACAGAGAGGGAGGTGCTGGAAGTCTTAACGCGCATCAAGGTAGATAAATCTCCGGGACCTGATGAAATGTATCCCAGGACGTTATGGGAGGTTAGGGAGGAAATTGCGGGTCCCCTAGCAGAGATATTTGAATCATCCACCGCTACAGGTGAGGTGCCTGAAGATTGGAGGGTAGCAAATGTTGTGCCTTTGTTTAAGAAGGGCGGCAGGGAAAAGCCTGGGAACTACAGACCAGTGAGCCTGACATCTGTAGTGGGTAAGTTGTTAGAGGGTATTCTGAGGGACAGAATCTACAGGCATTTGGAGAGGCAGGGACTAATTAGGAACAGTCAGCATGGTTTTGTGAGAGGAAAATCATGTCTCACGAATTTGATTGAGTTTTTTGAAGGGGTAACCAAGAAGATAGATGAGGGCTGTGCAGTAGACGTGGTCTACATGGACTTCAGCAAAGCATTTGACAAGGTACCGCATGGTAGGTTGTTACATAAGGTTAAATCTCATGGGATCCAAGGTGAGGTAGCCAATTGGATACAAAATTGGCTTGATGACAGAAGACAGAGGGTGGTTGTCGAGGGTTGTTTTTCAAACTGGATGCCTGTGTCCAGCGGTGTGCCTCAGGGATCGGTGCTGGGTCCGCTGTTATTTGTTATTTATATTAATGATTTGGATGAGAATTTAGGAGGCATGGTTAGTAAGTTTGCAGATGACACCAAGATTGGTGGCATTGTGGACAGTGAAGAAGGTTATCTAGGATTGCAACGGGATCTTGATAAATTGGGCCAGTGGGCCGATGAATGGCAGATGGAGTTTAATTTAGATAAATGTGAGGTGATGCATTTTGGTAGATCGAATCGGGCCAGGACCTACTCCGTTAATGGTAGGGCGTTGGGGAGAGTTATAGAACAAAGAGATCTAGGAGTACAGATTCATAGCTCCTTGAAAGTGGAGTCACAGGTGGATAGGGTGGTGAAGAAGGCATTCAGCATGCTTGGTTTCATTGGTCAGAACATTGAATGCAGGAGTTGGGATGTCTTGTTGAAGTTGTACAGGGCATTGTTGAGGCCACACTTGGAGTACTGTGTACAGTTCTGGTCACCCTATTATAGAAAGGATATTATTAAACTAGAAAGAGTGCAGAAAAGATTTACTAGGATGCTACCGGGACTTGATGGTTTGACTTACAGGGAGAGGTTAGACAGACTGGGACTTTATTCCCTGGAGAGTAGGAGGTTAAGGGGTGATCTTATAGAAGTCTATAAAATAATGAGGGGCATAGATAAGGTCGATAGTCAAAATCTTTTCCCAAAGGTAGGGGAGTCTATAACGAGGGGGCACAGATTTAAGGTGAGAGGGGAGAGATACAAAAGGATCCAGAGGGGCAATTTTTTCACTCAAAGGGTGGTGAGTGTCTGGAACGAGCTGCCAGAGGCAGTAGTAGAGGCGGGTACAATTTTGTCTTTTAAAAAGCATTTGGACAGTTACATGGGGAAGATGGGTATCGAGGGATATGGGCCAAGTGCAGGCAATTGGGACTAGCTTAGTGGTATAAACTGGGCGACATGGACATGTTGGGCCGAAGGGCCTGTTTCCATGTTGTAACTTCTATGATTCTATGATTCTATATTCCTTGAAAATTATGAAATATTTCTTTACATGTTTGCCATTGCTTATCTATGATAAGTGCATAATGGCTGTCTCATCTACCTGACAATGACTGCATTTTATAGCAATTCATTCATGTGAAGTGAGTCTGGATGTTTGAGATGGTCCTAGTCAGTATCAGCTATGCCTCAGTGGGTAGCACTCTCACCTCAGACAGAAGGCAGTGGGTTCAAGTCCCACTCCAGGAACTTGAGCACATGATCCGGGCTGACATGCCAGTGCAGTAGCGAGGGAGTGCTACACTGTCGGAGGTGCTGTCTTTCAGATGAGATGTTAAACCGAGGCCCCGTCTACCCTTTCAGGTGGACGTAAAAGATCCCTTGGTGCTATTTTGAAGAGCAGTTCTTCCCGTGTCCTGGCCAATATTTATCCCTCAACCAACATTACAAACAGATTATCTGGTCATTATTTCATTGCTGTTTGTGGGACCTTACGGTGTTCAAATCAGCTGCTGCATTTTCTACATTATGATCTGGAATGCACTGCCTGAGGGGGTGATGGAAGCAGATTTAATTGTGGCTTTCAAAAGGGAATTGGATAAGTACTTGAAGGGAAAAAATTTGCAGGGCTACAAGGAAAGGGCAGGGGGAGTGGGAATAGCTGGATTGCTCTTGCAAAGAGCCGGCACGGAACTCGATGGGCCGAATGGCCTCCTTCCATGCTGTAACCATTCTATGATTACAACAGTGACTAAACTTCAAAAGTACTTAATTGGCTGCAAAGTGCTTTGGGAATGTCGTGAAAGGCATCGTATAAATGCAAGTTCTTGTAAGATGAGTCTAGAATTGTGAATTTTATTTCCCAGTATATTCAACTATCTTGTTCCATCTATTGGAACAACCCATATTGGTTCAGCTCGATGCAAACAGTTAACAAAAAAACAAATCTGAGATTTCAGTCAACTGATGAACACAAAGATGAGCATCGAACACGTGGTAAGAATGGTTATTACTTCAATGATTCTTTATTCAATTTCAATGGCTCTCAGTAGCAACAGTGCTTCCAACATGAGGAAAAATCTTTTTTACTCTGATGAGTTTAATAATCTGTTCTTTTATTTCCTTTGCTGTCAGAATGTAAATAATCGGACTCACTAAAGGGCTTAAGGTAACATACAAAATACCAGATGCAACGCCAATGATAGGGGGGATGCGGCTGATATAAAATATTGTAGAATAAAGGAGCGCCGAGAGGAAAAACAAGCTCATGACCACCATAAGAGCCACACAGGTGGATAAAGCCTTTTTCCGCTCAGAGCGGACAATTCTATTTACTGATTTAGCTATTTTGATGAAGGAATAGACAATGAATACAAAATTTGTCAAGACTAACACCACATTTAAAACTAAGTTTAAAAATTTGACAGAAACGGCGTCTGTGCAAATCAGGCTCATTACTGAAAACAACTCACAAAAGGAATTGTAAACTTCATTTGCCCCACAAAACGGAAAAAGGGAAGCTAGAACTACTGGAGGCAAATAGCAAGACATGCCCAAAAGCCAGGTAAGACCTGCCATTTTGACAAAAATAGCATCTCTTGTGAGGGATAAATAATGGTGAGGGTTACATATTGCTACCGAACGGTCATAAGCCATCAGTGAGAATAGGAACATCTTTGCTGCTGACATACTGTGGAAGAAATACATCTGAAAAAAGCAGTGTCTCCATACAATAATTTTAGCATCAGATATAAGCCTCGCTAGCATTCTAGGAATGACTGAACTCGTCAAAACCACATCCATTGCTGCCAGGTTACCGAGAAGAAAGTACATGGGTGCATGCAGACGTTTGTCTGTTGTAACTATGTACAGTACAAAAACATTCCCAACAACTATTAAAATATATACAACCAGAAACAGGGAGCAAAGGCGTGACTCCAAGTCTTGAAGTCCTGGAAATCCAACAAGAATGAATCCTGTGACTGGGTAATTTCTTTGATTTGACTCGGCCATTAACTGGTTTCCCCTATTAAATTAATAATTGCGAATCAGCAGGGTGCACAACAACTTGATTGCATCTATTATAAATACTTGCCCAGATACTTTCTACACTTGCATAAAACCATATTTTGCCCAGTGACTTAGAACATGCAATTATGTAGCATCCCTCATTAAGAAGGTATCTGAAAGCACTGAAGGCAGAAAAATGGGGACCAAAATTGGGGAACAAGGATGGGGGAAGAAACGACTTTAAACGAGGCTTTTAAAGGCGGGAAGGGCGTTGAGAAAATCAAGGGTATAGTGACTGAAAGAAGCACCTCCAATGTGGAGCAAGAAATGAGCAGTAATCAGTTGTCAAGAGAAGCAGGGGGAGTGTACAGGGACGGCTGGAGATGGTCAGACCAGGTCGAGTGAAGCCAGGGAGAGAGCCGAGGCAGGACCTTCAATTTAATTTTCTGGGACACAGGAAGCTAGTAATGGACATGGGTGCCAAGTGCAGACGACTTGTGTTAGGAGGGGATGTATGTGAGGAGTTCTGAAATAGCAGAAATTTGTGAAGGATGTAAGCCGGCTAGGAAAGCATTAGAGAAATCAATCCTCCAGATAAAGGAGGCATCAATCATGGTTTCAGGAGCAAGTATGGACTTAAGCAACAACAACTTGCTTTTATATAGTGCATTTAACGTAGTAAAACGACCCAAGGTGCTTCACAGGAGCGATTATCGAACAAATTTGAAAAAAAGCCACAGAGATATTAGGACAGGTGTCCAAAAGCTTGGTCAAAGAGGCAGGTTTTAAGAGGCGTCTTAAATGGAGGAGAGGGAGGCAGAGAGACGGAGAGGTTTAGGGAGGGAATTCCAGCGCTTGGGGCCAGCTGAAGGCACAGCCGCCAATGGTGGGGCGAAGGGATGCACAAGAGGCCAGAATTGGAGGAGCGAAGAGATCTCGGAGGGTTGTAGGGTCAGACCAGGTTACAGAGATATAGAGGGGCGAGGGCATAGAGGGATTTGGAAACAATGAGAATTTTAAATTTGAGGTGTAGCCAGACCGGGAGCCAATGTAGGCCAGCAAGCAATGTTCCAGGTAGTCTTTGCAAATGACTGGATGTTGAGCAAGAACTTCAAGCTTGGGATCTAACACATTAACAGATTTATTAGCAGCTTCCTCCGAAGTCCTGTTTTGACAGCTTCAGGACTTTACTTAAAATCACAAATGGTATGGGGTTTTGTGAAAAAGGTTGCAACTTAGATCCACTTCTATAACATAGCAGGATAATGCAGTTTTTGGGAGCTTTCAAAAATATATCCTTGAAACTGAGGTAGCTGGCTTGACAGATGGAACTGTACACATCAATATTTGGATTAAAGTATGTATATGGATAAAGTAGGTGAAATTGAAAAACACTGGAGGAGAGAACTACAACATTCAAAAACCCAAACGTGAAAAATGTGCAGGAATCTTATTCTGTTTAAACATACATTTTTCTTACGATTATTCCCCCCTCAATCTCCTGGGTAAGCATGCTACGTTTATGCAGCCACTCATTACACCCGAACTGAGTGCAGAGAGACACACCCATTTGCTTTGTTTCTATAGCCCTAGCGTCATGTAATCTCTGGTTTTCCTTCCTAACCGGCAGGAAAATACGAGTGGCATCGAGCTAAAAAAAAACACAAAGCAGCCTTGGACATAGCCTACCCTTTCAAGCTGCTTTAATTGTTCTTTATAACTTGCACCCATTGCTTTCACATGCTGTATATTATTTCTCTTAGCTACTTTCATGTTCTTGGTTGTGGCAAATGTGTATCCAAAATTTGCATAATCAATTCTTCAGTGCATTGTTTAATTCAGTTTTGTCTTTAATATTTCCAAGCAGAAGGAAAGCCACATTTCGCAGGTCGAGTACAGACGGTTTATCTTAACTACCCGAGATGTTAATCACCTGAGATCTTGCTCGATGCACTGCTGCTCAGTGATGAGTGATGGATACGGTGCAGTTTTTATCGTACTGTCTGATCCCAATATATTATGTCATCCAAAGGTTAAACACCCATCTTCAGCTGCAGAAAGTTAATTCCCTATACTTAATCTGGCACAAAACAGGGTCCTGAAAAACACAAAGATTTTGAAATAATTCACGGTGTAACTAGGCACTTTACCACTGGAAACAGGCAGATGTTGTACCACTTACTGCTTTATCACTGACCAATCAACGGAAGAACTTGCATTACTACAGCACCTTTCACAACCTCAGGACGCCCCAAAGTATTTTACAGCCAATGAAATACTTTTGAAATGCAGTCACTGTTGTAATGTAGGAAATGCAGCTGCCAATTTGCGCACAGCAAGATCCCACAAACAGAAATATGATAATGACCAGATCATCTATATTTTGTGATGTTGGTTGAGCAATAAATATCGGCCAGGTCTCTCCTGGTCGTCTTCAGAATAATGCCGTGGGACCTTTCACATCCACCTGAGAGGGCAGACGGAGCCTCGGTTTAACACCACACCTCGGACAGTGCGGGGCTCCCTCAGTACTGCACTGGGAGTGTCAGCCTAGATTTTGTGCTCAAGTCTCTGGAAAACAGGGTCTTTGAGACCAGGATACTGAATGGGTGGGTGACAATCACCAGGAAACACAGAGGACCAGGATGGAGGGAGTCTGACACCAGGTTATATAAAGTTTGGTACCAGGATACTGTGTGGGTCCAGCCACCAATTCAAGTTTCAATGCCTAAACATCTGGTTTCTGAAGATAAGTGACAATTATTGATGGAATCAGTAACATCCTTTTGCAAACACGCGTTTCTCACCCGCCCGAGACCCTGAGGGAAACTCCAGCAACCAAGTGGCGCCCGAGGGCGGGAAAGGCCGCCTGAGGGGAAAGGAAGAGTTTAAAAACCCACGGAAAAGGAGGGAAGAGGCAAAAATAAATAAACGACGAACCGTCCCTGTAAATGGAGAGGGTAAAACCCGCGCCAGAACCAACAGGACATCGAATTAAACAAAAAAACACCTCAGGCAAAATGGCCACCCGTCCATCGACGCTCGATCTGTCCAGCGATCGGTCACCTGACCGGAACAGGGGGTCATGTGACCCTTTACAGGTGGTACCTGAGGGGGTCATGTGACCCTTTACAGGTGGTACCTGAGGGGGATCATGTGACCCTTTACAGGTGGTACCTGAGGGGGTCATGTGACCCTTTACAGGTGGTACCTGAGGGGGATCATGTGACCCTTTACAGGTGGTACCTGAGGGGGATCATGTGACCCTTTACAGGTGGTACCTGAGGGGGATCATGTGACCCTTTACAGGTGGTACCTGAGGGGGATCATGTGACCCTTTACAGGTGGTACCTGAGGGGGATCATGTGACCCTTTACGGGTGGTACCTGGGGGTCATGTGACCCTTTACAGGTGGTACCTGAGGGGGATCATGTGACCCTTTACAGGTGGTACCTGAGGGGAATCATGTGACCCTTTACAGGTGGTACCTGAGGGGGATCATGTGACCCTTTACAGGTGGTACCTGAGGGGGATCATGTGACCCTTTACAGGTGGTACCTGAGGGGGATCATGTGACCCTTTACAGGTGGTACCTGAGGGGAATCATGTGACCCTTTACGGGTGGTACCTGGGGGTCATGTGACCCTTTACAGGTGGTACCTGAGGGGGATCATGTGACCCTTCACGGGTGGTACCTGGGGGTCATGTGACCCTTTACAGGTGGTACCTGAGGGGGATCATGTGACCCTTTACAGGTGGTACCTGAGGGGGGTCATGTGACCCTTTACAGGTGGTACCTGGAGTGGTCATGTGACACTTTACAGGTGGTACCTGAGGGGGATCATGTGACCCTTCACGGGTGGTACCTGGGGGTCACGTGACCTTTTACAGGTGGTACCTGAGGGGGGTCACGTGACCCTTTACAGGTGGTACCTGGAGTGGTCATGTGACACTTTACAGGTGGTACCTGAGGGGGATCATGTGACCCTTCACGGGTGGTACCTGGGGGTCACGTGACCTTTTACAGGTGGTACCTGAGGGGGGGGTCATGTGACCCTTTACAGGTGGTACCTGAGGGGGATCATGTGACCCTTTACAGGTGGTACCTGAGGGGGGTCATGTGACCCTTTACAGGTGGTACCTGGAGTGGTCATGTGACTCTTTACAGGTGTTACCTGAGGGGGGCCATGTGACCCTTTACAGGTGATACCTGAGGGGGATCATGTGACCCTATACGGGTGGTACCTGGGGGGGTCACATGACCCTTTACAGGTGGTACCTGGAGGTCCATTTCAAGAGCCTCACCTGTGCCCACCAGCATCAAGCAGCACCGGAGGGGGGATGGAGGTTGGTGAATATTGGAGTTGGAACAGGCAGATAATCATGGGGTGGGGGGGAATTTATTGGTTCAAAGAGGTCCAAAATGATGCTGTGTCATGCTAGTAACAAACATGTTAATTTGCTGGAATGAAATCCCTTTGTCCATCATTTTAACAAAGGTGTTAACTCATTTATTTGTTAGCACCAGCTTGCCCCTCCATCAAATGTCTTACACAGGTACACTTTCCAGCAGGGAGTAGGGTTGCCAGCCCTGGATTGTCCTGGAGTCTCCAGGAATCAAAGATTAATCTCCTGGAAACTGCTGTGAGCAACACCCAGGAGAAAAATCATAGGGGCATTTAAAAAAATAGTGTGTTCTTATTTTCATTTTCTTTGAACACTTTTGTTTATTAGCTATAAAAATGTTGCAGATGGGGGCAAAAAGATTGTTTGACTGGGTGGGGCTGTTGGAGGTGGGAGTCATGTGATGAAACCTCTAGGAATACGTCCAACCAGAGTTGGCAACCCTTATGCTGGAGTGAAGTCCACTATTTTAACAAAGGCATTAACCCCTTTATTTAACAACTGTGCGCATTGAGATTTCATGCAGGCGCATTAACCCGTTCATTGCTAATTTTGCACCGTACGATTTCACCCCAAAATAGTGATAAACTTTGCGATAATCTTCCAACCAAAATAATAGAGGTAAATCAGTGGGATTATTCAAATTACAATTAGATTTTTTTTTTACTTTGTTCTCAAAATGTAGGTGACACTGGCAAGGCAGTATTTATTACCCATTTCTAGTTGCCCTGGGGGCATCAAGAGTCAAGTGTATCGTGTGGGACTGGAGTCACATGTAGAACGGAGCAGGTAGAGGTGATGTGTCCCAATCCCTGAAGGACATTAGTGAACTCATATGGGGTTTTACAACAATCCAGCAGTTTTCACCGTAACATTTTCCAGATGCCAGCACGAAAATGACCAGAATTATTAAATTTTATTAGTTCTCATTGGTGGGATTTGAACTCAGAAATTCAAGGTTGTTAGCCTATGTTACCTTGATGTGAAAATTAATGTGGTAGATTTGTTTGGGTGGTGGCCCTTTTGATTCTCTCAATCTCTTTTTTTTCTGGTAGGGGTAGGGGGTAGAATAGTGACTTGAATTTTTTTTTAAAATTTAGAAACCAAAGTAAAGGGCCATAATGCCAGGCTGAAAAGATTAAAAGGCATCTCTGTATAAACCAGAGGTCACTCTAAAGGACCAGAACTTAAGCCTACAAAGGCCCAAACCCAGGCCTCATTCGGAACATGGAATCCGATATTTGGGACATTACTGCTCCTTTAAGGTTTCTCGCTGGTTCTTCAGTAGTGTTTTCGCTGCTGCACGATCGGGATTTTCCACCCTCACGCTGGGTGGGCCTCTTTTTGGCGGCAGGAATCCCACCAGCAGCCCGCTCGTGCCTCTCTACTGATCCAAGGAATGGGTCAGGGCTACTGGCAGCACGGATGGGCTGTGTGCGATATTAGCCTATGAGCATCTAACACGATTCCATGACATTCCTTTGGCCACTATTTTAAGTACTTGCTTAAAAACCCTTAAATCTTTAATTCTTCCAGGTCTGACGAAGGGTCATCGACCTGAAACATTAACTCTGTTTCTTTCTCCACAGATGCTGCCTGACCTGTTGAGTATTTCCAGCATTTTCTGTTTTTATTTTATATTTCCAGCATCCTCAGTATTTTGCATTTGTTTTAACGGAGGGTTTGACTCCTTTTTTTATGTCTCAGTTAAATTAATTTGCATAATAAATTCACACAAATGAGTGAAACATTTGTATGTTAAAAGTGCACACACTAATTTTCTAACATGGTCAAAATATTATCAAGGTAATACCATAATAGCTTATTTATTATATTAAATAAATGTATATGACAAGCACACGGAAAACGCACACATCTATACATGTATAAATATTTTGTGTGTGTGTGTGTGTGTATATACACACAAATTATTCACAATGATCTTCATTTTAAGATAATCAATTTAAGACATAAAAAGGAATGATTGCCTGGGTGGTTGACATGAGCAGCATAAATGGAATGCTGTTCAGTCCCTATTTCCTGTTCTGGGCTATTTAAATAGCCTAGGGCAAACCAAGCAAAGACTTTCTCCCTTCCAGGGTCCAGCACCAGCAGTGGGGGCAGCTATGTGTCAGGCCTCAGTGATTGGGATCTTCCGGCTAATGATGTAGAACATTAACCAGGAGAAAGATAGAAAGGAAGAACTTGCATTTATATAGCGCCTTTCACAACCTCAGGACGTCCCAAAGTGCTTCACAGCCAATGAAGTATTTTTGAAGTGTGGTCACTGTTGTAATGTGGGAAACACAGCAGCCAATTTGCGCACAGCAAGATCCCACAAACAGCAATGAGATAATGACCAGATAATTTGTTTTAGTGGTGTTGGTTCAGGGATAAATGTTGACCAGGACTCTGGGGAGAACTCCCCTGCTCTTATTTGATATAATGTCATAGAATCTTTTACATCCAACCTGAGAGGGCAGAGAGGGCCTCGGTTTAATGTCTCATTTGAAAGACAGCACCTTCATGACAGTGTAGCACTCCCTCAGTACTGCACTGGGAGTGTCAGTCTGGATTTTGTGCTCAAGTCTCTGGAGTGGGGCTCGAACCTATGGCCTATCTGACTCAGCGGTGAGGATGCTACTCCATGAGCCACAACTCTTACTAAAGGAGGTCTGATTGTTGATTAAATCCCAGGAGGAGGGGAGTTCGGCAAAAAAATACAATCTGTGACCTAGCTTCACACCGTCAGCCAGCCTCTGGCCGACAAGGGTTCCAGAGGAGCTTTCTCTGGGTGTCCCTCTGCTTGGGCACCTGGCAAATGTTACCACCGGGAAGTGTGTCGGGAGACCTGGATCCCCTTTATTTAGACAAACCTGCAGGAAGGATATGGAAAACCGCAGGGCAGCATTAAAAATCTCAGATCCTTTTACCTCACCCTTGCATCGGAACATGAGAACAGGAGGAGGCCATTCAGCCCCACAAGCCTGTTCCGTCATTCAATTAGATCATGGCTGACCTGTACCTCAACTCCATTTACCTGCCTTTGCTCCATATCCCTTGATACCCTTACCCAACAAAAATCTACTGACCTTAGTCTTGAAAATTTCAACTGACCCAGATTTCCACTACCCTTTGGGTGAAAAAGTGCTTCCTGATGTCAATCCTACTTGGCCTGGCTCTAATTTTGAGATTTTGCCTCCTTGTTTTGGATTCCCCCAGCAGAAGAAACAGTGGGGAAGAAAATAATCTGAGTAGCGCCTGTTTATCGGGTGTGAAATGGGCACAAAGCTTACCAATTTACCAGTGGGACGGCCAGCACCCGATCTGCGCAGGCTCTGGGCCCACGACTAAATTTGTTGGGCCCATTTTTTTAGGCGTCCGTGGCGGCCGCTTAAATCAGGCATTCGGACCCTTGTATAAGTTATTTAAGGGCCTAGCGCCTGTTTAAGAAACCTCTATAAAATTTGTTACCGATGAGTGGGACAGGCATTGGGCTGAGGATTCTTTAGCAGCTTCAACTAAAGGTAAGTTTTTAAAATTTTGCTTTAAAAACAAAACTTTTCTCATATATACAGAATGCACATTAACAGCGCAGAAGGAGGCCATTCGGCCCATCATGCCGGTGCCGGCTCTTTGAAAGAGCTATCCAATTAGTCCCACTCCCCCTACTCTTTCCCCACAGCCCTGCAAATTTTTTCCCTTCAAGTATTTAGCATGGATGGAGGATTGGTTAATGGACAGAAAACAGAGAGCAGGAATAAACGGGTCATTTTCAGATTGGCAGGCTGTGACTAGTGGGGTGCTGGAAAGATCAATGCTTGGGCCTCAGCTATTTACAAGGGCAATTAGGGATGGGCAATAAATGCCAGCCTCGCCAGCGACGCCCACATCCCATGAACGAATTTAAAAAAAATCTATATTAATGATTAGATGAAGAGACCGAATGTAATGTATCCAAGTTTACTGACGATACAAAGCTAGGTGGGAAAGTAAGCTGTGAGGAGGACACAGAGTCTGCAAAGGGATATAGACAGGTTAAGAGAATGGGCAAGAAGGTGGCAGATGGAGTATAATGTGGGGAAATGTGAGGTTATTCACTTTGGTAGGAAGAATAGAAAAACAGAATATTTTTTAAATTGTGAGAAACTATTAAATGTTGGTGTTCAGAGGGATTTGGGTGTCATTGTACACGAAACACAGGAAGTTAACATGCAGGTACAGCAAGATATTAGGAAGGCAAATGACATGTTGACCTTTATTGCAAAGGGGGTTGGAGTACAAGAGTAACAAAGTCTTACTACAATTTTACAGGGCTTTGGCATTACAGTTTGGTTTCATTACCTAAGGAAGGATATACTTGCCTTAGAGGTGGTGCAACGAAGGTTCACTAGATTAATTCCTGGGATGAGAGGGTTGTCCTATGAGGAGAGATTGAGTAGAATGGGCCTATACTCTTGAGTTTAGAAGAATGAGAGCTGATCTCATTGAAACATAAGATTCTGAGGGGGCTTCACAGGGTAGATACTGAGAGATTGTTTCCTCTGGCTGGAGAGTCTAGAACTAGGGGGTCTCAGGATAAGGGGTCGGCCATTTAGGACTGAGATGAGGAGAAATTTCTTCACTCAGAGGATTGTGAATCTTTGGAATTCTCCACCCCAGAGGGCTGTGGATGCTCAGTCATTGGGTATATTCAAGGCTGAGATAGATAAATTTTTGGACTCTAAGGGAATCAAGGGATATGGGGATCGGGAGGGAAAGTGGAGTTGAGGTCGAAGATCAGCCATGATCTTATTGAATGGCGGAGCAGGCTCGAGGGGCCGTATGGCCGACTCCTGCTCCTATTTCTTATGTTCTTATCCAATCCCCTTTTGAACATTACTATTGAATTTGCTTCCGCCACCCTTTCAGGCGTAAAAAAATGTTTTCTCATTTCTTCCCTGGATTTTTTACCCAATAATATTAAATTTGCAAAAACTATTAAAAATGTTAACGTTCTTGAGTTTCAATGGGACCAAATTAATACAAATAATATGTAATTGTAGTTTCATTTCAGAGGTGAAAAAATGTAACGCCCGAACAGGGACTTGAACCCTGGACCCTCAGATTAAAAGTCTGATGCTCTACCGACTGAGCTATCCGGGCCCTGGCAGCAGTCACTTCTACACCGCTTTTGACTGTAAGTTCCGTACGCTGCATGCCGACGTTCATGACGCGCTGACGTCACAGCGTAGGGATTCCCCCCCCCCCCCTCTACCCCGGGAGCGTCGCTCAGTTTGCAACATTGAGCCTGCGGGCGGAGGGGGAGGGAATTCCCTGCGGGCGGAGGGGGAGGGAATTCCCTGCGGGCGGAGGGGGAGGGAATTCCCTGCGGGCGGAGGGGGAGGGAATTCCCTGCGGGCGGAGGGGGAGGGAATTCCCTGCGGGCGGAGGGGGAGGGAATTCCCTGCGGGCGGAGGGGGAGGGAATTCCCTGCCGGCCTCTGTCCGCTGGGACTGTAACAAGTGCTGAGGCTCCGTCCGCCGGCGAAACTCACAAGAGTCAAAATTATTTTCAGTATATCTTTAAAAACTCTGTTTAATGTGAAATCACCGGTGGGAATCTTCCACCAGTTGTTGCAATGTCTCAGTGAGCAAAAAGAGAACTGAGAGACTCAGGATTTTATTGCAACTTTCTCAAAGTTGGAATCCATTGACTGTCCTGTATCTTGGTGCATCAAATTGCTGGAGTCCAAAAGCCTGCCAGTCGCACTCATACCTCACACCCACAATACAGCCTTTAAACAGGCACCTGACCATGACCAGGCCCAATGTTTCCTACATGACAACAGCAACGACACTTCAAAAGTACTTCATTGGCTGTAAAGCGCTTTGGGATGTCCTGAGTTCGTGACAGGCGCTGTATGAATGCAAGCTCTTTTTTGTTAACAACAACTTTCCGTAGTGGGCTCGACTCAGAGAGCTGAGGTCGTTCGAGGGGGGGGGGGATATTCACTGCCTTCGCCTGGCATTAACGGGGTGTTAACAGTCTCAGAATGAGGTCAGTAACCGCACCGACCCCGTTAACGGCGGAGATGCGGCCGGTGCCGTCCTGAAAGGGGCCTATCGCTGGGTGTCCAAAGCGCCCGCCTGTTTCAGGAGATGGGCCCCTTTTAATCTGGAAATTGGGGTCCTGTGACGCAAGTAGGTCCTCGACTGCCATTTTATAGAATCATAGAATCATAGAAGTTTACAACATGGAAACAGGCCCTTCGGCCCAACATGTGGCGAGAGACTGGAAAGTACTGCAGTACAAAGGGATCTGGGGGTCCTAGTGCAAGAAAATCAAAAAGTTGGTATGCAGGTGCAGCAGGTGATCAAGAAAGCCAACGGAATGTTGGCTTTTATTGCTAGGGGGATAGAATATAAAAACAAGGAGGTATTGCTGCAGTTATATAAGGTATTGGTGAGACCGCACCTGGAATACTGCATACAGTTTTGGTCTCCATACTTAAGAAAAGACATACTTGCTCTCGAGGCAGTACAAAGAAGGTTCACTCGGTTAATCCCGGGGATGAGGGGGCGGACATATGAGGAGAGGTTGAGTAGATTGGGACTCTACTCATTGGAGTTCAGAAGAATGAGAGGCGATCTTATTGAAACATATAAGATTGTGAAGGGTCTTGATCGGGTGGATGCAGTAAGGATGTTCCCAAAGATGGGTGAAACTAGAACTAGGGGGCATAATCTTAGAATAAGGGGCTGCTCTTTCAAAACTGAGATGAGGAGAAACTTCTTCACTCAGAGGGTGGTAGGTCTGTGGAATTTGCTGCCCCAGGAAGCTGTGGAAGCTACATCATTAGATAAATTTAAAACAGAAATAGACAGTTTCCTAGAAGTAAAGGGAATTAGGGGTTATGGGGAGCGGGCAGGAAATTGGACATGAAGCTGAGTTCGGATCGGTCAATGCCCTGTGGGTGGCGGAGAGGGCCCAGGGGCTATGTGGCCGGGTCCTGCTCCGACTTCTTGTGTTCTTTAGATTTGTGGTTGGGATCAGATCAGCCATGATCTTATTGAATGGCGGAGCAGGCTCGAGGGGCCGATTGGCATACTCCTGCTCCAATTTCTTATGTTCTTATGTTCTTATGTCCATGTCGCCCAGTTTATACCACTAAGCTAGTCCCAATTGCCTGCACTTGGCCCATATCCCTCTATACCCATCTTACCCATGTAACTGTCCAAATGCTTTTTAAAAGACAAAATTGTACCCGCCTCTACTACTGCCTCTGGCAGCTCGTTCCAGACACTCACCACCCTTTGAGTGAAAAAATTGCCCCTCTGGACCCTTTTGTATCTCTCCCCTCTCACCTTAAATCTATGCCCCCTCGTTATAGACTCCCCTACCTTTGGGAAAAGATTTTGACTATCTACCTTATCTATGCCCCTCATTATTTTATAGACTTCTATAAGATCACCCCTAAACCTCCTACTCTCCAGGGAAAAAAGTCTCAGTTTATCCAACCTCTCCCTATAAGTCAAACCATCAAGTCCCGGTAGCATCCTAGTAAATCTTTTCTGCACTCTTTCTAGTTTAATAATATCCTTTCTATAATAGGGTGACCAGAACTGTACACAGTATTCCAAGTGTGGCCTTACTAATGTCTTGTACAACTTCAACAAGACATCCCAACTCCTGTATTCAAAGTTCTGACCAATGAAACCAAGCATGCTGAATGCCTTTTTCACCACCCTATCCACCTGTGACTCCACTTTCAAGGAGCTATGAACCTGTACTCCTAGATCTCTTTGTTCTATAACTCTCCCCAACGCCCTACCATTAACGGAGTAGGTCCTGGCCCGATTCGATCTACCAAAATGCATCACCTCACATTTATCTAAATGAAACTCCATCTGCCATTCATCGGCCCACTGGCCCAATTCATCAAGATCCCGTTGCAATCCTAGATAACCTTCTTCACTGTCCACAATGCCACCAATCTTGGTGTCACCTGCAAACTTACTAACCGTGCCTCCTAAATTCTCATCCAAATCATTAATATAAATAACAAATAACAGCGGACCCAGCACCGATCCCTGAGGCACACCGCTGGTCACAGGCCTCCAGTTTGAAAAACAACCCTCTACAACCACCCTCTGTCTTCTGTCGTCAATCCAATTTTGTATCCAATTGGCTACCTCACCTTGGATCCCGTGAGATTTAACCTTATGTAACAACCTACCATGCGGTACCTTGTCAAAGGCTTTGCTAAAGTCCATGTAGACCACGTCTACTGCACAGCCCTCATCTATCTTCTTGGTTACCCCTTCAAAAAACTCAATCAAATTCATGAGACATGATTTTCCACTCACAAAACCATGCTGACTGTTCCTAATCAGTCCCTGCCTCTCCAAATGCCTGTAGATCCTGTCCCTCAGAATACCCTCCAACAACTTACCCACGACAGATGTCTGTAGTTCCCAGGCTTTTCCCTGCCGCCCTTCTTAAACAAAGGCACAACATTTGCTACCCTCCAATCTTCAGGCACCTCACCTGTAACGGTGGATGATTCAAATATCTCTGCTAGGGGACCCACAATTTCCTCCCTAACCTCCCATAACGTCCTGGGATACATTTCATCAGGTCCTGGAGATTTATCTACCTTGATGCGCGTTAAGACTTCCAGCACCTCCCTCTCTGTAATATGTACACTCCTCAAGACATCACTATTTATTTCCCCAAGTTCCCTAACATCCATGCCTTTCTCAACCGTAAATACCGATGTGAAATATTCATTTAGGATCTCACCCATCTCTTGTGGTTCCGCACATAGATGACCTTGCTGATCCTTAAGAGGCCCTACTCTCTCCCTAGTTACTCTTTTGCCCTTTATGTATTTGTAGAAGCTCTTTGGATTCTCCTTTGCCTTATCTGCCAAAGCAATCTCATGTCCCCTTTTTGCCCTCCTGATTTCTCTCTTAACTCTACTCCGGCAATCTCTATACTCTTCAAGGGATCCACTTGATCCCAGCTGTCTATGCATGTCATATGCCTCCTTCTTCTTTTTGACTAGGGCCTCAATCTCCCGAGTCATCCAAGGTTCCCTACTTCTACCAGCCTTGCCCTTCACTTTATAAGGAATGTGCTTACCCTGAACCCTGGTTAACACACTTTTGAAAGCCTCCCACTTACCAGACGTCCCTTTGCCTGCCAACAGACTCTCCCAATCAACTTCTGAAAGTTCCTGTCTAATACCATCAAAATTGGCCTTTCCCCAATTTAGAATTTTAACTTTTGGGCCAGACCTATCATTCTCCATAGCTATCTTAAAACTAATGGAATTATGATCACTGGTCCCAAAGTGATCCCTCACTAACACTTCTGTCACCTGCCCTTCCTTATTTCCCAAGAGGAGGTCAAGTACATTAAACACAAAAGTGCATTAAACACAGAGTACATTAAACACAGAGTACATTAAATACAGAGTACATTAAAATATGAGTACATTAAAATCTGAGTACATTAAACACAGAGTACATTAAAATATGAGTACATTAAACACAGAGTACATTAAACACAGAGTACATTAAACGCAGAGTACATTAAATACAGAGTACATTAAAATATGAGTACATTAAACACAGAGTACATTAAACGCAGAGTACATTAAACACAAAAGTGCATTAAATACAGAGTACATTAAACACAAAATACATTAAATACAGAGTACATTAAAAGAAGAGTACATTAAACACAGAGTACATTAAACGCAGAGTACATTAAATACAGAGTACATTAAAATATGAGTACATTAAAATATGAGTACATTAAACATAGAGTACATTAAAAGAAGAGTACATTAAACACAGAGTACATTAAATACAGAGTACATTAAAATATGAGTACATTAAACACCGAGTACATTAAACACAGAGTAGATTAAATACAGAGTACATTAAAATATGAGTACATTAAAATATGAGTACATTAAACACAGTGTACATTAAAAGAAGACTACG
Organism: Heptranchias perlo; assembly: GCF_035084215.1. Lineage (NCBI taxonomy): Eukaryota > Metazoa > Chordata > Chondrichthyes > Hexanchiformes > Hexanchidae > Heptranchias > Heptranchias perlo. The sequence goes on from NC_090328.1 coordinate 4,392,399, forward strand.
TTAAACACAGAGTACATTAAAAGCAGAGTACATTAAACACAGAGTACGTTAAAAGAAGAGTACATTAAACAGAGTACATTAAAAGAGTACATTAAACACAGAGTACATTAAAAGAAGAGTACATTAAACACAGACTACATTAAAAGAGTACATTAAACACAGAGTACATTAAACACAGAGTACATTAAAAGAAGAGTACATTAAATACAGAGTACATTAAAAGAGTACATTAAACACAGAGTACATTAAACACAGAGTACATTAAAAGAGTACATTAAATACAGAGTACATTAAACACCGAGTACATTGAAAGCAGAGTACATTAAACACAGAGTGCATTAAAAGAAGAGTACATTAAACACAGAGTACATTAAACACAGAGTACATTAAACACAGAGTACATTAAATACAGAGTACATTAAACACCGAGTACATTGAAAGCAGAGTACATTAAACACAGAGTGCATTAAAAGAAGAGTACATTAAACACAGAGTACATTAAACACAAAAGTGCATTAAACACAGAGTAGATTAAATACAGAGTACATTAAAATATGAGTACATTAAAATATGAGTACATTAAACACAGTGTACATTAAAAGAAGACTACGTTAAACACAGAGTACATTAAAAGCAGAGTACATTAAACACAGAGTACGTTAAAAGAAGAGTACATTAAACAGAGTACATTAAAAGAATACATTAAACACAGAGTACATTAAACACAGAGTACATTAAAATATGAGTACATTAAACACAGAGTACATTAAACACAGTGTACATTAAAAGAAGACTACATTAAACATAGAGTACATTAAACGTGGAGTACATTAAACACAAAATACATTAAATACAGAGTACATTAAACACAAAATACATTAAATACAGAGTACATTAAACACAGAGTACATTAAATACAGAGTGCATTAAACACAGAGTACACTAAAAGAAGAGTACATTAAACGCAGAGTACATTAAACGCAGAGTATATTAAAAGCAGAGTACATTAAACACAGATACATTAAACACAGAGTACATTAAAAGAAGAGTACATTAAACACAGAAACATTAAATACAGAGTGCATTAAACACAGAGTACATTAAACACAAAAGTGCATTAAACACAGAGTACATTAAAAGAAGAGTACATTAAACACAGAGTACATTGAACACAGAGTACATTAAACGCAGAGTACATTAAATACAGAGTACATTAAAATATGAGTACATTAAACGCAGAGTACATTAAAAGAAGTCTACGTTAAACACAGAGTACATTAAACACAGAGTACATTAAACACAAAATACATTAAATACAGAGTACATTAAACACAAAATACATTAAATACAGAGTACATTAAACACAAAATACATTAAATACAGAGTACATTAAACACAGAGTACATTAAATACAGAGTGCATTAAACACAGAGTACATTAAACGCAGAGTATATTAAAAGCAGAATACATTAAACACAGAGTAAATTAAAAGCAGAGTACATTGAACACAGAGTACATTAAAAGAGTACATTAAAAGAAGAGTACATTAAACACAGATACATTAAACACAGAGTACATTAAATGAAGAGTACATTAAAGACAGAGTACATTAAAAGAGTACATTAAAAGAAGAGTACATTAAACACAGATACATTAAACACAGAGTACATTAAAAGAAGAGTACATTAAACCCAGATGCATTAAAAGCAGAGTACATTAAATGAAGAGTACATTAAACACAGATACATTAAACACAGAGTACATAAACACAGAGTACATTAAAATATGAGTACATTAAACACAGAGTACTTTAAACACAGAGTGCATTAAACACAGTGTAAATTAAACACAGAGTACATTAAATATAGAATACTTTAAACACAGAGTACATTAAATGCAGAGTACATTAAAGGCAGTGTAAATTAAACGCAGAGTACATTAAACGCAGAGTACATTAAATACAGAGTACATTAAATACAGAGTACATTAAACGCAGAGTGCATTAAACACAGTGTACATTAAACACAGAGTACATTAAATATAGAGTACTTTAAACACAGAGTACATTAAAATATGAGTACATTAAACACAGAGTACATTAAATATAGAGTACTTTAAACACAGAGTACATTAAATATAGAGTACTTTAAACACAGAGTGCATTAAACACAGTGTACATTAAATACAGAGTACATTAAATGCAGAGTACATTAAATGCAGAGTACATTAAAGGCAGTGTAAATTAAACGCAGAGTACATTAAATGCAGAGTACATTAAACACAGAGTACATTAAACGCAGAGTACATTAAATGCAGAGTACATTAAATACAGAGTACATTAAACACAGAGTACATTAAATGCAGAGTACATTAAATACAGAGTACATTAAACGCAGAGTACATTAAATACAGAGTACATTAAACGCAGAGTACATTAAATACAGAGTACATTAAATACAGAGTACATTAAATACAGAGTACATTAAATACAGAGTACATTAAACGCAGAGTACATTAAATACAGAGTACATTAAACGCAGAGTACATTAAATACAGAGTACATTAAATACAGAGTACATTAAACACAGAGTACATTAAACGCAGAGTACATTAAATACAGAGTACATTAAATGCAGAGTACATTAAACACAGAGTACATTAAATACAGAGTACATTAAACGCAGAGTACATTAAACACAGAGTACATTAAATACAGAGTGCATTAAACACAGAGTACATTAAACGCAGAGTACATTAAATACAGAGTGCATTAAACACAGAGTACATTAAATGCAGAGTACATTAAATGCAGAGTACATTAAACACAGAGTACATTAAACGCAGAGTACATTAAATACAGAGTACATTAAACGCAGAGTACATTAAATACAGAGTACATTAAACGCAGAGTACATTAAATACAGAGTACATTAAACACAGAGTACATTAAACACAGAGTACATTAAACACAAAATACATTAAATACAGAGTACATTAAACACAAAATACATTAAATACAGAGTACATTAAACACAAAATACATTAAATACAGAGTACATTAAACACAGAGTACATTAAATACAGAGTGCATTAAACACAGAGTACATTAAACGCAGAGTATATTAAAAGCAGAATACATTAAACACAGAGTAAATTAAAAGCAGAGTACATTGAACACAGAGTACATTAAAAGAGTACATTAAAAGAAGAGTACATTAAACACAGATACATTAAACACAGAGTACATTAAATGAAGAGTACATTAAAGACAGAGTACATTAAAAGAGTACATTAAAAGAAGAGTACATTAAACACAGATACATTAAACACAGAGTACATTAAAAGAAGAGTACATTAAACCCAGATGCATTAAAAGCAGAGTACATTAAATGAAGAGTACATTAAACACAGATACATTAAACACAGAGTACATAAACACAGAGTACATTAAAATATGAGTACATTAAACACAGAGTACTTTAAACACAGAGTGCATTAAACACAGTGTAAATTAAACACAGAGTACATTAAATATAGAATACTTTAAACACAGAGTACATTAAATGCAGAGTACATTAAAGGCAGTGTAAATTAAACGCAGAGTACATTAAACGCAGAGTACATTAAATACAGAGTACATTAAATACAGAGTACATTAAACGCAGAGTGCATTAAACACAGTGTACATTAAACACAGAGTACATTAAATATAGAGTACTTTAAACACAGAGTACATTAAAATATGAGTACATTAAACACAGAGTACATTAAATATAGAGTACTTTAAACACAGAGTACATTAAATATAGAGTACTTTAAACACAGAGTGCATTAAACACAGTGTACATTAAATACAGAGTACATTAAATGCAGAGTACATTAAATGCAGAGTACATTAAAGGCAGTGTAAATTAAACGCAGAGTACATTAAATGCAGAGTACATTAAACACAGAGTACATTAAACGCAGAGTACATTAAATGCAGAGTACATTAAATACAGAGTACATTAAACACAGAGTACATTAAATGCAGAGTACATTAAATACAGAGTACATTAAACGCAGAGTACATTAAATACAGAGTACATTAAACGCAGAGTACATTAAATACAGAGTACATTAAATACAGAGTACATTAAATACAGAGTACATTAAACGCAGAGTACATTAAATACAGAGTACATTAAACGCAGAGTACATTAAATACAGAGTACATTAAATACAGAGTACATTAAACACAGAGTACATTAAACGCAGAGTACATTAAATACAGAGTACATTAAATGCAGAGTACATTAAACACAGAGTACATTAAATACAGAGTACATTAAACGCAGAGTACATTAAACACAGAGTACATTAAATACAGAGTGCATTAAACACAGAGTACATTAAACGCAGAGTACATTAAATACAGAGTGCATTAAACACAGAGTACATTAAATGCAGAGTACATTAAATGCAGAGTACATTAAACACAGAGTACATTAAACGCAGAGTACATTAAATACAGAGTACATTAAACGCAGAGTACATTAAATACAGAGTACATTAAACGCAGAGTACATTAAATACAGAGTACATTAAACACAGAGTACATTAAATACAGAGTACATTAAACACAGAGTACATTAAATACAGAGTACATTAAACACAGAGTACATTAAACGCAGAGTACATTAAATACAGAGTACATTAAACACAGAGTACATTAAACGCAGAGTACATTAAATACAGAGTACATTAAACACAGAGTACATTAAACGCAGAGTACATTAAATACAGAGTACATTAAACACAGAGTACATTAAACGCAGAGTACATTAAATACAGAGTACATTAAACGCAGAGTACATTAAATACAGAGTACATTAAACACAGAGTACATTAAACGCTGAGTACATTAAATACAGAGTACATTAAATACAGAGTACATTAAACGCAGAGTACATTAAATACAGAGTACATTACATACAGAGTACATTAAACGCAGAGTACATTAAACACAGAGTACATTAAACACAGAGTACATTAAATACAGAGTACATTAAACAGTTTCTCGACCTTTGAAATCTCCTCCTTGCTGTTGCTGAGATCACCATCTAGAGGTAGAACAGATGCTGGTTAAACCAGCTGTGTGTTGCACAGTCCTGCAGCAGCCTCTGCTGGATATGGGTTTAATTGCTCTGAAGGCTCCTCCAGTGTTACTTGCTCAGTCCTAACTGCTATTACTGTAGAGTTTGTACATATTATTGTATGTACGTGTGTGTGTTTCTTTATGTATGTGTTACTGTTTGTACATGTTCCTGTGTGTTCGTGTTGCTGTGTGTACGTGTTACTATTTGTACGTTACTATGTGTACATGTTCCTGTGTGTTCGTGTTACTGTGAGTACGTGTGATTGTGTGTATGTGTGTTTGTGTGTGAATCCCATTGATACAGGGTTCATCTGTATAAAATAGGCCTATGAGAATCCAGAGTCATCAGTCTAACCTTCTAATCTACTCGGGGTACAGTCCCATTGGTGCTGACTCTCACTGGGGTATAGTCCCTGGGGTGCTGACTCTCACTGGGGTACAGTCCCATGGTGCTGACTCTCACTGGGGTACAGTCCCTGGGGTGCTGACTCTCACTGGGGTACAGTCCCATGGGTGCCGACTCTCACTGGGGTACAGTCCCATGGGTGCTGACTCTCACTGGGGTACAGTCCCCTGGGTGCTGACTTTCACTGGGGTACAGTCCCTGGGGTGCTGACTCTCACTGGGGTACAGTCCCATGGGTGCTGACTCTCACTGGGGTACAGTCCCATGGGTTCTGACTCTCACTGGGGTACAGTCCCTGGGGTGCTGACTTTCACTGGGGTACAGTCCCTGGGGTGCTGACTCTCACAAGGGTACAGTCCCATGGGTGCTGACTCTCACTGGGGTACAGTCCTTGGGGTGCTGACTCTCACTGGGGTACAGCCCCTGGGGTGCTGACTCTCACTGGGGTACAGTCCCTGGGGTGCTGACTCTCACTGGGGTACAGTCCCCTGGGGTGCTGACTCTCACTGGGGTACAGTCCCTGGGGTGCTGACTCTCACTGGGGTACAGTCCTTGGAGTGCTGACTCTCACTGGGGTACAGTCCCCTGGGGTGCTGACTCTCACTGGGGTACAGTCCCCTGGGGTGCTGACTCTCACTGGGGTACAGCCCCTGGGGTGCTGACTCTCTCTGGGGTACAGTCTCTGGGGTTCTGACTCTCATTGGGGTACAGTCCCATGGGTGCTGACTCTCACTGGGGTACAGTCCCTGGGGTGCTGACTCTCATTGGGGTACAGTCCCCTGGGTGCTGACTCTCACTGGGAGTACAGTCCCCTGGGGTGCTGACTCTCACTGGGGTACAGTCCCCTGGGGTGCTGACTCTCACTGGGGTACAGTCCCTGGGGTGCTGACTCTCACTGGGGTACAGTCCCTGGGGTGCTGACTCTCACTGGGGTACAGTCCCTGCGGTGCTGACTCTCACTAGGGTACAGTCCCATGGGTGCTGACTCTCACTGGGGTACAGTCCTTGGGGTGCTGACTCTCACTGGGGTACAGTCCCCTGGGGTGCTAACTCTCACTGGGGTACAGTCCCTGGGGTACTGACTCTCACTGGGGTACAGTCCCATGGGTGCTGACTCTCACTGGGGTACAGTCCCATGGGTGCTGACTCTCACTGGGGTACAGTCCCATGGGTGCTGACTCTCACTGGGGTACAGTCCTTGGGGTGCTGACTCTCACTGGGGTACAGTCCCCTGGGGTGCTGACTCTCATTGGGGTACAGTCCCATGGGTGCTGACTCTCACTGGGGTACAGTCCCTGGGGTGCTGACTCTCACTGGGGTACAGCCCCTGGGGTGCTGACTCTCACTGGGGTACAGTCCCCTGGGTGCTGACTCTCACTGGGGTACAGTCCCATGGGTGCTGACTCTCACTGGGGTACAGTCCTTGGGGTGCTGACTCTCACTGGGGTACAGTCCCCTGGGGTGCTGACTCTCACTGGGGTACAGTCCCTGGGGTGCTGACTCTCACTGGGAGTACAGTCCCAATGAGAGTATGAAAACATAAAATTACAAAGCGATATTGATAGATTAGGTGAATAGGCAAAACTGTGGCAAATGGAATTCAATGTAGACAAATGTGAGGTCATCCACTTTGGATCAAAAAAGGATAGAACAGGGTACTTTCTAAATGGTAAAAAGTTAAAAACAGTGGATGTCCAAAGGGACTTAGGGGTTCAGGTACATAGATCATTGAAGTGTCATGAACAGGTGCAGAAAATAATCAATAAGGCTAATGGAATGCTGGCCTTCATATCTAGAGGACTGGAGTACAAGGGGGCAGAAGTTATGCTGCAGCTATACAAAACCCTGGTTAGACCGCACCTGGAGTACTGTGAGCAGTTCTGGGCACCGCACCTTCGGAAGGACATATTGGCCTTGGAGGGAGTGCAGCATAGGTTTACTAGAATGATACCCGGACTTCAAGGGTTAAGTTACGAGAAGAGATTACACAAATTGGGGTTGTATTCTCTGGAGTTTCAAAGGTTAAGGGGTGATCTGATCGAAGTTTATAAGATATTAAGGGGAACGGATAGGGTGGATAGAGAGAAACTATTTCCGCTGGTTGGGGATTTTAGGAGTAGGGGGCACAGTCTAAAAATTAGAGCCAGACCTTTCAGGAGCGAGATTAGAAAACATTTCTACACACAAAGTGTTGTAGAAGTTTGGAACTCTCTTCCGCAAATGGCAATTGATACTAGCTCAATTGCTAAATTTAAATGTGAGATAGATAGCTTTTTGGCAACCAAAGGTATTAAGGGATATGGGCCAAAGGCAGGTATATGGAGTTAGATCACAGATCAGCCATGATCTTATCAAATGGTGGAGCAGGCACGAGGGGCTGAATGGCCTACTCCTGTTCCTATGTTCCTATGTACAGTCCCTGGGGTGCTCTCTCTCACTGGGGTACAGTCCCTGGGGTGCTGACTCTCACTGGGGTACAGTCCCCTGGGTGCTGACTCTCACTTGGGTACAGTCCCTGGGGTGCTGACGCTCACTGGGGTACAGTCCCTGGGGTGCTGACTCTCACTGGGGTACAGTCCCCTGGGTGCTGACTCTCACTGGGGTACAGTCCCTGGGGTGCTGACGCTCACTGGGGTACAGTCCCTGGGGTGCTGACGCTCACTGTGAGTACAGTCCCCTGGGTGCTGACTCTGACTGGGAGTACAGTCCCCTGGGGTGCTGACTCTCACTGGGGTACAGTCCCCTGGGTGCTGACTCTCACTGGGAGTACAGTCCCTGGGGTGCTGACTCTCACTGGGGTACAGTCCCCTGGGTGCTGACTCTCACTGGGGTACAGTCCCAGGGGTGCTGACTCTCACTGGGGTACAGTCCCTGCGGTGCTGACTCTCACTGGGATTACAGTGCCTGGGGTGCTGACGCTCACTGGAGTACAGACCCCTGGGTGCTGACGCTCACTGGAGTACAGTCCCTGGGGTGCTGACTCTCACTGGGAGTACAGTCCCCTGGGTGCTGACTCTCACTGGGAGTACAGTCCCCTGGGGTGCTGACTCTCTCCGGGGTACAGTCCCCTGGGTGCTGACTCTCACTGGGAGTACAGTCCCCTGGGGTGCTGACTCTCACTGGGAGTACAGTCCCCTGGGGTTTTGACTCTCACTGGGGTACAGTCCCCTGGGTTCTGACTCTCACTGGGAGTACAGTCCCCTGGGTGCTGACTCTCACTGGGAGTACAGTCCCCTGGGTGCTGACTCTCACTGGGGTACAGTCCCCTGGGTTCTGACTCTCACTGGGGTACAGTCCCCTGGGTGCTGACTCTCACTGGGGTACAGTCCCCTGGGTGCTGACTCTCACTGGGAGTACAGTCCCCTGGGTGCTGACTCTCACTGGGAGTACAGTCCCCTGGGTGCTGACTCTCACTGGGGTACAGTCCCCTGGGTGCTGACTCTCACTGGGCGTACAGTCCCTTGGGTGCTGACTCTCACTGGGAGTACAGTCCCCTGGGTGCTGAATCTCACTGGGGTACAGTCCCCTGGGTGCTGACTCTCACTGGGGTACAGTCCCCTGGGTGCTGACTCTCACTGGGGGTACAGTCCCTGTTGTGTTGACTCTCACTGGGGTACAGTCCCTGTTGTGTTGACTCTCACTGGGGTACAGTCCCCTGGGTGCTGACTCTCACTGGGGTACAGTCCCCTGGGTGCTGACTCTCACTGGGGTACAGTCCCCTGGGTGCTGACTCTCACTGGAGGTACAGTCCCTGTTGTGTTGACTCTCACTGGGGGTACAGTCCCCTGGGTGCTGACTCTCACTGGGGGTACAGTCCCTGTTGTGTTGACTCTCACTGGGGTACAGTCCCTGTTGTGTTGACTCTCACTGGGGGTACAGTCCCCTGGGGTGCTGACTCTCACTGGGGTACAGTCCCTGTTGTGTTGACTCTCACTGGGGTACAGTCCCTGTTGTGTTGACTCTCACTGGGGTACAGTCCCCTGGGTGCTGACTCTCACTGGGGTACAGTCCCTGTTGTGCTGACTCTCACTGGGGTACAGTCCCTGTTGTGTTGACTCTCACTGGGGGTACAGTCCCCTGGGGTGCTGACTCTCACTGGGCGTACAGTCTCCTGGGGTGCTGACTCTCACTGGGGTACAGTCCCCTGGGTGCTGACTCTCACTGGGGTACAGTCCCTGTTGTGTTGACTCTCACTGGGGTACAGTCCCTGTTGTGTTGACTCTCACTGGGGTACAGTCCCTGTTGTGTTGACTCTCACTGGGGGTACAGTCCCCTGGGGTGCTGACTCTCACTGGGCGTACCATCCAGATCAGTTCAGTTGATCGGTGCCCTCTGCCAATGGACTGAGAATCCACTCCCTCCACTCCTGGCCACTGTGGCTGCAGTGCGTACCATCTACAGGATGAACTGCAGCAACTCAGTTCGACAGCACCGTCCTCCCCTGTGACCTCCACCACCGAGAAGGACAAGAGCAGCAATGAACCTTTGTTGTCGCTGGGTCAATATTCTGGAACTCCCCCCACCTAACAGCACCGTGGGAGAACCTTCACCACACGGACTGCAGCGGTTCAAGAAGGCGGCTCACCACCACCTTCTCAAGGGGTAAACTAGGGGACGGGCAATAAATGCCGGCCTCGCCAGCGACGCCCACATCCCCAGAATGAATATTAAGAGCCCCCTCCCCACACAATCACCGAGTGGGTAAATACACTGGCACTGAGCTGTACAGAGTAGGAAGGAGCCAGGTTCAAACCCCTCTCTGTGCTGAGTGTGCCGCTCTCAGGTGGGGTGGCAGTACAAGGCACTGACGTTGACCCCAGTAGCCCAAGGCAAGGTACCGGAAAACCGATCCGGGGAACCCGCCCCTGATAGCCGACCAGTGGCCGCGGCTGGTAAGTGTTCACTTCAGTTTGGCATTGGTTGAGATTAGGCTTGGCCGTGATGGCTCTTACAGTTGAATAGCCTAACAACACTCACTGTCTAGGCTCACACCGCCCTTTGGATGAGACGTCACCGGGTGCCCCGGGGAATGGTCACTATCATTGAACTATCACCTTCAATGAACGAAGGAGTTTGCATCAATATAGCACAGGAGAGACTATAAAGTGGCAAAAACAGACAGAAATAGCAAAATGTTAAGGCACCACACAACGAGGAGAGGTGGGAGTAACTTACAGATAAGTAGGTAGTTTATTGGTTGGTGTTTTTAGTAGTGGTTAGTGGTTTTTTTTAGTGGTTAGACTTTTAGTGTTTTAGTGTCAGCTAAACAGTTAAATTGCCTTAAAGCAAAACAAACAGTTTTAAATAACCGTTAGCCGACATGGCAGGACAGCTGGGGCCCATCGCCTGCACATCCCGGAACTCCAGAGCACTTTGTGTGTCCTGGAAAGCCACATGTGCAGGAAGTGCCGCCAACTGCTCGAGCTCAGAGTTTCTGAGCTTGAGGGGCGGCTGGCGTCACTACAGTGCATACGGGAAGCTGAGAGTTTCGTGGATAGCACGTTTCAGGAGGTGGTCACCCCGCAGCTACAGAGAGTTCAGGAGGGGAGGGAGTGGGTGACCACCAGACAGGCTCGGAGGAACAGGCAGGCAATCGCCAAATCCCCCACCATCAACATCCTGGAGGTCACCATTGACCAGAAACTTAACTGGACCAGCCATATAAATACTGTGGCTACAAGAGCAGGTCAGAGGCTGGGTATTCTGCGGCGAGTGACTCACCTCCTGACTCCACAAAGCCTTTCCACCATCTACAAGGCACAAGTCAGGAATGCGATGGAATACTCTCCACTTGCTTGGATGAGTGCAGCTTCAACAACACTCAAGAAAGTCGACACCATCCAGGACAAAGCAGCCCGCTTGATTGGCACCCCATCCACCACCCTAAACATTCACTCCCTTCACCACCGGCGCACTGTGGCTGCAGTGTGTACCATCCACAGGATGCACTGCAGCAACTCGCCAAGGCTTCTTCGACAGCACCTCCTGAACCCGCGACCTCTACCACCTAGAAGGACAAGGGCAGCAGGCACATGGGATCAACACCACCTGCACGTTCCCCTCCAAGTCACACACCATCCCGACTTGGAAATATATCGCCGTTCCTTCATCATCGCTGGGTCAAAATCCTGGAACTCCCTTCCTAACAGCACTGTGGGAGAACCGTCACCACACGGACTGCAGTGGTTCAAGAAGGCGGCTCACCACCACCTTCTCAAGGGCAATTAGGGATGGGCAATAAATGCCGGCCTCGCCAGCGACGCCCACATCCCACGAACGAATAAAAAAAATGCAGGTGTCCCCTGGGAGTGCGGCACTCACAAACTGGTCTTTGGTGTTGAATACCAGTGAGAGTGCTGAAACCTCGGGGGAGGGCAGTCAGGAGCAAATCCACGGCACCGTGGGAGACTCGGCTGCACAGGGGGGGCTAAAGAAATGCAGTTGTTATCGGGGATTCGATAGTCAGGGGGATAGACAGGGGTCTCTGCAACTGCTGAGGTGTGTCCGCATGGTGTGTTGGTGTGCATAGTGCCAGGGTAAAGGACATCACTGAGAGGGGGCAGAACATTCTGACGGGGGAAAGGGAATAGCCAGAAGTTGTGGTCCATGTGGGAACCAATGACATAGGAAGGAAAAGGGTCGGGGTCCTGCAGTCAGAGTTTCAGGAGCTAGGGAGGATGTTAAAAAGCAGGAGATCAAAGGTAGTAATCTCTGGATTACTCCCAGTGCCACGTGCTGGTGAGCATAGGAATAGTGGGATAAGACAGGTTAATGTGTGGCTGGAGAAATGGTGCAGGAGGGAGGGCTTCAGATTCCTGGGGCATTGGGACCAGTTCTGGGGCAGGAGGGATCTGTTCAAGATGGACAGGCTGCACCTCAACAGAGCTGGGACCAATGTCCTCCTGGGGAGGTTAACTAGTGCTATGGGGGAGGGTTTAAACTAATTTGGCAGGGGGATGGGTCATGGATGAAACATTGGAGAGGAGAAACAAGGTGCACAGAGGACTGGGAGGGACAAATAGCACTAGAATAAAGAATAGTTCAGAAATAGGAGGGATCAGACAGGGGGCAAATGTGAGGCAGATTAAGATGGGTTTGGAGTGCATGTGGGTAAATGCACGGAGTGTGGTAAATAAAGTCGGTGAGCTGCAGACACAAGTCACCACATGGGACTATGATTTAATGGTAATAACAGAGACCCCGCTCAAAGAAGGGGGGGATTGGGAACTTAATATTCCTGGCTACAAGGTATTCAGGAAAGATAGGGAAGGAAAGAAAGAGGGAGGGGTGGTTGCAGTATTGATCAAAGTATCTGTTATAGCTCTGGAAAGGGATGATGTAGTTGAGGGGTCAAAGACAAAACCTATTTGGTTAGAAGTAAGGAACAATAGAGGAGCGATTACACTACTGGGTGTGTACTGTAGGCCACCAAATAGTGGGAAGGAGATAGAGCAGCAAATTTGCAGGCAAATTATAGAAAGATGCAAGAACTATAGAGTAGTGATAATGGGGGACTTCAATTATCCCAATACAGACTGGGACAGTAACAGTGTAAAGGGCAAAGAGGGGGAGGAATTCCTGAAATGTGTACAAGAGAACTTTCTGGAATAGTGTGTTTCCAGCCCAAGAAGATGGAAGCAGTGCTGGATCTAGTTCTGAGGAATGAAATGGGGCAGGTGGAGCATGTTTCAGTGGGGGAGCATTTAGGGAACAGTGATCATAATATCATCAGGTTTAGAATAGTTATGGAAAAGGACAAGGAACAATCGAATGTGAAAACACTTAACTGGAGGAGGGCTAATTTCAGTGAGTTAAAAATGGACCTTGCCCAGGTGGATTGGAATCAAAAATTGTCAGACAAAACAGTAATTGAACAATGGGAGGCCTTCAAGGAGGAGATGGTCCGGGTGCAGAGTGGACACATCCCTATGTGGGGGGAAAGGAAGGGCATCCAAGGTTAGAGCTCTCGGGATGACTAAAGATATAGAGATTAAAATGAAACAGAAAAAGGAGGCTTATGACAAATGTAAGACTCATAATACAGTAGAGAACCAGGCTGAATACAGAAAGTACAGAGGAGATCTAAAAAAGGGAATAAGAAGGGCAAAGAGTATGAGAATAGATTAGCGACTAACATAAAAGGGAACCCAAAAGGCTTTTATAAACATATAAATAGTAAAAGGGCAGTCAAAGGAAGCGTGGGACTGATTAGGGACAAAAAAGGAGATCTTTTTATGGAGGCAGAGGGCGTGGCTGAGGTACTAAATGAATACTTTGCATCGGCCTTCACTAGAGAAGAGGATGTTGCCATTGTAGCAGTAAAGGAGGAGGTAGCGATATTGGATAGGATAAAAATAGATAAAGAGGAGGTACTTAAAAGGTTGGCAGTACTCAAAGTAGAAAAGTCGCCCGGTCCGGATGGGATGCATCCTCGGTTACTGAGGGAGGAAAGGGTGGAAATTGCAGAAGCTCTGGCCACAATCTTCCAATCCTCCTTAGATATGGTTGTCAGAGGACTGGAGGATTGCAAATGTTACACCCCTGTTCAAAAAAGGGGAGAGGGATAAACCCGGCAACTACAGGCCAGTCAGCATAATGTCGGTGGTGAGGAAACTTTTAGAGACAATAATCCAGGACAAAATTAATTGGCACTAGGAAAAGCATGGGCTAATAAATAAAAGTCAGCATGGATTTGTTAAAGGAAAATTGTGTTTGACTAACTTGATTGAGTTCTTTGATGAAGTAACGGAGAGGGTTGGTGAGGGTAGTGCGGTTGATGTTGTGTATATGGACTTTCAAAAGGCATTTGATAAAGAACCACATAATAGACTTGTTAGCAAAATTAAAGCCCATGGGATTAAAGGGACAGCGGCAGCATGGATATGAAATTAGCTAAGGGACAGAAAGCAGAGAGTAGTGGTGAATGGTTGTTTTTCAGACTGGAGGGAAGTATACAGTGGTGTTCCCCAGGGGTCGGTATTTGGACCACTGCTCTTTTTGATATATATTAATGACCTAGATCTAGGTATACAGGGTATTATTTCAAAGTTTGCAGATCACATGGAACTCGGAAATATAGTAAACAACGTGGAGGATAGGAACAGATTTCAGGGGGACAGAGAAAGACTGGTGAAATGGGCAGACACATGGCAGATGAAATTTAATGTAGAGAAGTGTGAAGTGATACATTTTGGTAGGAAGAATGAGGAGAGGCAATATAAACTAACTGGTACAATTTTAAAGAGGGTACAGGAACAGAGAGACCTGGGGGTGGATGTACTCAAATCTTTGAAGGTGGCAGGACAAGTTGAGGAGGCTGTTAAAAAAGCATATGGGATCCTGGGCTTTATTAATAGAGGCATAGAGTACAAAAGCAAGGAAGTTATGCTAAACCTTTATAAAACACTGGTTAGGCCTCAGCTGGAGTATTGTGTTCAATTCTGGGTGCCACACTTTAGAAAGGATGTCAAGGCCTTAGAGAGGGTACAGAGGAGATTTACTAGAATGGTACCAGGGATGAGGGACTTCAGTTATGTGGAGAGACTGGAGAAGCTGGGGTTGTTCTCCTTAGAGCAGAGAAGGTTAAGGGGAGATTTGATAGAGGTGTTCAAAATCATGAACAGTTTTGATAAAGTAAATAAGGAGAAACTGTTTCCAGTGGCAGGAGGGTCGGTAACCAGAGGACACAGATTTAAGGTGATCGGCAAAAGAACCAGAGGGGACATGAGGAAACATTTTTTTATGCAGCGAGTTGTGATGATCTGGAACGCTCTGCCTGAAAGGGCGGTGGAAGCAGATTCAATAATAACTTTCAAAAGGGAATTGGATAAATACTTGAAGGGAAGAAATTTGCAGGGGCTATGGGGAAAGAGCAGGGGAGAAATGGGACTAATTGGACAGCTCTTTCAAAGAGTCGGCACAGGCAGGATGGACTGAATGGCCTCTTTCTATGCTGTAACGTACTATGATACTATTATCACATACTAAGAACGTCTCATAAAACGTTACAACTAATGGTATCTTTTTAAAGGTGCAGTCACTGTAGGCCAATCTAGCAGCCATTTTGTTTACAGGATGTGATAAGATTCTATATAAATGTAAGGTCAGCAAATGAACACATGAGCTGATAATCTGTTTTTAGGTGTTGGTTGAGGGAGGAATGTTGGCCAAGAGGACTGCTCTTCAAATGTGATCTTTTACGTCCACCTGAGAGGGCAGACGGGACCTCGGTTCAACATCTCGTCCAAAAGACGGCACCTCCTGAATCTACTGACAGAGGGGTGTAAATTCAATATGGGCTGCAGCGCAAAGTGGAAGATAGTGAACCGGCAGGCCGTGTTTCACTCTGGCAAACCGGACAGAGTGCAATGCGGTGTGGTGTTGCCTGTTTAGAGGCATCAGCCGTGGTTCAGTGGTCGCACTCTTGCCTCTGAGTCAGACGGTCATAGATCCAAGCCCCAGTCCGGAGACTTGAGCACAAAATCCCAGTGCAGTTCTGAGGGAGTGCTGCACTGTCAGAGGCGCTGCCTTTCGGATGAGACGTTAAACTGTTAATCTTGCTGTGTATAAATTGGCTGCCGTGTTTCCTACATTGCAACAGTGACAACTCTTCAAAAAGTACTTAATTGGGTGCAAAGTGTTTTGGGACGTCCTGAGGGAGTGAAAGGCTCTATAGAAATGCAAGTCTTTCTTTCTAGAGCTGCTGCTTGAGATAAATTTATATCCCAAAGTGTTTAGATTTCAACAGACTGGTGCTCTCTGCAGATCTGCTTTGTGATATTGTTGGGGAGATTTAGCTGTTAGTGAGTACGAAACAGCTTTGAGGAACATTTCAGTGATTGCAAAATGTTTTGTTGGTCAGGGGAATGCCTGGAGGCTTCAAACAGCTGTTTCCCACACATGTTTTATTGTTGTAAACAATTTTACAACACCAAGTTATAGTCCAGCAATTTTATTTTAAATTCACAAGCTTTCGGAGGCTTCCCCCTTCGTCAGGTGAACGATGTGAAAATCGTTCACCTGACGAAGGGGGAAGCCTCCGAAAGCTTGTGAATTTAAAATAAAATTGCTGGACTATAACTTGGTGTTGTAAAATTGTTTACAATTGTCAACCCCAGTCCATCACCGGCATCTCCACATCATGTTTTATTGTGAAGGAGCCAGCTGTTGCAGATCCAGTCAAGAATGCAGATATCAGGTAAATCTCCCACGTGCCGAACCTGCCAATAGTTTCCTGGTTCCTGATAGGCATTCCTGGACGTTGCAGGGCGCTTAAGTTTCTTTTTCTCTGAGGTTATATGACACGGGAAAATTCAGTGACACTGCGCTCCCAGAAGGGAAGTCACGCTCAAAGTGAGAGCGGGTGAGAGGTCCAGAATGTTGTCGCAGCAATATCTCCGAAAAATCAGGTTTACGTTAGGAAGGGTATCAAGGGATATGGATCAAAGACAGATGCAGCTGGAGGGCTTAATGTTGACTGGTTCTCGCCCCCGTTTAGCGTGGACCTGCGTTGCAGAGCAGGAGACCCCCATCCCCAACCACCCCTCCCCCCCCCCCACCAGCTCACGTGATACATTTTATCAAATACATTTATCATCTGGAACTTCAATGGAAAATTTGGGACTCGGTGGGAAAATTGATGGTCAAGGCGATGAGGTTTTGATCGTCAAGGTGATGACCCCCTGGTACGGGGTCAGGGAGTGAGGTAGGGTCTCCAGAGGTGGAAAAAAGGATATTTTTGGTGAAGGGCTAGATGTGGAGTTGAAAGGTCGACTCAAGAGCTGAACGAGGTGACACATCATCAGGGTTGACCTGAGCAGGTTGGTGGAATCAGACCTAGAGGCTCAGCAATGCTGGGCAGGACGGCTTCAGTTTTGCCAAAGTCAAGGTGCATTTATTCATGGGATGTGGGCACTAGTGGCAAGGCAATGTTTATCACCCATCCCTTATTGTCCTGAGGTAAAGGCTGAGATGAGTTGGCTGGTTCCCTTCACCAAAGAACTTTAGTAAACCAGTTGGGTTTTTACAGCAATGGACAGATTTCATAGTCATTGTATTTGGTGCCTGGCCATAAATGACCATGACTTACCAAATTCAGTTTCCCAACTTATCATGAAGGAGATTTGAACTCGCAACCGCTGGATTACTAGTCCAGTACCATAACCACCAGGTCACCGTATCCACACGGGGGGGCCTCAACTAATCGAAGATCTGACATTGGACAGGCAGCCAAAAGCAACAGCCTTGGGGTCGATATCAATGGCAAAGAGTTAGAGTTTGGTGTCACAGCACACATACTAAAGCTGACTCGATATTTGTGAATGCTGATACTGAGGAACAGCAACAGATGATGAACAGGATGGAACTGAGACTGGAGCCCTGTGGCACACTGAGGGTGATGGTGTGAGGACAGGTAGGATTGGGCCATAGAGGATGAGATGGGAGTGGTTGATGGTGGTGAAGGCAGCAGGGAGGTGGACAAGGACAAGGAGGATTGGTGAGTCACACAGCCTGACTTTCATCAGGGTGACCTGCTGACCTGTTTTTAAATTTCTCATCCTTGTGTTCAATTCCCTCCATGGCCTCTCCCCTCCCTATCTCTGTAACTGCCGATATCTCTGCGCTCCTCCAACCCTGGACTCTTACGCATCCCCCACTTCCTTCGCTCCACCATTGGCGGCCGTGCCTTCAGCTGCCTAGGTCCTAGGCTCTGGAATTCCCTCCCTAGACCTTTCCGCCTCTCAACCTCTCTCTCCTCCTTTAAGATGCTTCTTAAAACCTCTTTGTCACCTGTCCAATTATCTCCTTATAGAAACACAGAAAAATTTACGACACAGAAGGAGGCCATTCGGCCCGTCATGTCTGTGCCGGTCGAAAACGAGCCATCCAGCTCAATCCCACTTTCCAGCTCTTGGTCCGTAGCCCTGTAGGTTACGGCACTTCCAGTGCACATCCAAGTACTTTTTTAAATGAGTTGAGGGTTTCTGCCTCTACCACCCTTTCAGGCAGTGAGTTCCAGACCCCCACCACCCTCTGGGTGAAAAAAAATTTCCTCAGCTCCCCTCTAATCCTTCTACCAATTACTTTAAATCTATGCCCCCTGGTTATTGACCTCTCTGCTAAGGGAAATAGGTCCTTCCTATCCACTCTATCTAGGCCCCTCATAATTTTATACACCTCTATTAAATCTCCCCTCAGCCTCCTCTGTTCCGAAGAAGACAGCCCCAGCCTATCCAATCTTTCCTCATAGCTAAAATTCTCCAGTCCTGGCAACATCCTCGTAAATCTCCTCTGTACCCTCTCTAGTGCAATCACATCCTTCCTATAATGTGGTGACCAGAACTGTGCGCAGTACTCAAGCTGTGGCCTAACTAGTGTTTTATACAGTTCCAGCATAACCTCCCTCTTCCGCTAATAAAGGAAAGTATCCCGTTTGCCTTCTTAACCACCTTATCTGCCTGTCCTGTTACCTTCAGGGATCTGTGGACATGCACTCCAAGGTCCCTTTGTTCCTCTGCATCTCTCAGTATCCTCCCATTTATTGTGTATTCTCTTGCCTTGTTTGCCCTCCCCAAATGCATTACCTCACACTTCTCCAGATTGAATTCCATTTGCCACTTTTCTGCCCACCTGACCAGTCCATTGATATCTTCCTGAAGTCTACAGCTTTCCTCCTCATTATCAACCACACGGCCAATTTTTGTCTGATTACACTCCTGTGATGCGCCTTGGGATGTTTTACTACGTTAAAGGCGCTATATAAATGCAAGTTGTTGTTGTTGGCAAATTGATTGGAGAAACTCAGCACAGGTAGTAGTGAGAGAGTGTGAGTGAGCGAGTGTGAGAGAGTGTGAGTGAGAGAGAATGAGAGATTGTGAGTAAGAGAGTGAGTGAGTGAGAGAGTGAGAGAGAGAATGCGAGAGTGTGAGTGAGAGAGTGAGAGAGAGTGAGAGATGGCTAGAGATAATCACAGAATCATAGAATCATAATGCTGTAGTTTGCGAAGCTGGAGAGACTGAGAGTTTTTTTTAAGGAACAAGATAATGCCAGAGTAGGAGCGCTATCTCAGCAAGTCTTTGGCTCAGGACCACACCATGTCATGCATTCACCCACCGTGCCATTGAATGGTTCTCATTTTTCCAGTTTTCTTTGCTGAAAGGTGATGGAAGCAGGGTCCTGGCATACCTCATATAATAATAATATCAGTATTACAGTATGGGTACAGTAGCATAGTGGTTATGTTATTGGACTAGTAATCCAGAGGCCTGGAATCATGAGTTCAAATCCTGCTACAGCAGCTGGGGAAATTTAAATTCAATTAAATAAATAAAATCTAGAATTAAAATACTAGCATCAGTAATGGTGGCCAGGAAACTACCAGATTGTTGTAAAAATCCCTCTTGTTCACTAATGCCCTTTAGGGAAGGAAACCTGCCGTCCTTACCCAGTCTGGCCTATGTGTGACTCCAGACCCACAGCAATGTGGTTGATTCTGAAATGGCCTAGCAAGCCACTCAGTTTATCCCATAAACTACAGCAGTTCAAGAGGTGGCTCACCACCAGCCTTCTCAAGGGCAATTAGGAATGGGCAATAAATGCTGGCCTTGCCAGCGATGCACGCATCCAATGAATAAATATGTATCTGCATTCTTAAAAATCATTTCTTTTGGGGTTTGTGAAGAAATAAGATAATACACAAATCTGCCCAGTGACAGCTATTGCTTTCGGTGGTGGAAACGGGGTAGATCGTCAAAGTGTTTCCCTCCCCCCACTGACATTAATTGCTTTAGCGATTCCCTCTTATGTTTGAAATCTTTAAATGCATGCAAAACTTGCAGATATTTGTCTGACACTCCAAAGTTGTTTCTTGAAACCAAACTATTTGACATACAAGTCAAACGTCAAACGTAAATGGAGGCCACCAACACCAACACTCTTCAACTTAAATAGTAAAATTAATTTAAAAAAAATTATTCATGGGATGTGGGCGTCGCTGGCGAGGCTGGCATTTATTGCCCTTGAGAAGGTGGTGGTGAGCCGCCTTCTTGAACCGCTGCAGTCCGTGTGGTGAAGGTTCTCCCACAGTGCTGTTAGGAAGGGAGTTCCAGGATTCTGACCCAGCGATGAAGGAACGGCGATATATTTCCAAGTTGGGATGGTGTGTGACTTGGAGGGGAACGTGCAGGTGGTGTTGTTCCCATGTGCCTGCTGCCCTTGTCCTTCTAGATGGTAGAGGTCGCTAGTTTGCGAGGTGCTGTCGAAGAAGCCTTGGCGAGTTGCTGCAGTGCATCCTGTGGATGGTGCACACTGCAGCCACAGTGCGCCGGTGGTGAAGGGAGTGAATGTTTAGGGTGGTGGATGGGGTGCCAATCAAGCGGGCTGCTTTGTCCTGGATGGTGTCGAGCTTCTTGAGTATTGTTGGAGCTGCACTCATCCAGGCAAGTGGAGAGTATTCCATCACACTCCTGACTTGTGCCTTGTAGATGGTGGAAAGGCTTTGGGGAGTCAGGAGATGAGTTACTCACTGCATAATTCCCAGCCTCTGACCTGCTCTTGTAGCCACAGTATTTATGTTTCTGGTCAATGGTGATCCCCAGGTGGGGGATACGGCGATGGTAATGCTTTTGAATATCATGGGGAGGTGGTTAGATGCCCTTTTGTTGGAGATGGTCATTGCCTGGCACTGATTCCCATTCAATTTTACTAGGGCTCCTTGGTGCCACACTCGGTCAAATGCTGCCT
This sequence comes from Heptranchias perlo, assembly GCF_035084215.1. Classification (NCBI taxonomy): domain Eukaryota; kingdom Metazoa; phylum Chordata; class Chondrichthyes; order Hexanchiformes; family Hexanchidae; genus Heptranchias; species Heptranchias perlo. The sequence goes on from NC_090328.1 coordinate 4,413,682, forward strand.
TGATGTCAAAGGCAGTCAACTCAAAACTCACCTCAGGAATTCAGCTCTTTTGTCCATGTTTGGACCAAGGCTGTAATTAGGTCTGGAGCTGAGTGGTTCTGGTGGAATCCAAACTGAGCATCGGTGAGCAGGTTGATGGTGAGTAAGATGGACATTGAAGTCCCCCACCCAGAGTACATTCTGTGCCTTTGCTACCCTCAGTGCTTCCTCCAAGTGGTGTTCAACATGGAGGAGGACTGATTCATCAGCTGAAGGAGGGCGGTAGGAGGTTTCCTTGTCCATCTTTGACCTGATGCCATGGGGTCCGGAGTCAATGTTGAGGACTCCCAGGGCCACTCGCTCCTGACTGTATATCACTGTACCGCCACCTCTGGTGGGTCTGTCCTGCCAGTGGGATGGTGATAGAGGGGTCTGGGACGTTGGCTGAAAGGTATGATTCTGTGAGTATGGCTATGTCAGGGTGTTGCTTGACTAGTCTGTGGGACAGCTCGCCCAATTTTGGCACAAGTCGCCAGATGTTAGTGAGGAGGACTTTGCAGGGCGACTGGACTTGGTTTGCCTTTGTCGTGTCCAGTGCCTAGTGGTCTGTCTGTTTTTATTCTTTTTATGACTTTCTGTAGTGAGATTTTACAACTGGGTGTCTTGCTCGGCCATTTCAGAGGGCAATTAAGAATCAACCACATTGCTGTGGGTCTGGAGTCACATATAGGCCAAGACCAGGTAAGGACATTAGTGAACCAGATGGGTTTTTATGACAATCCGGATGTTTTATGGTCACTAGTACTGATTCCAGATTTTATTTAATTAATTGAATTTAAATTCTCCAGCTGCTGTGGCGGGATTTGAACTCATGTCTCTGGATTATTGGTCCAGTTACATAACCACTGTGCTACCGTACCCTAATTTCTGTCTAGTGGGAAATAACTCCTTTGATCCCTTTCATCAGGGTGACCCGCTGACCCACATTGGGCTCCCGGTCCAGCAACGCCTCGATTTAAAAATTCCCATCCTCATGTTCAAATCCCTCCGTGGCCTCGTCCCTCCCCATCTCTGTAACCTCCTTCAGCCCTACAACCCTCCGAGACCTCTGCGCTCCTCCAATTCTTGCCTCTTGCGCATCCCCGATTTTAATCGCTCCACCATTGGCGGCCGTGCTTTCAGCTGCCTGGGCCCTAAGCTCTGGAATTCCCTCCCTAAACCCTCTGTCTCCCTACCTCTCTCTCCTCCTTTAAGACGCTCCTTAAAACCTTCCTCTTCACCTGTCCTAAAATCTCCACGTGTGGCTCAGTGTCAAATTTTGTTTGATAATCGCTCCTGTGAAGGGCCATGGGACGTTTTACTATGTTAAAGGCGCTATATAAATGCAAGTAATGGTAGTAGTAGTAGTAGTAGTAGTAGTAATTGTTGTTGTTGTTGTTGTCGTCGTCGTAGTGACAGTAGTAGTAGTAGTAGTTGTTGTTGTTGTCGTGGCATCTTTGCCTTGCTTTATCAGGTCACTCTTCAGTGGTGTGTACGGTGAGATCCAGACTCCATGCACCCAGAGCAGGACTCTCACTTCATCTATGAACAAGTGCACCAGGAAGTCTGCTCAAGTCTTACTATTGGATGACGTGAGAAATATATTGTGAAGCAAATATTTATCCTCTTGTGGACTGTTTCAGTCTCTGTGTGTTTGTAAGTATTTACAGCACTGGTTTCGTTCTGTAGTCGTCTGCTTCTGTGTAAACATTTTTTCTCGTAAATAAATCCAGCTGTTAGTTTTAGCCTATACCATCTGGTCTGGTCCTTTCCGTCCTTTTGCAGTTGGCAGGAGCAGGTGAGACAAGCAGCCCATGTGTGGGCCTCTGGCACTGTGGAAAGGATAATTGTTGGTGCTGTAGGCAAAGCTATCCCGTTCACAAAATTAATCAGATTGGACGTTTCGGCTCATTAGAGATACCATCTGCTTAGAGAAACTGCCTTTCTGCTTTGAACTGGAACAGAGAGTGGAGAAAGGGATCACAAGTTCCAACAAGGGTATGTTGTATCCAATCCAGATGCCATATTGATTGGACTCTGCGATATTTTAATAGCCTTACATGAGACCACCAGGGGATATTGGCAATAAACCAAAAACCACATTCCATAAGCTTAGGAAGAAGTCCTCCATCCAAAAGCAATTTATATAACAGGTCATAGTTCAATGAGATATTTGTGCACACTGAGCGATGTAAGGTTCTGACTGTACTGAAATATTATTAGTAACTCTTTCAATGAGAGCAAGTTTTCTACACATGTGGTGCCAGATAAGGTTCACTGTCTCTCTCAGACAGACAGACAGACATGAACGCAAATACACTCACACACACACACACACATACACTCTCACACACATTCACACACACATACACTCTCACACACACACACACACACACATACACTCTCACACACATTCACACATACTGCTAGACACACACACTCACACACACATACACTCACACACATAGACACACACACACACACTCACACACATAGACACACACACATACACTCACACACATAGACACACACACACACACTCACACACATAGACACACACACACACTCACACACATAGACACACACACATACACTCACACACATAGACACACACACACATACTGATAGACGCACACACTCACACACACATACACTCTCACACACACACACATACTGATAGACACACACACTCACACACACATACACTCACACACATAGACACACACACACACTCACACACATAGACACACACACACACACACATAGACACACACACACATACTGATAGACGCACACACTCACACACACATACACTCTCACACACACTCACACATACTGACAGACACACACACACACACATACTGATACACTCTCATACACACTCACACATACTGACAGACACACACACACACACACACATACTGATAGACACACACACACATAGACACACACACACATACTGATAGACACACATACTCACACACACACACACACATACTGATAGACACACTCACACATACTGACAGACACACACACACACACACATACTGATAGACACACACACACACACATAGACACACACACATACTGACAGACACACACACACACATACTGATAGACACACACACACACACACACATACTGATAGACACACACACACACACACATACTGATAGACACACACACTCACACACACACACATAGACACACACACACATACTGACAGACACACACACACACACACACTGATAGACACACACACTCACACACACACACACATAGACACACACACACATACTGATAGACACACACACTCACACACACACACACATAGACACACACACACATACTGACAGACACACACACTCACACACACACATACTGACAGACACTCACACACACACACACACACACACATACTGATAGACACACACACTCACACACACACACACATAGACACACACACACATACTGACAGACACACACACTCACACACATACACATACTGACAGACACTCACACACACACACACACACTCACACATACTGATAGACACACACACTCACACACACACACACATACTGATAGACACACACACTCACACACACATACTGATAGACACACACACTCACACACACACACACATACTGATAGACACACACACACACACACACATACTGATAGACACACACACACACACACATACTGATAGACACACACACTCACACACACACACATAGACACACACACACATACTGACAGACACACACACACACACACACTGATAGACACACACACTCACACACACACACACATAGACACACACACACATACTGATAGACACACACACTCACACACACACACACATAGACACACACACACATACTGACAGACACACACACTCACACACACACATACTGACAGACACTCACACACACACACACACACACACACATACTGATAGACACACACACTCACACACACACACACATAGACACACACACACATACTGACAGACACACACACTCACACACACACACATACTGACAGACACTCACACACACTCACACACACTCACACATACTGATAGACACACACACTCACACACACATACTGACAGACACTCACACACACACACACACACACACACACATACTGATAGACACACTCACACACACACACACACATACTGATAGACACACTCACACACACACACTCACACATACTGATAGACACACTCACACACACACACACACATACTGATAGACACACTCACACACACACACTCACACATACTGATAGACACACACACTCACACACACACACACATATTGATAGACACACACACTCACACACACACACACATACTGATAGATGCACACACTCACTCACACACACACTCACACACATAGACACACACGCACATACTGATAGACACACACACTCACACACACACATACTGATAGACACACACACTCACACACACACACACATTCTGATAGATGCACACACTCACTCACACACACACTCACACACATAGACACACACACACATACTGATAGACGCACACACTCACACACACATACACTCTCACACACACACACACACACATACTGATAGACACACACACTCACACTCACATACACACACACTCACACACACACACTCACACTCACATACACACACACTCACACACACACACTCACACTCACATACACACACACTCACACACACACACACACACTCACACACTGATAGACACACACACTCACACTCACATACACACACACTCACACACACACACTCACACTCACATACACACACTCACACACACACACACTCACACACTGATAGACACACACACTCACACTCACATACACACACACTCACACACACACACTCACAGTCACATACACACACACTCACACACATACTCACACTCACATACACACACACTCACGCACTGATAGACACACACACTCACACTCACATACACACACACTCACACACACTCACACACTGATAGACACACACACTGAGACACACATATACTCGTACACATACACACTTACACACAAACACACACACTCAACCATACACAAACACCCTCATATACGTATACACACACGTGAGTGTGTACAGATGCATACACTCACATAGACATACATTCACATACATATGCATTTGCACATACACATACACACACACACACACAAAATCTCATATGTGCACATACTCTCGCACACACATACTTAGATGCAGTCACATATATACACACACTCATATGTATAGTCATACATTCTCATAAACACACACAGATGCACATATACACGGATGCCCACACATACCAACACATGGGTAGACATGTCCATGAGGACCAACACATGTTCACACACACAGTGTTGGGGGGAGTGATGTCGTGGACTGGACCTTTCCTCACCTCCCCCACCCCCTCACAAGTTTCCATCTTTATTTAGAATGGGCTGAAAATGGTGGGGACATGTGCCAGAATTCCCGATACCAGCTCCCAGCGCGGGGAGCGCTGACCGGGGAATGCTAAGGTTGAAATTTTACTCTGCGGCTCTTTGCTGCGACATTCCAGGGCCTGTATTATTGCCTTTAATGGTGGTGCTCAGGAGGATGCAAATTGAACTTGGCAGAATTCGATTCCCATCTTGACTTTTTAAAGAGCTGAGAGTTAACTCTTGAAGTGCTCAGTAATGCTAATACTTGTATTTATACAGCCTTCAATCACTTTGCACAGTAAATGACTCGGAAGTGCAGTGACTGCGGTTATGTAGGTAGGCCCCCCGCAGCCAATTTACGCGCAGTGAAATGCCAACAAACCGCATGAGGTGAATGGAAAATTAATTTGTTCTTGGTGGCATAGGTTGAAGGAGAAATGTTGGCTACAGCACCAGGGGAATTACCCTGCTCTCCTCTGAATAGCGGCCATGAGATCTTTATGATCCACCTGACCAGGCCGTCAGGGCTTCTGTTTAATGTCTCAGAGAGCAGTGGTGCCCTGCTGATGGGAACCAGTAATACAGCAGTCTGTATGAATCTATTGATCCCTTGTTCCAGCTCTGTTCATTCCCGGTCCCTCCAGTGAACTGTATAATGAAATAGCATTGAATTCCAATCAGCAAAACTGCTCCTAATGAATCGTAGTTAACGTAATTCCATTGGGAAAAATCCCTTTTATTTGTCCCCACTGTAAAGAACCTCACTGAACCAAATCCCTTTACACTCACTCCTACTCTATAGACATTCATTGGACCAAATCCCTCCCCATTCACTCCCAATGCATAGAATCCCAATGGACCAAACCCCTTCCCATTCACTTCCCTTGTATAGAATCCCAATGGACCAAACCCTTTCCATTCACTCCCATTGTATAGAATCCCAATGGACCAAACCCCCATCCCATTTAACAAAGGTGATAATTACCAAGAGATTTTTACTATTTCCAAAATCTAACCGCATTAGTTTCTCTTTGAGATTTTCTTTTGTCTTTGTTTTGATTCAGTCTGCAAATAACTAATAGTTTGTCAAACACGGATCTAACAGCTGTCAGCCTCGTTTGTCTTGTGTTTAGACAGGTAATGATTCAGAGATGGTTCATTTTGGCAAACGAATTCTGGATTTATCAGAAGCCAACACTAAGGTGCAGCTCCAGGTCATCAAGAAAACTCTTATTTTCATTCTCAGTTAATAATTCGTTTCCTTTGCTTTTTGTGGGTTGATGTTCCTTTGTTTGATGATCTAACTGAAAAGGTGGACATTGATCAAGGATGGCGGAATGTTGGGAGACAGCTCCCCGTGTTCAGTCAAAAGTGAGAAGAGAGTCTAATTTAACTTGTTAAGGCCTTGTTAAAGATAATTAATGCGTCGGACAGCTGCAGAATGACATCCAAAAGTGAGTATTTTTACTCTGGGTCAGACCTGGAGTTGATAGCTCAGAAATCCGATGGATGCCATTACTCCGTGGGAGGTTCGGCAGGGATGAACGTCCGCCTGTTGCCGTGGTACTAAATGTACCCCATCCCAAATCCTGGCAACGAGGCCTTTTAAATAATAGTCAGGCAAGAGAGGTACTAGTCTTGCCAAGGCAGTGGGACCTCGGAGTGGAACTCTGCTGCTCCGAGACGGGGAGAGCCCTCAGTCTCGCATCGGGCTGAAGAAAAGTGTTTTTTTTTTTGTTTTCCCGAAGGGTGATTGAGGAACGGTTATCGATTCCTCGGGGATCAATTATCGTTGGATTGTGCACTGTTGGGTCCTTCAGTAGGCCCTGAACAGGACTTACCACCTTCTCTCAGACACACTTTGGCCAGAATTAGCCGGGTCGCTCCCCAGACATGCCCGAAACAACCGTCGGAGCATGAGAGGATTCCCCCACCGGAGGCAATAGCTTCTCCGCATCTCACCTATCGAGCCTTTTTATCATTTTAAAGACCTCGATTTGATCACCTGTCAACCTTCAAAACTCAAGGGAATACAAAACCAAGTTTAAGCAACTTATCCTCATATGCCCTGCTGGCATTCTGCTGAATCTGCGGCCAATATATCATTATGGTGGTTGACAATGTGGTGGGTGAAATTCAATTGAGCAACAATACATGAAAACCACAGCTCCCACCACCTAGGACAAGGGCAGCAGGCGCATGGGAACAACACCACCGCCAAGTTCCCCTCCAAGTCACGCACCATCCTGACTTGGACATATATCGCCACATCCCGTCAATGAATTAAAAAAGAAGTTACAAAATCATCAAAACTCTGGCTAACTTCCCTATAAAGCTTGCAGAACATTTTGTTCAGTATGTCCCATGCTGTTGTGTTTATTTTTTGCATCTATTAAATGAGATTTCCTTGTTTGGTGCTAAAGGTCGCAGGTCAGGTCCATCAATAGAAGTTTCCCAGATGGTGGTGGAATTCCCCAGCTCTGGTAGCAGTGGCCTTAAGGGAATAGAAAGTAAGAACAGAGAAAAAAACAAGGCAAAACATTCCAGTTAACTCTTGGATTGCTGGAGAGAAAATAGAATCAGCGCAGAAGGAGGCCATTCGGCCCATTGTGCCGGCTCTTTGAGAGATCTATCCAATTAGACCCACTCCCCTGCTCTTTCCCATTAGCCCTGCAATTTTTTTCCCTTCGAGTATTTATCCAATTCCTTTTCGAAAGTTATTATCGAATCTGCTTCCACCGCCCTTTCAGGCAGTGCATTCCAGATCATCACAACTCACTGCGTAAAAAAATGCTCCTCATCTCCCCCTCTGGTTCTTTGGCCAATCATCTTAAATCTGTGTCCTCTGGTTACCGACCCTTCTGCCACTGGAAACAGTTTCTCCTTATTTACTCTATCAAAACCCTTCATGATTTTGAACACCTCTATCAAATCTCCCCTTAACCGTCTCTGCTCGAAGAAGAACAATCCCAGATTCTTCAGTCTCTCCACAGAACTGAAGCCCCTCATCCCTGGAATCATTCTAGTAAATCTCTTCTGCACCCTCTCTAAGGCCTTCACATCCTTCCTAAAGTGTGGTGCCCAGAATTGGACACAATACTCCAGTGAGGCCTAACCAGTGATTTACAAATGTTTAGCATAACTTCCTTGCTTTTGTGCTCTGTGCCTCTATTAATACCTATAAGGATCCCATGTGCTTATCAACTTGTCCTGCCCCTTTCAAAGACCTGGTTCCATACACAGTGTTGCATCAGCCTTACATTGAAGTGTCAGAGTCAACTAACATTACTGCCAGTGTATGTCCAGATAACTGATAGGCTGGACTGTTACGTTACGTGCTGGGACCAGTCAGGCACAAGACCTCAAATAACGGAGGGACTCGCAGGTTTAAAGAGGTGCACACCAGGCTAACCAGCAGCTGGCAACCATCGAAGCATCGGGTTGCCAGCTCTCCCGGGTTTGTCCTGGAGCCTCCTGGAATGAAGGATTAATGTCCCAGACGCTCCTGCTCAGTAATGCTGCGATGCGTCCAAGGTGCAATGTTGCCTCGGCGCACGCACGCTCTGTCCAGTAAAAACCACGCAATGGATAGAGTGGTTTCCGGAGCACAGAGGATTGTGGGTATTGCAGCCATCATTAGCGCCACGTTGATTGATGTGTTAGACGACCAATGGCGGGGAGCGAGGGAGGGGGGGCGGGGCAGTTGGAGGTGGAGGTCATGTGATGAAACCTCCCAGAATCCAGTCCAACCAAAGTTGGCAACAGTATTGGAGCTGCACGAGCCGCAGCAAAATAGGGAAGTCAAAAATCCCATTTTGGGAATGTCAGCCCCAACCAATGCCATTTAGCTTTTGGTGCCTGAGCTCCACACTGACAGTCTGTAGTAGCATTGGTCAAACCACAGGCTAGAGTGTCCAGCTTTGGCCCCGTATGTGTATACTTTTTATAAAAAGACGAATGGCACGCAATAGGCAGCAAGCCTGGTGCCAGCCGTGGCTCAGTGAGGTCGCACTCTCACCTCTGAGTCAGAAAGTCATGGGTTCAAGCCCCACTCCAGAGACCCAAGCACATAATCCAGGCTGACACACCAGTACTGAGGGAGTGCTGAACTGTCCGAGGTGCCGTCTTTCAGATGAGGCAATAAGCCGAGGCCCCGTCTGCCCTCTCAGGTGGATGTAATAGATGCCTGGACACTATTTCGAAGACGTGGAGGGGCATTTTACCCAGTGTCCTGGCCAATTTTTAACCCTCAACCAACATCACTAAATCAGGTCATTTGGTCATTAATTTAATTGATGTTTGTGGGATCTTGCTGTGTACAAATTGACTGCTGCGTTTCCTACATTACAACTTCAAAAGTTCTTCATTGGCTGTGAAGTGTTTTGGGATGTCCTGAAGTGGTGAAAGGCGCGATAGAAATACAAGGTCTTTCTGCTTTCTTTTTCTTTCTCTTGTCAACTCATCTCTTGGGGCTGGGTTTCCATCTGTGACCCCAGTTGAAATTGGGTGGCAGAAAATTAGAAAACATTACGGCCGTGAGACCCACCTTGACCCAGATTTCCGACCCATTGTGGGCACCGCCGCTGGCCTCTCAATCCCCTCCCACCACAAGAAAATGGGGGCAGGGGTCCCAGATCTCGGGCGGAAATTCCTGCTGGCAGCCCCACGAATTGGCGCTTTCTGAGGCTGCGATGTGGAAGGTGGTAGTAGGACACGTGATGCATCAGTAACGATCCTGAGGTCCCTCCCCACGGAGGGAGACTGCCGTCTCATGGACTCCTCTCCCTCCACTATTTCCCTTTGAATGATTTCCATATCTGTAGATCCTTTTGAATGACTTCCATATATTTTTTTTATTTGTTCATGGGATGTGGGCGTCGCTGGCGAGGCCGGCATTTATTGCCCATCTCTAATTGCCCTTGAGAAGGTGGTGGTGAGCCGCCTTCTTGAACTGCTGCAGTCCGTGTGGTGACGGTTCTCCCACAGTGCTGTTAGGAAGGGAGTGCCAAGATTTTGACCCAGCGACGATGAAGGAACGGCGATATATTTCCAAGTTGGGATGGTGTGTGACTTGGAGGGGAATGTGCAGGTGGTGTTGTTCCCATGTGCCTGCTGCTCTTGTCCTTCCAGGTGGTAGAGGTTGCGGGTTTGGGAGGTGCTGTCAAAGAAGCCTTGGCGAGTTGCTGCAGTGCATTCTGTGGATGGTACACACTGCAGCCACAGTGCACCGGTGGTGAAGGGAGTGAATGTTTAGGGTGGTGGATGGGGTGCCAATCAAGCGGGCTGCTTTATCCTGGATGGTGTCGAGTTTCTTGAGTGTTGTTGGAGCTGCACTCATCCAGGCAAGTGGAGAGTATTCCATCACACTCCTGACCTGTGCCTTGTAGATGGTGGAAAGGCTTTGGGGAGTCAGGAGGTGAGTCACTCGTCGCAGAATACCCAGCCTCTGACCTGCTCTTATGGCTGGTCCAGTTAAGTTTCTGGTCAATGGTGACCCCCAGGATGTTGATGGTGGGGGATTCGGCGATGGTAATGCCGTTGAATGTCATGGGGAGGTGGTTAGACTCTCTCTTGTTGGAGATGGTCATTGCCTGGCACTTATCTGGTGCGAATGTTACTTGCCACTTATGAGACCAAGCCTGGATGTTGTCCATGTCTTGCTGCATGCGGGCTCAGACTGCTTCATTATCTGAGGGGTTGTGAATGGAACTGAACACTGTGCAATCATCAGCGAACATCCCCCCCATTTCTGACCTTATGATGGAGGGAAGGTCATTGATGAAGCAGCTGAAGATGGTTGGGCCTAGGACATTGCCCTGAGGAACTCCTGCAGCAATGTCCTGGGGCTGAGATGATTGGCCTCCAACAACCACTACCATCTTCCTTTGTGCTAGGTATGACTCCAGCCACTGGAGAGTTTTCCCCCTGATTCCCATTGACTTCAATTTTACCAGGGCTCCTTGGTGCCACACTCGGTCAAATGCTGCCTTGATGTCAAGGGCAATCACGCTCACATCATCTCTGGAATTCAGCTCTTTTGTCCATGTTTGGACCAAGGCTGTAATGAGGTCTGGAGCCGAGTGGTCCTGGCGGAACCCAAACTGAGCATCGGTGAGCAGGTTATTGGTGAGTGAGTGCCGCTTGATAGCACTGTCGACGACACCTTCCATCACTGTGCTGATGATTGAGAGTAGACTGATGGGGCAGTAATTGGCCGGATTGGATTTGTCCTGCTTTTTGTGGCCAGGACATACCTGGGCAATTTTCCACATTGTCGGGTGGATGCCAGTGTTGTAGCTGTACTGGACCAGCTTGGCTAGAGGCGCAGATAGTTCTGGAGCACAAGTCTTCAGCACTACAGCCAGGACGTTGTCAGGGACCATAGACTTTCCTGTATCTAGTGCACTCAGCCGTTTCTTGATATCATGTGGAATGAATCGAATTGGCTGAAGACTGGCTTCTGTGATGGTGGGGATATCGGGAGGAGGCCGAGATGGATCATCCACTCGGCACTTCTGGCTGAAGATTGTTGCAAACGCTTCAGCCTTGTCTTTTGCACTCACGTGCTGGACTCCGCCATCATTGAGGATGGGGATGTCTGCAGTGTGTACCATCCACAGGATGCACTGCAGCAACTTGCCAAGGCTTCTTCGACAGCACCTCTCAAACCCGCGACCTCTACCATCTAGAAGGACAAGAGCAGCAGGCACATGGGAACAACACCACCTGCACGTTCCCCTCCAAGTCACACACCATCCCGACTTGGAAATATATTGCCGTTCCTTCATTGTCGCTGGGTCAAAATCCTGGAACTCCCTTCCTAACAGCACTGTGGGAGAACCATCACCACACGGACTGCAGCGGTTCAAGAAGGCGGCTCACCACCACCTTCTCGAGGGCAATTAGGGATGGGCAATAAATGCTGGCCTCGCCAGCGACGCCCACATCCCGTGAATGAATTAAAAAAAAGAGCCGCCTTCTCCTGTTATTTGTTTAATTGTCCATCACCATTCATGACTGGATGTGGCAGGACTGCAGAGCTTTGATCTGATCTGTTGGTTGTAGAATTGCTTAGCTCTGTCTATAGCATGTTGCTTCTGCTGTTTAGCATGCATGTAGTCCTGTGCTGTTGGTTCACCAGGTTGGCACCTCATACACCTGGTGCTGCTCCTGGCATGCTCTTCTACACTCCTCATTGAACCAGGGTTGATCCCCTGGTTTGTTGGTAATGGTAGAGTGAGGAATATGCCGGGCCATGAGGTTACAGATTGTGCTGGAATACAATTCTGCTGCTGCTGATGGCCCACAGCGCCTCATGGATGCCCAGTTTTAAGCTGCTAGATGTGTCCTGAATCTATCCCATTTAGCATGGTGGTAGTGCCACACAACACGTTGGATGGTATCCTCAGTGTGAAGATGGGACTTCGTCTCGATGAGGACTGTGCGGTGGTCACTCCTACCAATACTGTCATGGACAGATGCATTTGCGACAGATAGATTGGTGAGGACGAGGTCAAATAGGTTTCTCCCTCATCACCTGCTGCAGCCCCAGTCTGGCAGCTATGTCCTTCAGGAATCAGCCAGTAGTGGTGCTACCGAGCCACTGTTGGTGATGGATATTGAAGTCCCCCACCCAGAGTACATTCTGCGTCCTTGCAACCCTCAGTGTTTCCTCCAAGTGGTGCTCAACATGGAGGAGGACTGATTCATCAGCTGAGGGAGGGCGGTAGGTGGTAATCAGCAGGAGGTTTCCTTGCCCATGTTTGACCTGATGCCATGAGAATTCATGGGGTCCAGAGTCAATGTTGAGGACTCCCAGGTCCACTCCCTCCTGACTGTATATCACTGTACCGCCACCTCTGGTGGGTCTGTCCTGCCGGTGGGACAGGACATACCCAGGGATGGTGATGGAAGAGTCTGGGACGTTGGCTGAAAGGTATGAGTCTGTGAGTATGTTGCTTGACTAATCTGTATGACAACTCTCCCAACTTTGGCACAAGTCCCCAGATGTTAGTGAGGAGGACTTTGCAGGGTCGACTGGGCTTGGTTTGCCTTTGTCGTCTCCGGTGCCTAGTGGTCCGTCCTGTTTTATTCTTATTATGTCTTTTCGTAGCGAGATTTTACAACTGAGTGGCTTGCTGGGCCATTTCAGACGACAGTTAAGAATCAACCACATTGCTGTGGGTCTGGAGTCACATATAGGCCAGACTGGGTAAGGACGGCAGGTTTCCTTCCCTAAAGGACATTAGTGAACCAGATGGGTTTTTATGACAATCCAGTAGTTTCATGGCCACCATTACTGATACTAGTACTTTTTTTATTCCAGGTTTTTTGTTTAATTACTTGAATTTAAATTCCCCAGCTACCATGGCAGGATTTGAACTCCCGACTCCCGATTATTAGTCTCGGCCTCTGGATTACTAGTCCAGTAACGTAACCACTATACTACCGTACCTGAGGAAGAGAGAAAGGTCAGCGACCATGATCTGTAGATCCCTTTTAATGATATCCATATCTATAGATCCCTTTGAGTGATTTCCTACTGTGGATCCCTTTTAATGATATCCATATCTATAGATCCCTTTTAATGATTACCATATCTGTAGATCCCTTTAAGTGATTTCCATACTGTAGATCCCTTTGAATGATTTCCATACTGTAGATCCCTTTTAATGATTTCCCTATCTGTAGATCCCTTTTAATGATTACCATATCTGTAGATCCCTTTGAGTGATTACCATACCTATAGACACCTTTTAATGATTACCATACTGTAGATCCCTTTGAGTGATTTCCATACTGTAGATCCCTTTGAGTGATTTCCTACTGTAGATCCCTTTGAGTGATTTCCTACTGTAGATCCCTTTGAGTGATTTCCATACTGTAGATCCCTTTGAGTGATTTCCATACTGTAGATCCCTTTGAGTGATTTCCATACTGTAGATCCCTTTGAGTGATTTCCATACTGTAGGTCCCTTTTAATGATTACCATACCTGTAGATCCCTTTTAATGATATCCTTTTTGGTTGGTCCCTTTGAATAGATTGACATCTGTAGGTCCCAATGAATTTTACCCATGTTCTCGTGAATTTCCTGCATTATTCCATATATTTGCTGATACCAACTGTTTGGATTTAGGATCCACCAATGAGGCAACAGTGAGAACAATAAGCAGGCCCGTTCCAATCCTCCAGGAGTCAATGGAATATGGGTAAGAAAGGGTTACTAACTTCAACACACAGACAGGCAGAAAAGCTCCCTCTGCACCAGAGCTAGAGAGAGATAGAGAGAAAGAAAGGTTCCATTCATTAGTAGTAAGGCCTTGAAGCCTCTTTTAAGATAAGCAATCTTTACCCTGTGAAAGAACGCAGCCTGGCACTAGAGAGAGGTCGGGAAGTTGAGAAGGTGGGAATGAAGTCATCTTCACCTGTGTCAATCAATCAACGGTATAACTTTACCCATTGGTCATATATCTTGTAGTTTAGAGGTAGCTGCAAGCCTTATAAGGGCATTTAGGTGAGTGATTTGTAGCCCAGAAAGGTATAAAAAGTGGTGAATTGTGACAGGACTTTGGATTCGACCCGGGAAGTTTAAGTTCAAGGTGCTGTATCCTCAATAGACCTCGTTTCCCAGAATCAGGTTGTCTCGATTTTGTAAGTACTTCACCTTATTTGGAGGATCACACTTTGAATGTGTGAAACTTTGCTTATGTGTGTCTTGTCTCACCACCATTGAATGAATTCACCTAAAGCCAGCTCGCGAGCACAGAATTAAAACCCGGGCAGAACAGAAAAGAGCAGAAACAGACCTGAATTGCTTGGGTTTCATGGCCTGAATGGTGAGGACTTGAGGGCTGGAAAATGACCCAGGGGCTGTGGTTTGGACACCTCAGTCTATGACTTCTCCTACAACCTCTAATCCTTTTTCAGTTAGATATCTATACAGCTATGATGATCTGGAATGCACTGCCTGAAAGGGCGGTGGAAGCAGATTCAATAGTAACTTTCAAAAGGGAATTGGATAAATACTTGAAGGGAAAAAATTTGCAGGACTATGGGGAAAGAATGGGACTAATTGGATAGCTCTTTCAAAGATGGGCCGAATGGCTTCCTTCTGTGCTGTAAGATTCCATGATTCCAGTTTTGTTTCTGTAGGAGTCAGGTGTCTTGGCCTTGAGACCTGAGAGTTCAGGCCGCATTCCTTTATGAGCTTGTATTACGAGGAGTGGGTTAAAATGCTCAGAGGGTTTTTGCGCTGTCTTTGTAAATCTGCAAAGCAGCCCCAGTGCTTTGCAGCAGGATTCCATTGCTTACTCAGTCTTCACTTTACTGTCGGCAGTTGTTGACATTTTGCCAGCTGAATGAGATTTGGGGACTTTCCTACAATCGTCTGCAGATTAGTAATTGGGTGCGTTCTGTTCAGAGCACTGGGGAGTACAAGGGGAAGGGGTTTTTAAAGGACCATGCAGACCATGAAGTGCAGGGAGGAGACCCATTGCCGTTTCACCTCCGCCTCCCGGGACAAATCCATTTTAGTCCGGATGGGGATCAAAGGCCCCTTATCTGGCGGCTACTAAAATGGCCCAAGTACCTGCCAGAGAGCGACCCCATGGTGCATGGTTGTGCAACTGGCTGGGAGCGGCAGGTGTTCTCACTTCCCACGCCAGCATCTTAGGGTAGGACTACCGCTTAGTGCCAAAACTACGCCAGGAAGAGAAAAGAAATAAGAAACCCACAATATCTGAAACAAAAGCAGAACAGACTGGAAATGCACAACAAGTCAGTTGGTGTTGAAAGATTAAAAAGACGGGTTGACGTTTCAGGTGGGACTCGTCACCAGATCTCCACTGGCCCCCGATACAAGGCCACCTTTGAACTCTGACCTACCTGTCCTCATTGGGGCACTGAATTGCTCACTGCTCCCCACTCGCCCGCTTCAGCAATTAATGCGCCCTGACATTCCGGAGTGCAGTACTGAGGGAGTGAGGCACTGTCAGAGGTGCATTTCCAGTCTGTTCTGCTTTTGTTTCAGATATTGTGGGTTTCTTATTTCTTTTCTCTTCCTGGCGTAGTTTTGGCACTAAGTGGTAGTCCTACCCTAAGATGCTGGCGTGGGAAGTGAGAACACCTGCCGTTCCCAGCCAGTTGCACAACCATGCACCATGGGGTCGCTTTCTGGCAGATACTTGCACCCATTTAGTAGCCGCCACATAAGGAGACATTAGGACAGGTGACCAAAAGCTAAGTCAAAAAGGTAGGTTTTAAGGAGCATCTTAAAGGAGGAGAGAGAGGTAGAGAGGCGGAGAGGTTTTTAGGGAGGGAATTCCAGAGCTTAGGGCCCAGGCAGCTGAAGGCACGGCCGCCAATGGTGGAGTGATTAAAATCGGGGATGCACAAAAGACCAGAATTGGGGGAACGCAGAGATCTCGGAGGGTTGTAGGGCTGGAGGAGGTCACAGAGATAGGGAGGGGGGCGAGGGCCGTGGAGGGATTTGAAAACAAGGATGAGAATTTTAAAATCGAGGCGTTCCCAGACCGGGAGCCAATGTAGGTCAGCGAGCACAGGGGGTGATGGGAGAACGGGACTTGGTGCGAGTTAGGATACGGGCAGCAGAGTTTTGGATGAGCTCAAGTTTATGGAGGGTGGAAAATGGGAGGCCGGCCAGGAGAGCACTGGAATAGTCGAGTCTGGAGGTAACAAGGGCACGGATGAGGGTTTCAGCAGCAGATAAGCTGAGGTGGGGGCGGAGATGGAATGTCTTGTCCGTCTGTTCAGGTGGACGTTCAGGATCCCATGACACTGTTGGATGAACAACAGGGGAGTTCTCCCGGTGCCGTGGCCAATATTCCTCCCTCAAATGACATCACCAAAACCAGTTCAAGGGTCGTGGAAATGTGGAACTCTCTCCCTAAAAGGCTGGGGATGCTGGGGGGACAATTGGAGCTCTCAAGACTGAGATCGATAGATTTTTATTAGGTAAGGGTATCAAAGGACATGAAGCAAAGGCGAGTAAATGGAGTTGTTGTACAGATCTGCCATGATCTAATTGAATGGTGGAACAGGGTCGAGGGTCTGAATGGCCTCCTCCTGGTCCTATGTTCCTATGAAAGTTCAATTTAATTCTACAAATATAACATAGACGGCAGCTATGGTCCCAGGAGAGTAGAATGAGATCCTTTCAGTTTATACCTCTCAGTTATACATCTCCCACTTCCTGTGAATCAATTAAGGAACTAGTGAAAGTTTCATTGTTTCATTTCCTTGATTTAATTTGCTCCCTCCCTACTCTCGTGAAGACATTGACTTGTGTTGGGGTACAGGCACTTATTCGGCCTACAGTTTTGTTCCACAGGCACTAACTCGTGCTCTGGTCCAGTTCCACGTGTCTGGTCCAGTTGCACTGGGGTTTGGTTCCCTGGGTGTATTGACTCGTGCAATGGTTGAGTTCTACAGGTGCTGGTGTGTTCAGTCCCATGGATACTGACCTCGGCTTGGTTTAGGTTTCATTGGCATTAATTCATGATGGGTTCAGTTCTACTGGTGTTGATTTGTGCATGGGTTCAGTTCCACAGGTGTTGACTCATGCTGGGATATGGGTTTCATGGGGTCTAGGACCTTTGGTGCTAATTTGCATTGGTGTTCACTGATATTTCACCCCATTTGGACTAACAATCACTAATTAACATTATATTTGGACTAACAATCACTGATTAACATTATATTTGGACTAACAATCACTAATTAACATTATATTTGGACTAACAATCACTGATTAACATTATATTTGGACTAACAATCACTGATTAACATTATATTTGGACTAACAATCACTGATTAACATTATATTTGGACTAACAATCACTGACTGACATTATATTTGGACTATTAACACTGACTGACATTATATTTGGACTATCAACACTGACTGACATTATTTTTGGACTATCAATCACTGATTAACATTATATTCCATTATATTTGGACTATCAATCACTGACTGACATTACACTCTATTACACTCTATGACGACAGAAGACAGAGGGTGGTTGTCGAGGGTTGTTTTTCAAACTGGATGCCTGTGTCCAGCGGTGTGCCTCAGGGATCGGTGCTGGGTCCGCTGTTATTTGTTATTTATATTAATGATTTGGATGAGAATTTAGGAGGCATGGTTAGTAAGTTTGCAGATGACACCAAGATTGGTGGCATTGTGGACAGTGAAGAAGGTTATCTAGGATTGCAACGGGATCTTGATAAATTGGGCCAGTGGGCCGATGAATGGCAGATGGAGTTTAATTTAGATAAATGTGAGGTGATGCATTTTGGTAGATCGAATCGGGCCAGGACCTACTCCGTTAATGGTAGGGCGTTGGGGAGAGTTATAGAACAAAGAGATCTAGGAGTACAGATTCATAGCTCCTTGAAAGTGGAGTCACAGGTGGATAGGGTGGTGAAGAAGGCATTCAGCATGCTTGGTTTCATTGGTCAGAACATTGAATGCAGGAGTTGGGATGTCTTGTTGAAGTTGTACAGGGCATTGGTGAGGCCACACTTGGAGTACTGTGTACAGTTCTGGTCACCCTATTATAGAAAGGATATTATTAAACTAGAAAGAGTGCAGAAAAGATTTACTAGGATGCTACCGGGACTTGATGGTTTGACTTACAGGGAGAGGTTAGACAGACTGGGACTTTATTCCCTGGAGAGTAGGAGGTTAAGGGGTGATCTTATAGAAGTCTATAAAATAATGAGGGGCATAGATAAGGTCGATAGTCAAAATCTTTTCCCAAAGGTAGGGGAGTCTATAACGAGGGGGCACAGATTTAAGGTGAGAGGGGAGAGATACAAAAGGATCCAGAGGGGCAATTTTTTCACTCAAAGGGTGGTGAGTGTCTGGAACGAGCTGCCAGAGGCAGTAGTAGAGGCGGGTACAATTTTGTCTTTTAAAAAGCATTTGGACAGTTACATGGGGAAGATGGGTATCGAGGGATATGGGCCAAGTGCAGGCAATTGGGACTAGCTTAGTGGTATAAACTGGGCGACATGGACATGTTGGGCCGAAGGGCCTGTTTCCATGTTGTAACTTCTATGATTCTATGATTCTAGTTGGATTGTGAATCACTGATCAGGATTATGGACCCCAGTTTAGTGTCTCGTTTGAATTAATCATTAATCAAAGTGCAGATGGCGATGGGAATCTGTAATATGACAGGTTGTGAGAATGATTGCTCACTCTTTCCCTCCCGTGCACTTTTGGAGGGACTTTAATTTTACTGGTGGGACCATAAATAAATAATGGATCAGTATTGAATTCCTATGTATAATTTTAATGGACCAAGCCCCTTCCCCATTCACTCCCATTGTGCAGAAAACCAACAGACCCAATCTCTTCCCATTCGTTCCCTTTGTGCAGAAACCTAATGGACCAAACCTATTCCAATTCACTCGCAGTGTATAGAATCCCAAGGGACCAAACCCCTTCCTATTTAACTTGCGGTCAGACTCACCAAGAGGTATTGTGACATTTCTAAAATCTAACCACATTAGTTTCTTTGAGATTTTCCTTTATCTTTGTTGCGATTCAGTCCCTGAATAACTAATAGTAAATAATTTGACATACACAGATTTAACAACTGGCAGCTTAGTTTGTCTGGTTTTTATAGAAGATTTTGACTCAAAGATAGTTTGTTTTGGCAAGCTGGTTGTGGATTTATCAGATGCCAACACTAAGGTGCAGTTCCTGGACCTCAAGAAATCTCTTACTTTTGTTCTCAGTTATAAATAATTTCCTTCCCTGGGGTTTGGTCCACAGTTGCTGGCCCTTTCTAGGGTTTGGTTCTAATGCACACTGGGCTGTGGTCCCACTGCAGTGTTAGTCATTGACTGATATCAAACCCCATTACAGTAAAGGAAGATCTTGCACTATACAGTGCTCCTCATGATGTAAGGACGCCCCAAAGCACTTCACAGCTAATGAAGTAATTTTGAACTGTCATCAGTTTTGTAGGGAAACGCGGCAGCCAATTTGTGCACAGCAAGATCCCACAGACAGCAAGGAGATAAATGACCAGATCATCTCTTTTAGTGGCATTGGCTGAGGGAGAAATGTTATCCAGGACGCAATGAGAACTCCCCTGCTCTTCTTCAAATAGTGGCCGTAGGATTTTTTTACATCCACCCGAGAGGGCAGGCGGGGCCTCGGTTTAACGTCTCATCTGAAAGACGGCACCTCCGACAGTGCAGCGCTCCCTCGGTACTGCACTGGGAGCGTCAGCCAGGATGATGTGCTTGGTTCTCTGGAGTGGGGCTTGAACTGACGACCTTTTGACTCAGTGGCGAGAGTGTCCTGACATTAAAGTACCATGACTAGAGTATCACACCGTGCAATGCCACCCCCAAAGGGTGGGCTTCAGATCACTACTTTTACCCCTCTCGACTGTGAATAATCCCAACTGCAAACAAAATCAATCTCAGAGTGTGTCATCTCTCACTTTAATATAAGGTTACATGAGAACACCGGGCAGGAGGGACCGTGCTCTGCCTTTGCTTTAATCTTACATGTGTCAGCAACACAGTAAAACCTTTGTAAGATCAGTTTCATAACAGAAAGATTTAGTGATGGTGGAGAATTTGAAACCATGCAGGAGAACTTGAGCAGAAGTAAGTGTTGACATTGGATAGTTCTGAAACAAACACTGACATTTGAGGTTGGGAAAGGCATTTTATTTGGCTTAGTGGCCACACTCTTATCTCTGGGTGAGAAGGCTGTGGATTCAAACCCCACACACAGTGACTGAGTATGTCCATCTAGGCTGAGGCTTCAGTACAATACTGTCGGAGGTGCCGTCTTTCGGATGAGACGCTAAACTGAGGCCCCCGTCTGCCCTCTCAGGTGGACATAAAAGATCCCATGGAACTATTTGAAGAAGAGCAGGGGAGTTCTCCCAGGTGTTCTGACCAATATTTATCTCTCAACCAACATCACAAATAAACATTATCTGGTCATTTATCTCATTGCTGTTTGTGGGATCTTGCTGTGCGCGAATTGGCTGCCGCGTTTCCTACATTACAACAGTGACCACACTTCAAAAAGTAATTCATCGGCTGTGAAACGCTTTGGGACATCCTAAAGTGGCGAAAGGTTCTATATAAATGCAAGTTCTTTCGACAACAAGACAACTTGTATTTATATAGCATCTGTAAGGTAGTAAAACGTCCCAAGGCGCTTCACAGGAGCGATTATCAAACAAAATTTGACACCGAGCCACGTAAGGAGATATTAGGACAGAAAACTTGGTCAAAGAGGCAGGTTTTAAGGAGCATCTTTAAAGGAGGAGAGAGAGGCAGAGTGGTGGGGAGAGGTTTATAAATTCCTCTATTCAGCATTTCAACAAGGGAACCAATCCATTTTTGGGGTAGGAGGGAACAATTCCACCTGTATGTGTTACTATCCAGTTCACAGTTAGCAAAGACAGACCCCACCCCAGTACTGAGGAGGAGCGACCATTATTTGGATCCCCTGATGCCCCCACTTCCCCCTTTCCCCACCCCCGAAACAATTGCATTTTCCCTCAGAACTAAAAACAAAAACAGGGTATATTTTCTAGCCAGCTCCGTTCCCGTAGAGACGCTTAACGCTCTCGTACTTAACGCGATCCACACACGCTTTGGGGCAGGCTGGCGAACCAGTTTGGGTTTGGGTTTAATGTGAACTATCTTGAGAAAAGGTCTCCAAGTTGCTCATGGGATATTGGTGGAGGGCGAGGCCCCATTGTGAAGGGCCACACCAAAACTGGGAACAGGAGCAGGAGGCGATCAGTCATCAGGTGATGGCTTCATGAGGCCCAGGCCTTTGATGTTTAAAAGTTTTAGTAGGAGGCAGGAAAGAAGAAGGGAGGCCGAGAGTTCCACAGTTTTCTGATTGAAGGAAAGAGGTCAGTTGTAAGATTCCAGCCTGTAACTCACTCCCAGATATCCATTATTCTATATATAAACCACCCGAACCCCTCGATTAGATTCCAGCCTGTAACTCACTCCCAGATATCCATGATTCTATATATAAACCACCTGAACCCCTCGATTAGATTCCAGTCTGTAACTCACTCCCAGGTATCCATTATTCTATATATAAACCACCCGAACCCCTCGATTAGATTCCAGCCTGTAACTCACTCCCAGATATCCATTATTCTATATATAAACCACCCGAACCCCTCGATTAGATTCCAGCCTGTAACTCACTCCCAGATATCCATGATTCTATATATAAACCACCCGAACCCCTCGATTAGATTCCAGCCTGTAACTCACTCCCAGTTATCCATTATTCTATATATAAACCACCCGAACCCCTGGATTAGACTCCAGCCTGTAACTCACTCCCAGGTATCCATTATTCTATATATAAATCACCCGAACCCTTGGATTAGATTCTCGCCTATAATTCAAATTTGCTAGTACTTTATAAAAAATCTTTTGAAAGTCCATTTACAACATCAACCACACCGCCCTCATCAACGTTCTCCATTACTTTCATCAAAGAACTCAATTAAGTTAGTCAAACATGATTTGCCTTTAACAAATCTGTGCTGGCTTTTATTTATTAACCCATTTTTTCCAAGCACTAATTAATTTTGTCCTGGATTATTGTCTCTAAAAGTTTCCCCACCACCGATGTTACCCTGACTGGCCTGTAGTTACCAGGTTTATCCCTCTCCTCTTTTTTGAACAGGGGTGTAACATTTGCAATCCTCCAGTCCTCTGACACCACTCCCATATCTAAGGAGGATTGGAAGATTGTGGCCAGAGTCCCTGAAATTTCCACCCTTACTTTCCTCAGCAAACTGAGATGCATCCCATCCAGACCGGGAGACTTTTCTACTTTGAATACTGCCAATCTTTTAAGTACCTCCTCTCTATCTATTTTCATCCTATCCAATTTCTCACCTAACTCCTCCTTTACTGTGATATTGGCAGCATCCTCTTCTCTAGTGAAGACAGATACAAATTACTTATTTAGCTCCCTCTACACTGTCCCATCAAACGCTCCCAGGGCAGGTACAGCACGGGTTAGATACAGAGTAAAGCTCCCTCCACACTGTCCCATCAAACACTCCCAGGGCAGGTACAGCACGGGTTAGATACAGAGTAAAGCTCCCTCCACACTGTCCCATCAAACACTCCCAGGGCAGGTGCAGCACGGGTTAGATACAGAGTAAAGCTCCCTCTACACTGTCCCATCAAACACTCCCAGGGCAGGTGCAGCACGGGTTAGATACAGAGTAAAGCTCCCTCTACACTGTCCCATCAAACACTCCCAGGGCAGGTACAGCACAGGTTAGATACAGAGTAAAGCTCCCTCTACACTGTCCCATCAAACACTCTCAGGGCAGGTACAGCACGGGTTAGATACAGAGTAAAGCTCCCTCTACACTGTCCCATCAAACACTCCTAGGACAGTTTTTTGCTATGGGCCTATGCCTAACAGGATCTGGATTGAGACAGCTCAAACTCATTTCTGGGAGACCCCCTACAGCCAGCAGACCGAGGAGACGTCATTGGACTGGCCTCTTTGGATTTGACACTGTATTTACAGAGGCGAAGGACTCCTGTTTGATCTGCACTTAATTGTTTTAGTTTTAACTCAAGAGCGTGATTTGTTTTCTGTAGGCCTGGGCCTATCGTGCAGGACTGCAACAGGATTGAAAGGAATGGGAAACGAGATGAATTAAATGATGAAGTGGTGTTTCGGTGATGACAAGCTTAAGCTTTGAAGGATTGTAGGAGGAAGAGAAGGTGAGGGCAGGTTTCCAGCTCATGGGAAAGAGTAAGTTAGAGTTGGACACGATGCAGGGAATGAGAAGTGTGTGGACATGAAAGATTCCACCGCACTATTTGGAAGAAGAGCGGGGGAGTTCTCCTGGTGTCCTGGGGCCAATGTTTATCCCTCAACCAACATCGCTAAAAACAGATTATCTGGTCGTTATCACATTGCTGTTTGTGGGATCTTGCTGTGCGCAAATTGGCTGCCGCATTTCCTACATTACAACAGTGACTAAATTTCCAAAAGTATTTAATTGGCTGTAAAGCAGTTCTGAGGATGTGAAAGGCACAATATAAATATAAATATAATAGTTTCTTTGGAGTTTTGGACGAACAAGAAAGGAAAGTTCAAAGGAGTAAAACTATCAAGAGAGATAAGAAAGTTTGTAACAGAGAAGGAGATATTGTAGGAGATGAAAGAAGGATTGTTTTTTCTATCACAGCAAGCTCATAACAGGGAGATAAATTCAAGGAATATTGCCCTTAGTCCCGAGCATTATCTTGTTCAATAATGGACTTCAGCTTAACCTCCTAACACCCATCAAGGCAATAAAGCACTACTGAGGTAAAAGATGATTGAAGCTATCTGCCGCCTCTGTGTTCACATCAGCTTGGCTGAGTTGCTGATATCTGGGTCAGGAGTTTGCCTCGTGACAGTCTCGTCTAGTTTGAAACGCCCGAGCGGTACTGAGGGAGCGCTGCGTTGTCAGCTGAGAGTTTGAACTGGGTCTGCCTGTTTAGGTGGATGTTAAAAAATACTCACAGAACTTTGTGAGGCAGAACAAGGAAGTTCTGGACATTTATCTCATGGCAACTTGTGCACAAAATCCCTGCCCTATTCACCCACCTTTCAACAGTCACGGAACTTCAAACCTAATTGATTGTGTGCAACATGTTTTGGTGTGATAAAGCGTTACATAAATACAAGGACCATTATTATTTACCCATCAATTCTCTTAATCTGCTCCTGTGGAGTGTAAACAGTGTTGTAACTTCTTACCGCACTTGGATTATTACCTCACCAACACCTCCCTCGACCCCTCCACTGTCACTGATTTGTCACATTGCTTGTCCGATATCCAATACTGGATGAGCAAAAATTTCCTGGAACTAAATATTGGGAAGACCGAGGCCATTGTCTTCGGTCCCCGCCATAAACCCCGTTCCCCGGCCACCGACTCCATCCCTCTCCCCGGCCACTGTCTGAGGCTGAACCAGACCGTTCGTAACCTTGGCGTCCTATTTGACCCTGAGATGAGCTTCTGACTACATATCTGTTCCATCACCAAGACCGCCTACTTCCACCTCCGTAACATCGCCCGTCTCCGCCCCTGCCTCAGCTCATCTGCTGCTGAAACCCTCATCCGTGCCTTTGTTACCTCCAGACTGGACTATTCCAATGGTCTCCTGGCCGGCCTCCCATCTTCCACCCTCCACAAACTTGAGCTCATCCAAAACTCTGCTGCCCGTATCCTAACTCGCATCAAGTCCCGTTCACCCATCACCCCCTGTGCTCACTGACCTACATTGGCTCCCGGTCCGGGAACACCTCGATTTTAAAATTCTCATCCTTGTTTTCAAATCCCTCCATGGCCTCGCCCCCTCCCTATCTCTGTAACCTCCTCCAGCCCTACAACTCTCCGAGATTTCTGCGCTCCTCCAATTCTGGCCTCTTGTGCATCCCCAATTTTAATCGCTCCACCATTGGCGGCCGTGCCTTCAGCTGCCTAGGCCCTAAGCTCTGGAATTCCCTCCCTAAACCTCTCCACCTCTCTCTCCTCCTTTAAGACGCTCCTTAAAACCTACCTCTTTGACCGAGCTTTTGGTCACCTGTCCTGATATCTCCTTATGTGATTCGGTGTCGAATTTTGTTTGATAATCGCTCCTGTGAAACATCTTGGGATGTTTTACAATGTTAAAGGCGCTATATAAATGCAAGTGGTTGTTGTTGTCGTTGTGAACAGTTCTGGTCTCCATATTATAAAAAGGATATGGAGGCACTGGAGAAGGTACAAAAAAGATTCACTAGGTGATACCAGAATGGAGAGATTATACCTATCAGGAAAGATTGAACAGGCTGGGGCTCTTTTCTCTAGAAAAGAGAGGGCTGATGGGTGACCTGACCGAGGTCTTTAAAATTATGAAAGGGTTTCGTAGGGCAGACGTAGAGAAATTGTTTCCACTTGTGGGGGAGACCAAAACTAGAGGCCATAAATATAAGATAGTCATTAATAAATCCAATAGTGAATTCAGGAGAAACTTCTTCACCCAGAGAGTGGTGAGAATGTGGAACTCGCTCCCACAAGGAATAGTCGAGGCGAATAGAATAGATGCATTTAAGGGGAAGCTCGATAAACACATGAGGGAGAAAGGAATAGAAGGATATGCTGATAGGGTGAGATGAAGTAAGGAGGGAGGAGGCTCGTGTGGAGAATAAACACCGGCACAGACCAGATGGGCCGAATGGCCTGTTTCTGTGCTGTTCATTCTATGTAATTCTATGTAATATATAATTCTGTGCATAACTAATTAACCGGGCCTTCCATGACTTTATCAGGAATGTGTTAAGAAGTTTTTGTTTGATCAAACTGCCTGATAATTGCACAATGGAGGTAATTGTTTTATGGAGAGGAGTGCGTGGGCCGTCAGCACTGCCCCTGACTTTGGGGGAATTCCTACCTCCTGTTCATTCTATCAAACAGGCCAAAGAGAAGGCCTCACCCTCCTTTCCGCTGCCCCCCTGATTGAATGCTCCGACGTGAGTGAGCTGAAGTTTCGACAGTAGCTGGGATCAAAAAAAAAATACAAAAAGTTAACCTCGCCTTTGGGGAAAGAAAAACTAGCGCCGGGCTGACAGGAGAAACAAAACTGAGTGAGCTCCAGTTCTGATTTCCCCATGTGGAGGTTTGGACCATCAGCCAATTGCTTTCACTTTTCACCTCCAGAGAACACGTAGCAATGCACAAGCGAGCCAAATCCCCCCCGGGCTACACATTGTGTCAAGGAACACAGTGAGCTCTTTCTCTCTCTCTCTCTCTCTCTCTCTCCCCAGTGAAAGTCTTTCATCATTCCCTTAACCGTTTCCAAAGTTCGCAGCGCTTTCCAACCCAGCGCCATCAGTCAGCCGCGGCTCAGTGGGCAGCAGGTCTAAGTCAGAAGGTTGTGGGCTCAAGTTAGGGACTTGAGCCCAAAAAAATCCAGGCTGGCACTCCCGGTGCAGTACTGAGGGAGTGCTGCACTGTCGGAGGTGCCGTCTTTCAGATGAGACATTAAACTGAAGCCCTGTCTGCCCCTCTCGGGTGAGGACCAGGGGAGTTCTCCCCGGTGTCCTGGGCCAATATTTATCCCTCAACCCACATCACTGAAAACAGATTATCTGGTCACTTATCTCATTGCTGTTTGTGGGATCTTGCTGTGCGCAAATTGGCTGCTGCGTTTCCTACACTACAGCAGTGATTACCCTTCAAAAGTACTTCATTGGTTGTAAAGTGCTTTGGGATATACAAACGCAAGTTCTTTATTTAGGGTCGCCAAAACTGTTTTCTTTTTTTATTATTATTCATTCCCGGGATGTGGGCGTCGCTGGCAAGGCCGGCATTTATTGCCCATCCCTAGTTGCCCTGAGAAGGTGGTGGTGAGCCGCCTTCTTCTTAAATCGCTGGTAGCAGTTCTGATACAACCGAGGGGCTTGCTAGGCCCACTTCAGAGGGCAGTTAAGAATCAACCACGTTGGCATGGAACAGAAGTCACATATAGGCCCAGACCAGGTAAGGACGGCAGGTTTACAGAGGAGATTTACCAGAATGGTACCAGGGATGAGGGACTTCAGTTATGTGGAGAGACTGGAGAAGCTGGGGTTGTCCAGGGGAAATTTAATAGAGTTGTTCAAAATCATGAAGGATTTTGATAGACTGAATAAGGAAAAACTGTTTCCATTGCAGGAGGGTCGGTAACCAGAGGACACAGATTTAAGGTAATTGGCAAAAGAACCAGAGGGGAGATGAGGAGAATTTTTTTGTTGTGACCTGAAAAGCACTGACTGAAAGGGTGGTGGCAGCAAATTCAGTCGTAACTTTCAAAAGGGAATTGGACAAATGAACAGGTGCAGAAAATGATCAAGAAGGTTAATGGAATGTTGGCCTTTATATCTAGAGGACTAGAGTACAAGGGGGCAGAAGTTATGCTGCAGCTATACAAAACCCTGGTTAGACCGCACCTGGAGTACTGTGAGCAGTTCTGGGCACCGCACCTTCGGAAGGACATATTGGCCTTGGAGGGAGTGCAGCGTAGGTTTACTAGAATGATACCCGGACTTCAAGGGTTAAGTTACGAGGAGAGATTACACAAATTGGGGTTGTATTCTCTAGAGTTTCGAAGGTTAAGGGGTGATCTGATCGAAGTTTATAAGATATTAAGGGGAACAGATAGGGTGGATAGAGAGAAACTATTTCCACTGGTTGGGGATTCTAGGAGTAGGGGGCAGAGTCTAAAAATTAGAGCCAGACCTTTCAGGAGTGAGATTAGAAAACATTTCTACACACAAAGGGTGGTAGAAGTTTGGAACTCTCTTCCGCAAACGGCAATTGATACTAGCTCAATTGCTAAATTTAAATGTGAGATGGATAGCTTTTTGGCAACCAAAGGTATTAAGGGATATGGGCCAAAGGCAGGTATATGGAGTTAGATCACAGATCAGCCATGATCTTATCAAATGGCGGAGCAGGCACGAGGGGCTGAATGGCCTACTCCTGTTCCCATGTTCCTATGTACTTGAAAAGGAACATTTTGCAGGGCTATGGGGAAAGAACAGGCGGAGTGGGACTAATTGGACAGCTCTTTCAAAGAGCCGGCACAGGCACGATGGGCCGAGTGGCTTCCTTCTGTGCTGTAAGATTCTATGATTCTGTACAATTAAATATGACCAGTACCTAGGCTGATGCAGCACCGAGGGAGTGCTGTACTGTCGGATGTGCCGTCTTTGAGTTTCGGACGTTAAACTGCCCTCTCAGGTGAAGGTGAAAGGTTCCACGGCACTTTTTCAAAGAAGAGCAGAGAATTCTCCTGGTGTCCTGGCCGATATTCATCCTTCAGTCTTCCTCCTATAATTCTTAAGCTCTAAAACCCACCTAACCATAACCTAACCACGACTTCCCCACCGCTGCTTGTGGGATGGCGCTGGTCCGGAAAGTTGTGGCACATCAGCAGTAACTTATTGGTTGGGAAACATTTCGACACTTTATGGACTTTCAATAGACCATCCGATAAATGCCACATCAGAGATTTGTTACAAACATTGGGGCCCCATGATATTAAATGTTAATGTGCTGACATGGAATGGGGGAGGGGGGGGCGCAGTGCAGTGTAGAGGGAGCTTTACTCTGTATCTAACCCGTGCTGTACCTGCCCTGGGAGTGTTTGATGGGACAGTGTAGAGGGAGCTTTACTCTGTATCTAACCCATGCTGTACCTGCCCTGGGAGTGTTTGATGGGACAGTGTAGAGGGAGCTTTACTCTGTATCTAACCCGTGCAGCTCCTGCCTTGGGAGTGTTTGATGGGACAGTGTAGAGGGAGCTTTACTCTGTATCTAACCCGTGCTGTACCTGCCCTGGGAGTGTTTGATGGGACAGTGTAGAGGGAGCTTTACTCTGTATCTAACCCGTGCTGTACCTGCCCTGGGAGTGTTTGATGGGACAGTGTAGAGGGAGCTTTACTCTGTAGCTAACCCGTGCTGTACCTGCCCTGGGAGTGTTTGATGGGACAGTGTAGAAGGAGCTTTACTCTGTATCTAACCCGTGCTGTACCTGCCCTGGGAGTGTTTGATGGGACAGTGTAGAGGGAGCTTTACTCTGTAGCTAACCCGTGCTGTACCTGCCCTGGGAGTGTTTGATGGGACAGTGTAGAGGGAGCTTTACTCTGTATCTAACCCGTGCTGTACCTGCCCTGGGAGTGTTTGATGGGACAGTGTAGAGGGAGCTTTACTCAGTAACCAATCTTTCTTTCCCCCCTCGTGTTTTTCCTATTTTACCATTAACTTCATATTATTTCTATTGTTCTATATTCACATTTTCCAAGTTCTTGTTTTCACCTTAAGTTTAATCACTGAGGTATTCAGGTCCCCGGGCACCTCGATGCCCCTGTATCATTCCAGAGCGTTATTATTTGACTGTGAAATGTTTTGGAACGGCCTGCGATTCATTTTGTCAAATTTGATTCTCCAATTTGATAATGTTGGCTCAGCTTTTCAGCTAATTGAAGTTCAGGACACTGTACTTTGGATTGGTTGGTCACTAAAGTGACTGCGTTCAGTCCATGAGGCATTTTTGGTACTGACGTTGGGCACTTTGGCCACATTAAATGTTCTCTCGTTGGTGGACCAGTGGAATGGACATTACCATCTCATCTCATCTCATTGGAAAGACTTAACAGTTTAAATGGAACTGGCACCACTGGGTGTTATATGTGATATGATTGGGTGGTATATGTGGTATGATTGGGTGGTATATGTGGTATCACTGGGTGGTATATGTGGTATCACTGGGTGGTATATGTGGTATCACTGGGTGTATATGTGGTATCACTGGGTGGTATATGTGGTATCACTGGGTGTATATGTGGTATCACTGGGTGTATATGTGGTATTACTGGGTGGTATATGTGATATCATTGGGTGGTATATGTGATATCACTGAGTGGTATATGTGGTATCACTGGATGGTATATGTGGTATCACTGAGTGGTATATGTGGTATCACTGGGTGGTATATGTGGTATCATTGGGTGGTATATGTGGTATCACTGGGTGTATATGTGGTATCACTGGGTGGTATATGTGGTATCACTGGGTGGTATATGTGGTATCACTGGGTGGTATATGTGGTATCACTGGGTGGTATATGTGGTATCACTGGGTGTATATGTGGTATCACTGGGTGGTATATGTGATATCATTGGGTGGTATATGTGATATCACTGAGTGGTATATGTGATATCACTGGGTGTATATGTGGTATCACTGGGTGTATATGTGGTATCACTGGGTGGTATATGTGGTATCTCTGGGTGATATATGTGATATCACTGGGTGGTATATGTGATATCACTGGGTGTATATGTGGTATCACTGGGTGTATATGTGGTATCATTGGGTGGTATATGTGGTATCACTGAGTGGTATATGTGATATCACTGGGTGGTATATGTGGTATCATTGGGTGGTATATGTGGTATCACTGAGTAGTATATGTGGTATCATTGGGTGGTATAAGTGGTATCACTGGGTGGTATATGTGGTATCATTGGGTGGTATAAGTGGTATCACTGGGTGGTATATGTGGTATCACTGAGTAGTATATGTGGTATCACTGAGTGGTATATGTGATATCACTAGGTGGTATATGTGGTATCACTGAGTAGTATATGTGGTATCACTGAGTGGTATATGTGATATCACTAGGTGGTATATGTGGTATCACTGGGTGTATATGTGGTATCACTGGGTGTATATGTGGTATCACTGGGTGGTATATGTGATATCATTGGGTGGTATATGTGATATCACTGGGTGTATATGTGGTATCACTGGGTGTATATGTGGTATCACTGGGTGGTATATGTGGTATCTCTGGGTGGTATATGTGATATCACTGGGTGGTATATGTGATATCACTGGGTGTATATGTGGTATCACTGGGTGTATATGTGGTATCATTGGGTGGTATATGTGGTATCACTGAGTGGTATATGTGATATCACTGGGTGGTATATGTGGTATCATTGGGTGGTATATGTGGTATCACTGAGTAGTATATGTGGTATCATTGGGTGGTATAAGTGGTATCACTGGGTGGTATATGTGGTATCATTGGGTGGTATAAGTGGTATCACTGGGTGGTATATGTGGTATCACTGAGTGGTATATGTGATATCACTAGGTGGTATATGTGGTATCACTGAGTAGTATATGTGGTATCACTGAGTGGTATATGTGATATCACTAGGTGGTATATGTGGTATCATTGGGTGGTATATGTGGTATCACTGAGTAGTATATGTGGTATCATTGGGTGGTATTTGTAGTTTGGTATTCCAATACACTGTGTAGTGGGGTAGCATTACATGGGTTCAGTGGTAGCACTTTCTCAGTTGGTAGATCAATGGTTCAAGCGATTTGAACGTGTCATCTAGGTTGTCACTTCAGTGCAGTACTGAGGGAGTGCTGCACTGTCAGAGGAGCCGTCTTTCAAATTGGTCTGGTTCTTAATGAATAATTTGCATCTGTCTTCACAAAAGAGGGGGATGATGCAGAGATTGTAGTTAAGGAGGAGGAGTGTGAAATATTGGATGGGATAAACATAGTGAGAGAGGAAGTATTAAAGGATTTAGCATCTTTGAAAGTAGATAAATCACCAGGCCCGGATGAAATGTATCCCAGGCTGTTAAGAGAAGCAAGGGAGGAAATAGCGGAGGCTCTGACCATCATTTTCCAATCCTCTCTGGCTACAGGCGTGATGCCAGAGGGTTGGAGGACTGCTAACATTGTATCGTTGTTTAAAAAGGGAGAATGGGGTAGACCGAGTAATTACAGGCCAGTCAGTCTAACCTCGGTGGTGGGCAAATTATTGGAAAAAATTCTGAGGGACAGCATAAATCGTCATTTAGAAAGGCACGGATTTGTTAAGGGAAGGTCGTGTCTGATTGAATTTTTTGAGGAGGTAACAAGGAGGGTCGATGAGGGTAGCATGTTTGATGTAGTCTACATGGATTTTAGCAAAGGCTTTTGACAAGGTCCCACATGGCAGACTGGTCAAAAAAGTAAAAGTCCATGAGATCCAAGGGAAAGTGACAAGTTGGAACCAGAATTGTCTCAGTGGCAGGAAACAAAGGGTAATGGTCAATAGGTGTTTTTGCGACTGGAAGGCTGTTTCCAGTGAGATCCTGCAAGGCACAGCATTAGGTCCAATGCTTTTTGTGGTATATATTAATGATTTAGACTTAAATGTAAGGAGCATGATTAAGAAGCCATGTGGTTGATAGTGAGGAGGAAAGCTGTAGACTGCAGGAAGATATCAATGGACTGGTCAGGTGGGCAGAAAAGTGGCAAATGGAATTCAATCCAGGGAAGTGTGAGGTAATGCATTTGGGGAGGGCAAACAAGGCAAGGGAATAAACAAAAAATGGGAGGATACTGAAAGGTGTAGAGGAACAAAGGGACCTTGGAGTGCATGTCCACAGATCCCTGAAGGTAGCAGGACAGGTAGATAAGGTGGTTAAGGTGGCATACGGGATACTTTCTTTTATTAGCCGAGGATAGAATATAAGAGCAGGGAGGTTATGCTGGAACTGTATAAAACATTACTTAGGCCACAGCTTGAGTACTGTGTACAGTTCTGGTCACCACATTACAGGAAAGATGTGATTGCACTAGAGAGGGTACAGAGGAGATTTACGAGGATGTTGCCAGGACTGGAGAATTTTAGCTATGAGGAAAGATTGGATAGGCTGGGGTTGTTTTCTTTGCAACAGAGGAGGCTGAGGGGAGATTTAATTGAGGTCTATAAAATTATGAGGGGCCTAGATAGAGTGGATAGGAAGGACCTATTTCCCTTAGCAGATTGGTCAGTGACCAGGGGGCATAGATTTAAAGTAATTGGTAGAAGGATTAGAGAGGAGCTGAGGAGAAATGTTTTCACCCAGAGGATGGTGGGGGTCTGGAACTCACTGCCTGAAAGGGTGGTAGAGGCAGAAACCCTCAACTCATTTAAAAAGTACCTGGATGTGCACTTGAAGTGCCGAAACCTACAGGGCTACGGACCAAGTGCTGGAAAGTGGGATTAGGCTGGATAGCTCTTTTACGGCCGGCCCGGACATGATGGGCTGCGTGGCCTCCTTCTGTGCCGTTATTCTCTATGGTTCTGTGATTCTATGAACCCAACGGAAGATGTAGAGTTATCAGAATGACCTGAGCACCTTAACCCAACATCTCCTCCTCCGCTGAAGCTTCCTCTAGAGGCTTGACTTCCTCTTCCACGCTCTTCCTCATGCCTGAATCCTTGCTGTGCGGAAACCGAGACTCATTGCACTGTCTGCTACTCAAACTCAACGAGGCGTAAACTACTCACCCGAGGACACCGTTCACCAATGGCGTCCTCTCTCTCCGCCGCGAATCCAGGAAGCAAGTTCACGAATGTGCACTAAAACCAGGAAATCGTGACCTTGCTCCCATTGGTTCACTGGCGGTTCGACAGGTCCGAATTAAAGGACCCCCCTACGCTACAGTCATTAAAATCATCAAACACTCGTAAACTTCCCCATCTGCCCAGCTGGAACGAAGATATTTGCTCCACGAGAAGATACACTGGAAAATACCAGGCCTACACTACTTTTTAAAAGCCCGGTGACTGTTAATAACAGCGAAACAACAAAATATTAAATTTTAAAAATGTGCAATGTCAAATGACTCTTATTTTGATATTTTTCGTACATTAAAATTTTTTTTAAAAATTAAGAAGATTTTTTTTACTTTTAACTTCTGTAAGTTTGATTAAATTATATCATTTGCTTGGTTTTTATAAGCTACGTTAAATTTTTAGTCAAACTAACATACAGAAGTTAACTGTGAAGGGATGATTTCTAGTTGCCTGCTTGTGGGTGGGACCTCTCTCCTTGACAGATTCTGTGGGCCAGGCTCCCATTCCCTCAGTCTGTGCGGGTTCCCAACGAACCCCTGCCCTGAAATCACAGCGCTGAACTTCAAAAAAATTGAAGAGGGAGCAAGTGGACGCCGGAGACCACGAGGTAAGTCTTCTTGTACTGTTTGTCCGCAGGATGTGCGGACAGCCTTGACACGCCGGCTGGAGCATGTCCCGGCCCCTTGTTTCCCGGGACCTCAAAACGGCGGAACCTCAGTCTTCCCTCCCTCCTGCAATCCGCATGCCCTAAAGACCCACCCGACCGCTGCCACCTTACTGCTGTCTGTGGGATCTTGCTGTGCAGAAAATGGCTGCCACGCCGGCCGACGTAACAGCTATTGTTGAACTTCCAAGCAATGGTGCGTGAAGTGCTTTGAACAAAAGAAGGATTTACATTTATATAGCGCCTTTCACCACCTCAGGACATCCCAAACTGCTTTACAGCCAATGAAGTATTTTTTGAAGTGTAGTCACTGTTGCAACGTGGCAGCCAATTTGCGCACAGCAAGATCCCACAAACAGCAATGAGATAATGACCGGATAATCTGTTTTTAGTGATGTTGGTTGAGGGATAAACATTGGCCGGGACACCGGGGAGAACTCCCCCCTGCTCTTCTTCGAAATAGCACCATGGGATTTTTTTTTACATCAACTTGAGAGGGCAGACGGGGCCTCGGTTTAACATCTCACGCAAAAGACGGCACCTCCGACAGTGCAGCACTCCCTCAGTACGGCATTGGGGGCGTCAGCCGCGATTATGGGCTCAAGTCTCTGGAGTGGGAGGTTCAAACCCTCGACCTTCTGACTCGGAGGCGAGAGTGACACCCACTTGAGCCACAGCTGACACTGTGAGATGTTTCTGAGAGAGATGATAACCTTGCTGTGGAAATGTAAGGCTTTTGATTCTCGAGTGACCTCCCCTTCTCCCTCCCTTTTCACCCCCCCCACCGGGGCCGTTCACCAAGGCTTCTCAGTGTGGAAGAAGCTTGCGCTTTTCAATAAGACAGCGACAAATCCGTATCAGGATGTAAGAAAATATATTTAATTCTAGGGACCTTATTCACATTAATCAGCCACAACACAGAGTGCAACATCTGATATCTGGAAATTAAAGCAGCAAAGCATTCTTTTTTTTTGGTTTTTAAAACGCAGAAACATAGAAAAATCAAACCGTCTCCAAAATTACCTTTAAATTTTATCAAATCACATCATCAGCAAGGAGACACATTTATTGAAATAGTCGACTTTAAGCAATGGACGTGACAGTGTATCCTGATCCAGCAGATTGCACGGCCTTCGATCTTTCACCTTTGACCTCCTGTTTGAGCCATGCGAGGCAGCTTACTAGATTGGGCGGACAACTTTTGACCCAAGGGGGTGGGGGCTCGATGAGAAATTGGCGCCAGAAGCTGGACGTAGCCTCATGAGGAGAGGTCATTACTACGAGTCCGTGGGATGTTACGGTCTTTACCGTGGAGTCGCGGGAGGGGGGCGGGGGGGGTGGCATCGCAGTTTGTCTTCATCTGATGTCACACACGCCTGAACACGTATGTGCGTGTGCGTGCGGACGCACAGTTTCCATCAGGGAACATTGCTCAGGTCCCTGACCTTCCAGGATTGTCCTGAAGTCTCCAGGAGCTAAAGATTGAATCTCCCGGACACTAGAGAGGAAAAAAACCCATTGGCGTATTTTAAAAAAGAATTGCAGCTTTTTCTCATTTTCTTTGAGCAGTTTCATTTAATCGTCATGAAAATAGGAATAAAGGCAGGTCTGATTGGGCGGGATGGTTGGAGGCGGGAGGTCATGTGATAAAACCACCAGGGATACGGCCAACCAGAGTTGGTAACCTTACACGGTATGGAGAGCAGGAGCAGGAACTCTCCCTGGTACACTTAACCCCCCACCCTCACCTCCGCGGGCCGGTATTACCCTGGCGCACAGCCTCCGAGTCGTATCCTCCTTCCTTCTCTTAGTGCAGACTAGGAAAAAGGAAACTGATATTAAGGAGAGAGCCCTGCAGGTCAGGTTTCCACTGATCGCCATAGGTCAGGCTTTGAGAGCGCTGGAGGGGAATTGAGGGCATTGGAGGGGCTTTGAGAAACTGTAGTCTTAACGTCAACTTCACTCTAAGCTGTAAAGAGAGAGCATTGTTTCGCTCTTCCTCCTCCCCCAACCACTGGAAGAGGTGGACGCCTCAGATTTTCAATCTCTTTGAGAGGGTGACCCTCGGCATGCGGACAGTGAAGAAGCCCTCTCACTGGGCAATATTCAAGGCGATATCTCAACATTATTGACCTAGAACAGCAATCTGTGACTGCCAGTCAGTTAGACTGTAACGCTCATTCAATCACGTCCATCTCATTCGAACAAATCTGGATTCTTACTCAATCAACACAAGAAAACTGTTTACAGGTAATTGAGGGAGGATGTGCAGCACTTAATAATTACTGCATCTTAATAAATGAAAAGGAATAAAACGGGAAAAGGCCATTTAGCCATCAAGGTCTGTTCGTCCCACAGGCCATGTACACTCTCCCCGATCATGGACTCTACCCATCCATTTAATCTCCTCCCACAGCCCATGTACACTCTCCCCTATCATGGACTCTACCCACCCATTTAATCTCCTCCCACAGCCCATGTACACTCTCCCCTATCATGGACTCTACCCACCCATTTAATCTCCTCCCACAGCCCATGTACACTCTCCCCTATCATGGACTCTACCCACCCATTTAATCTCCTCCCACAGCCCATGTACACTCTCCCCTATCATGGACTCTACCCACCCATTTAATCTCCTCCCACAGCCCATCTACACTCTCCCCTATCATGGACTCTACCCACCCATTTAATCTCCTCCCACAGCCCATGTACACTCTCCCCTATCATGGACTCTACCCACCCATTTAATCTCCTCCCACAGCCCATGTACACTCTCCCCTATCATGGACTCTCTCCACCCATTTAATCTCCTCCCACAGCCCATGAACACTCTCCCCTATCATGGACTCTCTTTCTTTTAAATTTGTTCCTGGAATGTGGATGTCTTTGGCAAGGCCCCATTTATTGTCCACCCCTAGTTGCCCTGAGAAGGTAATGATGGACCTTCTCCATGACCTGCTGCAGGCCACGGTGCTTGGTATGGAAAATCTAATGCCTGACCAGGGCCCTCTACCTTGTCTCCGTAACCACTCCCAGCTGGAGATTTATCAGCTCCTTTTTTTGAAGTAGCTCACTCTATTACTTGAATGTCCCGGTACTAAACCAGGGAGGGGGTTCAGCCCAACTGAATGGTCATTGACATTTGGAGTCTGAGTGACAACAGGAACGCGTTAAAGACGAGAACATTTCAATACAAACCGAAACCTCATGGAGGGAAAGTGTCCCAATTAATGTCAAACTGAGCTAAGTTAAACTGGGCTAGGCCAACCACTAAACATGGCACAGATCCCAACAGGGCCAAGTGGCCATCCTGGGATGGCAGGACTGACGTATGAGGAGAGATTGGGTCGACTAGGCCTATATTCACTAGAGTTTAGAAGAATGAGAGGTGATCTCATTGAAACATGTAAAATTCTAACAGGACTAGACAGACTAGATGCAGGGAGGATGTTCCTGATGGCTGGAGAGTCCAGAACCAGGGGTCACAGTCTCGGGATACGGGGTATTCCATTTAGAACCGAGATGAAGAGAAATTTCTTCACTCGGAGGGTGGTGAACCTGTGGAATTCTCTACCACGGAAGGCAGTGGAGGCCAAGTCATTAGATGTTCAAGAAGGAGATAGATATATTTCTTAATGCTAAAGGGATCAAGGGATATGGGAAAAAGCGGGAACAGGGTACTGAGTTAGACGATCAGCCATGATCATTTTGAATGGCGGAGCAGGCCCGAAGGGCCGAATGGCCTACTCTTGCTCCTATTTTCTATGTTTCTATGATTCATTGTTGCACGTTGAGTTCACGACTGGATGAATTTGGGCGTACTTGGCCCTCATGGCGAGGGATTTTCTGGACGCTAACTCTCAGAAACAGGACCTCTGCCCTCGAATCACTCGTGGCCAACGTACATCATGGGTCGCCACGATCGGGGAATTGGGCTGGGAAGCTTTAGAATTTTAAAAAAATGGATTTTCAGACAGACCGCGAGCACGCCCACCCATGGAGCTTGTAGCCCAGGTCACATTAAGGCACGTAACTCTGGACCCATAAACAAAAGGAACAGGCCAACACCGGGGAAATTCCCTATCCCCAGAAGGCGATGTGCTGGAGACGATAGGAACGGCCAGTTTCTCTCTCCACACTCTCATCCATATCTGACTGCTGGTGCTCACCGTAACCCACTCATGGATACTCTTGATGTAGGGCGATATAGAGCTGAGTGACGACAGTGTACGGGCCGGTTAACAGCTTCACACAAGTACCAAAGCGAGCAATTTGATAAGGGCGTTAACGTGCTCGTATGGGACTGGCACTCAGTGCAAATTCACCCCGCTGAATTTTGGCGTTTGTCTTGGTGAGACGTGTCAGTGCCGGGGATCCTGGCTCTTTCCCATTTGGGAGAGGCAGTGCCAACAGCCAGCACTCCCTGGTCACGCGCAACACAGCTTGGGAGGGAGAGTAAAGCTCCCTCTACGCTGCCATGAGCAATGTATCCTAACCCCAATTTCAGTGCAGGGCCCTCTAGTTCACCAGTGTTATATTTCCTGTATCCCACACCAGTCACCCTCGTGGCATCTAACGGGTTAAAAGGGTTTACCCAGAATACAACAATGATTAAGTAACACACATCCCTCGACAATGGGACTGAATTTACAATTACAAGCACTCCGCGGCTACATTTATTATTGGGGAGCTAAATTCACATTAGTCTGGGATTGTCTGATAGCTTTTTGCAATAAAGTAAGAGTGGGTAAAGATGAAAGATGCTGCAGACTACACTCGATCCGGCTGGGAGTCGAGATACTTCTGCAGTCTCTCACTTATACCTTGGGCGTCCTCGCTTCAGATATCCAGTCCACTAGAGAGAAAGAAGAACAGAGCAAGGCTTAGGAGCAAGAACATTTTACATCGACTTCATCTAAACATAGAGTTTGGACTTGTAGAGGAGAGTAAAGCTCCCTCTACACTGTCCCATCAAACACTCCCAGGGCAGGTACAGCACGGGTTAGATACAGAGTAAAGCTCCCTCTACACTGTCCCATCAAACACTCCCAGGGCAGGTACAGGGGGTAAGATACAGAGTAAAGCTCCCTCTACACTGTCCCATCAAACACTCCCAGGGCAGGTACAGGGGGTAAGATACAGAGTAAAGCTCCCTCTACACTGTCCCATCAAACACTCCCAGGGCAGGTACAGGGGGTAAGATACAGAGTAAAGCTCCCTCTACACTGTCCCATCAAACACTCCCAGGGCAGGTACAGCACGGGTTAGATACAGAGTAAAGCTCCCTCTACACTGTCCCATCAAACACTCCCAGGGCAGGTACAGAGTTAGAGGCCCCTGCGCAATAATTTACCTGAGCTGTAAGGCAGCACTATGACCAACTCTGCTGGGCCGTGCCCCGTTAAATCAGAATCATATATTCAGGTGTGATTAGAAGCCGAAGGCAGTTTAAGTCCCTCTTACCTTGGCTGGTTGAGTTTGTCACATCTCCTCATTAATCTCTTCACCCACCGTGAGGCAGGGGGGGCACACAGTTTCCTGCCTTTGACTGTGATGAATCTGCAAAGAAGTATCGTTTCACATGAAAATGAACCCACTGAGCGACTCCCGCTGGCCCATCGGACAGAGTCGGGGCTCACTGTGGCGCGGTGCCCAGAGCAGTGCCCAGGGCGGTGCCCAGATTGGTGCCCAGAGCAGTGCCCAGGGTGGTGCCCCAAGATGTGCCCAGTTTGGTGCCCAGAGCGGTGCCCAGAGTGGTGCCCCAAGATGTGCCCAGAGTAGTGCCCAGAGCGGTGCCCAGAGTGGTGCCCCAAGATGTGCCCAGAGTAGTGCCCAGAGTAGTGCCCAGAGTAGTGCCCAGAGTGGTGCTCAGAGCGGTGCTCAGAGCGGTGCCCAGGGCGGTGCCCAGAGTGGTGCCCAGAGTGGTGCCCAGGGCGGTGCCCAGAGTGGTGCCCAGAGCGGTGCCCAGAGTAGTGCCCAGAGTAGTGCCCAGAGTAGTGCCCAGAGCGGTGCTCAGAGCGGTGCCCAGAGCGGTGCTCAGAGCAGTGCCCAGGGCGGTGCCCAGCGGGGTGCCCAGAGTGGTGCCCAGAGCGGTGCCCAGGGCGGTGCCCAGAGGGGTGCCCAGAGGGGTGCCCAGAGCAGTGCCCAGGGCGGTGCCCAGCGGGGTGCCCAGAGTGGTGCCCAGAGCGGTGCCCAGGGCGGTGCCCAGCAGGGTGCCCAGAGGGGTGCCCAGAGCAGTGCCCAGGGCGGTGCCCAGCGGGGTGCCCAGAGCAGTGCCCAGGGCGGTGCCCAGAGGGGTGCCCAGAGCAGTGCCCAGGGAGGACTCTTCAGGGGTTCAATCCCCTGGTCTGTGCTGCGTTGGTCGATTGAGATCAGGCCTCCTGGTTCACGATCAGTGCTGGGACGAGGGGTAATTAAATTTCAGACAGGACTCCCACTCCCCATCGCCTTCCCGTTACCCCAGTAGATAGTGCCCGTGTGCACAGGGTGATTCCTCTCTCCCAGCTGGTAACCGCGGTGACGGAAGGATGGCTCGGAGTGTGGGGTGGCATCAGAATGGTAGTCCGGATTCTCATACCGCTCCCCCTGCAGGGCATTGCTGGGACAACCCTCGAAGGGATGAGAACTGGATTGCTTTGACTGTGATGCCGACTGTGGTTGAATAGCTTGCTAGCAGACCACGTCTGGGCTCACAGCTGGGAAGCGTGGCTGCCTGGGATTGGCCCCTCACACGAGTCAGAAGAGGTGGTGATAAAACGCGATGAAGTTAAAGCTGTATTATTTTATATATTCAGGTTACAAATTGTCCCATGGTCATTTCCGGGAGGGGGGCGGAGGCGGGGGCGGGGATGTCTGGAGGCACTGAGCAGGAGACGGGGTTGGAGGTAACACAGACTGCTTTCTACTTACATCACCGCGGCGATACGACAGCTCGTTCCACCATCCTGCACCTCGTAATCTGCGACGATGCGCCTGGGGATCACCCTGGGACTGACTTCCAGGCAGCAGTCCCCCGCCCCATCGTCTCCCCGGTTCCCTGCACAGGCGGAGAAACACAGGAAGAGGCGTCACAGGCCGCACTGCCACTGGCCTTCAGCTGTGGCACGGGGATAAGATCTGGTGGGTGACGGGGAGCGGGGAGTGGGATAGCAAGATAGGAACGGTTAGGAACAGGAGGAGGCCATTCAGCCCCTCGAGCCTGTTCCGCCATTCAGTGAGATCTTGGCTGATCTGTGACCTAACTCCATGTACCCACCTCAGTCCCATATCCCTTAATGCCTTTAGTTTACAAAAGTCTATCAATCTCAGATTTAAAATGAACAATTGAGCAAGCATCAATTGCCGTTTGTGGAAGAGAGTTACAAACTTCTACCACCCTTTGTGTGTAGAAATGTTTCCTAACTTCACTCCCAAAAGTCCTGACTTTAATTTTTAGGCTATGTCCCCTAGTCCTAGAATCCCCAACCAGCGGAAATAGTTCCTCTCTATCCACCCTATCAGTTCCTCTTAATATCTTGAGAACTTTGATCAAATCACCCCTTAATCTTCTAAATTCCAGGGAATACAACCCTAGTTAGTGTAATCGCTCCTCATAATTTAACCCTTGGAGTCCAGGTATCATTCTAGTAAATCTAGATCCAGAGGGCTGGGCTGGTTTATCCCTCTTTAAACCTGACGGAGCTCAGGCTGATTGTAGCAGTGACTGAAGCTGGGCTCTTTGCCGGTCAGAATGGGGCTCGGTGCCCTGTAGGGCAGTCGTGCATTCACCCGTCAAGCCCCAGATCTGCACTTCCAGCCACAGGATGCGATCTGGAATACCAGATTAAACTCACTGACCCCTCTCTCCGAGGAGGGAGGTCCACTGCAGGGGGTACCTCAGGTTGGGGAATCGCGTAACATCGCAGTATCGCTGTCTCTCATCCACACTCCCTGCAAACACTGCTCCCCGCCAGGAGTGTGGGTATTGCTCAATTCATTCTGGGGATGTGGGCATCGCTGGCAAGGCTGGCATTTATTGCCCCTCCCTTGAGAAGATGGTGGCCCTATAATCGGCCTCAGTTCCCTTGGGCTGGTGGGGGCGGCAGGGGGGTAGCATTAACAAATAAACTCAGCCCGGGTCCCACTCCTTATCTAGCGACCTGATGCAATGCCTTTGTGTGGGCACGTGGCCTGAGGACAGGTTGGAGCTTGGATGCGATGCCATCGCAGTCGAATAGCCAGCTCACTGTCCGGGCACACGTATGGCGGGCGACCACTTGGGCGAATGCTGGAAGACGAGCGGGCCCTTAAGGGAAACGTAGCCCAGCAAGGAGTCAGCGCCTTCGGAAGAGACGGGAGGGAGGGGGTTTAGATCTGACACGTCCCCCACCCCCCGCGAGAAGGAGCGAGGGGCAGGTTTCTGTTCCTGACCTGGGGTAATCGGATCTCCTGGCCGCGGGTCGGGGTGGGGGGGTAGAAGGGGAAATCGGCCGGGGAGGATCGGGCTCCCGTGAAGAGGCTGCTTGATGATCCGCTCATTCCGTGAAGCCCCTTCGGAACCCGTTAACGGTTAGTTACTGTCGGCCGAGCCTCAGTGGGTCAGCACTCTCGCCTCGGAGTCAGAAGCTCGTGGGTTTAAGTCTCACTCCAGAGACTTGAACACATAATCCGGGCCGACACACCAGTGCAGTACTGAGGGAGTGCTGCACTGTCGGAGGTGCCGTCTTTTGGATGAGACGTTAAACCGAGGCCCCGTCTGCCCTCTCAGGTGAACGCAAAAGATCCCATGACCTCTATTTTGAAAAAGAGTGGGGGGAGTCCTTCCCGGTGTCCTGGCCAATATTTATACCCTCAACC
The DNA here is from genome assembly GCF_035084215.1 of Heptranchias perlo. Taxonomy (NCBI): domain Eukaryota; kingdom Metazoa; phylum Chordata; class Chondrichthyes; order Hexanchiformes; family Hexanchidae; genus Heptranchias; species Heptranchias perlo. Next base: position 4,457,673 of record NC_090328.1, read on the forward strand.
AACATCACTAAAACAGATTATCTGGTCATTATCACATTGCTGTTGGTGGGATCTTGCTGTGCGCAAATTGGCTGCTGCGTTTCCTACATTACAACACTTCAAAAAGTACTTCATTGACCGTAAAGCGCTTTGGGACATCCTGAGGTGGTGAAAGGCCTTATCGAAATGCAAGGTCGTTTTTTTTTAACAATGATCCCTGAGTACCGGTGAAAATCTCGGAAAATGCAAACCGGCAGCTCTCGCAATCACGTACACGTGACGTCAATTAACGCCGAGAATTGTTCCCCTCCCCCCCGCCCACACCGAGCCCATTTACAGACGGGTTAATCGGACAAGAAACGGATCTGCCCCCTGCACCTCTCCTGACTGAGGTGCAGGTGGATCCTCAAATCCCTTAACATTCACCGTCTCCCACCAGCGGAGCGGGCTAATCTTACCTTCGCAGAAGTGACACAGGGTGCCGCAGAGGAGGAGGACGACCTGGAGACGGAGAGCCATGATGACGCTCTTCGGGTAGGAGGCGATCGCGAGGGCGAGTGTCCGATGGAGAGAGTTTCGGGTCCTGGGATGTTTCAGGCTTTCACCAAAGGATGAGAGGCACTCTGAGTGTTGGCAGATCCCCGCTGCCTTTATATATATGCTGCTCGCTGGAGTTTCACTATGATTGCTCACTGGCTACAAAAGAATTTTTTTTTTTATCTCTTCAACAACTAGATCGCATCGCACTGGATTGCTGAATCAAGCAAGCTGCATTTAAAGGGGCGTTACCTTCTTTTTGGCACCTCGTAGTTTTAGTCCCTGGCCAACACACCTCACTCAATCAACACCTCCATTAAAAAAGAACACAGCTTACAGTCACTCGTCTCATTCACTGTTTGCCGGAACTTGCTGTATGCAAATTGGCCGCCACATTGCCCCACACAACATCAGTGACTACACTTCAAAAAAGTACTCAATTGGCTGCGAAGCGCTTTGGGACGTGCAGAGGATGTGAAAGGCGCTATGTAAATGCAAACTCTTTCTTTATCACTCCCCTTCTCTCACTTTCTCCTGGGAGCACGGTACTGTAGGTTCTACAGACCCTGACTCCCCGCCTGAACCCGTGTGTACAAGAACAACAAAAAACTTGCATTTATATAGCACCTTTAACGCTGAAAAATGTCCCAAGAGCGATTATCAAACAAAGTTTGACACCGAGCCTCATAAGGAGATATTAGGACAGGTGACCAAAAGCTCGGTCAAAGAGGTAGGTTTTAAGGAGCGTCTTAAAGGAGGAGAGAGAGGCGGAGAGGTTCAGGGAGGGAATTCCAGAGCTCAGGGCCGAAGCAGCTGAAGGCACGGCCGCCAATGGTGGAGCGATTAAAATCGGGGATGCGCAAGAGGCAAGAATTGGAGGAGCGCAGAGATCTCGGAGGGTTTTAGGGCTGGAGGCTAACTAACATCTGCACACAACAAAGACTTGTTTGCATAATAGAAAGAAAGACTTACATTTATTTAGCGCCTTTTATGGCCTGTGGATGCCCCAAAGCTCTTCACAGCCAATGAAGTACTTTTGAAGTGCAGTCACTGTTGTAATGTAGGAAACGCAGCAGCCAATTTGCGCACAGCAAGATCCCACAAACAGCAAATGAGATAATGACCCGATAATCTGTTGTTAGTGATGTTGGTTGAGGGATAAATATTGGCCCCAGGACACCAAGGAGAACTCCCCTGCTCTTCTTTGAAATAGTGGCCGTGGGATCTTTTACGTTTACCTAAGAAGGCAGACGGGGCCTCGGTTTAATGTGTCGTCCGACAGTGCAGCACTCTCTCAGTACTGCACTGGTGTGTTGGCCTAGATTTTGTGCTTAAGTCTCTGGAGTGAGGGGGTCACAGTCTCAGGATACGGGGTCGGCCATTTAGAACCGAGATGAGGAGAAATTTCTTCACTCAGAGGGTGGTGAACCTGTGGAATTCTCTACCACAGAAGGCAGTGGAGGCCAAGTCATTAGATATATTCAAGAAGGAGATAGATATATTTCTCAATGCTAAAGGGATCAAGGGATATGGGGAAAAAGCGGGAACAGGGTACTGAGTTAGACGATCAGCCATGATCATTTTGAATGGCGGAGCAGACCCGAAGGGCCGAATGGCCTACTCTTGCTCCTATTTTCTATGTTTCCATGTTAAACACGTGACCTTCTGACCCCCTGCTACCACTGAGCCACAGCCGGCAGTAATTGACCGCTAGCGGTCCCGAAGGGGCTTGAGGGATAAAGCGCTGCTGCTGAGCAGGTGAATTAGGAGAGGCTGAGTAAAAGTACGGTCGAAACATGGTGCTGACGGAGGCTTTTAAAGACGGGGTGGGCAGTAGGGAGGGCTATTTGACCGTGGAGACCATCGCAGCCGGCTCCTATCCCGTCCTTGCTCGCCGTCTTTCTTCCAGCAGGAGGCGCTGGTTAGCGGGGAAACGCCGGGGAACCCTCCTCTCCCTCGCCCAAGGCTTCCTGAGGCCAATTTGTGCTGCCCGACCACAAGCTCTGGTTTGAGATCAACTAACACAGCACGGACGGGCCTGTGCGGCTCGGTTCCTCGCTGGTTAAACTCGCTGACCGCGGCGCGACCCTCCCCTCCCCTGCGTTTGCTCCGCCATGACAGTTAAAGTCAAGCGCGTGGTGAAAAGGTGTTCCCGCCCGTCCCGATTCTAACGCAAGTAAACACAGGTCGTCCCCTTTGCGGGATCTTGCTGTGCGCAGAACGGCTGCCGCGTTCGCCGGCCCGACGACGGCGACCGCCCTCTGACAGGCAATTCTGCTGGCCGCGGAGTGCTCCGGGATGTTTCGGTGTCGTCTGTGGGTCGCACTCTGGTCTCTGAGTCAAGAAGGTCGTGGGTTCGAGTCCTGCTCCAGGGACTTGAACACGAAAAAATCTGAGTCCTGGGGGGCCAATATTTATCCCTCAACCAACATCACTAAAAACAGATGATCTGGTCATTTATCTCATTGCTGTTTGTGGGATCTTGCTGTGCACAAATTGGCTGCCGTGTTTCCCACAACGACTACGCTTCAAAAAGCACTCCATTGGCTTTGGGATGTCCTGAGGTCGGGATAGGCACTGTAAGAATGGAAGGGTTTCCCTCCCCCACCGGCCCCTGCTGGTGAGAAAGACTCTGCCTCGTTCAGGCACAGAGCTCCTTCCTGTTATTGGTAATTCAGCTGAGCCCAGAGGGGATTTCTTCCTTAAAGGGGCAGCACTGATCTTTGCTGAGTGTGAGCAGCATAACTGAGGCTGACAGTCTCGGTGAGGGAGTCCTGCCCAGTCGGAGGTGCCGTCTTTCGGATGAGGCGTTAAACCGAGGCCCCGTCTGCCCGTTTCAGGCGGACGTAAAAGATCCCACAGCCGCTATTTCGAAGAGTTCTCCCCGGTGTCCTGGCCCAGTATTTATCCCTCAACCAACGTCACTAAAAAAAAACCCCAGCTTATCTGGTCATTATCGCATTGCAGTTTGTGGGATCTTGCTGTGCGCAAATTGTCTATCGTGTTTCCTGCATTACAACAGTGACTACACCTCAAAAAGCACTTCATTTGGCTGTAAAGTGCTTTGGAACGTCCTGAGGTGGTGAAATGAGCCACGTCCCTACGCTTTATAACGAGGAAACCACTAAAAACAATCGATCGCAACAAACAAAAGATGCAGCGGGTTTAGAAAGTTCTATTCTGACCATCGATGAAAACCAGTAAACCCAGCGGTGCCCACCGGTCGCGAACCACCTAAAGCAAACCGGCAGGCACCTCGGGATCCCACTCTGGGGTCACCCGGGCAGGGACGAGTCACCGAAGAGGGGGGGGGGCAAGTGACCAGTGGACCGCGTCCCCTGCCCGCACCCCCTCCGCAATCGATATGGGACAGCGGTGGATGGCCACTTTCGCCAGGCCCAGGAGCAGAGTGAACAGGAGGTCCTCCCACCTACTTGCTATCCCTCCCTACCCCACCCCTCCCTGTCCCACTCCTCCCCGCCTCTCCCCAGCCCACCCCCCCCTCTCCACTCCACTGATGGCCTTTGAAAGACCCGTCTCTGTTTGCGACGCTACCTTTGTTTGCTCAATAAAACTTCACACCTGCGTGTGTCACAGTGAGAGTTTCAACACATCGAATGCACTGCCATCAATCATTAACCAGGTCTGAGGCCCTTTCACAGGTGCTTTGCTCAATTGCTGATTTGTAGAGAGTGGTTTTGGAAAGGTTGGAAGCACGGAGTCGATGCACTTGGTTTTGTTTTAACTTGTCAGGTGTACTTTTTGTTTTTTGGTGAGGACCTCCGACCGCTGGACGGCTGACTCTCGCCAAGCGTTTGGGCCGGGCAGCTGGTCTGCAGGCATCTCCCTGTCCCTCCCACCCCCCCCCCTTCGCTCCCGGTCCGGGAACGCCTCGAGTTTAAAATTCTCATCCTTGTTTTCAAATCCCTCCGTAGTCTCGCCCCTCCCTATCTCTGTAACCTCCTTCAGCCCTACAACCCTCCCAGATCTCTGCGCTCCTCCAATTCTGGCCTCTTGTGCATCCCCCGATTTTAATCGCTCCACCATTGGCGGCCGTGCCTTCAGCTGCCTAGGCCTTAAGCTCTGGAATTCCCTCCCTGAACCTCTCCCCCTCTTTCTCTCCTCCTTTAAGACGCTCCTTAAAACCTACCTCTTTGACCAAGCTTTTGGTCACCTGTCCTAATATCTCCTTATGTGGCTCGGTGTTAAATTTTGTCTCATTACCCTCCTGTGAAGCGCCTTGGGACATTAAAGGTGATGTATAAATGCAAGTTGGTGTTATTGAACAGGATCTGGGGCTATAGGGTCTGGACCACTCACCCCAAATCTAGGGCCAGCATAACAGGATGACATAAGGCTTAGGTGAGATCTCACCTGGAGTATGGTGTAACTCCTCTCGTTGTTGGTAAAACATCATACATGAGTTGGGAGGAGTATGGGGAGGGGTGAAATCTTTGGGCATTTACAGGATTGTGTGCTTTTTAAGAGTCTGTCTCCCTCCCTCCCTCTCCTGCCCCTTCCCCCGCTGAATCATGCAGACATTCTGTCTTTGCAATGAGTGCCTCCTTCCTTCCTGCGGCCCACTTACTGCTTCCCAATACAATTCACAGATGGCTTTATAATTAAATGAGAATAACCTTTTTCCAGTCACCCTTTCTCCCCTGCATGTCCTGTCTACAGTCGGTTTGTCACGCTGGAGTCTGATACCTTCCTGGTAGGGGTTGGACGTATTCCCGGAGGTTTCGTCCTGCCGCCAACTGCCCCGCCCCTGCACTCCCGCCATTGGTCGCCCGACGCGTCTACCCTCACAGCGCCCCATCTTCCCACGGCCAATCAGGACGCGAACAGACTCTTTGTTACCCGTTTGGATGATTCTCGACATTGAAGAATATGCTGATCGGGTAGATTAAGTCGGGAGGGAGGAGGCTCGAATGGACCTGTTGGGCCGAATGGCCTGTTTCTATGCCGTACATTCTATATAATTCTACGTAATCAAACAGCCTTTCTTTTCCTCATCTCCCAATATTTTTAAAACTAATAAGTGAAAGTGTTCAAGGAAAAAGAAAAAAAAATGTCCCCAATGATTTTTCTCCCCGGGTGCAGCGTCCAGGAGATTAATCTTCAATTTCTCGAGACTCCAGGACAATCCTGGAGGGTTGGCAACCCTTACTTCCTGGTCACGCAGGTCTGTCTAAGTCTGTCAGCTTGGCTCAGTCGGTAGAACCTGTGCCTCAGGGAGAGAAAGTTGCAGATACGAGACTCATTCTTGACATTGAGTCTAACATCTGATCGAACTTGACGCCCCCCACTGCACCATTGTCACCACGAGATCTATACCAGTGAGGAGGGTCATTTAGCTTCCCCAGAAACCAACGACTCATTGAACCAGACAGAAGGTACAACACAGAAACGGGTTAAATTATGAGGACAGGTTGCGTAGACTAGGCCTGTATTTCCTTGAGTTTAAATGATCGATGGGTGATCTGGTTGAGGTGTTTAAAATGTTAAAAAGATTTGTTAGGGGAGATACAGAGAAACTATTTCCTCTGGTGAGGGAATCCGGAACGAGGGGGCACAATCTTACAATTAGAGCCAGGCCGTTCAAGAGTGAAATCAGGAAACACTTTTCCACACAAAGGGGAGTGGAAATCTGGAATTCTCTCCCCCAAAAGGCTGTGGATACTGGGGATCAATTGAAATTTACAAGACTGAGATCGATAGATTTTTGATGGGTGAGGGTATCGAGGGATACGGAGCAAAGGCAGGTAAATGGAATCGAGGTACAGATTGGCCATGATCGAATTAAATGGCGGAACAGATTTGAGGGGCTGAATGGCCTCCTCCTGTTCTCATGTCCCGGCATGCTCGAAGCGCCATCTTGGACAATGGTCCATCAGTGGGATATGGAGTTGGGTGATCCCAAGTGTCATAATATGGGTACGATAGCATAGTGGTTATATTACTGGACTAATAATCTGGAGTCATAAGTTCAAATCCCACCACAGCAGCTGGGGAATTCAAATTCAATTAATTAAATTTTAAAAATCTGGAATTAAAATACTAGGATCAGTAATGGTGGCCATGAAACTACCGGATTGTCGTAAAAACCCATCTGGTTCACCAATGTCCTTTAGGGAAGGAAACCTGCCGTCCTTACCCGGTCTGGCCGAGATGTGACTCCAGACCCACAGCAATGTGGTTGATTCTTAATTGCCCTCTGAAATGGCCGAGCAAGCCACTCAGTTGTAAAATCTCGCTACGAAAAGACATAATAAGAATAAAACCAGATGGACCACCCGGCATCGGACCACTAGGCACCGGACACGACAACGGCAAAACACCAAGCCCAGTCGACCCTGCAAGGTCCTCCTCACTAACATCTGGGGACTTGTGCCAAAATTGGGAGAGCTGTCCCACAGACTAGTCAAGCAACAGCCTGACATAGCCATACTCACAGAATCATATCTTTCAGCCAAAGTCCCAGACTCTTCCATCACCATCCCTGGGTATGTCCTGTCCCACCGGCAGGACAGACCCACCAGAGGTGGCGGTACAGTGATATACAGTCAGGAGGGAGTGGCCCTGGGAGTCCTCAACATCGACTCTGGACCCCATGAAATCTCATGGCATCAGGTCAAACATGGGCAAGGAAACCTCCTGCTGATTACCACCTACCGTCCTCCCTCAGCTGATGAATCAGTCCTCCTCCATGTTGAACACCACCTGGAGGAAGCACTGAGGGTAGCAAGGGCACAAAATGTACTCTGGGTGAGGGACTTCAATGTCCATCACCAAGAGTGGCTCGGTAGCACCACTACTGACCGAGCTGGCCGAGTCCTGAAGGACATAACTGCCAGACTGGGCCTGCGGCAGATGGTGAGCGAACCAACACGAGGGAAAAACTTACTTGACCTCGTCCTCACCAATCTACCTGTCGCAAATGCATCTGTCCACGACAGTATTGGTAGGGGTGACCACCGCACAGTCCTCGTGGATATGAAGTCCCGTCTTTGCACTGAGGACACCATCCAACGTGCTGTGTGGCACTACCACCGTGCTAAAATGGATAGATTCAGAACAGATCTAGCAGCTCAAAACTGGGCATCCATGAGGCGCTGTGGGCCATCAGCAGCAGAATTGTATTCCAGCACAATCTGTAACCTCATGGCCCGGCATATTCCTCACTCTACCGTTACCAACAAGCCAGGAGATCAACCCTGGTTCAATGAGGAGTGTAGAAGAGCATGCCAGGAGCAGCACCAGGCGTACCTAAAAATGAGGTGCCAACCTGGTGAAGCTACAACTCAGGACTACATGCATGCTAAACAGCGGAAGCAACATGCTATAGACAGAGCTAAGCGATTCCACAACCAACGGATCAGATCAAAGCTCTGCAGTCCTGCCACATCCAGTCGTGAATGGTGGTGGACAATTAAACAACTAACGGGAGGAGGAGGCTCTGCAAACATCCCCATTCTCAATGATGGCGGAGTCCAGCACGTGAGTGCAAAAGACAAGGCTGAAGCGTTTGCAACCATCTTCAGCCAGAAGTGCCGAGTGGATGATCCATCTCAGCCTCCTCCCGATATCCCCACCATCACGGAAGCCAGTCTTCAGCCAATTCGATTCACTCCACGTGATATCAAGAAACGGCTGAGTGCACTGGATACAGCAAAGGCTATGGGCCCCAACAACATCCCAGCTGTAGTGCTGAAGGCTTGTGCTCCAGAACTAGCCGTGCCTCTAGCTAAGCTGTTCCAGTACAGCTACAACACTGGCATCTACCTGACAATGTGGAAAATTGCCCAGGTATGTCCTGTCCACAAAAAGCAGGACAAATCCAATCCGGCCAATTATCGCCCCATCAGTCTACTCTCAATTATCAGCAAAGTGATGGAAGGTGTCGTCGACAGTGCTATCAAGCGGCACTTACCAATAATCTGCTCACCGATGCTCAGTTTGGGTTCCGCCAGGACCACTCGGCTCCAGACCTCATTACAGCCTTGGTCCAAACACGGACAAAAGAGCTGAATTCCAGAGGTGAGGTGAGAGTGACTGCCCTTGACATTAAGGAATCATTTGACCGAGTGTGGCACCAAGGAGCCCGAGTAAAATTGAAGTCAATGGGAATCAGGGGGAAAACTCTCCAGTGGCTGGAATCATACCTACCACATAGGAACATCGGAACAGGAGTAGGCCATTCAGCTCCTCGTGCCTGCTCCGCCATTTGATAAGATCATGGCTGATCTATGATCTAACTCCATGTACCTGCCTTTGGCCCATATCCCTTAATACCTTTGGTTGCCAAAAAGCTATCTATCTCAGATTTAAATTTAGCAATTGAGCTAGTATCAATTGCCGTTTGTGGAAGAGAGTTCCAAACTTCTACAACCCTTTGTGTGTAGAAATGTTTTCTAATCTCGCTCCTGAAAGGTCTGGCTCTAATTTTTAGACTCTGCCCCCAACTCCTAAAATCCCCAACCAGCGGAAATAGTTTCTCTCTATCCACCCTATCTGTTCCCCTTAATATCTTATAAACTTCGATCAGATCACCCCTTAACCTTCGAAACTAGAGAGAATACAACCCCAATTTGTGTAATCTCTCCTCGTAACTTAACCCTTGAAGTCCGGGTATCATTCCAGTAAACCTACGCTGCACTCCCTCCAAGGCCAATATGTCCTTCCGAAGGTGCGGTGCCCAGAACTGCTCACAGTACTCCAGGTGCGGTCTAACCAGGGTTTTGTATAGCTGCAGCATAACTTCTGCCCCCTTGTACTCTAGTCCTCTAGATATAAAGGCCAGCATTCCATTTGTCTACATTGAATTCCATTTGCCACAGTTTTGCTCATTTACCTAATCTATCAATATCGCTTTGTAATTTTATGTTTTCATCCACACTGCTTACAATGCCACCAATCTTTGTGTCATCGGCAAACTTAGATATGACACTTTCTATGCCTTCATCTAAGTCGTTAATAAATATTGTGAATAATTGAGGCCCCAAGACAGATCCCTGCGGGACTCCACTAGTCACATCCTGCCAATGTGAGTACCTACCCATTATCCCTACTCTCTGTCGCCTTTCGCTCAGCCAATTTCCTAACCAAGTCCGTACTTTTCCCTCGATTCCATGGGCTTCTATCTTAGCTGACAGTCTCTTATGTGGGACCTTATCAAATGCCTTCTGGAAGTCCATATAAATAACATCCATTGACATTCCCCTGTCCACTACTTTAGTCACCTCTTCAAAAAATTCAATCAGGTTTGTCAGGCACGACCTACCTTTCACAAATCCATGCTGGCTCTCTCTGATTAACTGAAAATTCTCGAGGTGTTCAGTCACCCTATCCTTAATTATAGACTCCAGCAATTTCCCCACAACAGATGTTAGGCTAACTGGTCTATAATTCCCTGGTTTCCCTCTCTCTCCTTTCTTAAAAAGCGGAGTGACATGTGCAATTTTCCAATCTAGAGGGACAGTTCCTGAATCTAGAGAACTTTGAAAGATTATAGTCAGGGCATCCTCAATGTGCTCACCTACTTCCTTTAAAACCCTGGGATGGAAACCATCTGGTCCTGGGGATTTGTCACTCTTTAGTGCTATTATTTTCTTCATTACTGTTGCTTTACTTATGTTAATTTTATCGAGTCCCTGTCCACGATTCAATCTAAGTTTTCTTGGGATTTCCGGCATGCTATCCTCTTTTTCGACTGTAAATACTGGCGCAAAGTAATTGTTCAACATGTCCGCCATTTCCCCATTGTCAATGACAATATCCCCACTTTCAGTTTTTAAGGGGCCAACACTGCTCCTGACCACCCTCTTTTTCCTAATGTAACCATAAAAGTTCTTTGTAGTGGTTTTGATATCCCTTGCAAGTTTCTTTTCATACTCTCTTTTTGTAGCTCTTACTATCTGTTTTGTGACCCTTTGTTGATCTTTGTATCTTTCCCATTCGCCAGGATCTGTTCCATTTTTTGACTTTTTGTAGGTCCTTTCCTTATATCTTATACTGTCCCTTACCTCTTTAGTTGTCCATGGCTGTTTTTTTTGGCAACTAGAGTTCTTGCCCTTCCGGGGTATAAACCGATTCTGTATCACATTAAATGTTTCTTTAAACATTTCCCACTGATCATCAGTCGTTTTACCCACAAAGGAAGATGGTAGTGGTTGTTGGAGGCCAATCATCTCAGCCCCAGGGCATTGCTGCAGGAGTTCCTCAGGGCAGTGTCCTCGGCCCAACCATCTTCAGCTGCTTCATCAATGACCTTCCCTCCATCATAAGGTCAGAAATGGGGATGTTCGCTGATGATTCAGTTCCATTCGCAACCCCTCAGATAATGAAGCAGTCCGAGCCCGCATGCAGCAAGACCTGGACAACATCCAGGCTTGGGCTCATAAGTGGCAAGTAACATTCGCGCCAGATAAGTGCCAGGCAATGACCATCTCCAACAAGAGAGAGTCTAACCACCTCCCCTTGACATTCAACGGCATTACCATCGCCGAATCCCCCACCATCAACATCCTGGGGGTCACCATTGAGCAGAAACTTAACTGGACCAGCCATATAAATACTGTGGCTACAAGAGCAGGTCAGAGGCTGGGTATTCTGTGGCGAGTGACTCACCTCCTGACTCCTCAAAGCCTTTCCACCATCTACAAGGCACAAGTCAGAAGTTGATGGAATACTCTCCACTTGCTTGGATGAGTGCAGCTCCAACAACACTCAAGAAGCTCGACACCATCCAGGACAAAGCAGCCCGCTTGATTGGTACCCCATCCACCACCCTAAACATTCACTCCCTTCACCACCAGCGCACTGTGGCTGCAGTGTGTACCATCCACAGGATGCACTGCAGCAACTCGCCAAGGCTTCTTCGACAGCACCTCCCAAACCCGCGACCTCTACCACCTAGAAGGACAAGAGCTGCAGGCACATGGGAACAACACCACCTGCACGTTCCCCTCCAAGTCACACACCATCCCGGCTTGGAAATATATCACCGTTCCTTCATCGTCGCTGGGTCAAAATCCTGGAACTCCCTTCCTAACAGCACTGTGGGAGAACCTTCACCACACGGACTGCAGCGGTTCAAGAAGGCGGCTCACCACCACCTCCTCAAGGGCAATTAGGGATGGGCAATAAATGCCGGCCTCGCCAGCGATGCCTACATCCCATGAACAAATAAAAAACCCCAAAAAATGTGACTTTTCATGGGCCCAGAGATGATCTCAAAGTTACTGACTGGAAGATGTACAGGGGCATCTATACTTGGTGGAGATCAACTTCAGCCTAGGTCCCTTGGAGACTGTCTTCAAAATCAGGGTGTGTGTTGTACAAGACAGGCACACAAACGTTCGTAGTTCAGAGCTCCACAGCACGCAATGCCTTCTTGCAAACTACGCCTGGGACCCAGGACCGAGCTGTCAGGTGGGTTTGTGCCAAGAAGGGCTCACGGCTGCAATGAGGGCAGACTCCAGCCTACACCGGCCCAGCACAGCCCAGCACGGTCCAGCAAGGCTCAGGAGGGTCCAGCAAGGCCCAGGAGGGTCCAGCAGGGCCCAGCACGATCCAGCAAGGCCCAGGAGGGTCCAGCACATAGAGAAGCATAGACTTAGTGGTGATTTGGTTGAGTTTTATAAGGTGATAAAGGGATTAGATTGTGTTTGTGTCGACAGCTTGTTTCAACTCAGTAGGTTAGGGAGGACCAGGGGTCACAAATCTCAAGTTATGTAAGGTCAGATCGAGGTTAGAGGTCAGGCGGTGGTTCTTTTCCCGGAGAATAGTGAACCCCTGGAACAGGCTGCCGGCTCGTGCGGTGAACTCTGATTCAAACGGGAGCTGGACCTGTTTCTGGCTGGGGCGGAGACCACATCCTACAGTGGGGTGGTGATGTATAACATTAACCAGGGCTAGAGTGGTCTCCTGCACTCGTTTCGATCGCCTGAAGGGGGTCGGAGCAAAAATTTGCAGATATTTCCCCCCATAATTGGCCTGTGTTTTTATCTGGCTTCTCGCCTCTCCCAGGAGATCACATGGTCTCGGGGTGGGCTGGGGAGCGCCTGTGTCGTGACGCAAAAACGGGTCGCAGTTGCGTGGGACAGGCTGGATGGACCAGTGGGTCTTTTCCTGTCCCTTATTTGAAGATGAACAGACGACGCTGGAGACACTTCGCAGGTCGGGCAGCGTCTGTCGAGAGAGGAAGGCCAGGGTAACGCCTCAGGTCAATGACCTTTCGTGCTTACCGGAAGCCCCGGGACAAGTTGTTGCCTGGTACATGGCACTTGACATCGACATCCAGAACATTGATGGAGATGGACGGTCACACACTGCCCCGTGTGGGCTCCTGTGCCACCGTGCCTTTAGCCGTGGCTCAGTGGGTAGTGCTCACGCCTTTGAGTCACGAAAGTTTGTGGGTTCAAGTCCCACTTACGCACATAACTCTCAGCTGATACTCCCAGAGCAGTACTGAGGGAGTGCTGCATTGTCAGTAGGCGCTGTCTTTCGGATGAGATATTAAACTGAGGCCCCGTCTGCCCTCTCAAGGTGGTTGTAAAAGATCCCATGGCCGCTATTTCGCAAGACGAGCAGGGGTGGTATCCTGGGACAATATTTATCCCTCAATCAACACCTAAAATACAGATGATTGGGTCATTGTCACATTGCTGTTTGTGGGATCTTGCTGTGTGCAAATTGGCTGCTGTGTTTCTAACATTGCAACAGTGACCACACTTCATAAAAGTACATCATTGGCTATAAAGCGCTATGGGATGCCCTAAGGTCACGAAAGGTGCTGTAGAAATGCAACTTCTTTCTCCCCTGCTCTCCTGACATAACGTCAGTGGGGGAGGCTCGGTGGGGGAGGGGGAGATGTTTCTGCCGATTCCCTGGGGCTTCCGGCAGGAGATCCTCAGAATCTCCATGGATACAGGCGAACAAAGGCTACTCTGTTCCAGAACATCAAATCCTCATTAATCTTAAAAGAACTGAACAAAACCTTGAATGTATTACATAGAATTTACAGCACAGAAACAGGCCATTCGACCCCACAGGTCTGTGCCGGTGTTTATGATCCATACGAGCCTCCTCCATCCCGACATCATCTGACCCCATCAGCATATCCTTCTATTCCTTTCTCCCTCATGTACTTCTCCAGCTTCCCCTTAAACGCAAGTGGATGCAAATGCAAGTCTCTTTAACTAAAAAGTTTTTGTGCGTTTTGCTGAAATGAGATTTTATTGTATTATAAACCAAAGGTGACAGACAGCAAATTAAGGGCTGTAACTTAATAAAGAGCTTTAACTGTCAATCATAAATCAATCCTGCAGTTCTGATGGTGTTGGGATTCCTTTAATTATTACAGCCTTACTGCTCCTTCCTGCTCCCAGGGCAGGTACAGCACGGGTTAGATACAGAGTAAAGCTCCCTCTACACTGTCCCATCAAACACTCCCAGGGCAGGTACAGCACGGGTTAGATACAGAGTAAAGCTCCCTCTACACTGTCCCATCAAACACTCCCAGGGCAGGTACAGCACGGGTTAGATACAGAGTAAAGCTCCCTCTACACTGTCCCATCAAACACTCCCAGGGCAGGTACAGCACGGGTTAGATACAGAGTAAAGCTCCCTCTACACTGTCCCATCAAACACTCCCAGGGCAGGTACAGCACGGGTTAGATACAGAGTAAAGCTCCCTCTACACTGTCCCATCAAACACTCCCAGGGCAGGTACAGCACGGGTTAGATACAGAGTAAAGCTCCCTCTACACTGTCCCATCAAACACTCCCAGGGCAGGTACAGCACGGGTTAGATACAGAGTAAAGCTCCCTCTACACTGTCCCATCAAACACTCCCAGGGCAGGTACAGCACGGGTTAGATACAGAGTAAAGCTCCCTCTACACTGTCCCATCAAACACTCCCAGGGCAGGTACAGCACGGGTTAGATACAGAGTAAAGCTCCCTCTACACTGTCCCATCAAACACTCCCAGGGCAGGTACAGCACGGGTTAGATACAGAGTAAAGCTCCCTCTACACTGTCCCATCAAACACTCCCAGGGCAGGTACAGCACGGGTTAGATACAGAGTAAAGCTCCCTCTACACTGTCCCATCAAACACTCCCAGGGCAGGTACAGCACGGGTTAGATACAGAGTAAAGCTCCCTCTACACTGTCCCATCAAACACTCCCAGGGCAGGTACAGCACGGGTTAGATACAGAGTAAAGCTCCCTCTACACTGTCCCATCAAACACTCCCAGGGCAGGTACAGCACGGGTTAGATACAGAGTAAAGCTCCCTCTACACTGTCCCATCAAACACTCCCAGGGCAGGTACAGCACGGGTTAGATACAGAGTAAAGCTCCCTCTACACTGTCCCATCAAACACTCCCAGGGCAGGTACAGCACGGGTTAGATACAGAGTAAAGCTCCCTCTACACTGTCCCATCAAACACTCCCAGGGCAGGTACAGCACGGGTTAGATACAGAGTAAAGCTCCCTCTACACTGTCCCATCAAACACTCCCAGGACAATATTTATCCCTCAACACAACTTCCCTAAAACAGGTCATTATCACATTGCTGTTTGTGGGATCTTGCTGTGCGTAAATTGGCTGCTGCGTTTCCAACATTACAACAGTGACTACACTTCAGAAGTGTTTCATTGGCTGTAAAGCACTTTGGGACATCCTGAGGTAGTGAAAGGTGCTGTAGAAATGCAAGTCGTCCTTTCTTCCAGTGTTTCTGTCAACTATACAAATTTAACATAATGAGTCTTTTTTTTCAATTCTATCCCTCTAGAAATGAATACCCCAGTGCTTTGTTTGCCTTATTAACCTGCGTCGCTACTTTTAGTGATTTGTGTGTCTGTACCCCCAGATCCCTTTGCTCCTCTATCCCATTTAGACTCTTATTATCCAATCAGTATGTGACCTCCTTATTCTTCCTACCAAAATGCACCACCTCACACTTATCTATATTGAAATTCATTTGCCAATTAGATGCCCATTCTGCAGGTTTATTGATGCCTTCCTGTATTTTGTCTCAGTCCTCCTCGGTATTAACTATACCCCCCCAATTTGATATCGTCCACAAATATTGAAATTGTATTTCTGATTCCTGAGTCCAAATGGTTAATGTAAATAGTGAACATATCCCATAATAATCACAGCCAGCCAAACACACACAGGGATTGCAAACACTTCCTGCTGAAACGACTGTCTGGGGGCCCTGGGTGTAGGTTTATTGAAAGCAGAAGCCCCAAACTTCAATGGTTCTGTTTTCCACTGGGTTTCAAACTCCCCAGGTTGCGATTCGGATCTGCAGTGGGCCTTTGTTTCGTTTCTGCAGCACTGACTGGGAGGGAGTGAAAGGTTTTGGATTCCACAGTGGTCGGAAAGTCCCCACGTTTCGCAATCGCTGATTTTCATTCACAAACACTCAGGGACGGTGAGACGATCACCAGGACACTGATATTGTCTGCACTGGGATCGAGCAACATAAAGACAAGGCAGTTAGCCCTTGAATCCTCGCAGTCCCATTCTCCATACTCCGGATGGAGAACGGGGGTGGGGGGTGGGGGGTGGGAGGGGAGGTCCGGATGGAGAGGGGGTGTCCGGATGGAGAGAGGATGGTCCGGATGGAGAGGGGGTGTCCGGATGGGGAGGGGGGTTCGAGATGGACACGGGTGCAGATGGAGAGGGGAAGGTTCAGATGGAGAGGGGATGGTCCGAATGGAGAGGGGATGGTTCAGATGGAGAGGGGATGGTCCGAATGGAGAGGGGATGGTCCAGATGGAGAGGGGGTGTCCGGATGGAGAGGGGAAGGTTCAGATGGAGAGGGGATGGTCCGGATGGAGAGGGGATGGTTCAGATGGAGAGGGGATGGTCCGAATGGAGAGGGGATGGTCCAGATGGAGAGGGGGTGTCCGGATGGAGAGGGGATGTTCCGGATGGAGAGGGGGTGTCCGGATGGGGAGGGGGGTTCTAGATGGACACGGGTGCAGATGGAGAGGGGAAGGTTCAGATGGAGAGGGGGTCTGGATGGAGAGGGGGGTTCTGGATTGAGAAGGGGTTCCGGATGGAGAGGGGGGTCTGGATGGAGAAGGGGGGTCCGGGTGGAGAGGGGAGGGTCTGGATGAAGAGGGGGTTCCGGATGGAGAGGGGGGTTCTAGATGGAGACGGGTGCAGATGGAGAGGGGAGGGGTCCGGATGGAGAGGGGAGGGGTCCGGATGGAGAGGGGGGCTCCAGATGGAGAGGGGGGTCCGGATGGAGAGGGGAGAGTTCATATGGAGAGGGGAGGGTCTGGATGGAGAGGGGGGGTCCGGATGGAGAGAGGTGGTTCAGATGGAGAGGGGAGGGTCCGGATGGAGAGAAGGGGGGGGTCTGGATGGAGAGTGGAGGGTCCGGATGGAGAGGGGGAGATCCAGATTGAGAGGGGGAGGATCTGGATGGAAGGGGGAGGGTCTGGATGGAGAGTGGGGACTGGGCAGGGGCCTACAGCCCCAGCTCCTCGTACACTTGGGCTCCCGATTCTGAATATAGCACTGCAGACCGTTACCAAGAGGGGAGACAGAGAGAGAGAGGTAAACCTGCAATCCAATAGGTCCATTAGCACCGCAGGTCCTATAGCTTTGATACAGCCCTTTCACTTGCTCTGGGGATGCTGGGACAGGTCGACCTCCATATGACAATCCCTTGCTTTCCCTCACTGAGCACCAGGGGGCGGAGACCGGGCGGTTCTGGCAACATCCCACGTCTAGGGGTGCCAGGAATGGGGGCCTTGGTCCTACTCTCTTGAATTCCTTCCCTGAACCCTGCCCCCAGCTACATTTCTACCGCCTTTAAAGCTTCTACAACACCTCTCTTTTTGACCATGTTTTCAGTCACTTCCCCAAATTCCTCCATTTCCGTTCGTCCTCCATGCCTGCTCCCCGAAGCTTGTTGGAGGGTTTGCTATGTTAAAGGTGCCGTATAAATGCAAGCAGTTTTATTTGAGCCACATAGGGGAAGGGGGGTCATTGAATTATACAGCACAGTAGGTGACCATTCGGCCCATCGTGCCTGTGCCGGCTTTTCGAAAGAGCTATCACAGGAACATGGGAACAGGAGGAGGCCATTCAGCCCCTCGAGCCTGTTCCGCCATTGAATGAGATCATATCTGATCTGTATCCTAACTCCATCCACCCACCTCGGCTCCATATCCCTTAATACCCTTGACTAGCAAAAATCTATCGATCTCAGATTTTAAATTATTAATTGAGCTAGCACCTACCTCTTTTTCTGGGAGAGAGTTCCAGACTCCCCCCCTGCTCTTTCCCCATAGCCCTGCAACTTTTTTCCTTTTCAAGTATTTATCCAATTCCCCTTTTGAAAGTTATTATTGAATCTGCTTCCACCGCCCTTTCAGGCAGTGCGTTCCAGATCATCACAACTCGCTGCGTAAAAAAATTTCTCCTCATTTCCCGTCTGGTTCTTTTGCCGATCACCTTAAATCTGTGCCCTCTGGTTACCGACCCTCCTGCCACTGGAGACAGTTTCTCCTTATTTACTCTGTCAAAACCGTTCATGATTTTGAACACCTCTATCAAATCTCCCCTTAACCTTCTCTGCTCTCAGGAGAACAATCCCAGCTTCTCCAGTCTCTAAAGGGCCTGGAGAGGACTGCAGTTGAGGGGAAGGTGGGTCATAGGAACCTATAAATGAGGTGAATATCAATGGGTTCAGAGTGCATGTCGAGCAGTTCAGTGATATCTGATATCATAACATTTAATCTACAATAACAACTGCTTGCATTTATATAGCGCCTTTAATGTTGTAAAACGTCCCAAGGCGCTTCACAGGAGCGATTATCAGATAGAAATAGACGCCGAGCCAAAGAAAGAGACATTAGGACAGGTGACCAAAAGTTTGGTCAAAGAGGTAGGTTTTAAGGAGCGTCTTAAAGATAGAAAGAGAGGTAGAGAGAGACGGAGAGATTCAGGGAGGGAAACCCAGAGCTTAGGGCCTAGGCAGCTGAAGGCACGGCCGCCAATGGTGGAGCGAAGGAAGTGGGGGATGATCAAGAGGCCGGAATTGGTGCAATGCAGAGATCTCGGAGGGCTGCAGGAGGCAGGAGAAGGCAATTCGGCCCAACTGATCTATGCTGGTGTTTATAGTCCACATGAACCTGCTCTCACTCCAATAACCTCTTCCCTCCCTGCCCCTGTGTCCCTCTATCCCCTTCTAAGACCATAAGAACATAAGAAATAGGAGCAGGAGTAGGCCAATCGGCCCCTCGAGCCTGCTCCGCCATTCAATAAGATCATGGCTGATCTGATCCTAACCTCAAATCTAAATTCATGTCCAATTTCCTGCCCGCTCCCCGTAACCCCTAATTCCCTTTACTTCTAGGAAACTGTCTATTTCTGTTTTAAATTTATTTAATGATGTAGCTTCCTCATGTATGCATCAATCTTCCCCTTAAATGCAACAATGCTATCTGCTTCATCACTCCATACGAGTTCCACATTCTCATCACTCTCTGTGTAAAGAAATTCCTCCTAAATTCTTTATTTGATCTGTTAGTGACCATCTGATATTTATATCTCCTTGTTCTGGACTCACCTTCAAGTGGAAACAATTTCTCCTCATCCACCCTATCCAACTCCTCCGTAATTTTAAAGACCACGAGCAGGTTTCCTCTTAGTCTTCTCTTTTGTAGAATCATAAAATCTTACAGCACTGAAGGAGGCCATTTGACCTATCATGCCTGTGCTGGCTCTTTGAAAGAGTTATTCGATTAGTCCTGCTCCCCCAGCTCTTTCTCCACAGCCCTGCAAGTTTTCTCTTTTACGGAGAGAAGAGCCCCAGCCTGCTCAATCTTTCCTGATTGTAGTGTTCTCTCAATTGTGGTAATATCCGTGTAACTCTTTTCTGCACTTTCTCTGGTGGTAAGCCTTGATTGTGAAGCTGCCATATTCACCCAAACCCCTAGAGCAAAGCATGACCAACATGCTGCCAAACTTGTTTCATTTTATCTAATACATAAACTCAGGGGAATACCTGGTGGATTAAACAATGAAATTTCACCTCTGGTCAGACTGATGGGATGAAAATCTCCTTTATTCCTATGACTATTCCAATGCTCTCCTGGCCGGCCTCCCATCTTCCACCCTCCATAAACTTGAGCTCATCCAAAACTCTGCTGCCCGTATCCTAACTCGCACCAAGTCCCGTTCATCCATCACCCCCGACCTCGTTGACCTACATTGGCTCCTGGTCCGGGAACGCCTCGATTTTAAAATTCTCATCCTTGTTTTCAAATCCCTCCATGGCCCTCGCCTCTCCCTATCCCTGTAACCTCCTCCAGCCCTACAACCCTCCGAGATCTCTGTGTTCCTCCAATTCTTGCCTCTTGTGCATCCTCGATTTCAATCGCTCCACCATTGGCGGCCGTGCCTTCAGCTGCCTGGGCCCTGAGCTCTGGAATTCCCTCCCTAAACCTCTCCGCCTCTCCACCTCTCTCTCCTCCTTTAAGACGCTTCTTAAAACCTACCTCGTTGACCAAGCTTTTGGTCACCTGTCCTAATACCTCCTTATGTGGCTCGGTGTCAAATTTTGTGAAGTGCCTTGGGACGTTTTACTACTTTAAAGGCGCTATATAAATGTAGGTGGTTGTTGTTGTTGTTGTTGTTGTTGTTGTTGTTGTTGAACAAACACGTGTCAGAGGCACACAGGGGCATTGGGATGATTACAGGAGAGAAAAGTGACATTCGTCACCTCGACATTAACACCTTCCACCAAATATTCCCTCATTATCTCCTGGTACCTGATCCAACAGTGAGCTCCCCTCTGCCCGTTCAGGTGGCTGTAAACGACCCCATGGCATTATTCGAAGAAGAGCAGTGGGAGTTCTCCCTGTTGTCCTGGCAAATATTTATTCCTCAACCAAGATTATCTGGTCATTTATCACATTGCTGTTTGTTGGGACGTTGCCGTGTGAATATTGGCCGCCGGGTTGAGGACACTTCAAAAGTCATTAATTGGCGGTGAAGCGTGTTGGGACGTCCCGAGGCCGTGAAAGGCGCTATAGAAATAGTCTCACCTGCTTTGGACTTGGTCACCTGTGGCTTGCCTCCCTGCTCGATGGGGAGTCCTCTTCAGCCCCCTCACACCATCCACCATGACCTGGGGATCTCGAGCCGTGGCTCACACCTCTGACCCTCGCCCTCTGACCCACAGCTGGGTTATGCCCTATGGTCACTTTCTATGTCGGTCAAGTGGCTGATTAACCAGCATTTCAGCGGGTGCTTTCCGACTTGGCGTTTGGCCATGCCTGTGGTTTCTTTGCATCCTCCCTGATACGCCCAAACGTCTAGAAAGCGCAGAGAGTTAAGTTGTGGATTCCTTTTGATTGCACAAAAAAAAATCCGGGAAACAATAGTTAACTCCTTGTGTGTGCTCAGCTTAATTCAAGAACATTAGACTGGAAAAAGAGATGATATGGAGATGCCGGTGATGGACTGGGGTTGACAATTGTAAACAATTTTACAACACCAAGTTATAGTCCAGCAATTTTATTTTAAATTCACAAGCTTTCGGAGGCTTCCTCCTTCGTCAGGTGAATGATTTTCACATCGTTCACCTGACGAAGGAGGAAGCCTCCGAAAGCTTGTGAATTTAAAATAAAATTGCTGGACTATAACTTGGTGTTGTAAAATTGTTTACAATTGGAAAAAGAGAGCGAGACTGTGCCCCATCTCACTGGTCCCAAAAGCTGAAGTCGTGCTATCGTCCTCTCCCTCCACTATTGACCCACTTTGTCCTTAAATATTTCCACGCTCCCCGCCTCCCTCCCCTACCTCTGTGGGACGTCCCGTACTCTCTGTCAGAAAGAAAGTAGTCGGGCCTCAAAAACCGACAGCCCTTCTGGAACATTCCCGCTGTAACTCCGGCAGGGAGGTTAGGCTGGGATCGGGCTATGCCGGGGCTCTTCCCCGGGAGTTTCCTGTGTCATCTGTTGGGGGGGGGAGGGGCGGTCAAGGCAAGGGCGAGGGGGTGGGGAGGGGGAAGGGGAGGGTGAGAGGGGTGGAGGAGAGGGAGGGCGAGGGGGGTGGGGGAGGGTGAGGGGAGGGGTGAAGGGGGGAGGGCGAGGTGAGGGTGGAAGGGGGAGGGCGAGGGAAGGGTGGAAGGGGGGAGGGTGAGGTGAAGGGGGCAGGCGAGGGGTGGGAGAAGGGGGAGGGAGAGGGGAGGGGTAAGAGGGGAGGGCAAGCGGAGGGGGCGGGCGGTGGTGGGCAGAGCGAGGGGTGGGGAAGGGGGCAAGGGGAGGGGTGGGGGGCAGGGTGAGGTGTGGAGGAAGGGGGAAGGGGAGGGCGAGGGGTATGTGGAAGGCAGGAGGGTGGGGGGGAGGCGAAGGGTGGATGAGGCGAGGGGTGGGGAAGACGATGAGTGAGGGGACAGGTCGAGTGGGGAGGGGGTGCAGGGATTCCCTATGTGAGGAGTTCCCACTGTCCCGACTTTTCATTGCTGGCAGTATACCTGGTGAGCCAAGCTCGCTCGCTGGCCTGATAAAGGCTGGAACTGGCCCCACCGAGTTGGGGCGGGGGGGGGGGGGGTTGGGACAACTGTAGAGGAACCGTTTTTGGGGGGGTCTCCTCTGTTTGCCTCTGGAGGAGCCTGACATCCCCCTCTCCCTCCCTCCCTCCCCGCCAGAACGTCTGACCTTTTTTCTTCCAACGGTGGTTGCCCAAGATGTGACCCCCTCCCCCCACTCCGTGGTGCCAGCGTCTGCCATCGGTTTGTGAACAAAGGGGACCCTGCCCCTCTCCACTTCCCCCACTCCCCCTTGTGAACTACAGCAGGGTCAGTGGCTGGGGTCACAGGTGGGCCAATCTCCACACTGACCCCTAGGGGTCGCCAACTCTGGTGGGACGTATTCCCGGAGGTCTCATCACGTGACCTCCCGTTCCCAACCGCCCCGCCCCCGAGCCCTCCGCCATCGGTCGCCCGACACGTCCACCCTCTCGGTGCCCCGCCTTCCCATGGCCAAGACTCTCCGTCACCCGATTGGATAATTCTTGACTGTCGGTCAAACAGCCCTTTTCTCTCCCATCTCCGATATTTTTATAACCAATAAACAGAAGTGTTCAAAGAAAATGAAGAAAAAAACACAATTCTTTTGAATGGGCCGACAATTTCTCTCCCGTGTGTCCTGGAGATTAATCTTCAATTGCTGGGGACTCCAGGACAATCCTGGAGGGTTGGCAACCCCGAGGTGCCACCTCCCAACCCCCAGACACTTTCAGAGCTGTTATATCCAAAGTGTCTTCCCTCTTCCCAGCTTGACCTCGTGTGCCCTGGTTCTAGTGTTAGTGGCAATGTGTGTAATGTGGTGTAGTGGTTATGTTACACAGAATCATACAAAGGTTACAGCACGGAAGGAGGCCATTCGGCCCATCGAGTCTGCACCGGCTCTATGCAAGAGCAATCCAGCTAGTCCCACTCCCACGCCCTTTCCCCGTAGCCCTGTAGGACTAGAAATCCAGGCAAACATATGTGAGACACACACACAGGCATTGGGAGGCATACAACAACAACAACAACAACACACGTTTATATAGCGCCTTTAACGTAGTAAAACGTCCCAAGGCCTTTCACAGGAGCGATTATCAAACAAAGTTTGACACTGAGCCACATAAGGAGATATTAGGTCAGGTGACCAAAAGCTTGGTCAAAGAGGTAGGTTTTAAGGAGCGTCTTAAAGGAGGAGAGAGAGGTGGAGAGGCGGAGAGGTTCAGGGAGGGAATTCCAGAGCTTAGGGCCGAGGCAGCTGAAGGCACGGCCGCCAATGGTGGGGCGATTAAAATCGGGGATGCGCAAGAGGCCAGAATTGGAAGAGCGCAGAGATCTCGGAGGGTTGTAGGGCTGGAGGAGGTTACAGAGATAGGGAGGGGTGAGGGCATGGAGGGATTTGAAAACAAGGATGAGAATTTTAAAATCGATGCATTCCCGGACCATTACGGGAGAGAAAGGAGTCATTTGACATCTTTCACCAAATATCCTTTCATTATTTCCTGGTACCTGATCCTGCATCGACCTCCTGTGTCACAGTCACTCCTGCTCTGGACCTGGGACATCAGAGACCCCCTCCCCTGCTCTCCATATTATAAAAAGGATATAGAGGCACTGGAGAAGGTGCAAAAAAAGATTTACTAGGCTGATACCAGATCTGAGAGGTTATAACTATCAGGAAAGATCGATCAGGCTGGGGGTCTTTTCTCTAGAAAAGAGAAGCCTGAGGGGTGACCTGATAGAGGTCTTTAAGGTAATGAAAGGGTTCGATAGGGTAGACGGGGAGAAAATGTTTCCACTTGCGGGGGAGTCCAGAACTAGGGGCCATAAATATGGCTTAAACAGGGGTGGGAATGGCAGCTCAACGTTCCTGGTTACAGGGTTTTTAGATGAGATAGAGAAGGGGATAAAAAAGGAGGGGGAATGTTGGTTAAAGAAACAATTACAGCTGTGAGGAGGGATGACATGTTGGAAGGATCATCAAATGAGGCCATATGGGTTGAGCTAAGGAACAAAAAAGGGGCAGTCACACTACTGGGAGTGTACTATAGACCCCCAAACAGTCAGAGGGAGATAGAAGAGCAAATATGTAGGCAAATTTCTGAGAAGTGCAAGAACAGTAGGGCAGCAATAGTGGGGGATTTCAACTCTCCGAATATTAACTGGGATAGAATCAGTGTGAAGGGTATAGAGGGTGCAGAATTCTTAAATTGCATTCAGGAGAAGTTTTTTAGCCAGTACGTAGCAAACCCAACAAGAGAGGGGAGCAGTTCTGGATTTAGTTTTAGGGAATGAAGCTGGGCAGGTGGAAGGAGTATCAGTGGGAGAGCATTTTGGTGGTAGTGATCATAATTCAGTTAGATTTATCATAGTTATTGAAAAGGACAGAGATAGAACAGGAGTAAACATTCTAAATTGGGGAAAGGCCAATTTTACTAAACTGAGAAGAGATTTAGCAAAAGTGGACTGGAAACAGCTACTTGAAGATAAATCAGTGTCAGAGCAGTGGGAGGCATTCAAGGGGGAGATTCAAGGGGTTCAGAGTAAACATGTTCCCACAAAGAAAAAGGGAGGGGCTGCCAAATGTAGAGCCCCCTGGATAACAAGGAGCATACAGGGTAAGATAAGGCAAAACAGGAAAGCTTATGTCAGACACCGAGAGCTCAATACTACAAAAAGTCTAGAGGAGTATAGAAAGTGCAGGGGTGAAATTAAAAAGGAAATTAGGAAAACAAAGAGAGGACGTGAAAATATATTGGCAAGTAAAATTAAGGAAAACACAACGATGTTTTATAAATACATTAAGAGCAAGAGGATAACAAGGAAAGAGTAGGGCCTATTAGAGACCAAAAACGTAACCTGTGTGCGGAGGGGGAAGATGTGGGTTTGGTTCTTGATGAATACTTTGCATCTGTCTTCACAAAAGAGGTGGACGATGCAGAGATTGTAGTTAAGGAGGAGGAGTGTGAAATATTGGATGGGATAAACATAGTGAGAGAGGAAGTATTAAGGGGATTAGCACCTTTGAAAGTGGATAAATCGCCAGGCCCGGATGAAATGTATCCCAGGCTGTTAAGAGAAGCAAAGGAGGAAATAGCGGAGGCTCTGACCATCATTTTCCAATCCTCTCTGGATACAGGCGTGATGCCAGAGGGTTGGAGGACTGCTAACATTGTACCATTGTTTAAAAAGGGAGCGAGGGATAGACTGAGTAATTACAGGCCAGTCAGTCTCATCTCGGTGGTGGGCAAATTATTGGAATCCATTCTGAGGGTCAGCATAAATCGTCATTTAGAAAGGCACGGGTTAATCAAGGACAGTCAGCATGGATTTGTTAAGGGAAGGTCATGTCTGACTAACTTGATTAAATTTTTTGAGCAGGTAACAAGGAGGGTCGATCAGGGTAACGCGCTTGATGTAGTCTACATGGATTTTAGCACAGCTTCTGACAAGGTCCCACATGGCAGACTGGACAGAAAAGTAAAAGCCCATGGGATCCAAGGGAAGGTGGCTAGTTGGATCCAAAATTGGCTCAGTGGCAGGAAGCAAAGGGTAATAGTTGACAGGTGCTTTTGTGACTGGAAGGCTGTTTCCAGTGGGGTTCCACAAGGCTCAGTACCAGGTCCCTTGCTTTTTGTGGTATATATTAATGATTTGGACTTGAATGTGGAGGGCTTGATCAAGAAGTTTGCAGATGATACAAAAATTGGCCGTGTGGTTGATAGTGAGGAGGAAAGCTGTAGACTGCATGAAGATATCAATGGAGTGGTCAGGTGGGCAGAAAATTGGCAAATGGAATTCAATCCAGAGAAGTGTGAGGTAATGCATTTGGGGAGGGCAAACAAGGCAAGGGAATAAACAAAAAATGGGAGGATACTGAGAGGAACAGAGGGACCTTGGAGTGCATGTCCACAGATTCCTGAAGGTAGCAGGACAGGTAGATAAGGTGGTTAAGAAGGCAGATGGAATACTTTCCTTTATTAGCCGAGGCTTAGAATATAAGAGCAGGGAGGTTATGCTGGAACTGTATAAAACACTGGTTAGGCCACAGCTTGAGTACTGTGTACAGTTCTGGTCACCACATTATAGGAAGGATGTGATTGCACTAGAGAGGGTACAGAGGAGATTTACGAGGATGTTGCCAGGATTGGAGAATTTTAGCTATGAGAAAAGATTGGAGAAAAGGAGGCTGAGGGGAGATTTAATTGAGGTATATGAAATTATGAGGGGACTAGATAGAGTGGATAGGAAGGACCTATTTCCCTTAGCAGAGAGGTCAATAACCAGGGGACATAGATTTAAAGTAATTGGTAGAAGGATTTGAGGGGAGCTGAGGAAATATGTTTTCACCCAGAGGGTGGTGGGGGTCTGGAACTCACTGCCTGAAAGGGCGGTAGAGGCAGAAACCCTCAACTCATTTAAAAAGTACTTGGATGTGCACTGGAAGAGCCGTAACCTACAGGGCTACGGACCAAGTGCTGGAAAGTGGGATTAGGCTGGATAGCTCTTTTTCAGCCAGCACAGACACAATGGGCCGAATGGCCTCAAACTGTGCCGTAAATCTCTGTAATCCTATGATTCTATGAAATATAAGATAGTCACTAATAAATCCAATGGGGAATTCAGGAGAAACTTCTTCACCCAGAGAGTGGTGAGAATGTGGAACTCGCTCCCACAAGGAGTAGTTGAGGTGAATAGAATAGATACATTTAAGGGGAAGCTCGATAAACACATGAGGGAGAAAGGAATGGAAGGATATGTTGACAGGGTGAGATGAAGTAGGGAGGGAGGAGGCTCGTGTGGAGCATAAACACCGGCATGGAGCTGTTGGGCCGAATGGCCTGTTTCTGTGTCGTACATTCTATAATTGGGAGCCCTCCACAGTTCCCTCCCACCACCTCCCTGAGCTGGAAATCTGAAGCCGTGGCCCGTGGACCACGTGCCCGCCCTCGCACTCCCATTCCTGACGGAGCAGAGCCCCTGCAGACCAGCGTTTGGGTCTTAAGTTACTGCTTAAATTGCCATTGGGTGTCTTAATGACATCACTAGAGCAGAGAGGTTAAGGGGAGATTTGATCGAGGTGTTCAAAATTATAAACGGTTTTGACAAACTGTTCCCAGTGGCAGCAGGGTCGGTAACCAGAGACACAGGCTTAAGGTGATTGGGAAAAGATCCAAAGGGGACACGAGGAAATATTTTTTTTACGCAGCGAGTTCTGATCGGGAATGCACTGCCTGAAAGGGCGGTGGAAGCAGATTCAATAATAACTTTCAAAAGGGGAATTGGGTAAATACTTGAAGGGGAAAAAATTACAGGGCGATGGGGAAAGATCAGGGGAATGGGACTAATTGGATAGGTCTTTCAAAGAGGCTCGATGGGCAGAATGGTCTCATTCTGTGCTGTTACATACGATAATACGGGACCCCGGATTATATGTATCGAGTCAGGCAGGAGCCTGGGCTGCCTCACGGAAAGAACCCAGTAACATGGGCTGAATAACTTTCCAAAAAAATTTAGCTCATAAATATCTTTGTGAGCATAAATGCTGTGCTTGTTTCAATTGAGCCAACACAAAGTCCAGATTGTGAAGTGTTGAAATGATCGAGGGGTGTGGGCAGGAGATGGGGAGTGTTTTATTGGTGGGGGGAGGGTGATGGGGGATGGGGAGTGTTTTATTGGTGGGGGGAGGGTGATGGGGGATGGGGAGTGTTTTATTGGTGGGGGGAGGGTGATGGGGGATGGGGAGTGTTTTATTGGTGGGGGGAGGGTGATGGGGGATGGGGAGTGTTTTATTGGTGGGGGGAGGGTGATGGGGGATGGGGAGTGTTTTATTGGTGGGGGGAGGGTGATGGGGGATGGGGAGTGTTTTATTGGTGGGGGGAGGGTGATGGGGGATGGGGAGTGTTTTATTGGTGGGGGGGAGGGTGATGGGGGATGGGGAGTGTTTTATTGGTGGGGGGAGGGTGATGGGGGATGGGGAGTGTTTTATTGGTGGGGGGAGGGTGATGGGGGATGGGGAGTGTTTTATTGGTGGGGGGAGGGTGATGGGGGATGGGGAGTGTTTTATTGGTGGGGGGAGGGTGATGGGGGATGGGGAGTGTTTTATTGGTGGGGGGGAGGGTGATGGGGGATGGGGAGTGTTTTATTGGTGGGGGGGAGGGTGATGGGGGATGGGGAGTGTTTTATTGGTGGGGGGAGGGTGATGGGGGGTGGGGAGTGTTTTATTGGTGGGGGGAGGGGGATGGGGAGTGTTTTATTGGTGGGGGGAGGGTGATGGGGGATGGGGAGTGCAATGTTTAAATGTTGAGTTCCTGATCTGGATGCTGTGGAAAATGTCAGAGAGAGATTTCTTTTCCCCTCTTGCCTGATGTTGCGTGGTCCTCAATGGAGCAGATTCCCATTAAAAACTTAACCTTGGGGCATTGAAGCCCCGAATAACAGGTCCTGTTTCTTTACCCTGCCCGTGGTGAGAATGAGGAAAGTGCTACCACAAGGAGTGTTTGAGGCGAATAGAATAGATGCATTTCAGGGGAAACATTTAGTTCAGAGGAATGGGAGGATATGCTGATAGGGTGAGATGAAGTAGGGAGGGAGGAGGCTCATGTGGAGAATAAACACCAGCACAGACCAGTGGGGCCGAATGGCCTGTTTCTGCACTCTGCACTCTCTGTAATTCTATGTATAGCGGCGGTGGGCAGGAATCAAGAGGGAAGGGGACGGTAAGTGTTGTGTGTAATTTTTACAGAGCGGGCTCCCCTTGTTCCCGTCGGGCGGGATGGGCTAAAATCCCCCTCCCCTCCCTCCCCCTCTCCCCCCCCCCCCACCAAATATATCTTGTGATTCCTTCCTGATTATTTTGCTGATTTCGGCTTTCGATTTTATTTTGGCCGCCAGCTCGGGTCGCCAACCCTCCAGGATTGTCCTGGAGTCGCCAGGAACGAAGGATTAATCAATCTCCTGCTGCGAGCAAAACACCCGGGGAGAAAAAATGACAGAGGGCTTCAAAAAAAAAATCTGCGTGTGTGTATTTTTCATTTTCGTTTATTGGTGATAAAAGTATTGGAGATGGGGGGAAAAGAAAGGCTGGAGGCTGGAAGGTCATGTGACGAAACCTCCAGGAATATGTCTAACCAGAGTTGGCAACCCCACCGACAGGGACGGACGAAGACTCCTTACTGGGACATGCGACAGTGACAGACACGGCGCGGTGATTTATTGGAGCAGCTGTCATATCGGATTACTGATTACATAGAATTCCATAGAATGTACGGCACAGAAACAGGCCATTCGGCCCCACTGCTCTGTGCTGGTGTTTATTCTCCACACGAGCCTCCTCCCTCCCTGCTTCATCTCACCCTATCAGCATATCCTTCCATTCCTTTCTCCTTCATGTGTTTATCGAGCTTCCCCTTAAATGCATCTCTGCTTTTCGCCTCAACTACTCCTTGTGGGAGCGAGTTCCACATTCTCACCACTCTCTGGGTGAAGAAGTTTCTCCTGAATTCCCGATTGGATTTATGAATAACTAATCTTATTTTTATGGCCCCTAGTTCTGAGAACATAAGAACATAAGAAATAGGAGCAGGAGTAGGCCATACGGCCCCTCGAACCTGGTCCGTCATTCAGTCAGATCATGGCTGATCTTTGACCTCAACTCCACTTTCCCGCCCGATCCTTATATCCCCTGAATCCCCCTGGAAATCTATCAATACTCAACGACTGAGCATCCGCAGCCCTCTCAGGTAGAGAATTCGGGTCTACCCCGCTAGATTCCTGCTCTCCTGTATCACCCTCACTCTTTACACATTTAGCCTCTGGCCCGTCTCGTTTATCGCTACATTTTGTTCGTCATTTGATGTGGTTGTGGGAAATTTATTTTACATGCGTGATCGCTCTTCAACAACAGCGAGCGATGGCTGTGCGCCCTTAGCTGGCGCTGTGCCGGCCGGCCTGCCTGGAGCCTGATCGCCATGCACCCGGGAAACCAGGAGACTGAGATAAATCGTGAGATAAATAGTCTTTGGGCCCGATGCCCATTCAGCCCTTTGACACTGAATAATGGAAAGAGAGAAAGAGAAGGAAGGACTTGTATTTTTACAGCGCCTTTCACAAACTCAGGACTCTCCAAAGCTCTTCACAGCCAATGAGGCACTTTTCGAAGTGTAGTCACCGTTGTGATGTAGGAAACGCGGCAGCCAATTTGCGCACAGCAAGATCCCGCAAACAGCAATGTGATAATGATGATCAGATAATCTGATTTTAGTGGTGTTGGCTGAGGGATAAATATTTATTGCTTTTATTTATATAAACACCTTGGCACGTCTCGCAGAAACGCCCCCCCCGAAGTACTTCGCATGTGATGAAGTGTTTCTGAAGTGCGGCCTCTGTTGTTACCTAGGTAAACGTGGTGGCCATTTTGCGCATGGCAAGATCCCGCAAACAGCAATGACCACCCCCACCCCTGGTGCTCTGTTTTCAGCGGTGTTGGTTGATGGAGGGACACAGAGTGCCGAATGAACTGATTTCAGCACGGGGGAGGGGGGAGGGGCAGTAGGCCTCAGCACCCCTGGTAGAGGCGGGTGAAGTAAGATCAGTCAGGGTCCCCACAGCAGGTCCTTACCCACCGCGTCCTCCACCCCCCCCCCTCACCTTGGTAGGTGAGCATGTCGGGCAAGGGCGGGGTTCAAACACCACTGCGATGCCTCTCACAGCTGAACATCCACCTGATAAGCTTTGCGTTGGTTCCGATTGGAGGACTGAGATTGATAGGTTTTGTTAGGTAAGGGTTACCCAAGGCAGGCAAACTGAGTTAAGACACAGATCAGCCATGATCCAATTGAATGGCAGAACAGGGTGGAGGGGCTGAATGGCCTGCTCCTGCTCCTATGTTCCTTTAACGGTCATGGGTGAGGGGGCCAAAGAGCATCTATGAGACTGTGTCAGGGGAAGGAATAAACCCCAAGCCCCCCCACATTGAGAGAGGAAAAAAAAGAGTTCATGGAGACAGACTTTTATTTCAAATGATTTTTATTCATTTTTTTGATTATTATTATAAAATGTAACAAAGTCTAAAAGTTAAAAACAAAAAAAATGATACAAGCTCGGCTCAAAAAGGATGCTACAAAAAAAAACTGTTCAGTCAGACAGCTTATCACAGTACGGTGGGGAACAGTATATCTATAAGACCAGGGGTCATTCTACAGAGAAAGATCCCACATACAGGCTCCACACAGCAAAAGAGACAAAAGAAGGGGACAGATTCACTGGTGGCCGCTGTTCCCTTGGGGACGCTTAACCTGCGCGCGTGCCCGGTCCCTCCTCATGGTGCGTTAAAGCAAACACGTGCCCTTTAAAATAAACTGGCTAACGGCGGGCATTAGGAGAGCGGGCAGTGGGCACTTGGTGCCAGCGCGTCACGTGTTACCCGTGGAAACAGCGTCACTCGGCCGTTCAGTCCCCCGACAACATCCGCGGTGGGGGACGAAGCTTAAATCGAACATTCACAATCGGTGTTCACATTATTCCAGGAACAAGCTTTTTTTTTCTCTCTCTCTCTCTCCCTCCCTCCCTCCCTCCCTCCCTCTCCCTCTCTCACATTCCGGACTGTTTTATTTCACTCTGCTTGGCGTCAGTAATCATGCCGCCTGAGATGAGGGATGCTGTTGCCGGGGAAACGGAACAGTTTCCATTTCGAGCATCAGCACCATCAACCCGGCCCACACTCGCAGATTCAATCGAGAGGGTCATTCACATTGTACGGTTGTGTTAATGCGCGGGGAATAGAAAGAGACACTCTTTCACAGTCCCTGGCAATCACTGCGTATTAGAACAGTGCAAAATCAATCAATAGTTAATAAACCACGAGTGTTGGGAGATGTTACAAATGTCAGGGCAGGTACAGCACGGGTTAGATACAGAGTAAAGCTCCCTTTACACTGTCCCGTCAAACACTCCCAGGGCAGGTACAGCACGGGTTAGATACAGAGTAAAGCTCCCTCTACATTGTCCCATCAAACACTCCCAGGGCAGGTACAGCACGGGTTAGATACAGAGTAAAGCTCCCTCTACACTGTCCCATCAAACACTCCCAGGACAGGTACAGCACGGGTTAGATACACAGTAAAGCTCCCTCTACACTGTCCCATCAAACACTCCCAGGGCAGGTACAGCACGGGTTAGATACAGAGTAAAGCTCCCTCTACACTGTCCCATCAAACACTCCCAGGGCAGGTACAGCACGGGTTAGATACAGAGTAAAGCTCCCTCTACACTGTCCCATCAAACACTCCCAGGGCAGGTACAGCACAGGTTAGATACAGAGTAAAGCTCCCTCTACACTGTCCCGTCAAACACTCCCAGGGCAGGTACAGCATGGGTTAGATACAGAGTAAAGCTCCCTCTACACTGTCCCATCAAACACTCCCAGGGCAGGTACAGCACGGGTTAGATACAGAGTAAAGCTCCCTCTACACTGTCCCATTCAAACACTCCCAGGGCAGGTACAGCACAGGTTAGATACAGAGTAAAGCTCCCTCTACACTGTCCCATCAAACACTCCCAGGGCAGGTACAGCACGGGTTAGATACAGAAAAAAGCTCCCTCTACACTGTCCCATCAAACACTCCCAGGGCAGGTACAGCACGGGTTAGATACAGAGTAAAGCTCCCTCTACACTGTCCCATCAAACACTCCCAGGGCAGGTACAGCACAGGTTAGATACAGAGTAAAGCTCCCTCTACACTGCTGAATCTCAGAAGGTTGTCCCTATTGCACCTTCTCAAGGGCAATTAGGGATGGGCAATAAATGCCGGCCTTGCCAGCGACGCCCACATCCCATGAACAAATAAAAAAAAATTAGTGTGACATGTTTTCTGTTTCCTGCACTTAACATGAGAATGATTTCCAATTCAGTGGCCAATTCAGTGCCAAATTCGTGCCAATTTAGTGCCAGTTTTGTGCTGTGGGCCAACCTCACCAGGGACTGGATTGAGGCCATTCAATCTCATGTCATATTCGACCACAAAAGGCAGCACAGAGAGGAGCCGTTGATCCCATCAGTCTGGGGTGGATTTGATCGTGTCTTGGAGAGGTGGTGGGTCAGTGTCAGTTGATTTACTAACGGATGTGTATCCTCCACTCTGACCCTCACGTTATCTTGCCAACTTTTTTTGTTTTTTTGTTATTTTTTTTTCCTCAAAAACACACGTTAAGGTAGACGGAAAGAGCCGAAGGTCATCGTCGCTCCTCAGGGCAGTCGCTTCCTGCAAAGAGAGGGATTGGTATCGGTCAGGGGAGTCGGACGAACCAGCCTTCCAACAAAACAGTGACCAAGTGGGATCCAAATCATGCTCAGGAGCTCCCCGACCGCCCCTCCCTACCCTCCCGGACGATGGCCCAACGTGCAACGGTAGCTGATCGCAGCGGGGGGGGGGGCGGGGGGGGGAGGAGGCATTAAGTCTCAGAGTCCAGATCGCCATCCAGTGACCCCCTACCCCAACCCACTAAAAGGTACAAGTGGCTGGGTGTCAGAGCTGGGGAGGGGCGGGGGGTATGGACAGGAGTTTACTTGGTGATGCTATCTCCCCACCCCAACAGTCACTATACACCTCCCCTCGTTCCATTCCCCCGTCCACACCCACCCCACCCCACCACCACCCCCCATGGTCAAATATCCTACCACCATTGAGTTTTGAGGCACACGCACAGGAAGAAGGCCCACTGGGGTGAGTTAATGAGGAAGGGAAGAAAGATAGAATTTGCATTTTACACAGTGACTTTCAACACCATTGGACGTCCCAAAGCGCTTTACAGCCAATGAAAGTCACTGTTGTAATGTAGGAAAAGGAAACATGGCAGCCCATCTGTGCAGAGCAAGATCCCACAAACAGCAACGTGATAATGACCAGATCGTCTGTTTTATTGATGTTGGTTGAGGGATAAATATTGGCCCAGGACACCAAGGAGAACTCCCCTGCTCTTCTTCGAAATATGGCCATGGGATCTTTTACGTCCATCTGAGAGGGGAGACGGGGCCTCAGTTTAATGCCTCATCTGAAAGACGGCACCTCCGACAGTGCGGCACTCCCTCAGTACTGCACTGGAAGTGTCAGCCTAGATTTTGTGCTCAAGTCTCTGGAGTGGGAGTGCGAGAGTGTTACCCACTGAATTCTGATGGAGAAATTCAAATAGAGTTCATTGCCTGGTGGGCCTGGACATCAGTCAGTTAATCTGTTAGTAATCTCCGGGGTACATATTGTTTTTACTGAGAAAGGGCAGTTTGGGGGCAGCTTTAAAACCAAAACTCTTTCAAAAGGGAGCTGGATAGATCTCTGATTGGGAATGGGATCGGAGGTTATAAGGGCAGGGATAGACTGAGATGGACAGACTCTAGGGGAATCAAGGGATATGGGGATCGGGCAGGAAAGTGGAGTTGAGGTCGAAGATCAGCCATGATCTGATTGAATGGGGGAGCAGGCTCGAGGGGCCGTATGGCCTACTCCTGCTCCTATTTCTTAACGTTATGTAAATGCGAACAGTTTGAAGAATAAAGCGAAACTCTCACCTTTTTTTCTGGGACTTCCGAGACTTCTTTCCCGGACGGGTTTTCGATTTCTTCCCGTTGACTTTGGCCATCAGTTTCCTCACCCATTTTAGCTGAGGAGGGGCGCAGAGATGCTTTTTGTTCTTGGTCAGGAACCTGTTGGGAGGGTGAAGGGTCAAAGGTTAGACACGTGTTCCAAACGCCAGATTAAGAAAGAAAGAAAAAAAAACTTGCATTTATATAGCGCCTTTCGTGACCGCAGGACGTCCCAAAGTGTTTTACAACCAATGAAGTACTTTTGAAGTGTAGTCAGTGTTGTACCCTGGTGAGAACCAATCCCAATTGGGGAGTCCAGGACCAGGGGGTAGAACAATGGTAAACAGCAGGAAGAGCACCCAAAGGTTTGATGGAAAACCCGGACTCAGTACTCACAAGACAGCGTGGATTTTGCAGCCATTCCCAGGCCACTGTATCGTGTAGTCCTTCACGATCCGTGATGGGATTTCCTTTGAACTGGTCGAGAGGCAGCAGTCCTGCAAACTCTTGCCCTCATCACTGGCTGTAAGGAAGAATAAATGTAGTGTTAAGGATTCGTACTATAATCAAGGGAGAGTTTCTCATCCTGCACGACCCACTCCCCCCCCCCCAGTATCGAACCTATCCTTGGCTCGTTATCACTAACCGTGGTGTAGTGGTTACGTTGCTAGACTAGTAATTCAATAGAATGTAAATTCAAATCCCACTATTGCAGTTAGAGAATTTGAATTCAGATTAAATAATCTGGAAATAAAAGGCATAGTATCAGTAAAAGTGACCGTGAAGCTCTTGGATTGTTGTAAAAACCCCAACTGGTTCATTGATGTTCCCTTTAGTGGATGGAAACCTGCTGTTCTTACCTGGTCTGGCCCTGTATGTTACTCCGGTCCCACTCCCAATGTGGAACCTGCACCCCAGCCCATTGGGGAAAGGGCCGGAGCAGAAATGGAGGGTAAAAGCAGAAGGCAGCTTAGCTGGAATCGAATGTGTCCGTTTTTGCACCCATCCCAGTGCAGTATAAGGGGGAGCATTCAGCAGGAACTCAACTGAAGAGTCCCGCTTAAAACTGCTTCAGCTCTCTTTCCTCTTCCCAGTTGCTGACTGACCTGCTGTACATTTCTGTGTTATTTTAGATCAGATTTGCAGCGTCTGCAAGGCTTGGTACTGTTATCAGAGACCTTTACACACTTCGAAAGTCAACAATAAATAGATGGGGGAAAGAGAACAAGTTTATGGCCAAATTATAGAATCATGGAATCTTACAGCACGGAATGAGGCCATCCGGCCCATCGTGCCTGTGCTAGCTCTTTGAAAGTGCTATCCAATTAGTCCCACTCCCCCCCTGCCCTTTCCCCATAGCCCTGCAAATTTTTCCTTTTCAAATAAATATCCAATTCCCTTTTGAAAGTTATTATTGAATCTGCTTCCACCGCCCATTCAGGCAGAGCATTCCAGATCAATAACAACTCGCTGCGTGTGAGAAAAAGGGTTTCTCCTCACCTTGCTCCTGGATCTTTTGCCAATTACCTTAAACCTGCGTCCTCTGGTTACCGACCCTCCTGCCACTGGAAACAGTTTCTCCCTATCTAATCTATCAAAACCCTTTCATGATTCGTGAATAATACCTCTCATCGGGACCGACCTCACCTTGTGAAACGCCCCAGAGAACGGCGGAGACGAGGAGAAGGAGGACGGCAGTGAAGAAAGTCGCTCTGCTCATGGTGAGATGTGGACTGAAGCTCTTGAGGCTCGGGCTCGGGCTCTCTGATCAGTTGCCTGCTCCTTCTGTGCTGCTCAGCTCCCCTCAACAGCCTATTTATACTCTCGAGTGGCCTGCAGTTTCCTTTCTCGTCACTGCTTTCTATTAACCACAAAATTAGCTGCCAACCTTGACAAGCTCACAACTATTTTTCTTGGCGCCGGTTCAAGGCTGGGAGCAATTTGCTGCCAATCAGCCGTCTGTAATCTCATTGTTGGATTGTGTTTCAGCTCCTCTCCCCAACTTTACTTCAGTTGCAAACACATGCAATACAGGCTTTTATTTTGCTGTCAGAATTTTTTCACAGACAAAAATGATGGTTTGCAATCTCGATAAATTGCAACGCTGCGCATTCCAAGTCTGACTCCATGGAGCTTTTTTTCTCAATCTTGCATTATCTCTGCGCCGTTTCCTTCCCTGATTTCCAGGGATTGCGATATTCCCGACTTCGGGATGACTCCTTCCTCCCCCCCACACACCTGGACGTGAGCTTCTGTCGCAGAGGGAACGCTCTGTCCGAGAATACAATCCCGATTCTGTGACGCGCTTGAGTTTCCGGGGGGGGTGAGGTGGAGGGGAGGGGGTTCTCAGCTCCCTCGGCGACCTGCGATAACCAGACCCCAGCCAGGGCAGAGTGTGCCTGCACTGCCTTGTCCGCCTCTGCGTGGGGCACCTACTGGCGAATGAAAGAATTGCATTCGCGTCGCGACCTGGCAGCGTCTCTCGCCAGCCTCTCGCAGTGCTTCGCGTGCGGTGAGCGACTTTTGGAGGGCAGCGGCTGGCGCAGGCAAACACGGCAGCCATTTTGAATGGAAGGAGCGAAGGGGCCAATGATCAGTTCATCTGCCGAGGACAGAGGGGAGGAATGCTGAAAAGAGAAAGGACTTGCATTTATGTAGCGCCTTTCATGACCTGAGGACGTCCCAAAGTGCTTTACAGCCAATGAAGTACTTTTTTGAAGTGTAGTCACTGTTGTAATGTAGGAAACACGGCAGCCAATTTGCACACAGCAAGATCCCACAAACAGCATTGTGATAATAACCGGATAATGTGTTTTTGGTGTTGGTTGAAGGATAAATATTGGCCAGGACACCGGGGAGAACTCCACTGCTCTTCTTCGAATATAGTAGCTGAGGGATCTTTTACATCCACCTGAGAGGGCAGACGGGGCCTCGGTTTAATGTTTCATCCGAAAGACGGCACCTCTGACAGTGCAGCACTCCCTCAGTACTGCACTGGGAGTGTCAGCCTGGATCATGTGCTCATAATAAGTGAGAGGTGTGAGTGACTGGGGTCGGCGAGGACAAGCATCGACCTGAAAGCGATTCTTGTGAGAACGTCAAGGTGCCAGATGTTGGGTCACGTCGGACAAAGACCACCCAGCTAGCACATCTGGCAGATGCCGACCTCAGGTTGACCTCGGACATGTAGGCAGACATTACTGAGACAAATCTCCAAGCCTGTGGCCCCAGTAAATACCTGAATCATAGAATAGAATCATAGAATGGTTACAACACAGAAGGAGGCCATTCAGCCCATCGAGCCCAACCCAGCTCTTCGTAAGAGCAATCCAGTTAATCCCATTCCCCCCTACTTTCCCATGGCCCTGCAATTTTTTTCCCTTCAAGTATTTATCTAATTCCTTTTTGAAAGCCACGATTGAAGGGGAAAAAATTTGCAGGGTCTTGGGGAAAGAGCAATGGACTAATTGGATAGCTCTTTCAAAGAGCCAACACAGGCACATTGGGCCGAGTGGCCTCCTTCAGTTCTGTATGATTCTATGGTTCTATGGTTAGTCATGCCTCATTGTGCCCAATCATTGGGCCTGATGATATATAACAATCAGGAAAGATCGATCAGGCTGGGGCTCTTTTCTCTAGAAAAGAGAAGGCTGAGGGGTGACCTGATAGAGGTCTTTAAAATTATGAAGAGGTTTGATAGGGTAGACGTAGAGATGTTTCCACTTGTGGGGGAGACCAGAACTAGAGGTCATGATAATAAGATAGTCACAAATAAATCCAATCGGGAATTCAGGAGAAGCTTCTTCACCCAGAGAGTGGTGAGAATGTGGAACTCGCTCCCACAAGGAGTAGTTGAGGTGAATAGAATGGATACTTTTAAGGGGAAGCTCGACAAACACATGAGGGAGAAAGGAATAGAAGGATATTCTAACTCACACCATCACCCCCTGTGCTCACTGGCCCACATTGGCTCCCAGTCCGGCAATGCCACGATCTTAAAATTCTCCTCCTTGTTTTTAAATCCCTCCATGGCCCTCGCCCCTCCCTATCCCTGTAACCTCCTCCAGCCCTACAACCCTCCGAGATCTCTGCGCTCCTCCAATACTGCTACACCGTTGGCGGCCGTGCCTTCAGCTGCCTCGGCCCTAAGTTCTGGAATTCCCTCCCTAAACCTCTCCCCCTCTCTACCCCTCTCTCCTCCTTTAAGACGCTCCTTAAAACCTACCTCTTTGACCGAGCTTTTGGTCACCTGTCCTAATATCTCCTCATGTGGCTCGGTGTCAAATTTTGTTTGATAATCGCTCCTGTGCAGTCGTTTGTTTGACTGTTTGGCCTCCTCCTCCTCCAGTCGAGCAAAGCTCTCTACGCAATAATGGCCTTGCTTTCAGCTGATGACCATGTGTTTACACAACACCTGCAGTTATGTTTATTTTGGCATCGCACCCTGAATAGCGAAAAATTAACTCCAGGACTTGGAAGTGGTGCAAAGAAGGGCTGAATGTCTAATCCCCGGTGATGGAGTGACAGATTAGGTCCTAAACCTCTCTACCTCTCTCTCCTCCTTTAAGACGCTCCTTAAAACCTACCTCTTTGACCGAGCTTTTGGTCACCTGTCCTAATGCCTCTTTACGTGGCTCGGTTTCAAATTTTGATTGACAATTGCAACTGTGAAGCACCTTGGGACGTTTTACTACATTAAAGGCGCTATATAAATGCAAGTCGTTGTTTTGTTGCTGTAAAGGCGAAAAATACGGAGTCTTTAGCCTTGAAAGAAGGTTAGTGAGATACTAAATGAATAGGAAAGGTTTAGTCTCGAGCACTTTTCGAATTTAAACCACTGCTGCAGGACAATGGGACTGGGGTTACCAACTCTCCAGGATCGCCCTGGAGTCTCCAGGAATTGGAGATTAATCTCCAGGACACTTCTAGGAGCAACAGAGAGTAGGGGTTAAGGGTAACTACTCAGACTGGCAAAAGGCGGGAAGTGGTGTTCCACAGGGATCGGTGCTGGGACCACTGTTGTTCACCATTTATATCAATGATTTGGACTCGGGAATCGAAAGTATAATTTCAAAATTTGCGAACGACACCAAATTGGGGTGTATAGTTAATACAAAGGAGGAATGCGTCAAAATGCAAGAGGATATTAATAAACTTGCAGAATGGGCGTGTAATTGGCAAATGAATTTCAATATAGATAAAGTGCTGTCAGCTGCAGGGCCACGGACCGGGTGCTGGAAGATGGGATTAGAATGGGCACCTGGTTGTTCTTCGAGCCGGCACGGACACTATGGGCCGAATGGCCCCCTTCTGTGCTGTATCTTTTCTCTGGTTCTATAAGTGTGAGGTGGTGCATTTTGGTAGGAAGAATAAGGAGGCCACATACTGATTGAATAATAAGAGTCTAAATGGGATAGAGGAGCAGAGGGATCTGGGGGTACAGACACACAAATCACTGAAAGTAGTGACGCAGGTTAATAAGGCCATAATAAAGCAAACCAGGCACTGGGGTTCATTTCTAGAGGGATAGAATTGAAAAGCAAAGAACTTATGTTAAACTTGTATAGAACCTTGGTTAGACCACACTTGGAGTATTGTGAACAGTTCTGGTCTCCATATTATAAGAGGGATATAGAGGCACTGGAGGAGGTGCAAAAAAGGTTTACAAGGATGTTACAAGGATATACCTATCAGGAAAGGCTGAACAGGCTGGGGCTCTTTCCTCTAGAAAAGAGAAGGCTGAGGGGTGACCTGATAGAGGTCTTTAAGATTATGAAAGGGTTTGATAGGGTAAACGTAGAGTAAATATTTCCACTTGTGGAGTTCAAAACTAGAGGTCATTAATATAAAATAGTAGCTAATAAATTCAATCGGGAATTCAGGAGAAACTTCTTTACCCAGTGAGTGGTGAGAATGTGGAACTCGCTCCCACAAGAAGTAATTGAGGCGAATAGTGTAGATACATTTAAGGGGAAGCTCGATAAACACATGAGGGAGAAAGGAATAGAAGGATATGCTGATAGGGTGAGATGTAGTAGGGAGGGAGGAGGCTCATGTGGAGCATAAACACCAGCATGGACCAGTGGGGCCGAATGGCCTGTTTCTGTGTAGTTTCTAAGTAACTCATTCACCTGAGGAAGGAGGAAGCCTCCGAAAGCTTGTGAATTTCAAATAAAATTGTTGGACTATAACTTGGTGTTGTAAAATTGTTTACAATAAAAATAATGGAGATGGGAGCAAAAAGGCTGTTTGACTATCAGTCAAGATTAATCCAATCGGGTAACAAAGGGCTCAATTTTAAACTTAAATTGGGGGTGCGTTTGGGGCAGGGGGGCTGCGAAAATTACAGAAATGCAGAGCGGCTCCAACCCGCCGACTTCCGAGTTTCCCACAGACGCACCTGCGAGCATTCCGAACCCGGAGATCCTGCCGGCAATTAAAGCCAGTGGGATGATAGTTAAAGAAGCAAATGTTACCTCATTGAGGGTCTTAAGATACTTTACTTGTGACATATTAAGTAGTGAGAACGATTTTTAACTTACCTGGGCGACTTTCCCACGGCTTCTGATTCACGCCTGGCGTAAAACCAGGCATAAAGGGCCAGATCAGGCAAAAAGAAACGTAATAAATTAAATAAAAAACCATTGCACAAAGTTAAAACACAAAATCAACCTACCTTTCCACCCTGCTCCGATGTCTCCCTCTCCGATGTCCCTCTCAGCCCCGGTGTCTCCCTCTCAGATCTCCCCCTCTACCCCCCCTCCGATGTCGCCCCGATCTACCCCTCTCCCCCTCCCGATCTTCCCCTCTCCCCCCACGATCTTCCCTTCTCCCCCCCCGATCTTAACCTCTCCCCCCGATCTTCCCCTCTCTCCCGATCTTCCCCTCTCCCCCCACGATCTTCCTCTCTCCCCCCGATCTTCCCCCCTCCCCCCGATCTTCCCCGCTCCCCCCGATCTTCCTCTCTCCCCCCGATCTTCCCCCCTCCCCCCGATCTTCCCCGCTCCCCCGATCTTCCCCTCTCCCCCCAATCTTCCCCTCTCCCCCCACGATCTTCCCATCTCCCCACCCCCGATCTTCCCCACTCCCCCCCGATCTTCCCCCCCACAATCTTCCGATCTCCCCCCTGATCTTCCCCTCTCCCCCCCGATCCTCCCCTCTCCCCCCCATCCTCCCCTCTCCCCCCTGATCTTCCCCTCTCCCCCCCGATCCTCCCCTCTCTCCCCCATCCTCCCCTCTCCCCCCCGATCTTCCCCTCTCCCCCCCGATCTTCCTCCCTCCCCCCGATCTTCCCCTCTCCCCCCCCGATCTTCCCCTCTCCCCCCCCCGATCTTCCCCTCTCCCCCCCACGATCTTCCCCTCTCCCCCCCACGATCTTCCCCCCTCCCCCCGATCTTCCCCCCTCCCCCCGATCTTCCCCCCTCCCCACGATCTTCCCCTCTCCCCCCGATCTTCCCCTCTCCCCTCCGATCTTCCCCCTCCCCCTCCCCCCCCGATCTTCCCCTCTCCCCCCGATCTTCCCATCTCCCCCCCGATCTTCCCCTCTCCCCCCCGATCTTCCCCTCTCCCCCCCGATCTTTCACTCTCCCCTCCGATCTTCCCCCTCTCCCCCCACCCCCGATCTTCCCCCCTCCCCCCCGATCCTCCCCTCTCCCCCCCATCCTCCCCTCTCCCCCCCATCTTCCCCTCTCCCCCCGATCTTCCCATCTCCCCCCCGATCTTCCCCTCTCCCCCCCGATCTTCCCCTCTCCCCCCCGATCTTTCACTCTCCCCTCCGATCTTCCCCCTCTCCCCCCACCCCCGATCTTCCCCTCTCCCCCCCGATCCTCCCCTCTCTCCCCCATCCTCCCCTCTCCCCCCCGATCTTCCCCTCTCCCCCCCGATCTTCCCCCTCCCCCCGATCTTCCCCTCTCCCCCCCGATCTTCCTCCCTCCCCCCGATCTTCCCCTCTCCCCCCCCGATCTTCCCCTCTCCCCCCCCCCCGATCTTCCCCTCTCCCCCCCACGATCTTCCCCTCTCCCCCCCACGATCATCCCCTCTCCCCCCCACGATCTTCCCCCCTCCCCCCGATCTTCCCCCCTCCCCCCGATCTTCCCCCCTCCCCACGATCTTCCCCTCTCCCCCCGATCTTCCCCTCTCCCCTCCGATCTTCCCCCTCCCCCTCCCCCCCCGATCTTCCCCTCTCCCCCCGATCTTCCCATCTCCCCCCCGATCTTCCCCTCTCCCCCCCGATCTTCCCCTCTCCCCCCCGATCTTCCCCTCTCCCCCCCGATCTTTCACTCTCCCCTCCGATCTTCCCCCTCTCCCCCCACCCCCGATCTTCCCCCCTCCACCCCCGATCTTCCCCTCTCCCCCCTGATCTTCCCCTCTCCCCCCCAATCCTCCCCTCTCTCCCCCATCCTCCCCTCTCCCCCCCGATCTTCCCCTCTCCCCCCCGATCTTCCCCCTCCCCCCGATCTTCCCCTCTCCCCCCCGATCTTCCTCCCTCCCCCCGATCTTCCCCTCTCCCCCCCCGATCTTCCCCTCTCCCCCCCCCGATCTTCCCCTCTCCCCCCCACGATCTTCCCCTCTCCCCCCCACGATCATCCCCTCTCCCCCCCACGATCTTCCCCCCTCCCCCCGATCTTCCCCCCTCCCCCCGATCTTCCCCCCTCCCCACGATCTTCCCCTCTCCCCCCGATCTTCCCCTCTCCCCTCCGATCTTCCCCCTCCCCCTCCCCCCCCGATCTTCCCCTCTCCCCCCGATCTTCCCATCTCCCCCCCGATCTTCCCCTCTCCCCCCCCGATCTTCCCCTCTCCCCCCCGATCTTCCCCTCTCCCCCCCGATCTTTCACTCTCCCCTCCGATCTTCCCCCTCTCCCCCCACCCCCGATCTTCCCCCCTCCACCCCCGATCTTCCCCTCTCCCCCCGATCTTCCACTCTCCCCCCCCGATCTTCCACTCTCCCCTCCGATCTTCCCCTCTCCCCTCCGATCTTCCCCCTCCCCCTCCGATCTACCCCCCTCCGATCTACCCCCCTCCCCCTCCGATCTTCCCCCTCTCCCCCCCACCCCCGATCTTCTGTTCCAGTGCTGGATGACGTCTCGCTCTCTCTCTTTCTCTCCCTCCCCCCCCCCTCGGCGTTGTAGCTCCTGTCGCGAGCTAACCTGTCAATCAGACTGGCTGCTGGGTGCGAAACCCGGAAAGAACTTTAATCACCATCAATTACATTGTGATTGCGTCGGAAAAGGTAATTTTTTTTATTTGGGCTTCGCGCACACACCTTCACCTCCCCCCTCCCCCCCTCCCCCCTTCCCCCCTTCCCCCCTCCCCCGCCCGGCTGCCTACTCGCCACCATTTCAAAATTGAGCCCAGAGAGTCTGTTCCCTTTACAATTGGCCGTGGGAAGGCAGTGATCCTGGAGAATGGACCAATGGCAGGAGAGTGGGGGTGGGGTGGTTTGAGACGAGAGGTCATGTGATGAAACCTCCAGGAATATGTCCCCCCAGAGTTGGCAACGCCAAATGGGATCGATGCACAAACTGGGAAGAGGGACTGATTGCAGGAAGCACTCGATAGGGATAGTGATAAGAGAACAAGAGTGAATAAAGAAGAAATTATAACTTTGCACAAGGCAATGACTGGGTCATAGTTCGAGTAATCATAGAATGATACAGAGCAGGAGAAGGCCATTCGGCCCATCGTGCCTGTGCTAGCTCTTTGAAAGAGCTATCCAATTAGTCCAACTCCCCCCTGCCCTTTCCCCATTGCCCTCCAAATTTCTCCTTTTCAAGCATTTATCCAATTCAAGTGATGTATGTGGTTCGGGGCTCCCCGTTATATAAAGGGCATCAGGACCATAGAGAACAGATTCACCAGAATGGGAAACGCTTGTTATGAGGAGAGAAGATTTAATAGAGGTTTTTGAAATTTAGAAGGATTTTTTTGGAGTGATTAGAGAAGGACTATTTGCTCTGGTTGGGGGAGTCAGGAACAAGCAGTGATCAAGTTAGAAGAAATTTATTTACAGAGAGAATTGTTGGAGTATGGAATGCTTTGACATAGGAGTGGCTGAAGCAGAGACCGTTAATGGACCTATCATGGACTCTCTCCACCCATTTAATCTCCTCCCACAGCCCATGTACACTCTCCCCTATCATGGACTCTCTCCACCCATTTAATCTCCTCCCACAGCCCATGTACACTCTCCCCTATCATGGACTCTCCCCACCCATTTAATCTCCTCCCACAGCCCATGTACACTCTCCCCTATCATGGACTCTCTCCACCCATTTAATCTCCTCCCACAGCCCATGTACACTCTC
Organism: Heptranchias perlo; assembly: GCF_035084215.1. Lineage (NCBI taxonomy): Eukaryota > Metazoa > Chordata > Chondrichthyes > Hexanchiformes > Hexanchidae > Heptranchias > Heptranchias perlo. Next base: position 4,502,622 of record NC_090328.1, read on the forward strand.
CCCTATCATGGACTCTACCCACCCATTTAATCTCCTCCCACTCCCCATGTACACTCTCCCCTATCATAGACTCTCCCCACCCATTTAATCTCCTCCCACACCCCATGTACACTCTCCCCTATCATGGACTCTCTCCCCCATTTAATCTCCTCCCACAGCCCATGTACACTCTCCCCTATCATGGACTCTCTCCCCCATTTAATCTCCTCCCACAGCCCATGTACACTCTCCCCGATCATGGACTCTCCCCACCCATTTAATCTCCTCCCACAGCCCATGTACACTCTCCCCTATCATGGACTCTCCCCACCCATTTAATCTCCTCCTACAGCCCATGTACACTCTCCCCTATCATGGACTCTCTCCACCCATTTAATCTCCTCCCACAGCCCATCTACACTCTCCCCTATCATGGACTCTACTCACCCATTTAATCTCCTTCCACACCCCCTGTACACTCTCCCCTATCATGGACTCTACCCACCCATTTAATCTCTGAAAGTTAAGTTCTATTCTCTCTGGTCCTCAGGTTGTTCCCCACCACAGACAACCTTCTCTCCACAGCTCCTAGCAGCACTGGAGCCATGGTTTGCATTGGAGTGATTGACCACCTCAGTCCATATCTATCCCCAAAGCTTCCAACCCATTCCCAACCTAAGAGTTAACTGACAATTTGTTAGTTGTTATTTTTGGAGGTCGGCTGAGTTAGATATCCAGTATAGTGTATGAGGGGTTGGGGGGTTGGGGCAGGGGGGTTGGAGGCGGGGGTGGGGGGTTTGTGGAGATGATTATTCTAATATCTAATCTATCTTGAGGTTTGACAATTTTAACATTTGTTTTTTGGCTCAATAACTACAACTTGCATTTATTTTGCGTTTTTAATGTAGTAAAATGTCCCAAGGCGCTTCACAGGAGCGATTATCAAACAAAATTTGACACCGAGCCACATAAGGAGATATTAGGACAGGTGACCAAAAGCTCGGTCAAAGAGGTAGGTTTTAAGGAGCGTCTTAAAGGAGGAGGGAGAGGCGGAGAGGCGGAGGGATTTAAGGACGGAATTCCAGAGCTCAGGGCCTCGGCAGCTGAAGGCACGGCCGCCAATGGTGGAGCGATTAAAATCGAGGATGCGCAAGAGGCCAGAATTGGAGGAGCGCAGAGATCTCGGAGGGTTGTAGGGCTGCAGGAGGTTACAGGGATAGGGAGGGGCGAGGCCATGGAGGGATTTGAAAACAAGGATGAGAATGAGGTGTACACAGTAGTATCAGCCTTGATGTGGAGCTCAGTACATTTGTCACACAGTCTAGTATGTATCGTATGTGTATATTGTTAACCGAACACTAGATGACCTGCTGATGGGAGTAAGCACCATTGTAGCAATAACTCTCCAATGTCTTCTCTTGTATCACTTTGTTATTCTTTGACGGAATATTCTAGAGGGCCTGGAAATAAGAGCTGCTGGTTATTACCGCACCGGTCCTAGTGTTTATTTGGACACGGATTTTCGGATGGCCGAGCGGGTGCGTTGGGGGGGCTCCTAATACGGCGGAATCCCGAAGCGGGTTCGGAGCCCGGCTCTAACCCGCTGATTTCCGGGTTCCCCAAGTGACGTGTTCGGGTGTGCACACAGCTCCCGCACGTGGGACTCCCATCGGGAGTTAAAGCCGGCGGATGCTACTTTGCATAGTTATTTCGATACTTGAGGTACTTGAGAGACGTCATTGAGTGGAGATTTTGGCAGGGGTGCAATTTTGAAGGATCGTCAGCATGTTTCCCGTGCTGTGGGAAACACTTCCTGTTGGAGCAGACGTGTTTCAGCCAGTGGAAGATGCAAAGGAATATTTGACAGGTGGGGGGAAAACCTCATTTATTGCAGCAGGGCACTCTGTCACTTCAGACAAAGTTTTGGCTGCAGGACCTTTGTGTTTCCATTCAAAATTCTTAATTTATACCCAAAACTCTGATGTGCAAACACATTTACCTACTTTGCGGACCCCCTTAAACTCACACCGGGCATGCACACCAGCCTCGCCAGGCAAGCCGTCCACCTCCGCCACGTGGAGCTCCACAAACACAGTGCTGTGCCACAGGCACCTGCACAAAATAGTCGTGCAACTACACATACACCCACTGGAGGGTGACCCAATGGGTGGCATCAAGTGTGGGTGTTCATGGTGAACCCCATGAAAGGGACTTATTACACAAGCCAGTCAAGAATGGTCAAGACGTGGCAGTAGTGGTGACAATAATAATATTTAATGTGCCGTTAGCAAAAATCAACATAAATCAAAAACATGACCAACCGTCAAACACCCTTGTGCATCCCCTTTGTGCTCCCCTTTGCCTTAAGTTTACGAGTACTCCTACGTGGTGCCTCCCCTGTGGCTGCAGCGGAGGTAGTGGCAGGTTGCTCTTGTTCATGCCCTGACTGATTAGATGCTTTGGGCCTACACCCTCTGGGTTTCGGTGCCCGTGAGGGCCCCTCCAAAGACTGCTCCACCTGCACCTGTGCAGGGGCAGACTCGGCCACCTGGAGAGGAGGCAGCATTGCGGGTACTGGTTGAGAGGGGGCAACGGGTGAGACGTGGGAGCGCTTTGAGTGGCGTCCCCACTTCCATGTTCCCTTTCGCCATCATCCCTCCCCTGGGCCAGGTCCACATCACTCCTACCACCCTGCTGGACGACAGTTTGGAGGACATGTGTGAAGCCTTGTAAGGCCAGTGCTAGTGTATATGCCTGCCTGTTTAAGGCAGCAGAATGTTGCTCACCCTGAGTCTGAAGGGCTGTTGTCAGGGCCTCAATGCACTCATTGGTGAGCCGTGCTTGAAGCTCGATGGAGGCTAGCCTTCCCTCCATCGCAGACATTCCCGCACTTACCCGTGACACTATATCAGAGATGCTCTCACGTCCTTGTGACTGTATCTCAGAGATTCCCTCCCTTACCTCTGCCGCCATTCCACTCTTGCAGGAGTTGGACTCCTCCATCCTCTGCGCGATTGTGGAGAGTGCGCCTGGCAACTGTTCCAGCACCTCGCAAATGTGCTGCTGCCCCTCGATCATTCTCCTTTTAAAGGATGGCCCCCAGGGTCCAGCATCTGTGTCCAGCTGAGCAGAGCCTGGAGAGGAGTGCTCCACACCGATGCGGACTCTCCACAGCTGCCCCTGCCACCAGTGTCTGCTCGTGCTCAACATGTGTGGTGACTCACCATGTGCGACCCCAACTAACTGAGGACGGGGACCCACCGAGGTGTGTGTACCTGCGCTGGTGGATGGCTCGCTCAGATGTGACGAAAGGGGACATGGAAGTGGGGACACCACTCAAATCGCCCTCCACCATCACGACGGTCGCTGAAGGCCCTGTAGGAGAACAGAAGGCAATATTTAGCATGATGACAGATGTTGAGGTGCTGAAGGTGGCAAGGCATGTTAACATCATTTGTTATTGTGAGTGCTGAATGTTAAAGTTCTGTCACCAGACGTTTGTCGGGTGGCAGTCTCGGCGTCCCCGACGGACAGGCACTCGAGGGTGCGGCTCAGTTCAAGAACATCCTGCTCCGCGTCCGTGAGGCCCGACCTGATGTTATGGCCGCCCTCCAATCTTCGCCCTCTTCCAGTGCATTCTGGGCTCTCTTCTCCTATAAGGGGAGAAAGTAGAGAGGCGTGAGTGAGGGATGGTGATGCAGCCAACTGCTGAATGCATTGGTTTGGGTGAGGCTGACCGTGAAAGAGATGCAATCAGAGAGTGAGTATGAGACAGAGCCATGACATTGTATGAGGATTGGGTTGAGTGGTAGTGGTGGGATGAGTACTGGGGAGGTGAGGAAATGCAGGTAAGGTTGAGGATGAGCTTTGAGTGGGTGTGAGGAATGATGTGATAGAGTTGTGTTGGCAGTGCAGAATGAGTTGTGGGGTGGGGCGGTGATGTGGAAGACGGAGTGTAGGAGAATCAGTAAGTGTACTCACTTTGGCTGACCTGGTTAGGTCATTGAAGCGCTTCCTGCACTGGATCCAGGTGCGGGAAACGATGAGGCTGCTGGTGACCTCCTCTGCCACCTCGAGCCAGGCCTTCGTGGTGGCAGAGGCAGGCCACTTCCTTCTGTCCGCCGGGTAGAATATATCCCTCCTCCTCCTCAACCCCATCCAGTAGCACCTGGAATGAGGCATCACTGAATCTAGGAGCAGCCTTTCCCTGGGCTGCTCCATTCCGTAACTTTGGTTGTTTGCTGCAGGAGCAGCATTGGAGGACTGCCCCTTTAAATAGGGCTCCTCCAGATGACAGCCTGTGATGCGGGTGCGCAGTCCGCCCGCTGCGCAGGTTTCCGACGGGAAACCCGGAAGCCAAGGTAAGCGCCTTCAATTTACCCGCGATCGCGTGGGGAACGGATGGATTTCACTGGGCGGGTCACCCACGGGCCCAGTCGCCCCCCCCGCCCCCTGCTGCCATCCCGCCTCCCTGGTAATATCGGGGCCTGTGTATCTCAATATAAATCAGCCACAATTCAATTCAGGTTCAAAGTAAACAACAGAATCCCTTATAAGTGAAGAAATTGAATCCTTTAAGTTGTTTCTATTCTAATAGGACGTGACAAGCAATGTAGCGTCAACACATGGTTGTGGACCGAGATCCTTTAACACCCAAAGACCAGCATTAAATTCCAGCAACATTGGCAGCTTCGGTCTGCGAATAGAAATTGTGAGTAAATGTTTCAGTGACTGTGCTAACTCGACAGAACATTAACGGTTATTAACTGTGCTGTCGAGCCTGGCCTCCCTGGGGTCTCCTTATGGTTGGGTGGGTAGAATGCACCATTTGCGGTGCACAGATCCGGGACTATCCCTGGTCTATACGGAGTGAGCTGGGTCTCAGTATAAGGGCCACTGTTAGCTTAAGAATCTTGGCTAGTGAAGGGTTAAAATCAGCCAGTTTCACTAGCCTGTGATTCTTGCTGGAAAGTATATGTGTGTGGTCTACTGTTTGAGGACATATGTATCCCTTTGCTCGATAAGGGTATCATGGAATCATACAGCATAGACGGAGGCCATTTGGCCCATCATACCTGTGCTGGCTCTTTGAAAGAGCTGTCCAGTTAGTCCCACTCCCCCCCCTGCTCTTTCCCCATAGCCCTGCAAATTTTTCCTTTTCAAGTATTTATCCAATTCCCTTTTAAAAGTTATTATTGAATCTGCTTCCACCGCCCTTTCAGGCAGCGCATTCCAGATCATCACAACTCGCTGCATAAAAAAAAATGCTCCTAATTTCCCCTCTGGTTCTTTGGGGCTAATTTAAGGCTAATTACCTTAAATCTGTGTCCTCTGGTTACCGACCCTCCTGCCACTGGAAACAGTTTCTCCTTATTTACTCTGTCAAAACCGTTCATAACAAGGTATGTGGGGCAAAGGCGGCAAAATGGAGATGAGGTGCAGATCAGCCATGGTCTGATTGAATGGATATAGGCCCGAGGGGCCGAGTGGCCTCCTCCTGTTCCTGTGTTCCTAGCCCCCTTATGCCAATCCCAAGTCATATCACAAAAGGAAAAAGAAAAAGTTGAGTTTACACAACCCCTTATCATGTCTCTGGGAATCTCCTTCAATTGAACCACAAACAAAACACTACTTTGAAGATCGGTCACAGCAAGATCCCACAAACTGCGCTGCAATAAATGAGCAGTTAATCTCTTTTGGTGATGTTGGTTGAGGGAGGAACGTGGGCCAAGATTTCGGGAGAACTCCTATCTCTTCTTCCAATAGCGCCTTGGGAATCAAGGGATATAGGGATCGGGCGGGAAAGTGGAGTTGAGGTTGAAGATCAGCCATGATCTGATTGAATGGTGGAGCAGGCTCGAGGGGCCGTGTGGCCTACTCCTGCTCCTATTTCTTATGTTGTTACGTTCTTAACATTCACCTTAACCGCGGGAACAGGTAGATGGTGACTTGGATTAATGTCCCACCTGAAGGTCAGCACTGTCCTAAGTCTAGGATTGCAACGGGACCTTGATAAACTGGGCCAGTGGGCTAATGAATGGCAGATGGAGTTTAATTTAGATAAATGTGAGGTGATGCATTTTGGTAGATCGAATTGGGCCAGGACCTACTCCGTTAATGGTAGGGCGTTGGGGAGAGTTATAGAACAAAGAGATCTAGGAGTACAGGTTCATAGCTCCTTGAAAGTGGAGTCACAGGTGGATAGGGTGGTGAAGAAGGCATTCAGCATGCTTGGTTTCATTGGTCAGAACATTGAATACAGGAGTTGGGATGTCTTGTTGAAGTTGTACAAGACATTAGTAAGGCCACACTTGGAATACTGTGTACAGTTCTGGTCACCCTATTATAGAAAGGATACTATTAAACTAGAAAGAGTGCAGAAAAGATTTACTGGGATGCTACCGGGACTTGATGGTTTGACTTATAGGGAGAGGTTGGATAGACTGGGACTTTTTTCCCTGGAGAGTAGGAGGTTAAGGGGTGATCTTATAGAAGTCTATAAAATAATGAGGGGCATAGATAAGGTCGATAGTCAAAATCTTTTCCCAAAGGTAGGGGAGTCTATAACGAGGGGACATAGATTTAAGGTGAGAGGGGAGAGATACAAAAGGGTCCAGAGGGGCAATTTTTTCACTCAAAGGGTGGTGAGTGTCTGGAACGAGCTGCCAGAGGCAGTAGTAGAGGCGGGTACAATTTTGTCTTTTAAAAAGCATTTGGACAGTTACATGGGTAAGATGGGTATAGAGGGATATGGGCCAAGTGCAGGCAATTGGGACTAGCTTAGTGGTATAAACTGGGCGACATGGACATGTTGGGCCGAAGGGCCTGTTTCCATGTTGTAAACTTCTATGATTCTATGATAAGTCCAGCAATGAAGTTTCAACCCAGATTCTGCACTTTAAATCTCAATTTTATATCCCTTAATTTAAATTCTAGTGAGACCAGGATGCTGAGATTCTTTAAAATGGAGGCCATGGCTGATGCTTCTGTCCAGTTTCCCTTTATCCTTTCAAGGCGAGAGCCCAAATGCAAAGTTAATATTACCTCTCACCTGGAGAGTCCCACATTAATGACCAATTTAATCTGATTCAGCTGACTGCTTTTGGGAAAGAATCTCCATACTTCTGTTGTCTTTGTATGTGTCCACAGGCGCGTGTGTCTAAATGTGTTTTGTGTATGTGGGGAGGTGTGGACGAGATAAGATCATTGGCAAAATAACCAGAGGGGAGACGAGGAGAATTTCTTTTTCCGCAGCGAGTTGTGATGATCTGGAATGCACTGCCTGAAAGGGCGGTGGAAGCAGATTCAATAATAACTTTCAAAAGGGAATTGGATAAATACTTGAAAAGGAAATATTTGCAGGGCTATGGGGGAAAGAGCATCTCCCTCCCCCGCGATCTCCCTCTCTCTCCCACCCCGCGTTCCCTCTCTCTCCCTCCCTGCGCTCCCTCTCTCTCCCTCCCTGTGCTCCCTCTCTCTCCTTCCCCCCACTCCCTCTCGTTCCCTTCCTGCTCTCCCTCGCTCTCCCTCCCTGCGATCCCCCTCTCTCCCTCCCCACGATGTCCCTCTCTCTCCCTTCCCGCTCTCCCTCTCTCTCCCTCTCCCCGTGCTCCCTCTCTCTCCCCTCCCCACGATCTCCCTCTCTCTCCCTCCCCGCGATCCCTCTCTCCCTCTCGCCGCGATCTCCCTCTTTCCCTCCCCACGATCTCCCTCTCTCTCCCTCCCCACGATCCCTCTCTCCCTCTCCCCGTGCTCTCTCTATCTCCCTCCCCGCGATCTCCCTCTCTCTCCCTCCCCGCGATCCCTCTCTCTCCCTCCCCGCGATCTCCCTCTCTCTCCCTCCCCGCGCTCCCTCTCTCTCCCTCCCCGCGATCTCCCTCTCTCCCTCTCCCTGTGCTCCCTCTCTCTCCCTCCCGCGCTCCCTCTCTCTCCCTCCCCGCGATCCCTCTCTCCCTCTCCCTGTGCTCCCTCTCTCTCCCTCCCCACGATCCCTCTCTCCCTCTCCCCGTGCTCTCTCTCTCTCCCTACCCGCGATCTCCCTCTCTCTCCCTCCCTGCGCTCCCTCTCTCCCTTTCCCCGCGCTCCCTCTCTCTCCCTCTCCCTGTGCTCTCTCCCTCCCCATGCTCTCTCTCTCTCTCCCTCCCGTGATCACTCTCTCCCTCCCCGCGATCTCCCCCTCTCTCCCTCCCCGCGCTCCCTCTCGCTCCCTCGCCGCGATCTCCCTCTCTCTCCCTCTCTCTCCCTCCCCGCGATCCCTCTCTCCCTCTCGCCGTGATCTCCCTCTTTCCCTCCCCGCGCTCCCTCTCTCTCCCTCCCCGCGATCCCTCTCTCCCTCTCCCCGTGCTCTCTCTCTCCCCCTCCCCGCGATCTCCTCTCTCTCCCTCCCCGCGCTCCCTTTCTCTCCCTCCCCGCGATCTCCCTCTCTCTCCCTCTCCCTGTGCTCCCTCTCTCTCCCTCTCCCCGTGCTCTTTCTCTCTCCCTCCCTGCGATCTCCCTCTCTCTCCCTCCCCGCGATCTCCCTCTCTCTCCCTCCCCGCGATCTCCCTCTCTCTCCCTCCCCGCGATCTCCCTCTCTCTCCCTCCCCGCGATCTCCCTCTCTCTCTCTCCCCGCGCTCCCTCTCTCCTTCTCCCCGCTCTCCCTCTCTCTCCCTCTCCCCGTGCTCCCTCTCTCTCCCTCCCCGCGATCTCCCTCTCTCTCCCTCCCAGCGATCTCCCTCTCTCTCCCTCCCCGCGATCTCCCTCTCTCTCCCTCCCCGCGATCTCCCTCTCTCTCTCTCCCCGCGCTCCCTCTCTCCTTCTCCCCGCTCTCCCTCTCTCTCCCTCTCCCCGTGCTCCCTCTCTCTCCCTCCCCGCGATCTCCCTCTCTCTCCCTCCCCGCGATCTCCCTCTCTCTCCCTCCCCGCGATCTCCCTCTCTCTCCCTCCCCACGCTCCCTCTCACTCCCTCCCTGCGATCTCCCTCTCTCTCCCTCCCCGCGCTCCCTCTCTCTCCCTCCCCGCGATCTCCCTCTCTCTCCCTCCCCGCGATCTCCCTCTCTCTCCCTCCCCACGCTCCCTCTCGCTCCCTCCCCGCGATCTCCCTCTCTCTCTCTCCCCGCGCTCCCTCTCTCCTTCTCCCCGCTCTCCCTCTCTCTCCCTCTCCCCGTGCTCCCTCTCTCTCCCTCCCCGCGATCTCCCTCTCTCTCCCTCCCTGCGATCTCCCTCTCTCTCCCTCCCTGCGATCTCCCTCTCTCTCCCTCCCCGCGCTCCCTCTCTCTCCCTCCCCGCGATCTCCCTCTCTCTCCCTCCCCGCGATCTCCCTCTCTGTCCCTCCCCACGCTCCCTCTCGCTCCCTCCCTGCGATCTCCCTCTCTCTCCCTCCCCGCGATCTCCCTCTCTCTCCCTCCCCGCGCTCCCTCTCTCTCCCTCCCTGCGATCTCCCTCTCTCTCCCTCCCCGCGATCTCCCTCTCTCTCCCTCCCTGCGATCTCCCTCTCGCTCCCTCCCTGCGATCTCCCTCTCTCTCCCTCCCCGCGATCTCCCTCTCTCTCCCTCCCCGCGCTCCCTCTCTCTCCCTCCCCGCGATCTCCCTCTCGCTCCCTCCCCGCGATCTCCCTCTCTCTCCCTCCCCGCGATCTCCCTCTCTCTCCCTCCCCGCGATCTCCCTCTCTCTCCCTCCCCGCGATCTCCCTCTCTCTCCCTCCCCACGCTCCCTCTCGCTCCCTCCCTGCGATCTCCCTCTCTCTCCCTCCCTGCGATCTCCCTCTCTCTCCCTCCCCGCGATCTCCCTCTCGCTCCCTCCCTGCGATCTCCCTCTCTCTCCCTCCCTGCGATCTCCCTCTCTCTCCCTCCCCGCGATCTCCCTCTCGCTCCCTCCCTGCGATCTCCCTCTCGCTCCCTCCCCACAATCCCCCCTCTCCCCCCCCTAATCTCCAGACCCCCCCCCCCCTCTCGATCTAGCCCTCCCCCTCCACCGCGGGCATTTACATCAGAAGGTCAATTAGTCAGTGAGTGAGTCAATAGCCAGAAGGATAAACATGGAGGCCGATGATTGGCAGGTTACTAAAAACTTGGCTGCAAAACTGAACTAGAAAATTCCCTGAATTATTTACGGTAAGTGAGGCAGGATTGGGGGGTGGGACGGGGTGGAGACGGGGAGGGACTGGGCCTTTACAGTAAAAGGCGAGGCTTCACTGAGAACTTGCCAAGTTGTGGAGCTGTGGGAGGAGGAGGGGCGGGAAGTAGAAGATCTCGTTTAGTTTTTGCAGCTTTGATGTGCTGTCTGAGGAAGGTGATGCAGCAACGCTGCCCTTACTAAATGGTTCATGAAGTGAGCAGCCAGCGACTCCCCCCACAACACTGGGGCCCCCATTGGTCCAAATGACAAGAAAAAGACGGCGCCGACAAAACCAATGGCGTTGTTCTTGTCGCGAGCGCCTTGCGTGGCAGGAAGAGGCGGGGTTTATATCATCGTGGGCACGGGTAAAGGAGCCGAGCGACCTTTTATAAACGGGCGGTCGCTCTCCCTCGTCACAAGTGGCTCGGCCGAGGTGCTGTTTGAGCTCTGTTTACCGGCCTGCGGGGGATGTGGCAACCCCCAAAGTGAGGAGGCAATGACCCGAAAGGAAAGATCTTGTATTTCTATAGCTCCTTTCACCACCCCCGGACGCCCCCAAAACACTTTTTGAAGTGTAGTCACTGTTGTAAAACAGGAAACGCGGCAGCCAATTTGGGCACAGCAAGATCCCACAAACAGCAATGTGATAATGAGCAGATAACCTGTTTTTAGTGGTGTTCTTTGCAGGAGAACCAAGACCCTGGAGAGAACTCTCCTGCAAAATGGGGTCTTTTACATCCACCTGAGAGGGCAGAGGGGGCCTCAGTTTAACATCACATCTGAAAGACGGCACCCTTGACAGTGCAGCATTCCCTTGGGAGTGTTAGGAATAGAAAAGCAGTATATTATTTAAATGGAGAGCGATTGTGGAACTCTGAGGTACAGAGGGATCTGGGTGTCCTAGTACATGAATCACCAAAAGTTAGTATGCAGGAACAGCAAGTGATTAGGAAGGCAAATGGAACGTTGTCATTTATTGCAAGGGGAATGGAATATAAAAGTAGAGATGTTTTGCTACAGTTGGACAGGGCATTGGTGAGACCACATCGAGAATACTGGGGGAGAAATTGGATAAGGGTCCGTTTTTGGGCGTGGGTAGCACGATGTGCTATTACCCCGCGCCCAATGACCCCTGCGCAGCCTGGACGCAAGTTTGGACCCACCGGAGCACTGACCTGCAATCAGAGTTCCATTCCCTGTGGAATCAATGCAATTCACACTTTCCACCACCAGAGGGAGCTCAATCTCTTAAAGGGAGGATGGTTCTTAGAAATCTCTTAAAGGTAGCTGGTGCCTGTTATTTGCTGAAAATAACAGTCTACTGTCTGTACGGAGTCTGAACTGAGATCAGACATCACACACATAAAACACAGATGCAGGTCCCATCCCTATGTTTACACACTGATGAGATATTTAAAAATATTGAATAAAGGTTGCGCACTACTAAATCCCACGTCCTCCAATCTGGTCGTCAGACCTCACCAATCTGCCAATCTGAGTTGGTACCAGGCCTGCGAGAGTGCATGCACCAAGGTTCTCTGCTGATGCACTGGAGACCTTGGTTCAAGAGGTGGACAGAAGGAGGACATCCTATATCTGCAGGGTGGGGGGGGGGGAGCAAGAGGCCCTCCAGACATATACTCAAAAAGCAATGGGAACCAGTGGGGTACAAAGTTAATGCCAGACACACAGCATCATGAACATGGATGCAGTGCAAGAAGAAGTTCAGTGCTTTGACATGAGTGGTCAAGGTGAGTGAGGTCAACTGTCAAGTGGCACCACACACACTACATCCCCCATCACCCACATACCAACAAACTCTTTCCATCAGTACTCAACTCTTCCAATCAGATGCTTCTTCTCACCCTTACACATTATCACTGTTTCAAGATGCCCACCCACAACTCACAGGCCACACATGGTGGTAATGTGTGTACCATGACAGGCACATCACCCAGATACATGTGCTGCTTTCTTGCAAGAGAAGGTGGCGCATATCAGGAGGCAGCAAGTGGTCGTGGCATTTAGCCCATTGAGTCTGTTCCACCATTCAGTGAGATCATGGTGGATCTGTGACCTAACTCCATATACCCGCCTTAGCCCCATATCCCTTAATACCCTTGGTTCACAGAAATCTATCAATCTCAGATTTAACATTCACAATTGAGCGAGCATCACCTGCTGTCTGCAGAAGAGCATTCCAAACGTCTCCCAATCTTTGCGTGTAGAAGCATTTCCTAACTTCACTCCTGCATGTCCTGGCTCTAAATGTTAAGCTATGTCCCCACGTCCTAGTATTGAAGTCCAGGAGACCTCCAAAAACAGTTACAAATGTCTCCGCAGCCAGATGCAATAATCCAGCCACTAACCTTTAAATCCTGCATGGTCCCTTTAAATAGCGCAGGTGGGGGGTCCTCCAGGCACTCTAAGACACGTTCAGATGGTCGGGGTTAAGACTGTGCGTTGAGTTGAGCATTAAGTCCCAAAATGGTGTCTATCACTTTAAATCAGCGTTGCACACTGATTGAAGCCATTTTCTCCCTACTTTACATGATTCCAGCGTTCGTTATCTGCGTCTGCGCTAATTCCTAAACCAAGAAGGCATCCGGCGCACGTCACGCAGGAAACGTGCGTGCGCATCCAAGTCGCCATCTTGGATGTCAGAGAGGCCGTGTAGCGCTGAAACCACGGGCGCTACACGGCCCAATTCAGCGCCGAATGTGTGCAGATTTGGTCTCCTTATTTAAGAAAGGACATAACTGCTTTGGAGGAGGTTCAGAGAAGGTTCACTCGACTGATTCCTGGGATGAGGGGTTATCTTATGAGGAAAGGTTGGACAAGTTGGGCCTATATACACTGGAGTTTAGAAGAATGAGAGGTGATATTATTGAAACATAAAAGATCCTGAGATGACTAGAAGGGTTAGATGCTGAGAGGATGTTTCCCCTTGTGGGGGAGACTAGAACTAGGGGCCACAGTTTAAAAATAAGGAGTCTCCCATTTAAGACAGAGATGAGGAGAATTTTTTTCTCTCAAAGGTCGTGAGTCTGTGGAACTCCCTTCCCCAGAGAGTGGTGGAGGCAGGGTCATTGAATATTTTTAAGGCTGAGCTAGATAGATTCCTGATAAACAAGGGAGTCAAAGGTTATAGTAGGTAGACGGGAAAATAGGGTTGAGGTCGCAATCAGATCAGCCATGATCTTATCAAATGGCAGAGCAGGCTCGAGGGGCTGAATGGCCTATTCCTGCTCTTAATTCGTATGTTCGTACATATGTTCGTATCATGAGATCTGTATACTATCTCCATTTACCCACCTTGGCTCCATTTCCCTTAACACCCGAGGCTAGCAAAAATCTATCGATCTCAGATTTAAAATTATTAATTGAGCATCTACTGCTTTTTGTGGGAGAGAGTTCCACACTTCTATCACCCTTTGTGTGATGTAATATTTCCTGACTTCTCTCCTGAATGGCCTGGCTCTGATTTTAAGGTTACGTCCCCTTGTCCCAGATTTCCCCACCAGCGGAGAAAAATTCTCTCTATCTACCCTACCAATTCCTTACAAAATCCTAAAAACCTCAATTAAATCTCCCCTTAACCGTCTATATTCCAGGGAATACAAGCCCAGTCTATGTAATCTCTCCTCATAATTTAACCCTTGGAGCCCTGGTAACATTCTGGGGAATCTGCGCTCCTTCCAAGGCCAAAAAATATTTTCTAAACGTAGAACTGTACCCAGTACTCCAGATGTGGTCTAACCGGGGCTTTGTACAGCTTTAGCAAAACACCCTCCCCTTTATATTCGACCCATCTAGTTGTAAACACTAACATTCCATTCACCTTTATGATTAAGTTTTGTACCTGTCCATTACATTTTAGTGATCTGTGTACATGGACCCTTAAATCTCTTTAGACCTCCATTGTTCCTGGTTTTTCACCATTGAAAAAATACTCGGATCGATCGATTTTTGGTCCAAAATGGGTGACCTCACACTTACCTGTGTTGAAATCCATCTGTCACAGTTTTGCCCACTCACTTAATCTAGCAATGTCTCTCTTTAATTTTATGCTTTCGTCTACACTACTTACCACACCACCAATCATTGTGTCATCGGCAAACTTGGATATGTGGCTCTCTATTGTGTTATCTAAGTCATTAATAAATACAGAGAACAATTGAGGCCCCAGCACAGATCCTTGTGGGACACCACTAGTCACTTCCTTCCTATTCGAGTACATCCCCATTATCCCTACTCTCTGTCTTCCACTGAGTAACCAATCTCCTAACAAGGTCAATAATTTGCTTACAATTCCATGAGCTTTAATTTTAGCTAACAGTCTCTTGTATGGAACCTTATCGAATGCCTTCTGGAAGTCCATATAAACTACATCCATAGACATTCCCCTGTCTACTACTTTAGTTACTTCCTCAAAAAATTCAATCAGGTTCATTAGCCCTGACCTACCCTTTACAAATCCATGTTGGCTCTCTCTAATCAGCTCAATTTTCTCTAAGTGCTCAGTCACTCCTTAATTATAGATTCCAGTAACCTTCCCACAACAGATGTTAGACTAACAGGTTTATCATTTCCTGGATTCTCTCTCAGATTAAATAATGGAGTTACATTTGCAATTTTTCAATCTGAAGGGACAATTCCTTAATTGAGAGCTTTGGAAGATTATGGCTAAAGCATCTGCAATTTCCTCACCTACTTCCTTTAAAACCCTGGGGTGGAAACTGTCAGGTCCTGGGGATTTCTCAGTCTGTGGTGCCATTATTTTTTCTAATACAGCACAGGTGCAGCACTAGTTAGACGTAGAGTAAAGATCCCTCTACGCAGTCCCATCAAACACTCCCAGGGCAGGTACAGCACAGGTTAGATACAGAGTAAAGCTCCCTCTACACTGTCCCATCAAACACTCCTAGGGCAGGTACAGCAAGGGTTAGATACAGAGTAAAGCTCCCTCTACACTGTCCCATCAAACACTCCCAGGGCAGGTACAGGGTTAGATACAGAGTAAAGCTCCCTCTACACTGTCCCATCAAACACTCCCAGGGCAGGTACAGCACGGGTTAGATACAGAGTAAAGCTCCCTCTACACTGTCCCATCAAACACTCCCAGGGCAGGTACAGCACGGGTTAGATACAGAGTAAAGCTCCCTCTACACTGTCCCATCAAACACTCCCAGGGAAGGTACAGGGTTAGATACAGAGTAAAGTTCCCTCTACACTGTCCCATCAAACACTCCCAGGGCAGGTACAGCACGGGTTAGATACAGAGTAAAGCTCCCTCTACACTGTCCCATCAAACACTCCCAGGGCAGGTACAGCACAGGTTAGATACAGAGTAAAGCTCCCTCTACACTGTCCCATCAAACACTCCCAGGGCAGGTGCAGGGTTAGATACAGGGTAAAGCTCCCTCTACACTGTCCCATCAAACACTCCCAGGGCAGGTGCAGGGTTAGATACAGAGTAAAGCTCCCTCTACACTGTCCCATCAAACACTCCCAGGGCAGGTGCAGGGTTAGATACAGAGTAAAGCTCCCTCTACAGTGTCCCATCAAACAATCCCAGGGCAGGTACAGCACGGGTTAGATACAGAGTAAAGCTCCCTCTACACTGTCCCATCAAACACTCCCAGGGCAGGTACAGGGTTAGATACAGAGTAAAGCTCCCTCTACACTGTCCCATCAAACACTCCCAGGGCAGGTACAGCACGGGTTAGATACAGAGTAAAGCTCCCTCTACACTGTCCCATCAAACACTCCCAGGGCAGGTACAGCACGGGTTAGATACAGAGTAAAGCTCCCTCTACACTGTCCCATCAAACACTCCCAGGGCAGGTACAGCACGGGTTAGATACAGAGTAAAGTCCGAGGATGGTGCCTCAACTAACTACTCAGAAGAGCGCCCCGTACTGTAACAACGTGGCAGATTTCCATTTCCACGGACAACTTCTGGAGTCCTGTGCACAGTTCTGGTCTCCATTTTATAAAAAGAATTTAAAGGCACTGGAGAAAGTGCAAAAAGATTTACAAGGATGATATCATAACTGGGAGGTTATACCTATCAGGAAAGACGGAAGAGGCTGGGGTTCTTTACTTTTAATAAAGGTAAGACTGAGGGGTGACCTGATTTCGGTCTTTAACATTATGAAGAGGTTTGACGGGGTTGATGTGGAGAAGATGTTTCCACTTGTGGGGGAGACCAACACTCGAGACCATCAATGTAAAATAGTGCTTAATAAATGCAAAATGGAACTCAGGAGAAACCTCTTTACCCAGAGAGATGTTAGAACGTGGAACTCGCTCCCACAAGAAGGAGTTGAGACGCATAAAATAGATGCATTTACGTCGAAGATAGATAAGTGCATGAGGGTGAAAGGATTAGGAGGATATGCGATAGGGTGAGGTGAAAGTAGGGAGGGAGGAGGCTCGAGTGGAGCATAAACACCGGCATAGACTAGTTGGGCCGAATGGCCTGTTTCTATGCTGTGAATTCTATGGAATTCTTTGCCCCCTGATGCAAGTGCAGATTTGCCCAAAGCTTTGCATTCCATCCAATATTCCTGGATTGGGCGAGGACTTCACGCATATGATAATGATCTACCATCTCTCACACAAATAGAGGGCCTGCATGGTATGTGGCCGGTAATTTCCCAGATCACAATCTGATGTTTTATCTTGTCCTCGCATTCTTTGGGTGCCTGCAGTGACAGGAGGTGAGAGAGTGGTGGAGGGGAATTAATTCCGTCATCCTCAGTGGGAATGAAGGTGCGATATTAAACTATGGGTCTATTTAGAGAGAAGGACTTCCATTTATATAGCGCCTTTCACAACCTCAGGATGTCCAAAGCGCTTTGCAGCCAATGAAGTACTTTTTGAAGTGTAGCCACTGTTGTAGTGTAGGAAACGGAGCAGCCAATTCGCGCACAGCAAGATCCCACAAACAGCAATGTGATAATTGACCAGATAATCTGTTTTTTTTAGTGATGTTGGTTGAGGGATAAATATTGACCGGGACACCAGAGAGAACTCCCCTGCTCTTCTTCAAAATAGTGGCCTTGGGATGTTTTATGTTCACCTGAGAGGGGAGATGGGGCCTCAGTTTAATACCTCATCTGAAAAAACAGCACCTCTGACTCCCTCAGTACTGCACTGGAGTGTCAGCCTGGATAATGTGCTTCAGAATCTGGAGTGGGGCTTGAACCCACGATCGATCTAACTCAGAGGTGAGAGTGCTGCCCACTGAACCACAGCTTATTAGATCAGGTGCCCATTCTCCACATGACCAGGGCAGCTTACCCCTTTCACCGTCTTCATGAGGCGTGACACTCACTAATTTCCCAGTCAATTGGACAGCTCTTTCAAAGAGCCGGCACAGACAGATGGGCCGAATCGCCTCCTTCTGGCCTGTATAATTTTATGATTCTACGTCGCTGCTTCGTGTCTGAAATGCTCCTTGGATTTTACCAACTCTGTGGGCCCATCGTGAGCACACAGTTAATGATAGGGGTTGGCCTGGGAATCCTCATTTCAGACAGGTACAATATTCTGCCCATATTTATTAAAGTCGTAATGAGCTTTCAATTTTTTTTTAATGACCGTTTAATCATACACTTGCCAAGATAATGGAAAGCAAATCCACCTCTGACTCTGCTGATTCAGTGAATGAGGTGGTTAAAATCTGGCAGGGAAGTTTGTTTCACACCTACATATCTCCTGCACGTCATAAAGGTAGGTGCACACCTGTTAACTCATGCTGTCGAAACCAAGGAAAACATTCGAGTTACATAGAATTTACAGCACAGAAACAGGCCATTCGGCGCAACTGGTCCATGCCGGTGTTTATGCTCCACACGAGCCTCCTCCCTCCCTACTTCATCTCACCCTGTCAACATATCCTGCTATCCCTTTCTCCCTCATGTGTTTATCGAGCTTCCCCTTAAATGCATCTATACTATTCACCTCAACTACTCCTTGTGGGAGTGAGTTCCACATTCTCACCACTCTCTGGGTAAAGAAGTTTCTCCTGAATTCCCGATTGGATTTATTAGTGACTATCTTATATTGATGACCTCTAGTTCTGGTCTCCCCCACAAGTGGAAACATCATCTCCACGTCTATCCTACCAAACCTCTTCATAATTTTAAAGACCTCTATCAGGTCACCCCTCAGTCTTCTCTTTTCAGTCTTTCCTGATAGTTATAACCTCTCAGCTCTGATATCATCCCTGTAAAGGAGTTACCAGGAGCTGGTGGATAAAGGACATTTGGAATGTGCTTTATTTGTTTTTTCTCAGTCAGACAGATTAGTACTTCATCGCATTTTAATGTTACACAGTTTAAGGGATCTTCAAACTGGAATATGCCTTTCTTTTCATTTCTTATTCGGATGGACTAACTTCACTGTATTTTAATCGTGTATAGTGTAAGAGGGTTTCGGCCTGGAACATGATTCATTTGTCCAGCAGATTTTTAAATATCAGGATCCAATTCTAACTTGCAACTAATGTAGAAAGTGATTGAGCCAATCGCACCTTAAAAGGACTGTACCATGGAGTATCTCTTGTACAGGAGGTTCAGGCGTTTATATGAAGTCTGTACCTACCGGAGACATTCACCTCCTGAGCCCATCGGGAGTGATGACCTGGAAGCAAGCCAAGAGCTGGCTGCCAGGGATCGCTGTACACTTCAATTTGTTATCTCAATTAAAGCAAAGGCCAAATCTGACAACAAATATTCTGGTTCCCTTTAAATATAAGAGTCAAGAAATATAGGAATATTGGAACAAAAGGAGCTCATTCGGACCATTAAGCCTGTTCCGCCATTTTGTTAGCCACTTTCCCTCATGAGATTAAACAGGTAGAGTCCATGATAGGGGAGAGTGTACATGGGCTGTGGGAGGAGATTAAATGGGTGGGTAGAGTCCATGATAGGGGAGAGTGTACATGGGCTGTGGGAGGAGATTAAATGGGTGGGGTAGAGTCCATGATAGGGGAGAGTGTACATGGGGAGTGGGAGGAGATTAAATGGGTGGGGCAGTGCGAAGATTGAACTGGAATGGAGATAATTTGCGCTGAAGTAGGATTTGAAGTCTTGCTCATACATACAGTTCATTCTGATCTTTAGACGAGAGATAATGTTTAATTGTTAGATGGTTTTTGAGCTATGACGTGTTAACCTCACAATTATAAGTGCTGGCCATCACCACAGCTTGACCTTTCCCCTCTTGGTTAATGGAATTGTTCCTTTCCTTTTAATCACTCCCAATGCTTCACAGGTTCTCCAACCCCTTTCTCAGGTGACACGATACACGGTGAAAATGGAATGATTAATGTCGGGACAGATCCAAGAAACATTCAGCGGGAAGGATCCAAGAAACTTTGATTTATGAAAGCCCTGGTCCTGAAATAACTTGCTGGATTGTTCGAAATCTTCCTATTGTTTGCTGCACCCACCCCTCGGGGACTCGGTTCTTGACAGTGTGAAGGTGGTAGAGTGGATTAGCTGTTGATATGTGATAATCAATCAATCACAGTGAGATGACTATTCTGGAATCTGTGCCAGGGAGAGAGTGGGATTTTCTCAGTGGGTTTCTACCAGCTCCTCTCACCATCTCGGGACGTCCCAAAGCGCTTTACAGGCAATGGAGTTCTTTTGAAGTGTAGCCACTGTTGTAATGGACGAAATGCGGCCGCCAATTTGCGCACAGCAAGATCCCACAAACAGCAACACCTAATGACCAGATTTACCAGTGGGCGGCACTCTCTCGCCTCTGAGTCAGGAGGTCGTGGGTTCAAGTCCCCACTCCAGAGACTTGAGCCCATAATCCAGGCTGACACTCCCAGTGCCAATACCAAGGGAATGCTGCACTGTCGGAGGTGCCGACTTTCAGATGAGATGTTAAACTGAGGCCCCGTCTGCCCTCTCAGCCGGACGTAATAGGTCCCACGGTCACTGTTTGAAGGGGAGTTCTTCCTGGTGTCCTGGGCCCAATATTTATCCTTCAACCAACATCACTAAAAAAATACATGATCTGGTCATTTATCTCATTGCTGTTTGTGGGATCTTGCTGTGCGCAAATTAGCTGCCGCGTTTCCTACTTTACAACAGTGATTACATTCCCCTCTCCCCCAACCCCCACTCCCCTCTCCCCCACCCCCCCACTCCCCTCACTCCCCTCTCCCCCACCCCCCACTCCCCTCTTCCCCCACCCCCCACACTCCCCTCCCCCACCCCCCCACTTACCTCTCCCCCCACCGCTCCACTGCCCTCTCCCCCACCCCGCCACTCCCCACTTCCCTTACTCCCCTCTCCCTCAACTCCCCCCACTCCCCTCTTCTCCCACTCCCCACACTACCCTCCCCATCCCCCCACTCCCCACTCCCCTCTTCCCTCACTCCCCTCCCCCCACCCCCTCCCACCACTTCCCTCACTCCCCTCTACGTCCACCCCCCACTCCCCTCTTCCTCCACCCCTCCAGTCCCCTCTCCTCCCCATTCCCCTCTCCACCCACCCCTCACACCCCCTCCCCCCACTCCCCTCACTCCCCTCTTCCTCCACTCCCCTCACCCCCCTCTCCCCCATCCCCACTGCCCTGTAACCCAACCGCCACTCTCCTCTACCCCCCACGCCCCCACTCCCGTCTCTCCCTACCCCCCACTCCCCTCTCCACCACCCCTCCAGTCCCCTCTCCTCCCCACTCCCCTCTCCACCACTCCTCCAGTCCCCTCTCCTCCCCACTCCCCTCTCTCCCACCCCCCACTCCCCTCTCCCCCCACCCCCCACTCTCCTCTACCCCCACTCCCCTCTCTCCCCCCCCCACCACCCCTCCCCTCCCTGCCCCCCCAGATATAGCTGACCCTTGCTGGGGTAAGGTCCCACGGGGCCCCTCCTGTACCTTTACCATGTGGCCATTCTTTATCCGCCAGCCTGGACCGAGAGCACCAGAGGGCTTCTCCACCATGGAAGGCATCACGGCTGAGCCACGATCCTGTCGCCCGCCCCTTTCCCGCCAGGGTTCCGACTGAGTAGCGATGGGAGCAGCAACCCCCCCGACTGACTTTCCATAATGCCGAGGGGTGCTGAGGCCAACAGTAGAATCCCCCCCGCCCCTGACAGACATCAGTTACTTCAGCACAAGCCTTGGGATCTTGGAGTCTGTATAAAGGCAGCACCCCAGATGTTTAACAGCCATTTTAGAGGAAAGTCCCTTTCAGCGACTTAAAACAATTAAGTTGTGTGCCAAGGGAGCGGTTGTGTAACAAAAGCAACAGAAAACCGCACATTGTATAATTGTGTAACGATACAATGAGCAGTCAATGTTTCGCTTGTCTAACCGCACTGCCTGAACACTCATTGCTTTAATTTCTGGTGATAACAGTCCTAATAAATCAGACATCGCCACGTAACTGGTTTCTGCAGATGGAGCAGTTGGGCACGGGGAGCAGGATATTCAGACTGGGCTCCACTAACTTAACAGGCTTCAGGGGGGCTTGGGCTACTGAATTGGTCCGTGTTTCTCGGGCGCTAACCCGCCTCCTAAGCCTCCAATATGGCGGGTAGGAAGCGCTGGCTCATTTCCGGCCCTAAGTGCGCTGCCCGCCATATTGGGAAAGGAAAGGAAAAGAAATGGTCTCACAGCGTCCCTGCCTGACGCTTTGAGGGGGCGCCCGAGGAGCAGGAGTGTTCCTCCCGACACCATGTTCAAAGAATGTGGTCCGCCAGGATCCCCCCCTCCCCCACGGCCTACTATCTCCTCCCCCGCCCCAGGCCTCCGACCCCCTCTCCGGCATCCTGACCCCTGACCTCCATTCTTGACTCCCAGCCTCCAATTATCCCCCCCCACCCCCCCCGCCCCCACCACCATTGGCGTCCTATCTCCCGGCCTCCAATCCTCCTCCCTGACCTCTGCTCCCGACCCCCAGTGTCCTATCCACCGACCCCTGACCTCTGATCCTTCTCCCTGGACTCTGCTCCCGACCCCGGCCTCCTACCTTCCGAACGCCAGCCTCCGCTCTTAACCCCTGTCCTCTGCTCCTGACCCCCAGGCCTTCACTGACCCGAAGGCCTGCTGCGACGCTAGCAACGGGCCGATCTCCCCTTACCCTTCACTACCTGGCCGTTCGTGTCGCGCCCGCTTGGTGTGAGTGAGGCCTCTGAGGACCCAGTATCGGGGGCACCTCAGGTCTCACCATTCAGGCGTCCCCCCGCCTGCCCAGAAATGGTGCTCCTGAATTTCCAGCCCATTGACTGGTTAGCGGAATGGGCAGACAGGGGGTAGACAGTAGGCCAGTTTCCACTGGAGCGGACAAGGCTATAAGGACACATAATAGAAGTTTGTAAAAATTATGATGAAAGGTTTTGATGGGGTGAATTGGGAGGAACTGATCCGTCTCGTTGGAGAGTCCGTGATAAGGGGAATGCAATTTAAATGTCACTCAGTCAGTGAGGAGAGAGGTAAGGATAAATTTAATTACACAGTGGGGGGGTGGGGGGCGGTGGAGGAGAGGGTTGTTGGAGCATGGAATATATTACCACAGGGTGTCGTTGGGGCAGAGACCGTTGCATCTTGTAAGGGAAAGTTGGATAAATATTTAAAGCAGAGAACGGTCGAGGGTTATGGGTAGGGCAGGGGGATTAGTTTTGGTTTCCTTCAGCAAATAGCTGACACAGTTATGATGGGCCGAATGGCCTCCTCCACTTTTAGTTCTATGGTTCAGGGTCACTACAATGGTTCAGGGTCTCCACAATGGTTCAGGGTCACTACAATGGTTCAGGGTCTCCACAATGGTTCAGGGTCACTACAATTGTTCAGGGTCACTACAATGGTTCAGGGTCTCCACAATGGTTCAAGGTCACTACAATGGTTCAGGGTCACTACAATGGTTCAGGGTCACTACAATGGTTCAGGGTCACTACAATGGTTCAGGGTCACTACAATGGTTCAGGGTCACTACAATGGTTCAGGGTCACTACAATGGTTCAGGGTCTCCACAATGGTTCAGGGGCTCCACAATGGTTCAGGGTCACTACAATGGTTCAGAGTCACTACAATGGTTCAGAGTCACTACAATGGTTCAGGGTCACTACAATGGTTCAGGGTCACTACAATGGTTCAGAGTCTGTACAATGGTTCAGGGTCTCCACAATGGTTCAGGGTCACTACAATGGTTCAGGGTCTCCACAATGGTTCAGGGGCTCCACAATGGTTCAGGGTCACTACAATGGTTCAGAGTCACTACAATGGTTCAGGGTCACTACAATGGTTCAGGGTCTGTACAATGGTTCAGAGTCACTACAATGGTTCAGGGTTACTACAATGGTTCAGAGTCACTACAATGGTTCAGGGTCACTACAATGGTTCAGGGTCACTACAATGGTTCAGAGTCTGTACAATGGTTCAGGGTCACTACAATGGTTCAGGGTCTCCACAATGGTTCAGGGTCACTACAATGGTTCAGGGTCACTACAATGGTTCAGAGTCTGTACAATGATTCAGTGTCTCCACAATGGTTCAGGGTCACTACAATGGTTCAGGGTCACTACAATGGTTCAGGGTCACTACAATGGTTCAGGGTCACTACAATGGTTCAGGGTCTGTACAATGGTTCAGGGTCTCCACAATGGTTCAGGGTCTGTACAATGGTTCAGGGTCTCCACAATGGTTCAGGGTCACTACAATGGTTCAGAGTCACTACAATGGTTCAGGGTCACTACAATGGTTCAGGGTCACTACAATGGTTCAGAGTCTGTACAATGGTTCAGGATCACTACAATGGTTCAGAGTCACTACAATGGTTCAGGGTCTCTACAATGGTTCAGGGTCACTACAATGGTTCAGGATCTGTACAATGGTCAGGGTCACTACAATGGTTCAGCGTCTGTACAAATGTTCAGGGTCTGTACAATGGTTCAGGGTCTGTACAATGGTTCAGGGTCTGTACAATGGTCAGGGTCACTACAATGGTTCAGGGTCTGTGCAATGGTTCAGGGTCTATACAATGGTCAGGGTCACTACAATGGTTCAGGGTCTGTACAATGGTCAGGGTCACTACAATGGTTCAGGGTCACTACAATGGTTCAGGGTCACTACAATGGCTCAGGGTCACTACAATGGCTCAGGGTCACTACAATGGCTCAGGGTCACTACAATGGTTCAGGGTCTCCACAATGGTTCAGGGTCACTACAATGGTTCAGGGTCTCTACAATGGTTCAGGGTCACTACAATAGTTCAGGGTCTGTACAATGGTTCAGGGTCTGTACAATGGTTCAGAGTCACGACAATGGTTCAGGGTCACTACAATGGTTCAGGGTCACTACAATGGTTCAGAGTCTGTACAATGGTTCAGGATCACTACAATGGTTCAGGGTCACTACAATGGTTCTGGGTCTCTACAATGGTTCAGGGTCACTACAATGGTTCAGGGTCACCACAATGGTTCAGGGTCACTACAATGGTTCAGGGTCTCCACAATGGTTCAGGGTCTCCACAATGGTTCAGGGTCACTACAATGGTTCAGAGTCACTACAATGGTTCAGGGTCACTACAATGGTTCAGGGTCTGTACAATGGTTCAGAGTCACTACAATGGTTCAGGGTCACTACAATGGTTCAGAGTCACTACAATGGTTCAGGGTCACTACAATGGTTCAGGGTCACTACAATGGTTCAGAGTCTGTACAATGGTTCAGGGTCACTACAATGGTTCAGGGTCTGTACAATGGTTCAGGGTCTCCACAATGGTTCAGGATCTGTACAATGGTTCAGGGTCTCCACAATGGTTCAGGGTCTGTACAATGGTTCAGAGTCACTACAATGGTTCAGGGTCACTACAATGGTTCAGGGTCACTACAATGGTTCAGAGTCACTACAATGGTTCAGGGTCACTACAATGGTTCAGGGTCTGTACAATGGTTCAGCGTCTGTACAATGGTTCAGAGTCACTACAATGGTTCAGGGTCACTACAATGGTTCAGGGTCACTACAATGGTTCAGAGTCTGTACAATGGTTCAGGATCACTACAATGGTTCAGGGTCACTACAATGGTTCAGGGTCACTACAATGGTTCAGGGTCACTACAATGGTTCAGAGTCTGTACAATGGTTCAGGGTCACTACAATGGTTCAGGGTCTCCACAATGGTTCAGGGTCACTACAATGGTTCAGGGTCACTACAATGGTTCAGAGTCTGTACAATGATTCAGGGTCTCCACAATGGTTCAGGGTCACTACAATGGTTCAGGGTCACTACAATGGTTCAGGGTCACTACAATGGTTCAGGGTCTGTACAATGGTTCAGGGTCTCCACAATGGTTCAGGGTCTGTACAATGGTTCAGGGTCTCCACAATGGTTCAGGGTCACTACAATGGTTCAGAGTCACTACAATGGTTCAGGGTCACTACAATGGTTCAGGGTCACTACAATGGTTCAGAGTCTGTACAATGGTTCAGGATCACTACAATGGTTCAGAGTCACTACAATAGTTCAGGGTCTCTACAATGGTTCAGGGTCACTACAATGGTTCAGGATCTGTACAATGGTCAGGGTCACTACAATGGTTCAGGGTCTGTACAATGGTTCAGGGTCTGTACAATGGTTCAGGGTCTGTACAATGGTCAGGGTCACTACAATGGTTCAGGGTCTGTACAATGGTTCAGGGTCTGTACAATGGTCAGGGTCACTACAATGGTTCAGGGTCTGTACAATGGTCAGGGTCACTACAATGGTTCAGGGTCACTACAATGGTTCAGGGTCACTACAATGGCTCAGGGTCACTACAATGGCTCAGGGTCACTACAATGGCTCAGGGTCACTACAATGGTTCAGGGTCTCCACAATGGTTCAGGGTCTCTACAATGGCTCAGGGTCTCTACAATGGCTCAGGGTCTCCACAATGGTTCAGGGTCACTACAATGGTTCAGGGTCACTACAATGGCTCAGGGTCACTACAATGGCTCAGGGTCACTACAATGGTTCAGGGTCTCTACAATGGCTCAGGGTCTCCCCAATGGTTCAGGGTCACTACAATGGCTCAGGATCACTACAATGGCTCAGGGTCTCTACAATGGCTCAGGGTCTCTACAATGGCTCAGGGTCTCCACAATGGTTCAGGGTCACTACAATGGCTCAGGATCACTACAATGGCTCAGGGTCTCTACAATGGCTCAGGGTCTCCACAATCGTTCAGGGTCACTACAATGGTTCAGGGTCACTACACTGGTTAGAGTCACTACAATGGTTCAGGGTCACTACAATGGTTCAGGGTCACCACAATGGTTCAGGGTCACTACAATGGTTCAGGGTCTCCACAATGGTTCAGGGTCTCCACAATGGTTCAGGGTCACTACAATGGTTCAGAGTCACTACAATGGTTCAGGGTCACTACAATGGTTCAGGGTCTGTACAATGGTTCAGAGTCACTGCAATGGTTCAGGGTCACTGCAATGGTTCAGAGTCACTACAATGGTTCAGGGTCACTACAATGGTTCAGGGTCACTACAATGGTTCAGAGTCTGTACAATGGTTCAGGGTCACTACAATGGTTCAGGGTCTCCACAATGGTTCAGGGTCACTACAATGGTTCAGGGTCACTACAATGGTTCAGGGTCACTACAATGGTTCAGAGTCTGTACAATGATTCAGGGTCTCCACAATGGTTCAGGGTCACTACAATGGTTCAGGGTCACTACAATGGTTCAGGGTCACTACAATGGTTCAGGGTCTGTACAATGGTTCAGGGTCTCCACAATGGTTCAGGGTCTGTACAATGGTTCAGGGTCTGTACAATGGTTCAGAATCACTACAATGGTTCAGGGTCACTACAATGGTTCAGGGTCACTACAATGGTTCAGAGTCTGTACAATGGTTCAGGATCACTACAATGGTTCAGGGTCACTACAATGGTTCAGAGTCACTACAATGGTTCAGGGTCACTACAATGGTTCAGGGTCACCACAATGGTTCAGGGTCACTACAATGGTTCAGGGTCTCCACAATGGTTCAGGGTCTCCACAATGGTTCAGGGTCACTACAATGGTTCAGAGTCACTACAATGGTTCAGGGTCACTACAATGGTTCAGGGTCTGTACAATGGTTCAGAGTCACTACAATGGTTCAGGGTCACTACAATGGTTCAGAGTCACTACAATGGTTCAGGGTCACTACAATGGTTCAGGGTCACTACAATGGTTCAGAGTCTGTACAATGGTTCAGGGTCACTACAATGGTTCAGGGTCTCCACAATGGTTCAGGGTCACTACAATGGTTCAGGGTCACGACAATGGTTCAGGGTCACTACAATGGTTCAGAGTCTGTACAATGATTCAGGGTCTCCACAATGGTTCAGGGTCACTACAATGGTTCAGGGTCACTACAATGGTTCAGGGTCACTACAATGGTTCAGGGTCTGTACAATGGTTCAGGGTCTCCACAATGGTTCATGGTCTGTACAATGGTTCAGGGTCTGTACAATGGTTCAGGATCACTACAATGGTTCAGAGTCACTACAATGGTTCAGGGTCTCTACAATGGTTCAGGGTCACTACAATGGTTCAGGATCTGTACAATGGTCAGGGTCACTACAATGGTTCAGGGTCTGTACAATGGTTTAGGGTCTGTACAATGGTTCAGGGTCTGTACAATGGTCAGGGTCACTACAATGGCTCAGGGTCACTACAATGGTTCAGGGTCTCCACAATGGTTCAGGGTCACTACAATGTTTCAGGGTCTCTACAATGGCTCAGGGTCTCTACAATGGCTCAGGGTCTCCACAATGGTTCAGGGTCACTACAATGGTTCAGGGTCACTACAATGGCTCAGGGTCACTACAATGGCTCAGGGTCACTACAATGGTTCAGGGTCTCTACAATGGCTCAGGGTCTCTACAATGGCTCAGGGTCTCCACAATGGTTCAGGGTCACTACAATGGCTCAGGATGACTACAATGGCTCAGGGTCTCTACAATGGCTCAGGGTCTCCACAATCGTTCAGGGTCACTACAATGGTTCAGGGTCTCTACAATGGCTCAGGGTCTCTACAATGGTTCAGGGTCTGTACAATGGTTCAGGGTCTGTACAATGGTCAGGGTCACTACAATGGTTCAGGGTCTGTACAATGGTCAGGGTCACTACAATGGTTCAGGGTCACTACAATGGTTCAGGGTCACTACAATGGCTCAGGGTCACTACAATGGCTCAGGGTCACTACAATGGTTCAGGGTCTCCACAATGGTTCAGGGTCACTACAATGGTTCTGGGTCTCTACAATGGCTCAGGGTCTCTACAATGGCTCAGGGTCTCCACAATGGTTCAGGGTCACTACAATGGTTCAGGGTCACTACAATGGCTCAGGGTCACTACAATGGCTCAGGGTCACTACAATGGCTCAGGGTCTCTACAATGGCTCAGGGTCTCCACAATGGTTCAGGGTCACTACAATGGCTCAGGATCACTACAATGGCTCAGGGTCTCTACAATGGCTCAGGGTCTCCACAATCGTTCAGGGTCACTACAATGGTTCAGGGTCTCTACAATGGCTCAGGGTCTCTACAATGGCTCAGGGTCTCCACAATGGTTCAGGGTCACTACAATGGCTCAGGGTCTCCACAATGATTCAGGGTCACTACAATGGTTCAGGGTCTCTACAATGGCTCAGGGTCTCTACAATGGTTCAGGGTCTCTACAATGGCTCAGGGTCTCTACAATGGCTCAGGGTCTCTACAATGGTTCAGGGTCTCTACAATGGCTCAGTGTCTCTACAATGGCTCAGGGTCTCTACAATGGCTCAGGGTCTCTACAATGGTTCAGAGTCACTACAATGGCTCAGGGTCACTACAATGGTTCAGAGTCACTACAATGGTTCAGGGTCACTACAATGGTTCAGGGTCTGTACAATGGTTCAGAGTCACTACAATGGCTCAGGGTCACTACAATGGCTCAGGGTCACTACAATGGTTCAGAGTCACTACAATGGTTCAGGGTCACTACAATGGTTCAGAGTCACTACAATGGTTCAGGGTCACTACAATGGTTCAGAGTCTGTACAATGGTTCAGAGTCACTACAATGGCTCAGGGTCACTACAATGGTTCAGGGTCACTACAATGGTTTAGGGTCACTACAATGGTTCAGGGTCATTACAATGGTTCAGAGTCTGTACAATGGTTCAGGGTCACTACAATGGCTCAGGGTCACTACAATGGTTCAGGATCACTACAATGGTTCAGGGTCACTACAATGGTTCAGGGTCACTACAATGGCTCAGGGTCACTACAATGGTTCAGGGTCTGTACAATGTTCAGGGTCTCCACAATGGTTCAGGGTCTCCACAATGGTTCAGGGTCTGTACAATGTTCAGGGTCTCCACAATGGTTCAGGGTCACTACAATGGTTCATGGTCTCTACGCAGCAGAGGATGTGTCTATGGTGGTTGACTTCTCTACAGAGGTCAGGGTCCTTACTGTTGGTCAGGTCTCTGCAATAACAAAGAGGAGAAAGTGCAGGAACCAAAAGAATCCGAACACCCTGGAATATCTCGGCTAACATCAATCACTGATTCTAAATGAAACTTTGTTCTTTTGTAATTTCCACCTGGCTCACATCCAGATTCTTTTACAGATTTACGGAAACTCTCAGTGGGACGAAGACCAGCGATGAACAGTAAACATATTAAAAGGGGATTCTTAAAATAGTGTTTACTCCCTCTTAGCCTGTTATTTTCTCCTCGATTACAGATTGATGTGCGGTGAAAGGAAAATGTTTAAACAACTTTGATATCCTGTTAGTTCTGGTAATTTGGCCCAGAGAGATTTTGTACTTTCCCCTTCGAATTAAGGGCAGGACATGTCTGACTAACTTGATTGAAATTTTTGAGGTAGTAACAAGTAATGTCGATGAGGGTAATGCGTTTGATGTAGTGTACGTGGATTTTAGCAAGGCTTTTGACAAGGTCTCACATGGCAGACTGGACAGAAAAGTAAAAGCCCATAGGATCCAAGGGAAAGTGGCTAGTTGGATCCAAAATTGGCTCAGTGGCAGGAAGCAAAGGGTAATAGTTGACAGGTGCTTTTGTGACTGGAAGGCTGTTTCCAGTGGGGTTCCGCAAGGTTCAGTACCAGGTCCCTTGCTTTTTGTGGTATGTATTCATGATTTGGACTTGAATGTGGGGGGGCTTGATCAAGAAGTTTGCAGATGATACAAAAATTGGCTGTGTGGTTGATAGTGAGGAGGAAAGCTGTAGACTGCAGGAAGATATCAATGGACTGGTCAGGTGGGCAGAAAAGTGGCAAATGGAATTCAATCCAGGGAAGTGTGAGGTAATGCATTTGGGGAGGGCAAACAAGGCAAGGGAATACACAATAAATGGGAGGATACTGAGAGGTGTAGAGGAACAAAGGGACCTTGGAGTGCATGTCCACAGATCCCTGAAGGTAGCAGGACAGGTAGAAAAGGTGATTAAGGAGATATACAGGATACTTTCCTTTATTAGCCGAGGCATAGAATATAAGAGCAGGGAGGTTATGCTAGAACTGTATAAAACATTAGTTAGGCCACAGCTTGAATACTGCAGTTCTGGTCACCACATTACAGGAAGGATGTAATTGCACTAGAGAGGGTACAGAGGAGATTTACGAGGATGTTTCCTGGACTGGAGAATTTTAGCTATGAGGAAAGATTGGATAGGCTGGGGTTGTTTTCTTTGGAACAAAGGAGGCTGAGGGGAGATTTAATTGAGGTGTATAAAATTATGATGGGACCAGATAGAGTGGATAGGAAGGACCTATTTCCCTTAGCAGAGGGGTCAATAACCAGGGGGCATAGATTTAAAGTAATTGGTAGAAGGATTAGAGGGGAGCTGAGGAGAATTTTTTTCACCCAGATGGTGGTGGGGGTCTGGAACTCACTGCCTGAAAGGGTGGTAGAGGCAGAAACCCTCAACTCATTTAAAAAGTACTTGGATGTGCACCTGAAGTTCCGTAACCTACAGGGCTACGGACCAAGTGCTGGAAAGTGGGATTAAGCTGGATAGCTCTTTTTCGGCCGGTATGGACACAGTGGGCTGAATGGCCTCCTTCTGTGCCGTAACTTTCTATGATTCTATAATTTTGTCCCTTCTTCTCCTGAAGGTACTGACTCTGGTGCCACAGGGACTGACAACACTTCACGGAAGTGTGGATGGAAGAACAGAGTCAGCTCATTGCTGTGATTCTCGCCTCCCTTCACTGGCTCCCGACATTCGCTTGTTGGCCAGGAGAACTCTCTGCTAACACAACCTCCACCTGAGCAAGAAAGAAAGATTTGCATTTATATAGCACCTTTGGTGCCCCTAGGACATCCCAAAGTGCTATACATTAGTGAAGTATTTTTGAGGTGTAGTCACTGTTGTAATGTAGGAAACGGGGCAGCCAATTTGCGCACAGCAAGATCCCACAAACAGCAATGTGACAATGACCAGATAATCAGCTTTTTAGTGATGTTGGTTGAGGGATAAATATTGGCCAGGACACCAGGGAGAACTCCCCTGCTCTTCTTCGAGTAGTAGCTGTGGGATCTTTTACATCCAGCTGAGAGGGCAGACGGGGCCTCGGTTTAACATCTCATCCAAAAGACGGCACCTCTGATAGTGCAGCACTCCCTCAGCACTGCACTGGGAGTGTCAACCTGGATTACACGCTCAAGTCTCTGGAGTGGGGGCTTGAACCCACGACCTTCTGACGCGTCTGAGGGTCTCAGTTTGACATCTTATTTGAAAGACGGCACCTCCGACAGTGCAGCACTCCCTCAGAACTGCACTGGGAGTATCAGTCTGAAATATCAGTTCAAATCCTGCACTGTTGACAACAACAACAACAACCCGCATTTATATAGCGCCTTTAACGTAGTAAAACGTCCCAAGGCGCTTCACAGGAGCGATTATCAAACAAAATTTGACACCGAGCCACATAAGGAGATTTTAGGACAGGTGACCAAAAGCTCGGTCAAAGAGGTAGGTTTTAAGGAGCGTCTTAAAGGAGGAGAGAGAGGCGGAGAGGTTCAGGGAGGGAATTCCAGAGCTCAGGGCCGAGGCAGCTGAAGGCACGGCCGCCAATGGTGGAGCGATTAAAATCCAGGTTGAGCAAGAGGCCAGAATTGGAGGAGCGCAGTTTAATTAAGTTAAATTGACCCATTTCAAATCACAGCTTAGCACTTTCACTAAAACACCAGACAAAGGAGTTTGCATTTTTTGTTTGAGTAAAGTCAGTTCACTCCACACCCCTCCTCGATCCCCACCCCCACCAATTCCCCACTATGGTTTGGCTCTTTTACAAAGAAGCCATTAACTGTGAGGATGTTGCTCAAGAGCTGATTCACTTCACATGAACTGCTTGTGGTCAGAGACTCTTCAAGGATCAGCCCGACTACAATTACATTCTCCATTTGCCCCTTTTGTCTGGCGTCTCGCAATCAAAAGAGCAATCAGAACATAGGCGGCGTCTCGCATTACAGTGACCCGTCTCCCCCCCTCACAAACATGTCGTTCTTGAGCCAGCTCGAGTTGCCAACTCTGGTTGGACGTATTCCTGGAGGTTTCATCACATGACCTCTCACTTCCAAACGCCCCACCCAGTCAAACAGCATTCCCTCCCGCCCCCCCTCTCCCGCCCCACCATCTCCCAATATTTTTACAGCCAATAAACAAAAGCGTTTGGAAAAAAAAACGCACAATTTTTTTTTAATGTCCCGATGATTTTACTGTTTGCAGCAGTGTCTGGGAGATTGACCTTTCCTCTCCCGGACGGCCTCCCATCTTCCACCCTCCGTAAACTTGAGCTCATCCAAAATTCTGCTGCCCGTATCCTAACTCGCACCCCCTGTGCTCGCTGACCTACATTGGTTCCCAGTCCGGTCCAGGTCGATTTTAAAATTCTCATCCTTGTTTTCAAATCCCTCCATGCCCTCACCCCCTCCCTATCCCTGTAACCTCCTCCAGCCCTGCAACCCTCCGAGATCTCTGCGCTCCTCCAATTCTGGCCTCTTGCGCATCCCTGATTTTAATCGCTCCACCATTGGCGGCCGTGCCTTCAACTGTCTAGGCCTAAGGTCTGGAATTCCCTCCCTAAACCTCACCCCCTCTCCTCCTTTAAGTGGAGATGCCGGTGATGGACTGGGGTGGACAAATGTAAGGAATCTTACAACACCAGGTTATAGTCCAACAGTTTTATTTGAAAATCACAAGCTTTCGGAGGCTTTCTCCTTCGTCAGGTGAGTCAGCTGACGAAGGAGAAAGCCTCCGAAAACTTGTGATTTTCAAATAAAACTGTTGGACTATAACCTGGTGTTGTAAGATTCCTTACATTTCTCCTCCTTTAAGACGCTCCTTAAAACCTACCTCTTTGACCAAGCCTTTGGTCACCTGTCCTAATATCTCTTTACGTGGCCAAGTGTCAAATTTTTGTCTGTTAACGCTCCTGTGAAGCCCCTTGGGACGTTTTACTACGTTAAAGGCGATACATAAATGCAAGTTGATGATGTTGGAGACTCCAAGTCATTCCTGGAGTGTTGGGCCTCTACAGCTCACTTTGCTGCTCTCTGTCCAGTGACAGACGACACACCTTGATCTCCCCAGCCCTGCTCTACCTCAACTCCAGCTTGGTGTCTGTTCAGCCCCTCCCCCGGCCCCTGGGGGCTCCTTGGGATGACCCCTTATGTTTAGTTGTCAGCTGTGGCTCAGTGGGCAGCACTCTTGCCTCTGAGTCAGAAAGGCCTGTGGGTTCAAGTCCCACTTCAGAGACTCGAGCACATATTCCAGGCCGACACTCTGAGGGAGTGCTGCTCTGTCGGAGGTGCTGCCTTTCGGTATGAGACGTTAAACCGAGGCCCTGTCCGCCCTCTCAGGTGGATGTGAAAGATCCACATGGCCACTATTTGAAAGAAGAGCAGGGGAGTTCTCCCCGGTGTCCTGACCAATATTTATCCCTCAACCAACATCGCTAAAAAAACAGATTATCTGGTCATTATCATATTGCTGTTTGTGGGATCTTGCTGTGTGCAAATTGGCTGCTGCGTTTCCTACATTTCAAAAGTACTGCAATGGCTGCAAAGCGCTTTGGAACGTCCTGAGGTCGTGAAAGGCGCTATACAAATGCAAGTGTTTCTATTTTCTTTTATTCCATTCTGGAAATGTAGGTGGCCGTTGAGTACAGGTGTTGAGTGCTGGGAGTTTCTTGCTCACCATGACCCGGCTCTGTTCAGCAGCAGGGATGTCCGTACATTACCTTTAGTCTCTGGGCAGCAATGTGGGGTGGTGCAGTATGGGACTATTGGGATCAGGGCAAAGGCAAAAAGCACGAGGGAGGCCAGTCACCCGCTCCTGGGCCTCATCTCTCTCTATCTCTGCAACTCCCTCCAGCCTCACAACCCAGCCCTTGCATTATGGCCTCTTCTGCATTCCGATGAACCCTTTCACCAGCCTTCCCCGTTCAATGGTAGAGCTTTCAGCAGTCTTAGCCTCTGTAACGCTCCCCTTAAATTCCACCATCTTGCTACTTCTCTCTCACCTTTGTTCTTTCTTTCCGTCTCTCCTATTAATCTGTGTCGAAAGGGCATGGGCTCAAGACTCACTGACGAACTTGAGTGCACTGTCTCGGATGGCGCTTCGGAGCAGTGCGGAGGGAGTGCTGCGTCGTCTGAGGTTCCGTTTTTTGGGTGACAAACTGAGGTCCCATCTACCTGTTCAGGTGGATGTAAAAGAAGAGCAGGTGAGCTCCACCCGGTGTCCTGGGCAATATTATCCCTCGACCAACACCATCACAAACAGGTTAACCAGTCAATTATCCAGTTCATAGGAAGAGCTTGCGTTTGTATCGTGCCTTTCATGACCTCAGGACGTCCCAAAGCCAATGAAGTATTTTTGAGCGGGTAGTCGCCGTTGTAGCATAATATCTGTGGGATCTTGCTGTGCGCAAATCGGCTTGCCTGCAAAAAGAACAGTGACCGCACATCACAAAAAGTAATTCGTTGGCTGTGAAGCGCTTTGGGACGTCCTGAGGTGGTGGGGATGTGAAAGGCGCTATAGAAATGCAAGTCCTTTCTTTACTGCACGATCTACTGGGTGGAATTTGCGACCTCAATGTAAAAGAAGAGCAGGTGTCTAATGGGCGGCCGATCGACTGCCGTCCGCTTTACACCCCCCGCCGCCAAGGGTGAAAGTTCAGCCGACTGTCCGCCTTGGGAGTCATTCACTGTGTTAAATGCTCTTTCTCAACAACAACAACTTGCATTTATATAATGTCTTTAATGTAGTGAGACATCCCAAGACACTTCACCTGAGTGTTATCAGACAGAATTTGTCACGGAGCCACATAAAGAGATATTAGGACAGGTGATCAAAAGCTTTGTCAAAGAGGTAGGTTTTAAGGAGTGTCTTAAAGGAGGAGAGAGAGAGGTAGAGAGGGGGAGAGGTTTAGGGAAGGAATTCCAGAGCTCAGGGCCGTGGCAGCTGAAGGCACAGCCGCCAATGGTGGAGTGATTAAAATCAGGGGATGGGCAAGAGGCCAGAATTGGAGGAGCGCAGAGATCTCGGAGTGATCTATCAGTGCGATCTTGGTCAGCACATCAAACCATGAAACCGAATGCGAAAGGGAAAGAGGACGTAGAGTGGGGTTTGGATACGAAGGCTGGAGGTGAGGTTTTGTGGTTTCAGAGAGAGCAGAGGGACACTGCCAACTCTCAGATTGTATCACTGCTCTTTCTGTAAAAGAATGAGAACCAGCTACCCCATCAAACGCCTAAAATATCCTGACTTCTAACTTCTATCAGAAAGAGGGGGGTTGAATTTGATCCACAAGACAGTGAAACAAATACAAAACTCTCTTCATAAAAAAATAACATCTTTGATAATCATCCCAGATTATCGCCTGCCTCCTGTCACTGAGATACTGTCCCTGAAAGCTGGTTTACTGCCTCATTGAGTGAGAATATAATTAAAGGCATTGAGTTCCTCTAAAGCTATGAATGATCTTCAGATCTATACAGAAAATCATTTGGAATGTGTTTCGACTTTAGAAAGTCACTTAGTCGTATCAAAGCGTTCTGAGCCATTGAAGAACGTAGGGATTACTGGACAAAAGAAAGACCAAGTTCCATCTAGTTCGCCTTCTGCCATTCCCGGTACTCGCCTGATACAACGATAATGGAGTTGTTGATTAATCATAGCAGTCAATCTCTATCAATGAGTCTACAACAGACCCAGACATGAGGCGAGGAAAACCCCCCAGTGGTGGAGAGTTTTGGGAACCAGAGGTCCAAAGTCACCTGTTCCTCCCGAGCATGTTACACCCGCCACATGTCGTGCCTCAAATTACTCACAAGAAGAAAGCTCACTGACACCTTCTCGGGGCACCTGGGGATGGGCAATAAATGCCAGCCTTGCCAGCTGCGCCAACGTCCACAGAAATGAGTAATAGATAAATATAAGGAGACGCCTCTGACTTGTTGCTGGGTAGAACCTTTTGTTCTAGAGTTCCCCGGCTCCTCTCCGGGCTGCTCACCCTCATGCTGGGGAAGGGCTCCAAGGGTTCTGCCCGCCCTTCCTCCCCTCCTCCCCCCCCACCCCCTGCACCCAGTACTTGTCCTAAATACCCATTCTTCATATGTGATTGTAGACATTGAGTGCCGGCGGGCTATTCCGCTACAAGAGACTTTTCCGCTGATGCCAATCCTCTTCTCACCTGACGTCCCCGTTCCCCTCTCCCCCCCCCCCCCCATTACACGTCGTTTCCAGCCGAAGGGGCCCGATTAGTGTGGGATTCCCAAGCAGACTTTCCCCACCTTCATCCAGCGTCACTGAGTCCAATTGTTGCAACCACGCCGTCACCTTGACTGATAACGCGACATAGACCGTAGGAGTTGGATGTGGGACCTTCTGGGACCTTCTGGAATTTATCACCGAGCCTCAGCTAAAAATG
Source organism: Heptranchias perlo (assembly GCF_035084215.1). Classification (NCBI taxonomy): domain Eukaryota; kingdom Metazoa; phylum Chordata; class Chondrichthyes; order Hexanchiformes; family Hexanchidae; genus Heptranchias; species Heptranchias perlo. Next base: position 4,539,646 of record NC_090328.1, read on the forward strand.
CATTTGAATTTTCGCTAAATTAGCTTTTCACTCAACCCAGGCAGTTACCTCAAAATGCAACTGGAGGAAGCGAGTCCCAAAACGGAGTCAGATGCACCTTTGGTACAGGTGAAGAGCTGGTCAGAGTCACGGGAAGAACTGCCAGAGGTGGTAGAAGAGGGATGAAGGGGAACGGGACTAATTGGATCGCTCTTTCAAAGAGCCAGCACAGGCACGATGGGCCGAATGGCCACCTTCCGGCGAAGGAAGTGGGGGAATGCACAAGAGGCCAGATAGGATTAAGGATGGATGGAAGGGTTGGAGATGGAGAGAGAAGTTTGTGGTGGGGCTCCTCTTGCCCTTGGGCTCCCTTATTGAATCAGGGGGGCAGGTGCATTGCCCAGTAGGGAACTGAGCCACCCAGATTACAAAGGTTCCCACATTGCAGTCCTGCTGACTTTGCTGACGGGAGTTTTATCATAAAGAAAACAGCTTGAAAGCAAAAAAAAAAACACCAGGCCCGGAACTCCCCTACTTCGAGGTGGTTTTATTACTCTTGCTCATTTTGAAGAGCAGGTCCCCAGTGTGCGGTCACTGTTTCTGTGCAGAAGAATGTAAAAGAAATGACTCAACGATCTGGGTGTCCACTTCACACAGAGGCTGAGGGGATGATCTTTTCAAAAAGGCACCCAGAAAGGGAAGGCATGTCATGACTCCTGTCGAATAACAGAACACTTGGAAGGCACTAACGGGATTAGACAAAGTCAGCGTGGGTTTATGAAAGGGAAATCATGCTTAACAAATCTACTGGAGTTTTTTGAGGATGTAACTAGTAGAATAGATGGGGGAGAACCATGGATGTGGTGTATTTGGATTTTCAGAAGGCTTTTGATAAGGTCCCACACAAGAGGTTAGTGTGCAAAATTAAAGCACATGGGATTGGGGGGAATATACTGGCATGGATTGAGAATTGGTTGACAGACAGGAAACAGAGAGTAGGAATAAACGGGTCTTTTTCCGGGTGGCAGGCAGTGATTAGTGGGGTACCGCAGGGATCAGTGCTTGGGCCCCAGCTATTCACAATATATATCAATGATTTGGATGAGGGAACTAAATGTAACATTTCCAAGTTTGCAGACGACACAAAGCTGGGGTGGAATGTGAGCTGTGAGGAGGATGCAAAGAGGCTCCAATGTGATTTAGACAAGTTGGGTGAGTGGGCAAGAACATGGCAGATGCAGTATAACGTGGATAAATGTGAGGTTATCCACTTTGGTTGTAAAAACAGAAAGGCAGATTATTATCTGAATGGTGATAGATTGGGAAAAGGGGAGGTGCAACGAGACCTGGGTGTCCTTGTAAACCAGTTGCTGAAAGCGAGCATTCAGGTGCAGCAAGCAGTTAGGAAGGTGAATGGTATGTTGGCCTTCATTGCAAGAGGATTTGAGTACAGGAGCGGGAATGTCTTACTGCAGTTATACAGGGCTTTGGTGAGACCACATCTGGAGTATTGTGTGCAGTTTTGGTCTCCTTATCTGAGGAAGGATGTCCTTGCCATGGAGGGAGTGCAACGAAGGTTTACCAGACTGATTCCTGGGATGGCAGGACTGACGTGTGAGGAGAGATTGGGTCGACTAGGCCTATATTCACTCGAGTTTAGAAGAATGAGAGGTGATCTCATCGAAACATATAAAATTCTAACAGGACTAGACAGACTAGATGCAGGGAGGATGTTCCCGATGGCTGGGGAGTCCAGAACCAGGGGTCACAGTCTCAGGATACGGGGTATGCCATTTAGAACCGAGATGAGGAGAAATTTCTTCACTCAGAGGGAGGTGAACCTGTGGAATTCTCTACCACAAAAGGCAGTGGAGGTCAAGTCATTAGATGTATTCAAGAGGGAGATAGATATATTTCCTAATGTTAAAGGGATCAAGGGATATGGGGTAAAAGCAGGAACAGGGCACTGAGTTAGACGATCAGCCATGATCATTTTGAATGGCGGAGCAGGCCCGAAGGGCCGAATGGCCTACTCTTGCTCCTATTTTCTATGTTTCTATAAACACTGCCTGAAAGGGCGGTGGAAGCAGATTCAATAATAACTTACAAAAAGGGAATTGGATAAATACTTGAAAAGGAAACATTTGCAGGGCTATGGGGAAAGAACGTGGGGGAGTGGAACTAATCGGACAGCTCTTTCAAAGATCCGGCACAGGCACAATGGGCCGAATGGCCTCCTTCTGTGCTGTACGATTCTATGATTCTATAAAATTCTGGGACCAGTGACGTCCCAACACAGTGGGCATGAGGTGTTTATTGAGACAAGCTAACAAATTGCTTATTGTTTACAATCTATGAGGAAACAATGTCAAAGCTAGCTCACCTTAGCATCTCAACTACCCTTTTTTAACTCGCAGGAGTGACACTCTGATTATAAAAAGCACGCAATTGAAAGTATAGGGTTAACATTTCAGGTCAATGAACTCCCACCCGTCGAGGTGAAACATTAACCCTGCGCTTGTCTCTCTCACCACAGGCGCTGCCTGATCCTTTTAAGTGTTTCCAGTGTTTTCTGTTTCTCGTACAATCATAGAATCTTACAGCACAGAAGGAGGCCATTCGGCCCGTCGTGCCTGTGCCGGCTCTTTGAAAGAGCTGTCCAATTTAGTCCCAAATCCCAGCTTTATTTCCCCATAACCCTGCAGATTAGTCCTCTTCAAGCACCTGTCCAATTGTCTTCTGGAAGTTCCTATGGAATCTGCTTCCACCACCCTTTCAGGGAGTGCGTTCCGGATCTTAACAGCCCTCTGAGTGGGAAAAAAAGGTCTCCTCCAGTTCTTTGTTTTTCAGATTTTCCAGCGTTTCGTCGCAAATAAAAGTATCTCTTTTTCTAAATTCCTTTTCTGTGCAAAAATAGCCAACAGGGAGTGAAAGATGTTGACGAGCCTCTGGTACCCGAGGTTAATCAGCAGAAAACTTGTTCAGGCAGCAGAACCCCGGGTGCCATCCCAACAAGCCCCAGCAATGTCACTTTAAATGTATTTATTTTAGTTCTGGTAGGTACATGTAATAAAGCGTGCTGTGTGATTCTTTTGACATTGGATCTTATTACCTTTTCTCTTTGAGTTACTTGAAGCATGGCTGAAAATGCAATTAGACATTCAGAGTCCATTATAACCCCGTTTCTTGCTGAGAGTTCAAACATGTTTACACTGAAAGCACTGAAATCAGATTTGTGAAGGGAACCTGACACTATGAGTGTGCATTAGAAGGAGAGACACTCACAGGAGGTGTTTTTGGCTGACAGGGTCTGTCAGCACTCGCATTAACTGTCACTAAAAGAGCATTTCTCCTGCCTGTCGGATGGCTGGAGATCAAAGGATGCAAAACTCGGTGAAATGCAAGCAGGGTTTGTTGGCTGTCTCCTCACCATTGCAAAGGGGCTTAGACTTACTGCGTGTGTGTGTGTGTGTGTGTGTGTGTGTGTATGAGCATATGTGTGTGTCTTTGTGTGTGTCTTTGTGTGTGTCTTTGCATATGTATACCCGTGTATATGTGTGTGTTTGTGTGTGACTATGTGTGTGTGTGTCTGTGTGTGTCTTTGTATGTGTATGTCCGTGTGTGTGTGTATGTGTGTGTTTGTGTGTTACTATGTGTGTGTGTGTGTGTGTGTATGAGCATATGTGTGTGTCTTTGTGTGTGTCTTTGCATATGTATACCCGTGTATATGTGTGTGTTTGTGTGTGACTATGTGTGTGTGTGTCTGTGTGTGTCCGTGTGTGTCTTTGTATGTGTATGTTCGTGTGTGTATATGTGTGTGTTTGTGTGTGACTATGTGTGTGTGTGTCTGTGTGTGTCTGTGTGTGTCTTTGTATGTGTATGTCCGTGTGTGTGTATATGTGTGTGTTTGTGTGTGACTATGTGTGTGTGTCTGTGTGTGTCTTTGTATGTGTATGTCCGTGTGTGTGTATATGTGTGTGTTTGTGTGTGACTATGTGTGTGTGTGTCTGTGTGTGTCTTTGTATGTGTATGTCCGTGTGTGTGTATATGTGTGTGTGCTCGTATGACTATGTGTGTGTGTGTCTGTGTGTGTCTTTGTATGTGTATGTCCGTGTGTGTGTGTGTATATGTGTGTGTGCTCGTATGTGCGTGTGTGTACGTGTTGGGGACGTTATTTGAACTCAGGTTGTGCCTTCCGCAGAGCTCAGGGCCGAAATTTTAATCCCACCAATGGGCGGGTTGGGGGCAGGTGGGAAAGGAAAAATTGTCAAATTCTAAAACCCGATCCGAACTCGCCTCCAACCCGCCCACTTCCGGTTTTAACGGAGGGGGGTCGAGGAGAGGGTGATTAACCCGCTCTCAGGAGGGGGGTTGAGGGGAGGGTGAGTAACTCTCTCTCAGGAGGGGGGTTGAGGGGAGGGTGAGTAACTCTCTCTCAGGAGGGAGGTTGAGGGGAGGGTGAGTAACTCTCTCTCAGGAGGGGGGTTGAGGGAAGGGTGAGTAACTCTCTCTCAGGAGGGAGGTTGAGGGGAGGGTGAGTAACTCTCTCTCAGGAGGGGGGTTGAGGGGAGGGTGAGTAACTCTCTCTCAGGAGGGAGGTTGAGGGGAGGGTGAGTAACTCTCTCTCAGGAGGGGGGTTGAGGGGAGGGTGAGTAACTCTCTCTCAGGAGGGGGTTTGAGGGGAGGGTGAGTAACTCTCAGGAGGGAGGTTGAGGGGAGGGTTACGAACTCTCTCTCAGGAGGGAGGTTGAGGGGAGGGTGAGTAACTCTCTCTCAGGAGGGAGGTTGAGGGGAGGGTGAGTAACTCACTCTCAGGAGGGAGGTTGAGGGGAGGGTGAGTAACTCTCTCTCAGGAGGAAGGTTGAGGGGAGGGTGAGTAACTCACTCTCAGGAGGGAGGTTGAGGGGAGGGTGAGTAACTCTCTCTCAGGAGGGGGGTCAGTCAGTGAAAGCTTTTAAGGAGGCTGTGGGCCTCCATTTTTACAGCTTTATTATTTTCATCTCTTGGGGGGGGGCGGGATTCCCGGGCCTTCTGCTTCACGTCACATGAGAGGAGGCGAGAAGGCCCGAAACAGCAGCTTGGTGCATTGACCACACTGCCTGTGGGCCGAGAGGAGCAGGAGTGCTTCCCCCAGGCCCCACAAGCCTACCTGCAGCGACCCCCCAACCCCCAACTACGATCTCCAACCCCACGTTCTCCGACCCCCCCCCCACCCACCGATGACCGACCCCCGATGCCCCCCCCCGCCGATGACGGACCTCCGACGACCATTGTTCCCTTTAAGCTGCACGGCATGTTTTGTGTCGTGTACGTCATCACCCCGTCCGCGCGCCAAACCAGCGCTGAACGGTGGAGACGCTGCTGAGGTGAGGTCAGCTCCCGATCACTTTGCAGCCAGGGGGGGGGAGTTAAAGTTCGGTCGGACGGGGCGTTTAGTGCGGGTCAGTGATACAGGCCGCTCGGAGACCGGTCTCCACAAATAATATACTGTCCGACGGATGGAGATATAGAAATATTCATTGGACAAATAGTGTAAATGTATATACATATAAACTATACTAAAGAAATAGTGTAACAGTTTATATATATAGAAGAAATAGTGTAAAGATTTATATATATTATATAAAAATATATATTAATTTGACAAAAAGTGTAAAGGTTTATATATATTTATTTATATATATATTGGATAAATAGTGTAAAAGTTTATATATATTTATTCATATACATTTCCATCCCTTCATGATAGAACTGATTTGAGTTTCCAATCAGAAAACCTCAGCACACGAGGATTCAGTAAAGATTCAGTGAGGAGATGCATTCAATTAAATGACAGCTTTTCACCTCTCGTGCGAATTGTGGAGAATTGTTACTTTAGTCTAAAGATAAACATATTTGAGGCAAATAACATTGGAGGGAGATATCAATGGGTTGGTGGAGTGGGCGGAAAAGTGGCAAATGGAGTTCAACCCAGAGAAATGTGAGGTAATGCACTTAGGGAGGGCAAACATTAAAAGGGAATACGCAGTAAACGGGAATATATTGAGAGGGGTAGAGGAAGTGAGAGACCTTGGAGTGCAAGTGCACAGGTCCCTGAAGGTGACAGTACAGGTAGATAAGGTTGTGAAGAAGGCATACGGAATGCTCTCCGTTATTAGCTGAGGTATAGAATACAAAAGCAGGGATGTAATGATGGAACTGTATAAAACGCTGGTAAGGCCACAGCTGGAGTATTGTGCGCAGTTCTGGTCACCACATTACAGGAAGGACGTAATTGCTCTGGAGAGAGTGCAGAGAAGATTTACAAGAATGTTGCCAGGGCTTGAAAATTGCAGCTATGAGGAGAGATTGGATAGGCTGGGGTTGTTTTTCTTTGAGCAGAGGAGGCTGAGGGGAGACTTGATTGAGGTGTACAAAATTATGAGGGGCCCAGATAGAGTAGACAGGAAGTACCTGTTTCCCCTAGCGGAGAGTTCAAGAACTAGAGGACATAGATTTAAGCTGATTGGCGGAAGGATTAGAGGGGACATGAGGAAAAACTTTTTTACCCAGAGGGTGGTGGGTGTATGGAATTCGCTGCCCGAATTGGTGGTAGAGGCAGGGACCCTCAACTCTTTTAAAAAGTACCTGGACCTGCACCTAAAGTGCTGTAAGCTGCAGGGCTATGGACCGGGTGCTGGAAGGTGGGATTAGAATGGGCACCTGGTTGTTCTTCGAGCCGGTATGGACATGATGGGCTGAATGGCCTCCTTCTGTGCTGCATCATTTCTATGGTTCTATGGTTCTACGGAGCCTACAATTCGTGCAATTAACAGTTTTTGTCACCATCCTATTCGATGTTAGCTTCGGAAGTAAACTACAAATGAACCCAAATTACCTGGCATATTGTAATAATCGTTTATCAATTTCCATATTTCATATTTACAAATGAAGTAATTCTGACACAGATCATGTGTAATATTGTTATTAAAGATCCTTCTACAATTGTGCTAAAATATACTTTCCAATCACATTGTTACATTATAATCAAAACAATGAAGTTGATTTCAATTATTTTATACAATTGCTGTCCAAAAGGAGGACAGGAGGATTCCTAACATTGTACCGTTGTTTAAAAAGGGAGAGAGGGATCGACCGAGTAATTACAGGCCAGTCAGTCTAACCTCGGTGGTGGGCAAATTATTGGAATCAATTCTGAGGGACAGCATAAATCGTCATTTAGAAAGGCACGGGTTAATCAAGGACAGTCAGCGTGGATTTGTTAAGGGAAGGTCGTCTCTGACCAACTTGATCGAATTTTTTGAGGAGGTAACAAGGAATGTCGATAAGGGTAATGTATTTGATGTAGTCTACATAGATTTTAGTAAGGCATTTGACAAGGTCCCGCATGGCAGACTGGTCAAAAAAATACAAGCCCATGGGATCCAAGGAAGAGTGGCAGGTTGGATCCAAAATTGTCTCAGTGGCAGGAAGCAAAGGGTAATGGTTGACGGGTGTTTTTGTGACTGGAAGGCTGTTTCCAGTGGGGTTCCGCAGGGCTCAGTACTAGGTCACTTGCTTTTTATGATATATATTAATGATTTGGACATTAATAATGTAGCGGGCATGATTAAGAAGTTTGCCGAAGATACAAAAATTGGCCATGTGGTTTATAGTGAGGAGGAAAGCTGTCGACTGCAGAAAGATATCAATGGACTGGTCAGGTGGGCAGAAAATTGGCAAATGGAATTCAATCCAGAGAAGTGTGAGGTAATGCATTTGGGGAGGGCAAACAAGGCAAGGGAGTACACAATAAATGGGAGGATACTGAGAGGTGTAGAGGAAGTGAGGGACCTTGGAGTGCATGTCCACAGATCCCTGAAAGTAGCAGGACAGGTAGATAAGGTGGTTAAGAAGGCATATGGAATACTTTCTTTTATTAGCCGAGGCATAGAATATAAGAGCAGGGAGGTTATGCTGGAACTGTATAAAACATTGGTTAGGCCACAGCTTGAGTACTACATACAGTTCTGGTCACCACATTACAGGAAGGATGTGTTTGCACTAGAGAGGGTACAGAGGAGATTTACGAGGATGTTGCCAGGGCTGGAGAATTTTAGCTATGAGGAAAGATTGGATAGGCTGGGGTTGTTTTCTTTGGAACAGAGGAGGCTGAGGTGTAATTGAGGTGTATAAAATTATGAGGGGCCTAGATAGAGTGGATAGGGAGGACCTATTTCCCTTAGCAGGGAGGTCAATAACCAGGGGGCATAGATTTAAAGTAATTGGTAGAAGGATTTGAGGGGAGCTGAGGAGAAATTTTTTCACCCAGAGGGTGGTGGGGGTCTGGAACTCACTGCCTGAAAGGGTGGGAGAGGCAGAAACCCTCAACTCATTTAAAAAGTACCTGGTTGTGCACCTAGCCTACAATGATGTGGAGATGCCGGTGATGGACTGGGGTTGACAAATGTAAGGGATCTTGCAACACCAGGTTATAGTCCAACTGTTTAATTTGAAAATCGCAAGCTTTCGGAGGCTTTCTCCTTCGTCAGGTGAGTGTGGGATTCGGATTCCATGGAAGGTTACCGCATTTATAGTCAGAGAACAAGCCTACAAGGCTACGGACCAAGTGCTGGAAAGTGGGATTAGGCTGGGTGGCTCATATTCGGCTGGTGCGGACACGATGGGCCGAATGGCCTCCTTCGGTGTAGTAAATTTCCTATGATTCTATGAAAAGCCCTCAGTTGCCCCAAGGATTGTCTCTTTTTATCTTTGTCCGTTGCCTCCCTCAGTTCAGGTTCTTCATGGGCAAACTGCTCCCCGCCTTACACAGAGGCAGCCAAAACTAAAGAGACCTGCAAGATGTACAACTGTAATACAGTAATTTTTAAACCCCACGGGGTGGGGTGGGGGGAGCTTTAATTGAACTGTTCCCTATCCCCAAATTCGCACTGACTGATTTGACAGCTGTTTTGTATTTCTGGCTCAATTTAAAAATTCTGATTGCACACGATTTATTTCTGTTTGAATCAGAGTCACCGAGCTGATTCAAGAAAAAGCTGATTGGAATCGTTCCCATTAGATAATTTTTAATCAAATATAACAAGACTGGTCTGCTCAATCCTAGTGCAAGTTAAGAAACCCATTTCATAAATTATATAAATTTATCAGCCAATTTAACGTTAAATTGTTACAATTATCCATTATTTTATATATTTGTTCTGTTCGTTATTTACCCTGAATAATATTTTCTAAAAAGATCTTCCATTCAAAGTTGTGATTTTTCTTTTTACGGTGGTGCACGCGACCTTTATATCGGTCCACAAACCCAAATTCATTCCGCACATGGCCGAGAAAATTAGAGGGAACATTGCCGATGACTCCCGAGCCCAATGATGACCCCCGACCTCCCAACGACTGACCCCCGATGATCGACCCCAATGACCAACTCCTGGTGACTGACCCCCGATGACCCCCAACACCCCAGATGACCCTCCAACCCCAACCTTCCCCAAATGACCAACCAACCTCCCCCCCCACCCCCCGCCATCTAAGACTTACCTACTGGCATCCGCTTCTTGCCTCTTCTCCCGTCCGACCGATGGCGTGCCTGTCAGGCGGGAAACCAACAAAAAAAAAGACGTCCTTATGTCAAAATCGTAAGGACTTCCGGGAAACCCGTACTTCCGGGTTTCCGGTGAGGAAATCCCATCCCCCGCCCTCTTCCTCGCTCCGGGTTAAAATCTACCCCCGGGTTTGTGGATTGCCCTCTATACAGCACCAGGCTGTTAACACCCATTGTTGAAGGGTTTATTGGCCTTGTACATTGACAGCAGCAATCCCGATAGGGAAATGTTGACACAGTACTTTGCTCCTGACTCTGAAGACTGTAAGAATCTGTTTGCTCCTTTATTTCCCCCTGTGTGGATGACGTTGGTGTAAGTATTGTGAGCGGTGGCTCAGTGAGTTTGTCTGATGAGTGTCTGATGAGTCTCTGATCCACCCTTCCTTGCCTCTCTTGAACGTGTACATCACCTCCCAGCACTCATCTAACTCCTCGCTTGAAAACCTCCAATCAGTTCCCCTAACATCACCAAAATCAGCCGAACCAAATTCATGCACAACATCCTCTGGATGGACTGTGTTCCAATCTCCTTCCTCATCCTCCTTGACCAGGAATCATACAGCACAGAAGCAGGCCATTCGGTCCATCATGCCTGTGCCGGCTCTTTGAAAGAGCTATCCAATTAGTTCCCACTCCCCCCTGCTCTTTCCCCGTAGTCCTGCAAATTTTTCCTTTTCAAGTATTTATCCAATTCCCTTTTGAAAGTTATTATTGAATCTGCTTCCACCGCCCTTTCAGTCAGTGAATTCCAGATCATAATAACTCACTGCAGAATTCACTTGGGTTGGCCACGTCATCCCCCTCTTCTCCTTTGTTCAACTTCTTGGTGCTGCCCTTGTTTGGTTCACCTCTTACCTCTCCGATTGTAGCCAGAGCATTTCCACCAATGGCACCTCTTCCTGCCCCCACACCGGTATCTCAGGAGCCTCTCTCCTCTTCCTCATCGGTGATGTCTGCCTCATGGCGACATCACCAGCAGACATGGAGTCAGCCCACACCTGCGCTGACGGCACCCAGCTCTACCTCTCCACTACCTCTCTCAGCACTTTGGTTGCCTCTGTGTTTTCGGACTGCTTGTTGGACAAACAGGCTTGGATGAGTCCTCCAGCCAAAGCCATTGTCTTCAGCCCCTGCCATAAACTCCATTCTCTTGGCACCAATTCCCTCCGGACGGTTCACAGTCGTGTCATCTTGTCTGACCCTGAACTTTGCTTAGAACCCATACTGTCACCACAAAGGTCACTTTATTCTACCCCTGCGACATCTCCCTCCACTGCCCCATAGGAACAGGAGGAGGCCATTCAGCCCCTCAAGCTTGTTCCGCCATTGAATGAGATCATGTCTGATCTGTATCCTAACTCCATCCACGCACCTCGGCTCCATATCCCTTAATACCCTTGGCTAGCAAAAATCTATCGATCTCAAATTTAAAATTATTAATTGAGCATCTACTGCTTTTTGTGGGAGAGAGTTCCACACTTCTACCACCCTTTGCACGAAGAAATATTTCTGAACTTCCCTCCTGAACGGCCTGGCTCTGATTTTAAGGTTCTGCCCCCTTGTCCTAGACTCCCCCACCAGCGGAAAAAATTACTGTCCATCCGCCCTATCAATTCCTTTCAAAATCCTAAAAACCTCAACTATGTCACCCCTTAACCTTCTATATTCCAGGGAATACAAACCTAGTTTAAGTAATCCACAAGGATCGGTGCTGTTAATCACCATTTACATAAACGATTCGGACTCGGGAATCGGAAATACAATTTCAAAATTTGCGGATGACACCAAATTGGGGGGTATGGTTAATACTGAGGAGGACTGCGACAAAATAGAAACATAGGAACATAGAAACAGAAAGGCAGATTATTATCTGAATGGTGATAGATTGGGAAAAGGGGAGGTGCAACGAGACCTGGGTGTCCTTGTACACCAGTCGCTGAAAGCGAGCATTCAGGTGCAGCAAGCGGTTAGGAAGGCGAATGGTATGTTGGCCTTCATTGCAAGAGGATTTGAGTACAGGAGCAGGGATGTCTTACTGTAGTTATACAGGGCCTTGGTGAGACCACATCTGGAGTATTGTGTGTAGTTTTGGTCTCCTTATCTGAGGAAGGATATCCTTGCCATGGAGTGCAACGAAGGTTTACCAGACTGATTCCTGGGATGGCAGGACTGACGTATGAGGAGAGATTGGGATGACCAGGCCTATATTCACTGGAGTTTAGAAGAATGAGAGGTGATCTCATTGAAACATATAAAATTCTAACAGGACTAGACAGACCAGATGCAGGGAGGATGTTCCCGATGGCTGGGGAGTCCAGAACCAGGGGTCGCAGTCTCAGGATACGGTGTATGCCATTTAGAACCGAGATGAGGAGAAATTTCTTCACTCAGAGGGTGGTGAACCTGTGGAATTCTCTACCACAGAAGGCAGTGGAGGCCAAGTCATTAGATGTATTCAAGAAGGAGATAGACATATTTCTTAATGCTAAAGGGATCAAGGGATATGGGGAAAAAGCGGGAACACGGTACTGAGTTAGACGATCAGCCATGATCATTTTGAATGGCGGAGCAGGCCCGAAGGGCCGAATGGCCTACTCTTGCTCCTATTTTCTATGTTTCTATAAGAATATAAATGGGGTAGAGGAAGAGAGGGATCATAAGAAATAGGAGCAGCAGTGGACCATATGGACTAGGGGTGCCGATACACAAATCACTAAAAGAGCGATGCAGGTTAATTATCATAGAATCATAGAATGGTTACAGCACAGAAGGGGGCCATTTGGCCCATCGAGCCAATGCCGACTCTTTGTAAGAGCAATCCAGTTAGTCCCATTCCCCCATAGCTGTGCAAATTTTTTCCCTTCACGTATTTATCCAATTCCTTTTTGAAAGCCACGATTGAATCTGCTTCCACCCTTTCAGGCATCGCAATCCAGATCATAACTACTCGCTGTGTAAAAAAGTTTTTCCTCATGTCGCCTTTGGTTCTTTTGCCAATCACCTTAAATCTGTGCCCTCTGGTTCACGACCCTTCCGCCAATGGGAACAGTTTCTCTTTATTTACTTTATCAGAACCCTTCATGATTTTGAACAACTCTATCAAATCTCCTCTCAACCTTCTCTGCTCTAAGAAGAACAACCCCAGCTTCTCCAGTCTCTCCACGTAACTGAACTTCCTCATCCCTGGCAAATCTCTTCTGCACCCTCTCTAGGGCCTTCACATCCTTCCTAAAGTGCGGTGCCCAGAATTGGACACAATACTCCAGTTGTGGCCAAACCAATGTTTTATAAAGGTTCCTTGCTTTTGTACTCTATGCCTCTATTTATAAATGATGTGGAGATGCCGGTGATGGACTGGGGTTGACAATTGTAAACAATTTTACAACACCAAGTTATAGTCCAACAAATTTATTTTTAATTCCACAAGCTTTCGGAGGCTTCCTCCTTCGTCAGGTGAACGGTATGGAAATGACATTTTCGAATCCTTCGCATTTTAAAATCCCAGAACAATGCCTGGTGATTACTGCCCGTTGCCAAGGCAATCACAGTGAGCAGACAGAAAGGTGTCACCTAAAAAGGCCACCGAATATACAAACCCCCCCAAAAAAAAAGAGAGAGAGAGAGAAGGAAGACAATCAATGACCCGTTATATTAAAAACAGATAACATTTGTTCGCTGGTGGGGTTACGTGTAGCGTGACATGAACCCAAGATCCCGGTTGAGGCCGTCCTCATGGGTGCGGAACTTGGCTATCAATTTCTGCTCGACGATTTTGCGTTGTCGTGTGTCTCGAAGGCCGCCTTGGAGTACGCTTACCCGAAGGTCGGTGGCTGAATGTCCATGACTGCTGAAGTGTTCCCCGACTGGGAGGGAACCCTCCTGTTTGGCGATTGTTGCGCGGTGTCCGTTCATCCGTTGTCGCAGCGTCTGCATGGTCTCGCCAATGTACCATGCTCTGGGGCATCCTTTCCTGCAACGTATGAGGTAGACAACGTTGGCCGAGTCACAGGAGTATGAACCATGCACCTGGTGGGTGGTGTCCTCTCGTGTGATGGTGGTATCTGTGTCGATGATCTGGCATGTCCGCTGGTTTGATGACGATGTTGCGGTTGGGCTCAATTTCTGCCCCACTACCAAAATGGACCCCACTAGTCTCGCGGCAGACACAGAGGAATTCATCAGGAAAATGAGGCTCCGGGAATTCTACCATAAACTACAAAATTTCAGCAGCGAACCCAATGAGACAATCGACGATCCGGAACAGCAGACAGAGGGATCCGCGGTACAGCAACCGAAGAGGAAAGAGTCAAACTGGACTCCTCCAGAGGGTCGCTGCCCTCAGCTGGACATGTATGCTCAAGCTGTCAGGAAATGCGTCAATGCCAGATTCATCAGCCGCACTCAGAAGACAGTCCAGAATGTCACCCGAGCACAATGCAACGCCATCAACGCTCTCAAGACCAACCGCAACATCGTCATCAAACCAGCGGACAAAGGAGGAGCCATAGTCATACAGAACAGAACGGACTATTGCAAAGAAGCATACCGACAACTGGACAACCAGGAACACTACAGACGGTTACCCACAGACCCGACCAAAGAACACACCCACCAGCTCAACAAACTGATCAAGACCTTCGATCCAGACCTTCAAAGCATCCTATGCACTCTCATCCCACGTACTCCCCGCGTGGGAGACTTCTACTGCCTCCCAAAGATACACAAAGCCAACACACCCGGACGTCCTATCGTATCAGGCAACGGAACCCTGTGTGAGAACCTCTCTGGATACATCGAGGGCATCCTGAAACCCATCGTACAGGGAACCCCCAGCTTCTGTCGCGACACTACAGACTTCCTACAAAAACTCAGTACCCACGGACCAGTTGAACCAGGAACACTTCTCACCACGATGGACGTCTCGGCACTCTACACCAGTATCCCCCACGATGACGGCATCGCTGCGACAGCATCAATACTCAACACCAACAACAGCCAATCTCCGGACGCCATCCTACAACTCATCCGCTTCATCCTGGATCACAATGTCTTCACCTTCAATAACCAGTTCTTTACCCAAACACACGGAATAGCCATGGGGACCAAATTCGCACCCCGATACGCCAACATTTTCATGCACAAGTTCGAGCAGGACTTCTTCACTGCACAAGACCTCCAACCAACACTATACACCAGATACATCGACGACATTTTCTTTCTATGGACCCACGGCGAAGAATCACTGAAGAGACTACACGATAACATCAACAAGTTCCATCCCACCATCAAGCTCACCATGGACTACTCCTCAGAATCAGTTTCTTTCTTGGACACACGAATCTCCATCAAAGACGGGCACCTCAGCACCTCACTCTACCGCAAGCCCACGGACAACCTCACGATGCTCCACTTTTCCAGCTTCCACCCTAACCACGTCAAAGAGGCCATCCCCTATGGACAGGCCCTGCGAATACACAGGGTCTGCTCAGACGAGGAGGAACGCGATGGACACCTACAGACGCTGAAAGACGCCCTAGTAAGAACGGGATATGACGCTCGACTCATGGATCGACAGTTCCGACGGGCCACAGCAAAAAATCGCATAGACCTCCTCAGGAGACTAACACGGGACGCAACCAACAGAGTACCCTTTGTCGTCCAGTACTTCCCCGGAGCGGAGAAACTACGCCATGTTCTCCGCAGCCTTCAACATGTCATCAATGACGACGAACACCTCGCTATGGCCATCCCCACACCTCCACTACTCGCCTTTAAACAGCCACCCAACCTCAAACAGACCATCGTTCGCAGCAAATTACCCAGCTTTCAAGAGAACAGCGTCCACGACACCACACAACCCTGCCACGGTAACCTCTGCAAGACATGCCAGATCATCGACACAGATACCACCATCACACGAGAGGACACCACCCACCAGGTGCATGGTTCATACTCCTGTGACTCGGCCAACGTTGTCTACCTCATACGTTGCAGGAAAGGATGCCCCAGAGCATGGTACATTGGCGAGACCATGCAGACACTGCGACAACGGATGAACGGACACCGCGCAACAATCGCTAAACAGGAGGGTTCCCTCCCAGTCGGGGAACACTTCAGCAGTCAAGGACATTCAGCCACCGACCTTCGGGTAAGCGTACTCCAAGGCGGCCTTCGAGACACACGACAACGCAAAATCGTCGAGCAGAAATTGATTGCCAAGTTCCGCACCCATGAGGACGGCCTCAACCGGGATCTTGGGTTCATGTCACGCTACACGTTACCCCACCAGCGAACAAATGTTATCTGTTTTTAATATAACGGGTCAGTTGCTGTCTTTTCTATGTTTCTACCTCTCTATCTCTGTTTTTTTTTTGTGTTTGTTGTTTTTTTTTGGTGATTTGTATATTCTGTGAGACCTGGCAGGTAACACCTGTCTGTCTGCACACTGATTGCCTTGGCAACGGGCAGTTGAAAAAACTGTCTGTACTCACCAAGCATTGTTCTGTGAATTATAAATGCGACTTCATTTCGAGGATTTCATTTCCAAATCGTTCACCTGAGGAAGGAGGTAGCCTCCGAAAGCTTGTGAATTTAAAATAAAATTGCTGGACTATAACTTGGTGTTGTAAAATTGTTTACAATTGTCAACCCCAGTCCATCACCGGCATCTCCACATCTATTTATAAATGATGTGGAGATGCCGGTGATGGACTGGGGTTGACAATTGTAAACAATTTTACAACACCAAGTTATAGTCCAACAAATTTATTTTTAATTCCACAAGCTTTCGGAGGCTTCCTCCTTCGTCAGGTGAACGGTATGGAAATGACATTTTCAAATCCTTCGCATTTTAAAATCCCAGAACAATGCCTGGTGATTACTGCCCGTTGCCAAGGCAATCACAGTGAGCAGACAGAAAGGTGTCACCTAAAAAGGCCACCGAATATACAAACCCCCCCAAAAAAAAAGAGAGAGAGAGAGAAGGAAGACAGTCAATGACCCGTTATATTAAAAACAGATAACATTTGTTCGCTGGTGGGGTAACGTGTAGCGTGACATGAACCCAAGATCCCGGTTGAGGCCGTCCTCATGGGTGCGGAACTTGGCTATCAATTTCTGCTCGACGATTTTGCGTTGTCGTGTGTCTCGAAGGCCGCCTTGGAGTACGCTTACCCGAAGGTCGGTGGCTGAATGTCCCTGACTGCTGAAGTGTTCCCCGACTGGGAGGGAACCCTCCTGTTTGGCGATTGTTGCGCGGTGTCCGTTCATCCGTTGTCGCAGCGTCTGCATGGTCTCGCCAATGTACCATGCTCTGGGGCATCCTTTCCTGCAACGTATGAGGTAGACAACGTTGGCCGAGTCACAGGAGTATGAACCATGCACCTGGTGGGTGGTGTCCTCTCGTGTGATGGTGGTATCTGTGTCGATGATCTGGCATGTCTTGCAGAGGTTACCGTGGCAGGGTTGTGTGGTGTCGTGGACGCTGTTCTCCTGAAGGCTGGGTATTTATAAAGCCCAGGATCCCGTATGCTTTTTAAACCACTTTCTCAACCTGTCCTGCCACCTTCAAAGATTTGTGCACATATACTCCCAGATCTCTCTGTTCCTGCACCCCCTTTAGAATTGCACCCTATAATTTATATTGCCTCTCCTAATTCTTCCTGCCAAAATGTATCACTTCGCACTTCTCTGCGTTAAATTTCATCTGCCATGTGTCTGCCCATTCCATCAGCCTGTCTATATCCTCTTGAAGTCTATCACTATCCTCCTCACTGTTTACTACACTTCCAAGTTTTGTTTCATCTGCAAATTTTGAAATTGTGCCCTGTACACCCAAGTCCAAGTCATTAATATATATCAAAAAAAGCAATGGTCCTAGTACTGACCCCCGGGGAACACCACTGTACACCTCCCTCCAGTCCAAAAAACAACCATTCACCACTACTCTCTGTTTCCTGTCACTTAGCCAATTTCATATCCATGCTGCCACTGCCCCTTCTATTCCATGGGCTTCAATTTTGCTGACAAGCCATATACATAACATCAACCGCATTGCCCTCATCAACCCTTTCTGTTACCTCATCAAAAAATTCAATCAAGTTAGTTAAACACGATTTGCCTTTAACAAATCCATGCTGGCTCTCCTTTATTAATCCACACTTGTCCAAGTGACTGTCAATTTTGTCGAGGATAAAAAGACCATAAGAAAGGCAAACCAAGCACTGGGGTTCATTTCTAAAGGGATAGAATTGAAAAGCAGGGAAGTTATGTTAACCTTGTACAGAACTTTGGTTAGACCACACTTGGAGTACTGTGAACAGTTCTGCTCTCCATATTATAAAAAGAATATAGAGGCATTAGAGAAGGTGCAAAAAAGATTTACTAGGATGATACCAGAACTGAGAGGTTATAACTATCAGGAAAGATTGAGCAGGCTGTGGCTCTTTTCTCTAGACAAGAGAAGGCTGAGGGGTGAGCTGATAGAGGTCTTTAAGATTATGAAAGGGTTTGATAGGGTAGATGTGGAGAAGATGTTTCCACTTGTTGGGGAGATCAGAACTAAGGGCCATAAATATAAGATAGTCACTAATAAATCCAATCGGGAATTCAGGAAAAACTTCTTTACCCAGAGAGTGGTGAGAATGTGGAACTCGCTCCCACAAGGAGTAGTTGAGGCAAATAGCATAGATGCATTTAAAGGGAAGTTGGATGAATACATGAGGGAGAAAGGAATAGAAGGATATGCTGATAGGGTGAGATGAAATGGGGAGGGAGGAGGCTCGTGTGGATCATAAACACCGGCATCGACCAGTTGGGCCGAATGGCCTGTTTCTGTGCTGTACATTTTATGTGATTCTATGTAAGTTTAACATAACTTCTCCAACATGTCTTCAGAGAGCCAGATTCGGAGGAGTGATGTCTGACACCATACGGTGTAGGCCTAGCACAGCCCAGTAACGGTTCAGTTGTCAGCCTGCTCGTCCTCCTCTCAGACATGCTGCAATATCGTCCCATGGGGATAATGCCCTGGGCTGGCACCGAGGACATTGCTCTCGTCAACCCTTGGACCCAAGAGAGATAAATCAGAGTATTTTCTAAATGGTGAGAGGCTCGGGACCGTAGAGTAGCAGAGAGATCTGAGAGTCCAAGCACACAAAACATTAAAAGCCAGTAGATAGGTACAAAAAAATCAATCAGAAAGGCACATTGAATGTTGGCCTTTATCTCAAAGAGGGCTGGATTACAAAGGGGAGGAAGTGATGATTCAGTTGTACGGAGCATTGGTCAGACCCTATCTGGAGATACTGCGTTCAGTTCTGGGCACCGCACCTCAGGAAGGATATATTGGCCTTGGAGGGGGTCCAGTGCAGATTCACCAGAATGATACCGGGGCTAAAACGGTAAGATTATGAGACAGGTTGCATAGACTGGGCTTGTATTCCCTTGCGTGTAGGAGATTGAGGGGAGATCTGATGGAGGTGTTTAAAATGTTAAAAGGAATCGATAGGGTAGTTAGAGAGAAACAATTTCCCCTCGTGGGGGGAATCCAGAAAAAGGGGGCACAATCTTAAAATTAGAGCTAGGCCATTCAGGAGTGAAATCAGGAAGCACTTTTTCACACAAAGGGGAGTGGAAATCTGGAATTCTCTCCCCCAAAAGGCTGTGGATGCTGGGGATCAATTGGAGCTTTCAAGACTGAGATCAGTAGATTTTTGATGGGCAAGGGTATCGAGGGATATGGAGTAAAGGCGGGTAAATGGAGTTGAGGTACAGATCGGCCATGATCTCATTCAATGCCAGAACGGGCTTGAGGGGCTGATTGGCCTCCTCCTGTTCCCATGTTCCTATGAGAGCGGGGAAGTGGGATCAGTTTTGGATTGCTCTAGCATAGAGCTGGCACAGAGACAATGGGCCAAATGGCCTCCTTCTATGCTGCTCAAGCAGACTCGAGGGGCTGAATGGCCTCCTCCTGTTACTGTGGTATAACCGCCTCATGCTGCATCGCCTCCATTTCAGCCGCCATCAAACGGGGGGCCCAGGTGCTGGGCTGCTCCCTCACTTGCCTGTACAGTGGGTTCCCCTTTCCCTTCGTGTTGCCTGCCACTTCCCACCCCTCTCCTCCCACACCCTCGGAGAAGGCCGACAACGAAAACGCCATTCGACCCTCTCCCAAGGCCGCCAGAGTTTTTTTTTGTCCCCGTGGGGCCTGCCACTTCCCTTTAATTGTCCCTTTAAGTGCCAGCCGCATGCAAATTTCTGACTCCACCACTAGGGGCAGCCTGCAGTTCATCGAACTTTGACCCCCTCCCTCCCCGAACAGGATGTGGAGAGAGGTTGCTTAAGTTGGAGTGGATCCCAAGGGCTGGCCATGATTGGATCCGATAACAGCCAAACTTTAGAGTGCTCCACATGACCATGAACTTATTGGCGATTTGACAACAGCAGTTTATGTAACAGCACAACACCTGGGAAAACCCATTAGGGCAGGTCTAATCTTGTACAGCAGTTGTGGAAAGTCCCATGTGGAAGCTGGCAGGGACTCAATGTAATTGTGGCTGGATTTGTTTTGAAGCTGTCAGAGTGAGTCTTACATTCGCAGCACTGAGGATGTACAGTCCCTTTCCCCAAAATCTTTTCCCAAAGGTAGGGGAGTCTATAACGAGGGGGCATAGATTTAAGGTGAGAGGGGAGAGATACAAAAGGGTCCAGAGGGGCAATTTTTTCACTCAAAGGGTGGTGAGTGTCTGGAACGAGCTGCCAGAGGCAGTAGTAGAGGCGGGTACAATTTTGTCTTTTAAAAAGCATTTGGGCAGTTACATGGGTAAGATGGGTATAGAGGGATATGGGCCAAGTGCAGGCAATTGGGACTAGCTTAGTGGTATAAACTGGGCGACATGGACATGTTTCCATGTTGTAAACTTCTATGATTCTATGTGAGCTTGGGGAGGGAGGGGTGTGAAGCGTTGTATTTAACGTGTCCATTCACAACCCCCCCCTCCCCCGCACTGTCCCTTCCCCCACACATGCAGAGATCATTCCCCCCCGCCCTCCCCGTCACTTTGCCTGCGATACTGGTGCGCAAATGCATCACGAGGTCTGCTTGACACTCCTCCCACGGAATAGCGGCGGGAGTGGAACCGTAGAAGGAGATCCCCATGGCGATGGGAGCCATCCAACTCTAGTCCCATTTCTCCGGGTGTCAGCGGTGGCTCAGTGGTAAACTCTCGTCTCTGAGTCAGAAGGTCTCAGTCCCACTTGTAGGCGAAAAGGAACGTGCCTTTACCCTACGTTACAATGTTCGTGACTCCAGGAATTACAGACACTTACGCACAATGTCGGATTAACCGTTAACACTTTTATTTGTCTAACTTGAGTTGAGGGTAGTGAGAGATCTGGGCACTGCAGTCAAGAACGAATTCCTTGGTTTGGTCACCAAGTTGAGGCAAGCCCCATAGCCCTGTATCAATCCCAAACTAATCCCACTGCCCCGCTCTCTCCCCATAGCCCTGTATCAATCCCAAACTAATCCCACTGCCCCGCTCTCTCCCCATAGCCCTGTATCAATCCCAAACTAATCCCACTGCCCCGCTCTCTCCCCATAGCCCTGTATCAATCCCAAACTAATCCCACTGCCCCGCTCTCTCCCCATAGCCCTGTATCAATCCCAAACTAATCCCACTGCCCCACTCTCTCCCCATAGCCCTGTATCAATCCCAAACTAATCCCACTGCCCCGCTCTCTCCCCATAGCCCTGTATCAATCCCAAACTAATCCCACTGCCCCACTCTCTCCCCATAGCCCTGTATCAATCCCAAACTAATCCCACTGCCCCACTCTCTCCCCATAGCCCTGTATCAATCCCAAACTAATCCCACTGCCCCACTCTCTCCCCATAGCCCTGTATCAATCCCAAACTAATCCCACTGCCCCACTCTCTCCCCATAGCCCTGTATCAATCCCAAACTAATCCCACTGCCCCGCTCTCTCCCCATAGCCCTGTATCAATCCCAAACTAATCCCGCTGCCCCGCTCTCTCCATAGCCCTGTATCAATCCCAAACTAATCCCACACTCTCCCCATAGCCCTGTATCAATCCCAAACTAATCCCACGGCCCCACTCTCTCCCCATAGCCCTGTATCAATCCCAAACTAATCCCACGGCCCCACTCTCTCCCCATAGTCCTGTATCAATCCCAAACTAATCCCACTGCCCCGCTCTCTCCATAGCCCTGTATCAATCCCAAACTAATCCCACACTCTCCCCATAGCCCTGTATCAATCCCAAACTAATCCCACGGCCCCACTCTCTCCCCATAGCCCTGTATCAATTCCAAAACTAATCCCAATGCCCCACTCTCTCCCCATAGCCCTGTATCAATCCCAAACTAATCCCACGGCCCCACTCTCTCCCCATAGCCCTGTATCAATCCCCAAACTAATCCCACTGCCCCACTCTCTCCCCATAGCCCTGTATCAATCCCAAACTAATCCCACTGCCCCACTCTCTCCCCATAGCCCTGTATCAATCCCAAACTAATCCCACTGCCCCGCTCTCTCCCCATAGCCCTGTATCAATCCCCAAACTAATCCCACTGCCCCACTCTCTCCCCATAGCCCTGTATCAATCCCAAACTAATCCCACGGCCCCACTCTCTCCCCATAGCCCTGTATCAATCCCCAAACTAATCCCACTGCCCCACTCTCTCCCCATAGCCCTGTATCAATCCCAAACTAATCCCACGGCCCCACTCTCTCCCCATAGCCCTGTATCAATTCCAAACTAATCCCACTGCCCCACTCTCTCCCCATAGCCCTGTATCAATCCCAAACTAATCCCACGGCCCCACTCTCTCCCCATAGCCCTGTATCAATCCCCAAACTAATCCCACTGCCCCACTCTCTCCCCATAGCCCTGTATCAATCCCCAAACTAATCCCACTGCCCCACTCTCTCCCCATAGCCCTGTATCAATCCCAAACTAATCCCACTGCCCCACTCTCTCCCCATAGCCCTGTATCAATCCCAAACTAATCCCACTGCCCCACTCTCTCCCCATAGCCCTGTATCAATCCCAAACTAATCCCACTGCCCCACTCTCTCCCCATAGCCCTGTATCAATCCCAAACTAACCCACTGCCCCACTCTCTCCCCATAGCCCTGTATCAATCCCAAACTAATCCCACTGCCCCACTCTCTCCCCATAGCCCTGTATCAATCCCAAACTAATCCCACTGCCCCACTCTCTCCCCATAGCCCTGTATCAATCCCCAAACTAATCCCACTGCCCCACTCTCTCCACATAGCCCTGTATCAATCCCAAACTAATCCCACTGCCCCACTCTCTCCGCATAGCCCTGTATCAATCCCCAAACTAATCCCACTGCCCCACTCTCTCCCCATAGCCCTGTATCAATTCCAAAACTAATCCCACTGCCCCACTCTCTCCCCATAGCCCTGTATCAATCCCAAACTAATCCCACACTCTCCCCATAGTCCTGTATCAATCCCAAACTAATCCCACACTCTCCCCATAGCCCTGTATCAATCCCAAACTAATCCCACTGCCCCACTCTCTCCCCATTGAGCGTATCTTCTTTCTCAATATCCTTTAATAGTTTTCTCCTTCAAGTGTTTCTCTGCATCTCTCTTAAACACTTTAATTGAATGGTCTTTAACAGAGGCCTGTGTTCATGCATTCATGTTCAAACTACCTCTTTTGTGAAAAGCCATTCCTTTGAACCTCCCCCCTTGCTTTCTGTGGTACTAATCCTGAGTTAATGTGTTGAGTGTTTGAGCACTGACATTGAGAGCTGTAATCTCTGGCATGTAATGACTGGCCTGCAGGTATCACCATTTCTGCAGATGCAGGGTTTGAATAAAAGAAAGAAAGACTTGCATTTATACAGCGTCTTTCATGACTCCAGGACATTGCAAAGCACTTTACAGCCAATGAATTGCTTTTGAGGTGTTGTAATGTAGGAAACCCAGCTTCCAATTTGCGCACAGCAAGATCCCACAAACAGCAATGTGATAAATGAACAGATCATCTGTTTTGCCGACGTTGGTTGAAGGATAAATATTGGCCCAGGACACCGGGGAGAACTCCCCTGCTCCTCTTCAAAATAGTGGTCGTGTGATTTTTTTTTTTACGTCCACCTGAGAGAGCAGACGGGGCCTCGGTTTAATGTCTCATCCAAGAGACGGCACCTCCGACAGTGCGGCACTCCCTCAGTACTGCAGTGGGAGTGTCAGTCTGGATTTTGTGCTCAAGTCGCTGGAGTGGGAACTTGAACTGACAACCTAATAATCCAAGTGGCCTGCTCCACCCACCATCCTGTCCCCGGGCCGTTGCTGTTTGTGACCTGACAGGCATTTCTCGATTGCTCCCCACCCAGAGATGGGGCAAACTTTGTCATCCCCGAGCCAGGAGCTGGACCTCTGGTGTCCGCGGACTTGACCATTACAATCTGCCCTCAACCGATTTGTGGTTCACATAGATGGAATGGAAGGTTGCATCTTGCTCTGCTTAGACTCACACACGCAGAATACGGGCGGCTCGAAAGAAAGTGTTTAAAATTCTGAACAGATAGGACATGGTAGAGAGAAGGGTTAAGAACGAGGGGCCGTAGAGACTAGATTAAATGTAAGAGATTTAGAACAGAGGGCAGGAGAAACTTTTCTCACACAGAGAGTTTGTGAGGCAGTGGAACCTCTTCCAACCCTGCAATCCTCACACATCTCTGCGCTCCTCCAATTCTGGCCTCTTGCGCATCCCCTGATTTTAATCGCTCCACCATTGGCGGCCGTGCCTTCAGCTGCCTCGGCCCTAAGCTCTGGAATTCCCTCCCTAAACCTCTCCGCCTCTCTCTCCTCCTTTAAGTCGCTCCTTAAAACCTACCTCTTTGACCAAGCTTTTGGTCACCTGTTCTAATATCTTCCTTATGTGATTCGGTGTCAAATTTTGTTTGATAATCGCTCCTGTGAAGCACCTTGGGACGATTTACTACGTTAAAGGCGCTATATAAATGCAAGTTGTTGTTGTTGCCCTTGAGCCAGAAACTATGTCAACATTCAAGACTAGATTAGAGAAGTGGATGAAGGGAAAGAGTGAAAGTAAATAAGATGCAAACTAGTTGCTCATGGGGAGGGTAAATACCAACATGGACTGGTGGGGCCGAATTTCAGTGTTGTTACCTCCATGTATCTGTGCCCACAACTACCTTCCCTCTCTTGCCCACACTTGCTGCTTCATCCTCCCAGCGTACAGACAATGCTAAGCCGTCTCACACATCTTCAAAACCCATAAACAGGGCGCACATTAACCCAAGGCCGCTCTTCCTCGACGGGGAGCTGGCAGTCAATCGAAGGGAGCGCACGAGAACAGCGTCAGGTAACACTCTGACACCATTGGAGGAAACAGTGACTGCTCCCCAGGCTCAGGGGTCTGAGTAACGAGGACAGACTGGAGAGACTCGGGATTTTCAGCCAGCAAAGGAAGTGACTGAGAGTTGACCTTACAGAGGGATACAAGATAATCAAGGGGATAGAAAAAGTTAACCCAGAGTATTACTTTAAATTAAACGGAGGGAGCAGAACTAGGTCACACAGACTAAAACCGGTGACCAACATGTGGAACAATGGAGGGAAAAATCCTAAAATCGTTTAAGAAATAATTGGATGCCACAATGTGAGAAAGATAGGATCCCTATGAATGGCTGAATGGCTACCTCACTCGTAATTATCGAGTCATCTTGTGATATCTTACCCAGTTAAAGCTGATACTCCCCCCTTACCCAGTTAATGCTGATACTCTCCCCTTGCCCAGTTAATGCTGATACTCTCCCCTTACCCAGTTAATGCTGATACTCTCCCCTTACCCAGTTAATGCTGATACTCTCCCCTTAACCAGTTAATGCTGATACTCTCCCCTTACCCAGTTAATGCTGATACTCTCCCCTTACCCAGTTAATGCTGATACTCTCCCCTTACCCAGTTAATGCTGATAGTCCCCCCTTGCCCAGTTAATGCTGATACTCTCCCCTTACCCAGTTAATGCTGATAGTCTCCCCTTACCCAGTTAATGCTGATACTCTCCCCTTACCCAGTTAATGCTGATACTCTCCCCTTACCCAGTTAATGCTGATACTCTCCCCTTGCCCAGTTAATGCTGATACTCTCCCCTTACACAGTCAATGCTGATACTCTCCCCTAACCCAGTTAATGCTGATACTCTCCCCTTACCCAGTTAAAGCTGATACTCTCCCCTAACCCAGTTAATGCTGATACTCTCCCCTTACCCAGTCAATGCTGATACTCTCCCCTAACCCAGTTAATGCCAATATTCTCCCCTTACCCAGTTAATGCTGATACTCTCCCCTTACCCAGTTAATGCTGATACTCTCCCCTTACGCAGTTAATGCTGATACTCTCCCCTTACCCAGTTAATGCTGATACTCTCCCCTTACCCAGTTAATGCTGATACTCTCCCCTTACCCAGTTAATGCTGATACTCTCCTCTTAGCCAGTTAATGCTGATACTCTCCTCTTGCCCAGATAATGCTGATATTCCCCCCTTACCCAGTTAATGCTGATATTCCCCCCTTACCCAGTTAATGCTGATACTCTCCCCTTAACCAGTTAATGCTGATACTCTCCGCTTACTCAGTTAATGCTGATACTCTCCCCTTACCCAGTTAATGCTGATACTCTCCCCTTACCCAGTTAATGCTGATACTCTCCCCTCACCCAGTTAATGCTGATACTCTCCCCTTACCCAGTTAATGCTGATACTCTCCCCTTACCCAGTTAATGCTGATACTCTCCTCTTGCCCAGTTAATGCTGATATTCCCCCCTTACCCAGTAAATGCTGATATTCCCCCCTTACCCAGTTAATGCTGATACTCTCCCCTTACCCAGTTAATGCTGATACTCTCCCCTTACCCAGTTAATGCTGATACTCTCCCCTTACCCAGTTAATGCTGATACTCTCCTCTTGCCCAGTTAATGCTGATATTCCCCCCTTACCCAGTTAATGCTGATATTCCCCCCTTACCCAGTTAATGCTGATACTCTCCCCTTACCCAGTTAATGCTGATACTCTCCCCTTACCCAGTTAATGCTGATACTCTCCCCTTACCCAGTTAATGCTGATACTCTCCCCTTACCCAGTTAATGCTGATACTCTCCTCTTAGCCAGTTAATGCTGATACTCTCCGCTTACGCAGTTAATGCTGATACTCTCCTCTTGCCCAGATAATGCTGATATTCCCCCCTTACCCAGTTAATGCTGATATTCCCCCCTTACCCAGTTAATGCTGATACTCTCCCCTTAACCAGTTAATGCTGATACTCTCCGCTTACTCAGTTAATGCTGATACTCTCCCCTTACCCAGTTAATGCTGATACTCTCCCCTTACCCAGTTAATGCTGATACTCTCCCCTCACCCAGTTAATGCTGATACTCTCCCCTTACCCAGTTAATGCTGATACTCTCCCCTTACCCAGTTAATGCTGATACTCTCCTCTTGCCCAGTTAATGCTGATATTCCCCCCTTACCCAGTAAATGCTGATATTCCCCCCTTACCCAGTTAATGCTGATACTCTCCCCTTACCCAGTTAATGCTGATACTCTCCCCTTACCCAGTTAATGCTGATACTCTCCCCTTACCCAGTTAATGCTGATACTCTCCTCTTGCCCAGTTAATGCTGATATTCCCCCCTTACCCAGTTAATGCTGATATTCCCCCCTTACCCAGTTAATGCTGATACTCTCCCCTTACCCAGTTAATGCTGATACTCTCCCCTCACCCAGTTAATGCTGATACTCTCCCCTTACTCAGTTAATGCTGATACTCTCCCCTTACCCAGTTAATGCTGATACTCTCCCCTTGCCCGGTTAATGCTGATACTCCCCCCTTGCCCAGTTAATGCTGATACTCTCCCCTTACCCAGTTAATGCTGATACTCTCCCCTTACCCAGTTAATGCTGATATCCTCCCCTTACCCAGTTAATGCTGATATTCTCCCCTTACCCAGTTAATGCTGATACCCTCCCCTTACCCAGTTAATGCTGATATTCTCCCCTTACCCAGTTAATGCTGATACTCTCCCCTTACCCAGTTAATGCTGATACTCTCCCCTTACCCAGTTAATGCTGATACTCTCCCCTTGCCCAGTTAATGCTGATACTCTCCCCTTGCCCAGTTAATGCTGATATCCTCCCCTTACCCAGTTAATGCTGATACTCTCCCCTTGCCCAGGTAATGCTGATATTCTCCCCTTACCCAGTTAATGCTGATACCCTCCCCTTACCCAGTTAATGCTGATACTCTCCCCTTGCCCAGTTAATGCTGATACTCTCCCCTTACCCAGTTAATGCTGATATCCTCCCCTTACCCAGTTAATGCTGATATTCTCCCCTTACCCAGTTAATGCTGATACCCTCCCCTTACCCAGTTAATGCTGATATTCTCCCCTTTCCCAGTTAATGCTGATACTCTCCCCTTACCCAGTTAATGCTGATACTCTCCCCTTACCCAGTTAATGCTGATACTCTCCCCTTACCCAGTTAATGCTGATGCTCTCCCCTTGCCCAGTTAATGCTGATACTCTCCCCTTGCCCAGTTAATGCTGATACTCTCCCCTTGCCCAGTTAATGCTGATACTCTCCCCTTACCCAGTTAATTCTGATACTCTCCCCTTGCCCAGTTAATGCTGATACTCTCCCCTTACCCAGTTAATGCTGATACTCTCCCCTTGCCCAGTTAATGCTGATACTCTCCCCTTGCCCAGTTAATGCTGATACTCTCCCCTTACCCAGTTAATTCTGATATCCTCCCCTTACCCAGTTAATGCTGATATTCTCCCCTTACCCAGTTAATGCTGATACCCTCCCCTTACCCAGTTAATGCTGATATTCTCCCCTTTCCCAGTTAATGCTGATACTCTCCCCTTACCCAGTTAATGCTGATACTCTCCCCTTACCCAGTTAATGCTGATACTCTCCCCTTACCCAGTTAATGCTGATACTCTCCCCTTGCCCAGTTAATGCTGATACTCTCCCCTTGCCCAGTTAATGCTGATACTCTCCCCTTGCCCAGTTAATGCTGATACTCTCCCCTTACCCAGTTAATTCTGATACTCTCCCCTTGCCCAGTTAATGCTGATACTCTCCCCTTACACAGTTAATGCTGATACTCTCCCCTTGCCCAGTTAATGCTGATACTCTCCCCTTGCCCAGTAAATGCTGATACTCTCCCCTTACCCAGTTAATTCTGATACTCTCCCCTTGCCCAGTTAATGCTGATACTCTCCCCTTACCCAGTTAATTCTGATACTCTCCTCTTACCCAGTTAATGCTGATACTCTCCCCTTACTCAGTTAATGCTGATACTCTCCTCTTACCCAGTTAGTGCTGATACTCTCCCTTTACCCAGTTATTGCTGATACTCTCCCCTTACCCAGTTAATGCTGATACTCTCCCGTTGCCCAGGTAATGCTGATACTCCCCCCTTACCCAGTTAATGCTGATAGTCTCCCCTTACCCAGTTAATGCTGATACTCTCCCTTAGCCAGTTAATGCTGATACTCTCCCCTTACCCAGTTAATGCTGATACTCTCCCCTTACCCAGTTAATTCTGATACTCTCCCCTTGCCCAGTTAATGCTGATACTCTCCCCTTACACAGTTAATGCTGATACTCTCCCCTTACCCAGTTAATGCTGATACTCTCCCCTTACCCAGTTAATGCTGATACTCTCCCCTTACCCAGTCAATGCTGATACTCTCCCCTTACCCAGTTAATGCTGATACTCTCCTCTTGCCCAGTTAATGCTGATATTCCCCCCTTACCCAGTTAATGCTGATATTCCCCCCTTACCCAGTTAATGCTGATACTCTCCCCTTACCCAGTTAATGCTGATACTCTCCCCTCACCCAGTTAATGCTGATACTCTCCCCTTACCCAGTTAATGCTGATACTCTCCCCTTACCCAGTTAATGCTGATACTCTCCCCTTGCCCGGTTAATGCTGATACTCCCCCCTTGCCCAGTTAATGCTGATACTCTCCCCTTACCCAGTTAATGCTGATACTCTCCCCTTACCCAGTTAATGCTGATATCCTCCCCTTACCCAGTTAATGCTGATATTCTCCCCTTACCCAGTTAATGCTGATACCCTCCCCTTACCCAGTTAATGCTGATATTCTCCCCTTACCCAGTTAATGCTGATACTCTCCCCTTACCCAGTTAATGCTGATACTCTCCCCTTACCCATTTAATGCTGATACTCTCCCCTTGCCCAGTTAATGCTGATACTCTCCCCTTGCCCAGTTAATGCTGATACTCTCCCCTTGCCCAGTTAATGCTGATATCCTCCCCTTACCCAGTTAATGCTGATATTCTCCCCTTACCCAGTTAATGCTGATACCCTCGCTTACCCAGTTAATGCTGATACTCTCCCCTTGCCCAGTTAATGCTGATACTCTGCCCTTACCCAGTTAATGCTGATATTCTCCCCTTTCCCAGTTAATGCTGATACTCTCCCCTTACCCAGTTAATGCTGATACTCTCCCCTTGCCCAGTTAATGCTGATACTCTCCCCTTACACAGTTAATGCTGATACTCTCCCCTTGCCCAGTTAATGCTGATACTCTCCCCTTGCCCAGTTAATGCTGATACTCTCCCCTTACCCAGTTAATTCTGATATCCTCCCCTTACCCAGTTAATGCTGATATTCTCCCCTTACCCAGTTAATGCTGATACTCTCCCCTTACCCAGTTAATTCTGATACCCTCCCCTTACCCAGTTAATGCTGATATTCTCCCCTTTCCCAGTTAATGCTGATACTCTCCCCTTACCCAGTTAATGCTGATACTCTCCCCTTACCCAGTTAATGCTGATACTCTCCCCTTACCCAGTTAATGCTGATACTCTCCCCTTGCCCAGTTAATGCTGATACTCTCCCCTTGCCCAAATAATGCTGATACTCTCCCCTTGCCCAGTTAATGCTGATACTCTCCCCTTACCCAGTTAATTCTGATACTCTCCCCTTACCCAGTTAATGCTGATACTCTCCCCTTACACAGTTAATGCTGATACTCTCCCCTTGCCCAGTTAATGCTGATACTCTCCTCTTACCCAGTTAATGCTGATACTCTCCCCTTACCCAGTTAATGCTGATACTCTCCTCTTACCCAGTTAGTGCTGATACTCTCCCTTTACCCAGTTAATGCTGATACTCCCCCCTTACCCAGTTAATGCTGATAGTCTCCCCTTACCCAGTTAATGCTGATACTCTCCCTTAGCCAGTTAATGCTGATACTCTCCCCTTACCCAGTTAGTGCTGATACTCTCCCTTTACCCAGTTAATGCTGATACTCTCCCCTTTCCCAGTTAATGCTGATACTCTCCCTTAGCCAGTTAATGCTGATACTCTCCTCTTACCCAGTTAGTGCTGATACTCTCCCTTTACCCAGTTAATGCTGATACTCTCCCCTTACCCAGTTAATGCTGATACTCTCCCCTTACCCAGTTAATTCTGATACTCTCCCCTTGCCCAGTTAATGCTGATACTCTCCCCTTACACAGTTAATGCTGATACTCTCCCCTTGCCCAGTTAATGCTGATACTCTCCCCTTACCCAGTTAATGCTGATACTCTCCCCTTACCCAGTTAATGCTGATACTCTCCCCTTACCCAGTCAATGCTGATACTCTCCCCTTACCCAGTCAATGCTGATACTCTCCCCTTACACAGTTAATGCTGATACTCTCCCCTTGCCCAGTTAATGCTGATACTCTCCCCTTACCCAGTTAATTCTGATATCCTCCCCTTACCCAGTTAATGCTGATATTCTCCCCTTACCCAGTTAATGCTGATACCCTCCCCTTACCCAGTTAATGCTGATATTCTCCCCTTTCCCAGTTAATGCTGATACTCTCCCCTTACCCAGTTAATGCTGATACTCTCCCCTTACCCAGTTAATGCTGATACTCTCCCCTTACCCAGTTAATGCTGATACTCTCCCCTTGCCCAGTTAATGCTGATACTCTCCCCTTGCCCAGTTAATGCTGATACTCTCCCCTTGCCCAGTTAATGCTGATACTCTCCCCTTACCCAGTTAATTCTGATACTCTCCCCTTACCCAGTTAATGCTGATACTCTCCCCTTACACAGTTAATGCTGATACTCTCCCCTTGCCCAGTTAATGCTGATACTCTCCTCTTACCCAGTTAATGCTGATACTCTCCCCTTACCCAGTTAATGCTGATACTCTCCTCTTACCCAGTTAGTGCTGATACTCTCCCTTTACCCAGTTAATGCTGATACTCTCCCCTTACCCAGTTAATGCTGATACTCTCCCGTTGCCCAGGTAATGCTGATACTCCCCCCTTACCCAGTTAATGCTGATACTCTCCCTTAGCCAGTTAATGCTGATACTCTCCCCTTACCCAGTTAATGCTGATACTCTCCCCTTACCCAGTTAATGCTGATACTCTCCCCTTACCCAGTCAATGCTGATACTCTCCCCTTACCCAGTTAATGCTGATACTCTCCCCTTACCCAGTCAATGCTGATACTCTCCCCTTACCCAGTCAATGCTGATACTCTCCCCTTACCCAGTTAATGCTGATACTCTCCCCTTACCCAGTTAATGCTGATACTCTCCCCTTACCCAGTTAATGCTGATACTCTCCTCTTACCCAGTTAGTGCTGATACTCTCCCTTTACCCAGTTAATGCTGATACTCTCCCCTTACCCAGTTAATGCTGATACTCTCCCGTTGCCCAGGTAATGCTGATACTCCCCCCTTACCCAGTTAATGCTGATAGTCTCCCCTTACCCAGTTAATGCTGATACTCTCCCTTAGCCAGTTAATGCTGATACTCTCCCCTTACCCAGTTAGTGCTGATACTCTCCCTTTACCCAGTTAATGCTGATACTCTCCCCTTTCCCAGTTAATGCTGATACTCTCCCTTAGCCAGTTAATGCTGATACTCTCCTCTTACCCAGTTAGTGCTGATACTCTCCCTTTACCCAGTTAATGCTGATACTCTCCCCTTACCCAGTTAATGCTGATACTCTCCCCTTACCCAGTCAATGCTGATACTCTCCCCTTACCCAGTCAATGCTGATACTCTCCCCTTACACAGTTAATGCTGATACTCTCCCCTTGCCCAGTTAATGCTGATACTCTCCCCTTACCCAGTTAATTCTGATATCCTCCCCTTACCCAGTTAATGCTGATATTCTCCCCTTACCCAGTTAATGCTGATACCCTCCCCTTACCCAGTTAATGCTGATATTCTCCCCTTTCCCAGTTAATGCTGATACTCTCCCCTTACCCAGTTAATGCTGATACTCTCCCCTTACCCAGTTAATGCTGATACTCTCCCCTTACCCAGTTAATGCTGATACTCTCCCCTTGCCCAGTTAATGCTGATACTCTCCCCTTGCCCAGTTAATGCTGATACTCTCCCCTTGCCCAGTTAATGCTGATACTCTCCCCTTACCCAGTTAATTCTGATACTCTCCCCTTACCCAGTTAATGCTGATACTCTCCCCTTACACAGTTAATGCTGATACTCTCCCCTTGCCCAGTTAATGCTGATACTCTCCTCTTACCCAGTTAATGCTGATACTCTCCCCTTACCCAGTTAATGCTGATACTCTCCTCTTACCCAGTTAGTGCTGATACTCTCCCTTTACCCAGTTAATGCTGATACTCTCCCCTTACCCAGTTAATGCTGATACTCTCCCGTTGCCCAGGTAATGCTGATACTCCCCCCTTACCCAGTTAATGCTGATACTCTCCCTTAGCCAGTTAATGCTGATACTCTCCCCTTACCCAGTTAATGCTGATACTCTCCCCTTACCCAGTTAATACTGATACTCTCCCCTTACCCAGTTAATGCTGATACTCTCCCCTTACCCAGTTAATGCTGATACTCTCCCCTTACCCAGTTAATGCTGATACTCTCCCCTTACCCAGTTAATGCTGATACTCTCCCCTTACCCAGTTAATGCTGATACTCTCCGCTTACCCAGTTAATGCTGATACTCTCCCCTTACCCAGTTAATGCTGATACTCTCCCCTTGCCCAGTTAATGCTGATACTCTCCCCTTACCCAGTTAATGCTGATACTCTCCCCTTGCCCAGTTAATGCTGATACTCTTCTCTTACCCAGTTAATGCTGATACTCCCCCCTTTGCCCAGTTAATGCTGATACTCTCCCCTTGCCCAGTTAATGTTGACACACTCCCCTCTTGCATTAGTCCTCACATACCTCATTTGAACGTTACCCACATAGCCTGAATCTGGTTCAGATGTACGTAGTCTACCCCACCACAGGGGAAACCCCAGGCGATGACCCAGGGTCCCTGGCCTCCGCCCTTTATTCCTCTAGCTTGGGCCTGGGAGCTGAGTATTTCCACGGCTGAGCAAACTAGGCCTGATAATTCTGTAAATAATGCACGGAGGAATTTCATCCTCCTCACTTGCCTTGCTGACTTTGACTCACTCGACTGGCGAAAGTTAAATACTTGAAGTGGTCTCTGAGACCTGGAACCAGTGAGGCCTTTGATGGAGGCTGTTTGCTCAGCCTCTTGGCTGGGGAGCTTCACATTCACTGTAGGGACAGCTGAGAGCAAATGTAAGTGTTAAATCGCCAATCCTACACCTATTGGGCCGCCCGGTGCTGGAATGGAGCTCAGGCTGGAGCATTGGGTCGCCAACTCTGGTTGGATGTAAGCCAGGAGATTTAATCACATGACGAACCAGCCCACCCCCATGCTTCCAGCATTGGTCGCCCGACACATCAATTTCTCGGGGTGCGCCGTCTTCCTCTGCGTCCAATGGGAAGGCAAACACGCTCTTCGTTACCTGACTGGATGAATCTCGACTGTCAGTCAAACAGCCTTTATTCCCCCCATCTCCAATATTTTTATAACTAATAAATGAAAGTGTTTTTTTCCCCGGTTTTGCTCGCAGCAGTGTCCTGGTGATTGATCTCTCATTCCAGGACAATCCTGGACAATCCTGGAGGGTTGGCAACCCTTAGTGGAGAATTGGCTCTATATTTTGTGGCTGTATCTCCCACCAGGGCCGATGATTCCTGCAAGGGCCACAGAATAGGTGAGTTTACAGTGTCATTCAGTCTGAAAAAAAATTAGATAATCCAAAAAACAATAAACTAGCCTGCGCTTCCTTCTAGAAGCTAGGATTTTCTGACAGGGAACTTGGTTGAGCAGTACTCGATAAGGCCCAACCAATACTCCCTGATTTAGCGATCTACTTTCCGACCTCGATGCACTCTGGGCCTTGACCCTTCACCTCGTTTCTCAATTAATAATAAAAATGAATCTCTTGTTTTCTCAGAGCTGCTTTTCAACAAAGTTATCAGTTGTATTTCTAACATGTTAATCTGTCACTTAATTTGACCCCTTACAAATCCACTTACTAACCTTTGCTCAGTTGCGCAAGAAAGGGCTTTGTAAATTCTAACACACTTTCTACCTTATTGAGTGCCCCTTTATTGTGCTGTTCCCACCTCTTGTTTAACAAGGGAGGAGTATCAGCTCGAACATTTTTTTTTCAATGTGCTTTTTATTCGTTCTCAGAATATGGGCATCGCTGGCAAGGCTGGCATTTTCTACCCATCCTCAATTGCCCTTGAGAGGGTGGCAGTGGGCCTTCTTCTTGAACCACTGCAGTCCATGTGGTGAAGGTTATCTCATGGTATTTCCCAAGTCTAGAAAAGAGAAGGCTGAGGGCTGACCTGATGAAGGTCTTTAAGATTATTAGAGTGTTCGATAGGGTCGATGTAGAGAAGGTATTTCCACTTGTGGGGGAGACCAGAACCAGGGGGCCATAAATATAAGATAGTCACTAATAAATCCAATAGGGAATTCAGGAGAAACTTCTTTACCCAGAGAGTGGTGAGAATGTGGAACTCGCTCCCATAAGGAGTAGTTGAGGCGACTAGTATAGATGCATTTAAGGGGAAGCTAGATAAACACATGAGGGAGAAAGGAATAGAAGGATATGCTGATAGGGTGAGATGAAGTAGGGAGGGAGGAGGCTCGTGTGGAGCATAAACACCGGTATAGACCTGTTGGGCCGAATGGCCTGTTTCTGTGCTGTAAATTCTATGTAAAGTTGGGATGGTGTGTGACTTGGAGGGGAACTTGGAGGTGATTGTGTTCCCACGATGTTGCTCAGTGATAGAGATCACGGGTACAGTCAATGAGTTTGCCGACTCTGTATGGATTGTAACTGTATGGATCATCACTTGACACCCTCTTCCCCAACTGGGAGGGTTGGCAACCCTAACCCTAACCATCAAAGCTGTAACTCAACCTGGAAATAGTAAGGTCGGGTCTCTCTCTCTTTCTCTCTCTCCCCAATTTCCTCCGCTCCTCTCCTGCAGGGGGGTCGTCTCAAGAAACGCCAGCCCCCACCCCCCTCCCTGCTCTCTGGTACATTACCTACATAATCGTCCGTTGTGCCTGGCTTTAGAGAGTGAGCGTCATCAGACTATTTGGCCACGGGATGCATCTCAATCCAACCCTACCCTGTCCTCGCCCAACATCGCCTGCAATGGTTTCCATCAGGAGTCACTGGACCAGGAGGAGGAACCCTGGCAGTGGTGGGGGGGGGGGGATGCAGGGGGGAGGGGAGGCCGGGGGGCAGTCGGAGTGTGGGGGAAGGGGGAAAATGGGGGGGTTGTGGGTGTGGGGAAGGGGGAGTGTCGGGGGGGGAGGGGGAGAGAGTAGGGGGGGTTGTGCGGGAGAGTCGAGGGGGGTGTCCGGGGGTGGGGGGGGGGAGTGCGGGGAGGGTATTGGTTCGTCCTTCCCCTTTCCCTAGCCCAGGAGTTGCCGTTGCCAATGGTAGCCTTTCCCCCGCCCGATTTATGTCCCGGCTGACTCCTCCCTGAGGTGAGCTCACCGGCCACCCTCCAGTACCTCATCGACATCTCAGATGTGAGCATGGACGGCAAGCATCAACTAGCTATTTGACCATGGGGCTATCACAGCTGAGTCCAATCCCATTCTCACGTGACATGCACACACATGGACTATCCAGCAGGAGCTAATGGACAGCGGTCAAGAAAGGGAACTATGGCTGATGTTTCCCCTCCCACCCATTGACGGTACTGAGGCCAAATGGAGTGCCCTACCGCCACCATGCAGCTAAGATTCACATCGACATCGCACGGTCTGAGGTACGCGGACCTACGGGAAGAACAAATGGATCTTTCTCCCTTTGCCCAGACAGGTCAGATGGATTTTAGGTGTTGGCCGTGGCTCAGTGGGAAGTGCTCTTGCTTCTGAGTCAGAAGGTCATGGGTTCAAGTCCCACTCCAGAGACTTGAGCCTATAATCCAGGCTGATACTCCCAGTGCAGTACTGAGGGAGTGCTGCACTGTCAGAGGTGTCGTCTTTCGGATGAGATGTTAAATCGAGGCCCCGTCTGCCCTCTCAGGTGGATGTAAAAGATCCCATGGCCACTATTTGAAGAAGAGCAGGGGAGTTCTCCCAGGTGGCCTGGGCCAATATTTATCCCTCAACCAACATCATTAAAAACAGATAGAAACATAGGAACAGGAGTAGGCCATCTGCTCACCTACTTCCTTTAAAACCCTGGGATGGAAACCATCTGCTCCTGGGGATTTGTCACTCTTTAGTGCTATTATTTTCTTCATTGCTGTTGCTTTACTTATGTTAATTTTATCGAGTCCCTGTCCCCGATTCAATATTAGTTACCTGGTCATTATCACATTGCTGTTTGAAGCATTTCCTGTTGAGGATTTCATTCGCAGCTCAACGTTCCTAGTTACAGGGTTTTCAGATGAGATAGAGAAGGGGATAAAAAAGGAGGGGGAATGTTGGTTAAAGAAACAATTACAGCTGTGAGGAGGGATGAAATGTTGGAAGGATCATCAAATGAGGAATGAGCTAAGGAACAAAAAAGGGGCAGTCACACTGCTGGGAGTGTACTACAGACCCCCAAACAGTCAGAGGGAGATAGAAGAGCAAATATGTAGGCAAATTTCTGAGAAGTGCAAAAACAATAGGGCAGCAATAGTGGGGGATTTCAACTACCCGAATATTAACTGGGATACAATCAGTGTAAAAGGTATAGAGGGCGCAGAATTCTTAAATTGCATTCAGGAGAAGTTTTTTAGCCAGTACGTAGCAAACCCAACAAGAGTGGGGGCAGTTCTGGATTTAGTTTTAGGGAATGAAGCTGGGCCGGTGGAAGGAGTATCAGTGGGAGAGCATTTTGGTGGTAGTGATCATAATTCAGTTAGATTTATCATAGTTATGGAAAAGGACAGAGATAGAACAGGAGTTAAAGTCCTAAATTGGGGAAAGACCAATTTTACTAAAGTGAGAAGTGATTTAGCAAAAGTGGACTGGAAACAGCTACTTGAAGATAAATCAGTGTCAGAGCAGTGGGAGGCATTCAAGGGGAAGATTCAAGGGGTTCAGAGTAAACATGTTCCCACAAAGAAAAAGGGTGGGACTGCCAAATGTCGAGCCCCCTGGATGACAAGGAGCATACAGGGTAAGATAAGGCAAAACAGGAAAGCTTATGTCAGACACCAAGAGCTCATTACTACAGAATGCCTAGAGGAGTATAGAAAGTGCAGGGGTGAAATTAAAAAGGAAATTAGGAAAGCAAAGAGAGGACATGAAAAAATATTGGCAAGTAAAATCAAGGAAAACCTAAAAATGTTTTATAAATACATAAAGAGCAAGAGGATAATTAAGGAAAGAGTAGGGCCTATTAGAGACCAAAAACGTAACCTGTGTGTGGAGGGGGAAGATGTGGGTTTGGTTCTTAATGAATACTTTCCGTCTGTCTTCACAAAAGAGAGGGACGATGCAGAGATTGTAGTTAAGGAGGAGGAGTGTGAAATATTGGATGGGATAAACATAGTGAGAGAGGAAGTATTAAAGGGTTTAGCATCTTTGAAAGTAGATAAATGGCCAGGCCCGGATGAAATGTATCTCAGGCTGTTAAGAGAAGCAAAGGAGGAAATAGCGGAGGGTCTGACCATCATTTTCCAATCCTCACTGGCTACAGGCGTGGTGCCGGAGGATTGGAGGACTGCTAACATTGTACCGTTGTTTAAAAGGGGAGAAAGAGATCGACCAAGTAATTACAGGCCAGTCAGTCTAACCTCAGTGGTGGGTAATTTATTGTAATCGATTCTGAGGGACAACATAAATCGTCATTTAGAAAGGCACGGATTAATCAAGGACAGTCAGCATGC
Source organism: Heptranchias perlo (assembly GCF_035084215.1). Lineage (NCBI taxonomy): Eukaryota > Metazoa > Chordata > Chondrichthyes > Hexanchiformes > Hexanchidae > Heptranchias > Heptranchias perlo. Next base: position 4,578,513 of record NC_090328.1, read on the forward strand.
CTGACAAACCTGATTGAATTTTTTGAAGAGGTGACTAAAGTAGTGGACAGGGGAATGTCAATGGATGTTATTTATATGGACTTCCAGAAGGCATTTGATTAGGTCCCACATAAGAGACTGTTAGCTAAGATACAAGCCCATGGAATCGAGGGAAAAGTACGGACTTGGTTAGGAAGTTGGCTGAGCGAAAGGCGACAGAGAGTAGGGATAATGGGAAGGTACTCACATTGGCAGGATGTGACCAGTGGAGTCCCGCAGGGATTTGTCTTGGGGCCTCAATTATTCACAAAATTTATTAACGACTTAGATGAAGGCATAGAAAGTCTCATATCTAAGTTTGCCAATGACACAAAGATTGGTGGCATTGTAAGCAGTGTAGATGAAAACATAAAATTACAAAGCGATATTGATAAATTGGGTGAATGGGCAAAATTGTGGCAAATGGAATTCAATGTAGACAAATGTTCTGTTTCCTAGAAGTGAAGGGAATTAGGGGTTACGGGGAGCGGGCAGGAAATTGGACATGAATTTAAATTTGAGATTAGGATCAGATCAGCCATGATCTTATTAAATGGCAGAGCAGGCTCGAAGGGCCGATTGGCCTACTCCTGCTCCTATTTCTTATGTTCTTATATTCTTAAATGTGAGGTCATCCACTTTGGATCAAAAAAGGATAGAACAGGGTACTTTCTAAATGGTAAAAAGTTGAAAACAGTGGATGTCCAAAGGGACTTAGGGGTTCAGGTACACAGATCATTGAAGTGTCATGAACAGGTGCAGAAAATAATCAAGAAGGCAAATAGAATGTTGGCCTTTATATCTAGAGGACTAGAGTACAAGGGGGCAGAATTTATGCTGCAGCTATACAAAACCCTGGTTAGACCGCACCTGGAGTACTGTGAGCAGTTCTGGGCACCGCACCTTCGGAAGGACATATTGGCCTTGGAGGGAGTGCAGCGTAGGTTTACTAGAATGATACCCGGACTTCAAGGGTTAAGTTACAAGGAGAGATTACACAAATTGGGGTTGTATTCTCTAGAGTTTCGAAGGTTAAGGGGTGATCTGATTGAAGTTTATAAGATATTAAGGGGAACGGATAGGGTGGATAGAGAGAAACTATTTCCGCTGGTTGGGGATTTTAGGAGTAGGGGGCACAGTCTAAAAATTAGAGCCAGACCTTTCAGGAGTGAGATTAGAAAACATTTCTACACACAAAGGGTGGTAGAAGTTTGGAACTCTCTTCCGCAAACGGCAATTGATACTAGCTCAATTGCTAAATTTAAATCTGAGATAGAGAGCTTTTTGGCAACCAAAGGTATTAAGGGATATGGGCCAAAGGCAGGTATATGGAGTTAGATCACAGATCAGCCATGATCTTATCAAATGGCGGAGCAGGCACGAGGGGCTGAATGGCCTACTCCTGTTCCTATGTTCCTATGTTCCTATTTGTTTAGGGAAGGAATTGTCTGACTAACTTGATTGAATTTTTTGAGCAGGTAACAAGGAGGGTCGATGAGGGCAACGCGTTTGATGTAGTCTACATGGATTTTAGCACAGCTTCTGACAAGGTCCCACATGGCAGACTGGACAGAAAAGTAAAAACCCATGGGATCCAAGGGAAAGTGGCTAGTTGGATCCAATATTGGCTCAGTGGCAGGAAGCAAAGGGTAATGGTCGATGGGTGTTTTTGCAACTGGAAGGCTGTTTCCAGTGGGGTTCCACAAGGCTCAGTACTAGAATCATAGAATCATAGAAGTTTACAACATGGAAACAGGCCCTTCGGCCCAACATGTCCATGTCGCCCAGTTTATACCACGAAGCTAGTCCCTTGCTTTTTGTGGTATATATTAATGATTTGGACTTGAATGTGGGGGGCTTGATCAAGAAGTTTGCAGACGATACAAAAATTGGCTGTGTGGTTGATAATGAGGAGGAAAGTTGTAGACTGCAGGAAGATATCAATGGACTGGTCAGGTGGGCAGAAAATTGGCAAATGGAATTCAATCCAGAGAAGTGTGAGGTAATGTATTTTGGGACGACAAACAAGGCAAGGGAGTACACAATAAATGGGAGGATACTGAGAGGTGTAGAGGAAGAGAGGGACCTTGGAGTGCATGTCCACAGATCCCTGAAGGTAGCAGGACAGGTAGATAAGGTGGTTAAGAAGACATATAGGATACTTTCCTTTATTAGCTGAGGCATAGAATATAAGAGCAGGGAGGTTCTGCTCAGACTTTATAAACCACTAGTTAGGCCACAGCTTGAGTACTGTGTACAGTTCTGGTCACCACATTACAGGAAGGATGTGATTGCACTAGAGAGGGTGCAGAGGAGATTTACGAGGATGTTGCCAGGACTGGAGAATTTTAGCTATGAGGAAAGATTGGATAGGCTGGGGTTGTTTTCTTTGGAACAAAGGAGACTGTGGGGAGATTTAATTGAGGTATATAAAATTATGAGGGGACCAGATAGAGTGGATAGGAAGGACCTATTTCCCTTTGCAGAGGGGTCAGTGACCAGGGTGCATAGATTTAAAGTAATTGGTAGAAGGATTAGAGAGGAGCTGAGGAGAATTTTTTTCACCCAGAGGATGGTGGGGGTCTGGAACTCACTGCCTGAAAGGGTGGTAGAGGCAGAAACCCTCAACTCATTTAAAAAGTATTTGGATGAACACTTGAAGTGCCGTGACCTACAGGGCTACGGACCAAGTGTTCGAAAGTTAAGCTGGATAGTTCTTGTTCGGCTGGCACGGACACGGTGGGCCGAATGGCCTCCTTCTGTGCAGTGACTTTCTATGATTCTATGATTCATTGTAACAGTGCGGGAAACCAGAGAGGGAGGAGGAGCCTTGCAGGCAGTCAAAGGTTACAATTACAATAAATTTGTTCAGTGAGACATAAAAGGTTCCCATACTGCTGCAGTATTAAAGAATACAATGCATCAATTATCAAAGACAAATTCCACAAATTCCTTATTTTCCAGTAATAACCGTCCTTCTCATGTTCAGGCCTGCAGGGAATATTTTCTGTTCTATTCCCAGGGATTAGCTGTGACATTTGACCTTTGGGAGAGTGTTGGAAATTCCCAGGCAATGTGCAGTTCCAGCTTATCTTCAACTTGTGGTGTCAGCACAATTGTACACTAAAGGCACGGAGTAACTGGAGCATAGGTCACTCAATCCATTTTAACTTCACACAGTTTGTAAAGAAAGAACTTGTATTTATTTATACAGTGCCTTTCACGACCTCAGGACGTCCCAAGGCGCTGTGCAGCCAATGGAGTACCTTTGAAGTGTAGTCACTGTTGTAATGTAGGAAACGCAGCAGACAATTTGTGCACAGCAAGATCCCACAAACAGCAATGTGATAATGACCGGATAACCTGTTTTTAGCGATGTTGGTTGAGGGATAAATATTGGCCCCAGGACACCGGGAGAATGCTTCGAAATAGTGGCCGTGTGATCTTTTACATCCATCCGAGAGGGTTGATGGGGCCTCGGTTTAACGTCTCATCCGAAAGACGGCACCTCCGACAGTGCAGCACTCCCTCAGTACTGCACTGGGAGTGTCAGCCTGGATTATGGGCTCAAGTCTCTGGAGTGGGGGCTTGGACCCACGGCCTTCCGACTCAGAGGTGAGAGTGCTACCAACTAGTAGATCTGGTCATTATCGCATTGCTGTTTGTGGGATCTTGCTCTGCACAAATTGGCTGCCGCGTTTCCTACATTGCAATAGTGACTGCACTTCAGAAATACTACGTTGGCTATGAAGCCAATGGGACATCCTGAGGTCATGAAAGGCGCCATATAATTGTTCCTCTTTACCTGCTGCATTCTCCCAGTAGGTGTTGATTGTTACATAAGAACAGGAGGAGGCCATTCAGCCCCTCGAACCTGTTCTTCCACTCAATTAGATCATGTCTGATCTGTACCTCCACTCCATTTGCCCCCCTTTGCTCCACATCCCTTAATACCCTTTCCCAACTATGATCTATCGACCTCAGTCTTGAAAATTTGAGGAGAGATTGAATTGGATGGGCCTTTATTCTCTGGAATTTAGAAGAATGAGAGGCGATCTCATTGAAATGTATAAAATTCTTAGAGGGCTTGACAGGGTAGATGCTGAGAGATGGTTTCCCCTGGCTGGAGAGTCTAGAACTCGGGGGCATAGTCTCAGGAAAAATTTCTTCTCTCAGAGGGTTGTGAATCTTTGGAATTCTCAACCCCAGAGGGCTGTGGATGCTCAGTCGTTGAATATATTCAAGACTGAGATCGATAGATTTTTGGACTCTAGGGGAATCAAAAGATATGGGGATAGGGCAAGAAAGTGGAGTTGAGGTTGAAGATCAGCCATGATCATATTGAATGGCGGAGCAGGTTCGAGGGGCTGTATGGCCTACTCCTGCTCCTATTTCTGATGTTCTTAATTGACTCCCAGCATCCATAGCCTTTTGGGGGAGAGAGTTTCACATTTCCACTACCCTTTGTGTGAGAAAGTGTTTCTAATATCACTCCTGAACGGCTTAGCTTATAATTTTAAGGTTATTCCCCCTTGTTCTGACCTCCCCCACCAGAGGAAATAGTTTCTCTGTATCTACCCTAATGAATCCCTTTAACATTTTAAACACCTCAATCAGATCACCCCTCGACCTTCTAAACTCAAGGGAATGCAAGGCTAGTTTACGCGACCTGTCCTCTTAATTGTTGAAGCTCCACTTCAGGACTTGAGCTCAGTGGAGTACGGAGGGAGTGCTGGACTGTAGGAGGTGCTGCCGTATAGATGAGATGCTGCCGTATAGATGAGATGTTAAACTGAGGCCCCGTCTGTCCGTTCTAATGAGGTGCTGAAGATTTCCAGCCGAGTTAGCTATCTCCAGCCTGGATTCAGTGCCCCTAGGCTGTTTTTTAAAAAATTCGATCATGGGATGTGGGCGTCGCTGGCGAGGCCGGCATTTATCGCCCATCCCTAATTGCCCTTGAGAAGGTGGTGGTGAGCCGCCTTCTTGAACCGCTGCAGTCCGTGTGGTGAAGGTTCTCCCACAGTGCTGTTAGGAAGGGAGTTCCAGGATTTTGACCCAGTGACGATGAAGGAACGGCGATATATTTCCAAGTCGGGATGGTGTGTGACCTGGAGGGGAACGTGCAGGTGGTGTTGTTCCCATGTGCCTGCTGCCCTTGTCCTTCTAGGTGGTAGAGGTCGCGGGTTTGGGAGGTGCTGTCGAAGAAGCCTTGGCGAGTTGCTGCAGTGCATCCTGTGGATGGTATACACTGCAGCCACTGTGCACCGGTGGTGGAGGGAGTGAATGTTTAGGGTGGTGGATGGGGTGCCAATCGAGCGGGCTGCTTTGTCCTGGATGGTGTTGAGCTTCTTGAGTGTTGTTGGAGCTGCACTCATCCAGGCAAGTGGAGAGTATTCCATCACACTCCTGACTTGTGCCTTGTAGATGGTGGAAAGTCTTTGGGGAGGCAGGAGGTGAGTCACTCGCCGCAGAATACCCAGCCTCTGACCTGCTCTTGTAGCCACAGTATTTATATGGCTGGTCCAGTTAAGTTTCTGCTCAATGGTGACCCCCAGGATGTTGATGGTGGGGGATTCGGCGATGGTAATGCCGTTGAATGTCAAGGGGAGGTGGTTAGACTCTCTCTGTAGTGGGTAAATATCCAGCCAGTGTTCTCTGGCAAACCCTCCCCCCCACCACTATTTGTTCATCCTTGTGTTTAAGTCCTTTCATGGTCATACCCCTCCCTATCTCTGTAACTCCCTCCTATAACCCCCCCCGCCCACCGCACTGGGACTCTTTGTTCCTCCAACTCTGATCTCACTTTTGGTGGCCATGTCTTCAGCTGTCTAGACCCTAAGCTCTGGAGTTCCCTCCCTAAATCTCTCCATCTCTCTCTCCTTCTTTAAGGCCCTTCTTAAAACCACCTCTTCGACTAAGCTTTTAGTCACTGCTCCTAATGTCTCCTTCTTTGTCTTGGTGTTAAATTTTTGTCTGATTATGCTCCTGTGATGCGCCTTGGGACATCTTTCTCTACGCTCATAGAACACTACAGCACAGAAGGAGGCCATTCGGCCCATCGTGCCTGTGCCCGGCTCTTTGAAAGACCTATCCAATTAGTCCCATTCCCCTGTTCTTTCCCCATAGTCCTGCAAACTTTTTCCTTCAAGTTTTTATCCAATTCCCTTTTAAAAGTTATTATTGAATCTGCTTCCACCGCCCTTTCAGGCAGCGCATTCCAGATCATCACAACTCGCTGCGGTAAAAAATTGTTTCCTCATGTTGTCTCTGGTTCTTTTGCCTATCACCTTAAATCTGTGTCCTCTGGTTACCGACCTTTCTGTCACTGGACATCTCCTCTGCACCCTCTCTAAGGCACTTTAAAGGAGCTTTATGAATGCAAGTTGTTGTTGTTCAAATAAGGAAGGGATCCTGTTCATCTGTGAGGCCCCTCTGTTGCTCTAATATTTAGAATTGCGGGGTTTAGTTTAGAATTGCGGGGTTTATTTTAGAATTGCGGGGTTTATTTTAGGATTACGGGGTTTATTTTAGGATTACGGGGTTTATTTTAGGATTGCGGGGTTTATTTTAGGATTGCGGGGTTTATTTTAGAATTGCGGGGTTTATTTTAGGATTACGGGGTTTATTTTAGGATTACGGGGTTTATTTTAGGATTACGGGGTTTATTTTAGGATTACGGGGTTTATTTTAGAATTGCGGGGTTTATTTTAGGATTGCGGGGTTTATTTTAGGATTACGGGGTTTATTTTAGGATTACGGGGTTTATTTTAGAATTGCGGGGTTTATTTTAGGATTACGGGGTTTATTTTAGAATTGCGGGGTTTATTTTAGAATTGCGGGGTTTATTTTAGGATTACGGGGTCTATTTTAGGCTTGTGGGGTCTATTTTAGGCTTGTGGGGTCTATTTTAGGATTGTGGTGTATATTTTAGGATTGTGGTGTATATTTTAGGAATTTGGGGTTTATTTTAGGATTGCGGGGTATATTTTAAGATTTTTTTATTTGTTCATGGGATGTGGGCGTCGCTGGCGAGGCCGGCATTTATTGCCCATTCCTAATTGCCCCTGAGAAGGTGGTGGTGCGGGGTATATTTTAAGAATGTGGTGTATATTTTAATATTATGGGATATATTTTCTGATTGGTGAGGCTCGATCAGATTACATTAAATGTTCATACATGATCGGAATAAAAAGGGGAAGAGCACATATTTCGGTAGATGAGAACAAGAGACTATGGACTCACTTAAGTTATGCCCTGAGGGTGTTTGATAACGAGCTCCTTTCACAGCAGTTAGCGCTAATCCCCTTATCTCTCTCTCTAATCCATCCAAACATTTCCTCTTTGAATTGTGTCTGTTTAATCACAGAGGGATCCGCGGTACAGCAACCGAAGAGGAAAGAGTCAAACTGGACTCCTCCGGAGGGTCGCTGCCCTCAGCTGGACATGTATGCTCAAGCTGTCAGGAAATGCGTCAATGCCAGATTCATCAGCCGCACTCAGAAGACAGTCCAGAATGTCACCCGAGCACAACGCAACGCCATCAACGCTCTCAAGACCAACCGCAACATCGTCATCAAACCAGCGGACAAAGGAGGAGCCATCGTCATACAGAACAGAACGGACTATTGCAAAGAAGCATACCGACAACTGGACAACCAGGAACACTACAGACGGTTACCCGCAGATCCAACCAAAGAACACACCCACCAGCTCAACAAACTGATCAAGACCTTCGATCCAGACCTTCAAAGCATCCTACGCACTCTCATCCCACGTACTCCCCGCGTGGGAGACTTCTACTGCCTCCCAAAGATACACAAAGCCAACACACCCGGACGTCCTATCGTATCAGGCAACGGAACCCTGTGTGAGAACCTCTCTGGATACATCGAGGGCATCCTGAAACCCATCGTACAGGGAACCCCCAGCTTCTGTCGCGACACTACAGACTTCCTACAAAAACTCAGTACCCACGGACCAGTTGAACCAGGAACACTTCTCACCATGATGGACGTCTCGGCACTCTACACCAGTATCCCCCACGATGACGGCATCGCTGCGACAGCATCAATACTCAACACCAACAACAGCCAATCCCCAGACGCCATCCTACAACTCATCCGCTTCATCCTGGATCACAATGTCTTCACCTTCGATAACCAGTTCTTTACCCAAACACACGGAACAGCCATGGGGACCAGATTCGCACCCCAATACGCCAACATTTTCATGCACAAGTTCGAGCAGGACTTCTTCACTGCACAAGACCTCCAACCAACACTATACACCAGATACATCGACGACATTTTCTTTCTATGGACCCACGGCAAGGAATCACTAAAGAGACTACACGATAACATCAACAAGTTCCATCCCACCATCAAGCTCACCATGGACTACTCCTCAGAATCAGTTTCTTTCTTGGACACACGAATCTCCATCAAAGACGGGCACCTCAGCACCTCACTCTACCGCAAGCCCACGGACAACCTCACGATGCTCCACTTTTCCAGCTTCCACCCTAACCACGTCAAAGAGGCCATCCCCTATGGACAGGCCCTGCGAATACACAGGGTCTGCTCAGACGAGGAGGAACGCGATGGACACCTACAGATGCTGAAAGACGCCCTAGTAAGAACGGGATATGACACTCGACTCATCGATCGACAGTTCCGACGGGCCACAGCAAAAAATCGCATAGACCTCCTCAGGAGACTAACACGGGACGCAACCAACAGAGTACCCTTTGTCGTCCAGTACTTCCCCGGAGCGGAGAAACTACGCCATGTTCTCCGCAGCCTTCAACATGTCATCAATGAGGACAAACACCTCGCTATGGCCATCCCCACACCTCCACTACTCGCCTTTAAACAGCCACCCAACCTCAAACAGACCATCGTTCGCAGCAAATTACCCAGCTTTCAAGAGAACAGCGTCCACGACACCACACAACCCTGCCACGGTAACCTCTGCAAGACATGCCAGATCATCGACACAGATACCACCATCACACGAGAGGACACCACCCACCAGGTGCATGGTTCATACTCCTGTGACTCGGCCAACGTTGTCTACCTCATACGTTGCAGGAAAGGATGCCCCAGAGCATGGTACATTGGCGAGACCATGCAGACGCTGCGACAACGGATGAACGGACACCGCGCAACAATCGCCAGACAGGAGGGTTCCCTCCCAGTCGGGGAACACTTCAGCAGTCAGGGACATTCAGCCACCGACCTTCGGGTAAGCGTACTCCAAGGCGGCCTTCGAGACACACGACAACGCAAAATCGTCGAGCAGAAATTGATAACCAAGTTCTGCACCCATGAGGACGGCCTCAACCGGGATCTTGGGTTCATGTCACGCTACACGTAACCCCACCAGCGAACAAATGTTATCTGTTTTTAATATAACGGGTCAATTGCTGTCTTTTCTATGTTTCTACCTCTCTATCTCTGTTTTTTTTGTTTGTTGTTTTTTTTTGGTGATTTGTATATTCTGTGAGACCTGGCAGGTAACACCTGTCTGTCTGCACACTGATTGCCTTGGCAACGGGCAGTTGAAAAAACTGTCTGTACTCACCAAGCATTGTTCTGTGAATTATAAATGCGACTTCATTTCGAGGATTTCATTTTCACATCGTTCACCTGACGAAGGAGGAAGCCTCCGAAAGCTTGTGAATTTAAAATAAAATTGCTGGACTATAACTTGGTGTTGTAAAATTGTTTACAATTGTTTAATCACACTGTGCTAAACAGTGGGGCTAATAGTGTCGTACTCCCTGCAGTCAGTGCCAGTGTGTCCAGTGCCAGTGTGTCCAGAGCCAGTGTGTCCAGTGCCAGTGTGTCCAGTGCCAGTGTGTCCAGAGCCAGTGTGTCCAGAGCCAGTGTATGCAGTGCCAGTGTATGCAGTGCCAGTGTGTCCAGAGCCAGTGTGTGCAGTGCCTGTGTGCAGTGCCAGTGTGTCCAGAGCCAGTGTGTGCAGTGCCTGTGTGCAGTGCCAGTGTGTCCAGAGCCAGTGTGTGCAGTGCCTGTGTGCAGTGCCAGTGTGTCCAGAGCCAGTGTGTCCAGAGCCAGTGTGTCCAGAGCCAGTGCATGCAGTGCCTGTGTGTGCACTGCCAGTGTGTCCAGAGCCAGTGTGTCCAGTGCCTGTGTGTGCAGTGCCAGTGTGTCCAGAGCCGGCGTGTCAAGCATTACTTCCACATCACAGCTGGACAGTGCGCCCTGAGGTTCCCGGTGCCCCCAGATTACAACGAGAGAGGGCCGACTGGAGCAGCACGAATGGCAACCATGCTGACCCCCAGTGGGCGAGGGCCCTCGCTTAGGAACATAGGAACAGGAGGAGGCCGTTCAGCCCCTCAAGCCTGTTTTTTCCATAGATAATTACAGCAGAGAAACAGGCCATTCGGCCCAATGGGTCGATGCCAGTGAGAGCCTCCTCCCACCCCTCTTCATCTCATCATATCAACATATCCTTCTATTCCTTTCTCCCTCATCTATCTACCCTTTAAATGTATCTATACTATTCACCTCAACTATTCCTTGTGGGAGCGAGTTCCACATTCTCACCACTCTCTGGGTAAAGAAGTTTCTCCTGAATTCCTTATTGAATGTAGAATCATAGAATCAATCAGCAGAATAGGAGGCCATTCAGTCCATCATATCTGTACCGGCCCTTTGAAAGAGCTATCCAGTAAGTCCCACTCCCCTCTTCTTTCCCCATAGCCCTGCAAAATTTTCCTTTTCAAGTATTTATCCAATTCCCTTTTGAAAGTTATTATTGAATCTGCTTCCACCGCCCTTTCAGGCAGTGAATTCCAGATCAGAACTCGCTGCGTAAATAAATTTCTCCTCATCTCCCCCTTCATTTTTTTTGCTGTGTCCTCTGGTTCCCGACCCTCCTGCCAGTGGAAACAGTTTCTCCTTATTTATTCTATCAAAACCCCTTAACCTTCTCTGCTCTAAGGATAATAACCCCAGCTCCTCCAGTCTCTCCACATAATTGAATCCCACATCCCTGGAATCATTCTAGTAAATCTCCTCTGCACCCTCTCTAAGGCCTTGACATCCTTCCTAAAGTGTGGTGCCCAGAATTGGTCACAATTCTCCAGCTGAGGCCTCACCAGTGTTTTATAAAGGTTTAGCATAACTTCCCTGCTTTTGTACTCTATGGGCACTAAATTGGGTCGTGTAGCGCCCGTTGTATTGGCGCTACACGCACGTTTCCTGCGTGACATGTGCCAGACACCATCTTGGTATAGGAGTTTGCGCAGACGCAGATAACTAACGCTGGAATCATGTAAAGTAGGGGGAAAATGGCTTCAATCAGTGTGCAAAGCTGATTTAAAGTGATAGACACCATTTTGGGACTTAACGCTCAACTCAATGCACAGTCTTAGCCCCGACCATCTGAACGTCTTAGAGTGCCTGGAGGACCCCCCACCAGCGCTATTTAAAGGGACCATGCAGGATTTACAGGTTAGTGGCTGGATTATTGCTTCTGGCTGCCGAGACATTTGTAACTGTTTTTGAAGGTCTCCTGGACTTCAATACTAGGACGCGGGGACATAGCTTAACATTTAGAGCCAGGACGTGCAGGAGTGAAGTTAAGAAATGCTTCTACACGCAAAGGGTGGGAGACGGCAGTTGATGCTCGCTCAATTGTGAATGTTAAATCTGTGATTGATAGATTTCTGTGAACCAAGGGTATTAAGGGATATGGGGCTAAGGCGGGTATATGGAGTTAGGTCACAGATCCACCATGATCTCACTGAATGGTGGAACAGGCTCGAGGGGCTAAATGCCACAGCCACTTGCTGCCTCCTGATATGCGCCACTTTCTCCTGCAAGAAAGTGGGACGTGTGTCTGAGTGATGTGCCTATCATGGTTGAATAGCTGCCGGTGCGTGTAACTTGTGAGTTGTGGGTGGGCGGCTTGAAACAGTAATGTGTAAGGGTGAAAGGAAGCATCTGATTGGAAGAGTTGAGTACTGATGGAAAGAGTTTGTTGGTATGTGGGTGATGGGGGTGTAGTGTGTGGAGCAGTTGGTAGGAGACACCACTTGACAGTTGACCTCACTCACCTTGACCACTCATGTCAAAGCATTGAACTTCTTCCTGCACTGCATGCATGTTCATTGTGCTGTGTGCCTGGCATTGACTTCATCCCCCGCTGCCTCCCACTGCCTTTTGAGTATATGTCTGGAGGGCCTCTTGCCCCCACCCCCTCACCCTGCAGATATAGGATGTCCCTCCTTCCGTCCACCTCTTGCACCAAGGTCTCTGGTGCATCATCACAGAACCTTGGTGCATGCACTCTCGCAGGCCTGGTATCAACTCAGATCAGCAGATTGCTGAGGTCTGGCATGAAGATTGGAGGGATGTGGGATTTAGTAGTGCACAACCTTTATTCAATGTTTTAACATAACTCATCAGTGTGTAAACATAGGGATGGGACCTGCATCTGTGTTTTACGTGTGCGATGTCTGATCTCCATTTGGACTCCATGCAGACAGTAGACTGTTATTTTTAATCAAATAACAGGCACCAGCTACCTTTAAGAGATTTCTAAGAAACATCCTCCCTTTAAGAGATTGAGCTCCCTCTGGTGGTGGAACATGTGAATTGCATTGATTCCACGTGCAAGGCTGGAATGGAACGCCCGTTGCAGGTAAATCCTCGGGTGGGTCCAAACTTGCGTCTTGCCTGCCCAGGGTCCATCGGGCGCGAGGTGTTAGTGCATCATCGCCCAGAATGGACCCGTATCCAATTTTTCCCCTATGTTTCTATTTATAATCCCATTTGCTTTTTTAACCGCTTTCTCAACTTGTCCTGCCACCTTCAAAAAATTGATTACATCCACTCCAAGGTCTCCCTGTTCCTGCACCCCCTTTAAAATTGTACCATTTAGTTTATATTGCCTCTCCTCATTCATCCTACCAAAATGCATCGCTTCACACTTCTCCGCGTTAAGTTTCGTCTGCCATGTGTCTGCCCATTCCACCAGTCTGTCTCTGTCTCCCTGAAGTCTGTTACTATCCTCCTCACTGTTTACTACATTTCCGAGTTTCGTGTCATCTGCAAACTGGGAAATTATGTCCAAGTCCAGGTCATTAATATATATCAAAAAGAGCAGTGGTCCTAATACCGACCCATTCCCATTCAATTAGATCATTGCTGATCTGTACCTCAACTCCATTTACCCCATATCCCTCAATACCCTCACCTAACTTAAATCTAGTAATTTAATTGGTATTGGACCTCTTTATTTATCCATGGCATCCTGAAATTACTGGTAATTTCCTTATCTATTTTAACAAGTATATACTTAATCCATACTTTTGCAATCTCTTTATTATCTAAGATTCCCTTTTGGATAAGCCTACAGCTTCCCTCTGTGCCTCTCTTGGCATCCCCCGGAGGGCCCATCGAGGCCCTCGTCTCCTGCCTCCTTATGAGCAGCAACCCCAACTGCCCCATCCTACTCTCTCGCCGACTTTCCCGCCCAGTGCACCGGCTGGGGGCTAATCTTCCCAATCTCCATCCCGTCCCATTCGCCCCTCCCAGCGCTGACCCTGTGGACTCTGCCAGCGGACCAGCTCTCACCGCCCCTCTCCGCATCTCCCTCCAGAATGTCCGTTCACTGGTGAACAAGGCCCTTGCCCTCCATGAGCTTATTGTGGATGATTGCATCGACGTCAAGGCCTCGACAGAAACCTGGCCGATGGGCGATGATACCTTCCCCCTTAATGAAGCCTGGCTATATCTTCCACCACTCGCCCCACCCCTCTGTCCTTGCAAACTACCTCCCCATCTCCAACCTCCCTTTCCTCTCCAAAGTCCTTCAACGTGTTGTCACCTCCCAAATCCATGCTCATCTTCCCCGCAATTCCATGTTTGAATCTCTCCAATCAGGTTTCTGCCCCTGCCACAGTACTGAAACGGCCCTTATCAAAGTCACAAATGACACCCTATGTGACTGTGACCGTGGTAAACTCTCCCTCCTCATCCTTCTCCACCTGTCTGCAGCCTTTGACCACACCCTCCTCCTCCAACTCCTCTCCTCCGTCGTCCAGCTGGGTGGGACTGCCCTCGCCTGGTTCCATTCTTATCTCTCCAGTCGTGGCCAGAGAATCTCCTGCAATGGCTTCTCTTCCCACTCCCGCACCGTTACCTCTCGAGTCCCCCAGGGATCTATCTTTGTCCCCCTCCTATTTCTCATCTACATGCTGCCCCTCGGTGACATCATCCGAAAACACAACGTCAGGTTCTACTTGTACTCTGACGACACCCAGCTCTACCTCACCAACACCTCCCTCGACCCCTCCACTGTCTCTCATTTGTCCCACTGCTTGTCCGACATCCAGTACTGGATGAGCAGAAATTTCCTCCAACTAAATATTGGGAAGACCGAGGCCATTGTCTTTGGTCCCTGCCACAATCTCCATTCCCCGGCCACCGACTCCATCTCTCTCCCTGGCCACTGTCTGAGGCTGAACCAGACCGTTTGCAACCTCGGCGACCTATTTGACCCTGAGATGAGCTTCTGACCCCATATTCTCTCCATCACCAAGACCGCCCACTTCCACCTCCGTAACATCGCCCGTCTCCGCCCCTGCCTCAGCTCACCTGCTGCTGAAACCCTCATCCATGCCTTTGTTACCTCCAGACTGGACTATTCCAATGGTCTCCTGGCCGGCCTCCCATCTTCCACCCTCCATAAAATTGAGCTCATCCAAAACTCTGCTGCCCGTATCCTAACTCGCACCAAGTCCCGTTCACCCATCACCCCCTGTCACTCGCTGACCTACATTGGCTCCCGGTCCGGGAACGCCTCGATTTTAAAATTCTCATTCTTGTTTTCAATCCCTCCATGGCCCTCGCCCCCTCCCTATCTCTGTAACCTCCTCCAGCCCTACAACCCTCCGAGATCTCTGCGCTCCTCCAATTCTGGCCTCTTGCGCATCCCCGATTTTAATCGCTCCACCATTGGCGGCCGTGCCTTCAGCTGCCTCGGCCCTAAGCTCTGGAATTCCCTCCCTAAACCTCCCCCACTCTCTCCTCCTTTAAGACGCTCCTTAAAACCTACCTCTTTGACCAAGCTTTTGGTCACCTCTCCTGACATCTCCTTATGTGGCTCGGTGTCAAATTTTGTTTGACGATCGCCCCTGTGAAGCACCTTGGGACGTTTTACTACGTTAAAGGCGCTATATAAATGCAAATGGTTGTTGATGTTATTAAAAGTTACCCACTGTTGCTGCACTCGCCCAAACCCAGACAAGATGAGCAGCGTGGAACTGAGGGTTAATGAACTGAAGGAAGTAAACTCATGTGCAGACTTATCGGGGTTTGGGTCCTGGCCAAGAATTTAATCTTGGCACCTCTTACAGATTGTGGGGAATTTCCAACAAGAAGATTGCAAAGTCCACTGTGGCAATCGATCTGTCCGCAGGGGCCCTCGAAACTAGATTAGAAAAACTCTCCACAGCTTTACCCAAAGGTAAAAACCTCCCCCCCCCGCAATACCGTGAAAACATTGCCGTGTCCGACTGCCTCAGTGGGAACATGCACCGCCTGGTGTAGCGCTGAGCCAAATGGTGTGGAGGGTTCGATTCCACGCACTGCCAAGGTCACGGACAGCTCCCTCCCCTCATCGCTCTCCAGCCACTCCGTGCGAGGTCGGTGTCGGGCTTGGGCGTCAGCTGCCTCCCCATGTTGAACAGCCTGAAAGAAGGAAAGAACTTGCATTTTTTTATAGCGCCTTTCACGACCGCAGGACGTCCCAAAGCGCTTGACAGCTGATGAAGTACTATTCGAAGTGTAGTCACTGTTGTAATGAAGGAAACAGGTCAGCCAATTTGCGCACAGCAAGATCCCACAAACAGCAATGTGACAATGACCAGATAATCTGCTTTTTGGTGATGTTGGTTGAGGATAAATATTGGCCCCAGGACACCAGGGAGAACTCCCCTGCTCTTCTTCAAAATAATGGCCGTGGGATCGTTTACGTCTACCTGAGAGAGCAGACGGGGCCTCGGTTTAACGTCTCATCTAAAGGACAGCACCTCTGACAGTGCAGCACTCCCTCCGTACTGCACTGGAGTGTCAGCTTGGATTATGTGCTCAAGTCTCTGGAGCGGGACATGAACACATGAGCCTCAGAGGCGAGAGTGCTGCCCACTGAGCCAGGGCTGACACACTGGTGGTGTCTCGGTTTCCAGATCTAACAGTGGGGAATTGGGTGAGATTGTGGCAATGGGAATGAGCTCTGATTGACACTCGAGTGTGTAGTCGCACTTTAAGGAGTTGATTGAGATTGTGCACTCCCTATTGTGTTATATGTTGCTAGTCCTCCCTGCTCTCTGATATCTCCATGTGGAATCGACTGCCGGTCCCTACCATGGTGGGCCACATGTCATTCACCAGCTCGGAGGGCCAAGGATCACCAGCTCACCGGCACCTGCCTGTACAGGAACATGCAGGAGATAAAAGAAAACCATCGGGGGAATGAAACAACAAGAGTATCAACCCTAGCAGAGTCCAACGCACCCAATTCATCTCCTCCCACAGCCCATGTACACTCTCCCCTATCATGGACTCTACCCACCCATTTAATCTCCTCCCACAGCCCATGTACACTCTCCCCTATCATGGACTCTCCCCACCCATTTAATCTCCTCCCACAGCCCATGTACACTCTCCCCTATCATGGACTCTCCCCACCCATTTAATCTCCTCCCACAGCCCATCTACACTCTCCCCTATCATGGACTCTACCCACCCATTTAATCTCCTCCCACAGCCCATGTACACTCTCCCCTATCATAGACTCTACCCACCCAATTCATCTCCTCCCACAGCCCATGTACACTCTCCCCTATCATGGACTCTACCCACCCATTTAATCTCCTCCCACAGCCCATGTACACTCTCCCCTATCATGGACTCTACCCACCCATTTAATCTCCTCCCACTCCCCATGTACACTCTCCCCTATCATGGACTCTACCCACCCATTTAATCTCCTCCCACAGCCCATGTACACTCTCCCCTATCATGGACTCTACCCACCCATTTAATCTCCTCCCACAGCCCATGTACACTCTCCCCTATCATGGACTCTACCCACCCATTTAATCTCCTCCCACACCCCATGTACACTCTCCCCTATCATGGACTCTACCCACCCATTTAATCTCCTCCCACAGCCCATGTACACTCTCCCCTATTATGGACTCTCCCCACCCAATTAATCTCCTTCCGCAGCCCGCGTAAACTCTATAAAAAGGATATAGAGGCACTGGAGAAGGTGCAACAAAGATTTACTAGGATGATACCAGAACTGAGAGGTTATACCTATCAGGAAAGATTGAACAGGCTGGGGCTCTTTTCTCTAGAAAGGAGAAGGCTGAGGGGTGACCTGAGTCTTTAAGATTATGAAAGGATCTGATAGAGGAGACGTAGAAAAAATGTTTACACTTGCAGGGTAGACAGAACTAGGGGCCATAAATATAAGATAGTCACTAATAAATCCAATAAGGAATTCAGGAGAAACTTCTTTACCCAGAGAGTGGTGAGAACGTGGAACTCACTCCCACAAGGAGTAGTTGAGTCGAATAGAATAGATACATTTAAGGGGAAGCTCGATAAACACATGAGGGAGAAAGGAATAGAAGGATATGCTGATAGGGTGAGATGAAGAAGGGTGGGAGGAGGGTGGGAGAAGGGTAGAGCATAAACTCCAGCATGGAGCTGTTGGGCAGAATGGCCTGTTTCTGTGGTGTACGTTCTATATAATTCTATGTAATACCCTTTCGTGGACACTCTCCACCCCTTTAATCTCCTGAGGGTAAATTTTGTATAACTACTCCCTGTCCCCCAAAAGGAAATCAAGCCATACCCCATAATATTCACCCACTCTCCCATCTTCACTCTTCAACCCTGGCTTGCTGCCCTCCACAGACAGCACCCCCCATTGGTTTAATGGGTAAATGCGCCGTCTGTTGTGGTCTGAAGATCGGGACGGTATCGTCGGTGATCAGTGCTGAGTTTGGTGATCTGGTCCGGGGCTACAGTGGAGAGGTGACAATCAGCCGCAATGTCCCTGGGGATTGGCAGGGCAGGAAGTCTTCCAGGATTCTTCCTCCTGATCATTATTTAGCGACAAGTGCTGGGAAGTGCGGGCGTGGGGGCAGTGATTGAGTGAGCAGAGGATCAGGCTCCACCGATGCACCCTCACGGTCGAATAGCCTGGCAGTGGCTGTGGTTTGTTGGGTGGTGTTGAGTGCAGGCGGCCTGCTGCTGTACTGGCCCAGGTTTGCGGTGCTTGTCCCCTTCAGAGGCCAGCCCACCACGTGTGACCTCTGCGCCTCTCCCTCCATTAGTGTGACCGATCATGGTTCCACGATGTGGGGAATGATTGATGAGGGGATGTTGTGGGTTGAAACCTCGAGCGGGCGGACGCTGCTGAGCCCGTCGTTCTAAGGCAGGAAACGGCCTCTGCATCAAGTTGACAGCCATTACCTGTCTCCTTCCTCCCACTCTCCGTATTTAGGAACCAGCAATCTGAAGCAACGAGAGCTGGAGGAGGAACGTGGAGTCCAGCGAGAGGGAAACATGGTGACTGCTCCAAGGGGGAGAATCGGAGTGCGGTTGTTGGCATTGGGCCCGGATCTGGTCACTGGTCAGGAGAGGGTTGACCACAGCGTGTGAGCGACAGCCAATTGGAGGCGATGCCACAGACTGTCGCTTTCTGTGGCTTCCCGTGGTAACTCAAGCTGGTGCCCGTTCATCATTCAGCAGAACCAGTCGAGGATCACTCCCCCCACCACCCATCTTTAACAAACATTGCCGTTCCTAACCACCTTGATGCCTTCTACAGTTGAACAGCCTATTGAGACTCGCTGTCGAGGCTCACCCATGTAAGATGGGGTGAGGTATCGGAGGGCAAATGGTGCCCTAGGTAACGAACCAAAGTAGGACCAGGGCCTTAGGGAGAGGTGGGGTGGGGGGGGGGGCAATTTTTGCCCCATTATTGGCGGCCGTGCCTTCAGCTGCCTCGGCCCTAAGCTCTGGAATTCCCTCCCTAAACCTCTCTACCTCTCTCTCCTCCTTTCAGACGTTCCTTAAAACCTACCTCTTTGACCAAGCTTTTGGTCACCTGTCCTAATATCTCCTGAAGTGGCTCGGTGTCAAATTTTGTTTGATAATCGCTCCTGTGAAGCACCTTGGGACGTTTTACTACATTAAAGGCGCTATATAAATGCAGGTTGTTGTTGGTTGAGGGATAAATATTGACCAGAACTCCAAGGAGAACGCCCCTGCTCTCTTCGGATAGTGGCCAGTGGGATCTTTTACATCCACCTGAGGGGGCAGACGGGGCCTCAGTTTAACGTCTCATCCGAAAGAGGGCACCTCCGACAGTGCGGCACTCCCTCAGTTAGTATCAGCCTGGATCATACGCTCAAGACCTTCTGCCTTCTGAGAGCAAGAGTGCCATGGCTGACACGTCAAATGCATGATTAATCTCTAATTACTGAAGGCTCCAAGACAATCCTCAGTGTGGGAATTGGGTTGGTGGTTGGGGAGGGGGATTGATAACAGAAGAGAGACAGGAAAAGGAAGGAGACGCCAGGACTAGCAGTGAGAAGATGCCTCTGTCAGGAAGCAAGTCAACAATCTAATCAGATCCAGCCATGCACGGTGATAAATCAGGGCGAATACATCGTAAGTAGCTGGTGTGGCTCCCTCTGTACTAAATATATCTGATGAACCATCGGTTCATTGCAGACACCTGCACAAAGTTTACTTTTCCTTTTCTGTCTCTGCTGCTGAAACCCTCATCCGTGCCTTTGTAACCTCCAGACTCGACTATTCCAATGTTCTCCTGGCCGGCCTCCCACCTGCCACCCTCCGTAAAGTTCACCTCATCCAAAACTCTGCTGCCCGTATCCTAACTCGCACCAAATCCCGTTCACCCATCACCCCCTGTCACTCGCTGACCCTCATTGGCTCCCGGTCTGGGAACGCCTCGATTTAAAAATTCTCATCCTTGTTTTCAAATCCTTCCGTGGCCCTCGCCTCTCCCTATCTCTGTAACCTCCTCCAGCCCTACAACCCTCCGAGATCTCTGCGCTCCTCCAATTCTGGCCTCTTGCGCATCCCCGATTTTAATCGCTCCACCACTGGCGGCCGTGCCTTCAGCTGCCTCGGCCCTGAGCTCTGGAATTCCCTCCCTAAACCCCTCCGTCTCCCCACCTCTCTCTCTCTTTTAAGACGCTCCTTAAAACCTACCTCTTTGACCAAACTTTTGGTCACCTGTCCTAATATCTCCTTATGTGGCTCGGTGTCAATTATTTGTCTGCTCCCGTGAAGCGCCTTGGGACGTTTTACTACGTTAAAGGCGCTATATAAATGCAAGTTGTTGCCGTTGTTGTTGCAAGCCTTTTTTTAAAGCAGCTTGCACACTCCAAACGTTCTGCTTCAGCTGATCTTTGAAGGTTGGAATCCCTCCAAAAAGACGTTTGTGGCCAAATCCTGCCGGTCTCCAGCTGTAACTCTTCCCCCCCAAACAAAAAAAGCACCGGGTTACGCTGGGTGGGGCTACCCAGTTTCTCCGGGGGCCCAGCCGTCTCCCGTAGGATTGCAGGGGCCAAATTCTCACCAAGGCCGCGCAGTTGCAAACCTTGACCAGCAGATGGCGCGGAACTCGGGCCTGGTCAAAGGTTTAATTCCTCGCCCAGAGGAAGAGGAACTCCCTCCAGGGACCACTTTGAGCTCTGCACAAACCATCAACCATCTCTCCTGAGTTTCTATTTTATTTTCTGGTGTTTACATTTTATTAAAACAATGAGTGTTTGTGTGTTTAACTCCCCATGTGATTTGTTTTTTGTAAAGGGCCACACACACATATTATAATGGTGGGTTGTTGGGACTGAGATGGAACAAAACATTTTGTTAGGATTGAGATGAGCTCATTCAGCAAAGACCAGGGACTGGAACTCTGGTCTTTGGGTCAGTGTAGGGGTCAGTGTGTGTCTCAGTATCAGCTCCTGTACATGTACAGCACACAGCGGGTAAAAGGGAATGATTCACTCCTGTCTGGTACTGAATGGCCCGTGTGTGTCTCAGTGTCAGCTCCTGTACATGTACAGTACACAGTGGGTAAAAGGGAATGATTCACTCCTGTCTGGTACTGAATGGCCCGTGTGTGTGTCACTGTCAGCTCCTGTACATGTACAGTACACAGTGGGTAAAAGGGAATGATTCACTCCTGTCTGGTTCTGTACGGCCCGTGTGTGTCTCAGTGTCAGCTCCTGTACATGTACAGTACACACTGACTGGGTAAAAGGGAATGATTCACTCCCGTCTGGTACTGTACGGCCAGTGTGTGTCTCAGTGTCAGCTCCTGTACATGTACAGTACACAGTGGGTAAAAGGGAACGATTCACTCCTGTCTGGTACTGTACGGCCCGTGTGTGCCTCAGTGTCAGCTCCTGTACATGTACAGTGCACACTGACTGGGTAAAAGGGAATGATTCACTCCCGTCTGGTACTGTATGGCCCGTGTGTGTCTCACTGTCAGCTCCTGTACATGTACAGTACACAGCGGGTAAAAGGGAATGATTCACTCCTGTCTGGTACTGTACGGCCAGTGTGTGTCTCAGTGTCAGCTCCTGTACATGTACAGTACACAGCAGGTAAAGGGAATGATTCACTCCTGTCTGGTACTGTACGGCTTGTGTGTGTCTCAGTGTCAGCTCCTGTACATGTACAGCACACAGTGGGTAAAAGGGAACGATTCACTCCCGTCTGGTACTGTACGGCCCATGTGTGTCTCAGTGTCAGCTCCTGTACATGTACAGCACACAACGGGTAAAAGGGAACGATTCACTCCTGTCTGGTTCTGTACGGCCTGTGTGTGTCTCAGTGTCAGCTCCTGTACATGTACAGCACACAACGGGTAAAAGGGAACGATTCACTCCTGTCTGGTTCTGTACGGCCAGTGTGTGTCTCAGTGTCAGCTCCTGTACATGTACAGCACACAGTGGGTAAAAGGGAATGATTCACTCCTGCCTGGTACTGAATGGCCCGTGTGTGTCTCAGTGTCAGCTCCTGTACATGTACAGTACACAGTGGGTAAAAGGGAATGATTCACTCCTGTCTGGTACTGAATGGCCCGTGTGTGTGTCACTGTCAGCTCCTGTACATGTACAGTACACAGTGGGTAAAAGGGAATGATTCACTCCTGTCTGGTTCTGTACGGCCTGTGTGTGTCTCAGTGTCAGCTCCTGTACATGTACAGCACACAACGGGTAAAAGGGAATGATTCACTCCTGTCTGGTACTGAATGGCCCGTGTGTGTCTCAGTGTCAGCTCCTGTACATGTACAGCACACAGTGGGTAAAAGGGAATGATTCACTCCTGTCTGGTTCTGTACGGCCCGTGTGTGTCTCAGTGTCAGCTCCTGTACATGTACAGTACACAGTGGGTAAAAGGGAATGATTCACTCCTGTCTGGTTCTGTACGGCCCGTGTGTGTCTCAGTGTCAGCTCCTGTACATGTACAGTACACACTGACTGGGTAAAAGGGAATGATTCACTCCCGTCTGGTACTGTACGGCCAGTGTGTGTCTCAGTGTCAGCTCCTGTACATGTACAGTACACAGTGGGTAAAAGGGAACGATTCACTCCTGTCTGGTACTGTACGGCCTGTGTGTGCCTCAGTGTCAGCTCCTGTACATGTACAGCACACAGTGGGTAAAAGGGAACGATTCACTCCCGTCTGGTACTGTACGGCCCATGTGTGTCTCAGTGTCAGCTCCTGTACATGTACAGCACACAACGGGTAAAAGGGAACGATTCACTCCTGTCTGGTTCTGTACGGCCTGTGTGTGTCTCAGTGTCAGCTCCTGTACATGTACAGTACACAGTGGGTAAAAGGGAATGATTCACTCCTGTCTGGTTCTGTACGACCCGTGTGTGTCTCAGTGTCAGCTCCTGTACATGTACAGCACACAACGGGTAAAAGGGAACGATTCACTCCCGTCTGGTCCTGTCCGGTTGTACACAGTGAATCAGTTACTGGGCTTTAGTACAAAGATTTACAAACTTCCTGGTCAAAGACAATTGCTTATCCAAACATAACATCCTACAGATGTCGACGAGGCTATCTCAAGGGATTGTTCCCAACAGATGTCATGATGACTGTGTTTACTGTAATGGGATCTGGATCTAACTCAGCTCCTATAAACTGCCGATAGAGAAGAGAAGGATGTGGAATTGATGAAACTGAATCATAGACCGGGTGAAAAGAGAGAGAATTAGACACAGAGTGAGAGAGGCAGAAATATCAGAGAGAGAGAGAGAAACACACAAAGAGCGGGAAGGATAGAAAGAATCAGAGGGCGAAACAGACTCTGAGAGACAAAGAGAATCAGAGAGACAGAGATAGAGAGATAGACAGACAGAATTAGACAGAGACTGAAATAGAGTGAGAGAGAAACACACAGAGCGAAGTAGACAGAATCAGAGACAGAAATAGAAAGAGAAGCAGAGAGCGAGATAGGCAGATAATAAAAGATCGGACTGGGTGTCTGCACCTGAACAACTTTCCCTTAAACATTGAAATTTGTGCACAAGAAAATAACATATAATTTAATTCTAACTCAAACACATTCGGCGCTGAATTGGGCCGTGTAGCGCCCGTTGTTTCGGCGCTACACGGCCTCTCTGCCATCCAAGATGGCGTCTTGGATGCGCACGCACGTTTCCTGCATGACGTGCGCCGGACGCCATCTTGGTTTTGGATTTAGCGCAGACGCAGATAACGAACGCTGGAATCATGTAAAGTAGGGAGAAAATGGCTTCAATCAGTGTGCAACGCTGATTTAAAGTGATAGACACCATTTTAGGATTAAATGCTCAACTCAACGCACAGTCTTAACCCCGACCATCTGAACGTGTCTTAGAGTGCCTGGAGGACCCCCCACCGGCGCTATTTAAAGGGACCATGCAGGATTTACAGGTTAGTGGCTGGATTATTGCATCTGGCTGCAGAGACATTTGTAACTGTTTTTGGAGGTCTCCTGGACTTCAATACTAGGACACGGGGACATAGCTTAACATTTAGAGCCAGGACATGCAGGAGTGAAGTTAGGAAATGCTTCTACACGCAAAGATTGGGAGACGTTTGGAATGCTCTTCTGCAGACAGCAGGTGATGCTCGCTCAATTGTGAATGTTAAATCTGAGATTGATAGATTTCTGTGAACCAAGGGTATTAAGGGATATGGGGCTAAGACGGGTATATGGAGTTAGGTCACAGGTCCACCATGATCTCATTGAATGGAGGAACAGGCTCGAGGGGCTAAATGCCACGGCCACTTGCTGCCTCCTGATATGTGCCACCTTCTCCTGCAAGAAAGTAGGACGTGTGTCTGAGTGATGTGCCTGTCATGGTTGAATAGCTGCCAGTGTGTGTGGCCTGCGAGTTGTGGGTGGGCGGCTTGAAACAGTGATAATGTGTAAGGGTGAGAGGAAGCATCTGATTGGAAGAGTTGAGTACTGATGGAAAGAGTTTGTTGGTATGTGGGTGATGGGGGTGTAGTGTGTGGAGCAGTTGGTAGGAGACACCACTTGACAGTTGACCTCACTCACCTTGACCACTCATGTCAAACCATTGAACTTCTTCCTGCACTGCATCCACGTTCATGATGCTGTGCGCCTGGCATTGACTTCGTCCCCCGCTGCCTCCCACTGCCTTTTGAGTATATGTCTGGAGGGCCTCTTGCCCCCACCCCCCCACCCTGCAGATATAGGATGTCCCTCCTTCCGTCCACCTCTTGCACCAAGGTCTCTAGTGCATCAGCAGAGAGCCTTGGTGCATGCACTCTCGCAGGCCTGGTACCAACTCAGATCAGCAGATTGGTGAGGTCTGCCGTGCAGATTGGCGGATGTGGGATTTAGTAGTGCGCAACCTTTATTCAATGTTTTAACATAACTCATCAGTGTGTAAACATAGGGATGGGACCTGCATCTGTGTTTTATGTGTGTGATGTCTGATCTCTGTTCAGACTCCGTACAGACAGTAGACTGTTATTTTCAGCAAATAACAGGCACCAGCTACCTTTAAGAGATTTCTAAGAAACATCCTCCCTTTAAGAGATTGAGCTCCCTCTGGTGGTGGAAAGTGTGAATTGCATTGATTCCACATGGAATGGAACTCTGATTGCAGGTCAGTGCTCCGGTGGGTCCAAACTTGCGTCCAGGCTGCGCAGGGGTCATTGGGCGCGGGGTAATAGCACATCGCGCTACCCACGCCCAAAAACGGACCCTATCGAATTTTTTCCCCCATTGACTTCTGTGCTCCCCAGTCCATAATATGTTTTTAATATCATTCTTCGGGATGTGGGCATCGCTGGCGAGGCCGGCATTTATTGCCCATCCCTAATGGGTGATGGTGAGCCGCCTTCTTGAACCGCTGCAGTCCGTGTGGTGACGGTTCTCCCACAGTGCTGTTAGGAAGGGAGTTCCAGGATTTTGACCCAGCGACGATGAAGGAACGGCGATATATTTCCAAGTCGGGATGGTGTGTGACCTGGAGGGGAACGTGCAGGTGGTGTTGTTCCCATGTGCCCGCTGATCTTGTCCTTCTAGGTGGTAGAGGTCGCGGGTTTGGGAGGTGCTGTCGAAGAAGCCTTGGCGAGTTGCTGCAGTGCATCCTGTGGATGGTACACACTGCAGCCACAGTGCGCCGGTGGTGAAGGGAGTGAATGTTTAGGGTGGTGGATGGGGTGCCAATCAAGTGGGCTGCCACTGTGTTTATTTATTAATAAGCCAAACAGAAGCTCACCGTGTCTCCCAACTTCCAGCATACAGAAGAATATAGGAACAGGAGGAGGCCATTCAGCCCCTCGAGCCTTTTCCGCCATTCAATTAGCTCATGGCTGATCTGTATCATAACCCCATTTACCCCCCTATTCTCCATATCCCTTGATACCCTTACCCAACAAAAATCCATCGATCTCAGACTTGAAAATTCCAATTGACTCCCAGCATCCTCAGCCTTTCGGAGAGAGAGTTTTCCAGATTTCCACTCCCCTTTGTGTGAAGAAAGGCTTCCTGATTTCACTCCTGAATTGGCTACTCAAATTTTAAGCAGAACAGGCTCGAGGGGCTGAATGGCCTCCTCCTGTTCCTATATTCTTCTGTATGCTGAAAGTTGGGAGACACGGTGAGCTTCTGTTTGGCTTATTAATAAATAAACACAGTGGCAGCCCGCTTGATTGGCACCCCATCCACCACCCTAAACATTCACTCCCTTCACCACCGGCGCACTGTGGCTGCAGTGTGCACCATCCGCAGGATGCACTGCAGCAACTCGCCAAGGATTCTTTACGTCCGGATTCCCCCCACCAGAGGAAATAATTCCGAAGCTGTACAGCAACAAAATGGGGTCCAGCCAGCGAAGGTTACCCGTCTGCACAGCAAGATGTAACTCTCTAGTCCAACCGTTGCCCTTCGTTAATCAACGAGAAGAGACCTCCACAGCGAGATACATCGCCTGGCGCTTGTCGTGCCCGCGGTGCTGGGACGCGAAGATTGTCCTCAGCGCCCTGGGCTAAGGGAGGGGGAAATCAGCCAGGGTTTCCCCACTCCCGATCACAAACTCTGCTGGAAAACGCGGGGACATTTGGTGACGACAGGGTCGGACTGGGGCTGCGATCTCCCTCTGTCCCCCTGTCCCCAATCCCCTCCCCGCACCAGATCAGAAAACCCAACGGATGACGGGCGTCCAGACGTAGGTGTGGAAAGTGGGCACTTGGGTGAGGTGTGAGAGGGCATCCCCATCCCCCCACCCCGTACCACAGCGAGAGTTGGCACCTTGGGAAGAGGAGGTGAGTAAATGACGGGGTGGGGGGAGAGGGAGGGGGGAAAGGGGAGCATTCAATGAGAAGGTGCAAAAAAAATATTCACAAGGATGATACCAGAACTGAGAGGATAAAACCATCAGGAAAGATCGATCAGGCTGGGGCTCTTTTCTCTAGAAAAGAGAAGGCTGAGGGGTGAGCTGGTTTTTAAGATAATGAAAGGGTTTGATAGGGTAGACGTAGAGAAGATGTGTCCACTTGTGGGGGAGACCAGAACTACGGATCATAAATATAAGATAGTCGCTAATAAATCCAATCGGGAATTCAGGAGAAACTTCTTTACCCAGAGAGTGGTGAGAATGTGGAACTCGCTCCCACAAGGAGTAGTTGAGGCGACGAGTATAGATACATTTAAGGGGAAGCTCGATAAACACATGAGGGAGAAAGGAATAGAAGGATATCCTGAAAGGATGAGATGAAATAAGGTGGGAGGAGGCTCGTGTGGAGCATAAATGCCGGCATAGACCAGATGGGCCGAATGGCCAGCTTCTGTGCTGTAAATTCTATGCAATCTCTTGGCTTCTCTTCACTACAAACCGTCTCCTTAAACCCCTCTTCTCTGCACCCCCCCACCCTCACCTCCAGCAACAAGTGCGAGGAATTCTTTGTCACTAAGATTGAGACCATCTGTTCAGCTGCCTCTGCTGCTTCCCTCCCTTTCCTGAGCCCACCGAGCCAAACATCCCCTAAGATTCCTCCCTCTGCCCTAGTTCTGAACTCGCATCTTTCTCTAGTTTCTCTCCTATCTCTCCTCATGCCCTCTCCGAGCTCATGTTGACCATGTGACCCTCCTCCTGCTCCCTCGACCCTATTCCCATCAAACTGCTGATCACCCAACTTCCCTTCCTGGCCCCCCTGTTAGCTGATATTGTTAACAGTTCCCTCTCCACAGATACTGTCCCCATCCCCTTTAAATCTGCCGTCATCACCCCCCCTCCTCAATACCCCACCATTGACCCCCCTGTCCTTGCAAACTACCGCCCCGTCCCAACCTCCCTTTCCTCTCCAAAGTCCTTGAACGTGTTGTCACCTCCCAAATCCGTGCCCATCTTTCCCGCAGCTCCATGTTTGAATCCCTCCGATCAGGTTTCCACTCCTGCCACAGTACTGAAACGGCCCTTATCAAAGTCACAAATGACATCCTATGTGACTGTGACCGTGGTAAACTCTCCCTCCTCATCCTTCTCCACCTGTCTGCAGCCTTTGACCACACCGTCCTCCTCCAACTCCTCTCCTCCGTTGTCCAGCTGGGTGGGACTGCCCTCGCCTGGTTCCATTCTTATCTCTCCAGTCGTAGCCAGAGAATCTCCTGCAACGGCTTCTCTTCCCACTCCCACACCGTTACCTCTCGAGTCCCCCAGGGATCTATCCTTGTCCCCCTCCTATTTCTCATCTACATGCTGCCCCTCGGCGACATCGTCCGAAAACACGTCAGGTTCCACATGTACTCTGACGACACCCAGCTCTACCTCACCACCACCTCCCTCGACCCCTCCACTGTCACTGATTTGTCTCATTGCTTGTCCGACATCCAGTACTGGATGAGCAAAAATTTCCTCCAACTAAATATTGGGGAGAATGAAGCCATTGTCCTTGATCCCCGCCATAAACCCCGTTCCCCGGCCACCGACTCCATCCCTCGCCCCGTCCACTGTCTGAGGCTGAACCAGACCGTTCGCGACCTTGGCGTCCTATTTGACCCCGAGATGAGCTTCTGACCACATATCCGCTCCATCACCAAGACCACCTACTTCCACCTCCGTAACATCGCCCGTCTCCGCCCCTGCCTCAGCTCATCTGCTGCTGAAACCCTCATCCGTGTCTTTGTTACCTCTCGACTCAACTAATTTCAGCTCTCCTGGCCGGCCTCCCATCTTCTACCCTCCATAAACTTGAGCTCATCCAAAACTCTGCTGCCCGTATCCTAACTCGCACCGAGTCCCGTTTTAATATCGAGTGTCCTCGATATTAAAATTCTCATCCTTGTTTTCAAATCCCTCCATGGCCTCGCCCCTCCCTATCTCTGTAACCTCCTCCAGCCCTCCGAGATCTCGGCGCTCCTCCAATTCTGGCCTCTTGCGCATCCCCGATTTTAATCATTCCGCCGTTGGCGGCCGTGCCTTCAGCTGCCTCGGCCCGAAGCTCTGGAATTCCCTCCCTAAACCTCTCTCTCCTCCTTTAAGACGCTCCTTAAAACCTACCTTTTTGACCAAGCGTTTGGTAAACTGTCCTAATATCTCCTTTTCTGGCTTGGTGTCAAATTTTGATTGATAATCGCTCCTGTGAAGCGCCTTGGGACGTTTTACTACGTTAAAGGCGCTATATAAATGCAAGTTGTTGTTGTAGTAGTTGTTGTAGTAGCAGTAGTTGTTGTTGTAACACACTGGAATAAAGGAACTCGAGCCCAGACCCTGACCGATGGGAGATGGTGAGATGGAGGAAGGAACCTCTGCCATTCCGCTGTCTCTCAGCAGTCGATGTTCCTTCAGGCTTTTCCTGTTGAAGACGCCTTGGCGAGTTGCCACAGTGCATCTTGTAGATGGTACACACTGTACCCATGGTCCACTGGTGAGTGAAAGGATTAGCTTATCACGTTTTAGATATAAAAATTCCGTTACTCCGATCCCTCACACACTCCAGCAATTGCTTGTTCTCTGTTCCGATACTCCCAGTATTTCCCCCCTGGTGGCCTTTAATTTGCTATTTTGCCGAGGGAGGTGGACGGTCTGATCCCACAAAGGCGGTCAGTGCCGATGGCTGGACGCTGAGTGAGGTTTGGTTCAGAGGCTTGAAACTCTTTCGATTCGCTTGATGAAGACTGACCACTCGGGTCATGTTGAGCCAGGATTACCAGGAGAGCCTCTCCACCCGCCTTCAAATACTAACATAACCCCCAAACGCTGCTCCCTTGAACCCATTCCACCCTCCTCAACCCCCCTCACCGCCCTCCTCCCACCGGCCTGAACTTGTCCTCACCTTGAACAACTTTTCCTTCAACTCCACTCACTTCCTCCAGCTAAAAAACTGTTGCTATGGGAACGCGGGTAAGATTTTTTAAATTCATTTGTTCATGGGATGCGGGCGTCGCTGGCGAGGCCGGCATTTATTGCCCATCCCT
This sequence comes from Heptranchias perlo, assembly GCF_035084215.1. NCBI lineage: Eukaryota > Metazoa > Chordata > Chondrichthyes > Hexanchiformes > Hexanchidae > Heptranchias > Heptranchias perlo. Next base: position 4,608,576 of record NC_090328.1, read on the forward strand.
AATTGCCCTTGAGAAGGTGGTGGTGAGCCGCCTTCTTGAACCGCTGCAGTCCGTGTGGTGAAGGTTCTCCCACAGTGCTGTTAGGAAGGGAGTTCCAGGAGTTCAAGATCCAGCTATTCCTGTCTTTTGTTCCCACTCCTCGATTCAGTCCTACTCAGGCCTCCCTGCTCCTGGGCCTCTTCCTCCACTGTATTAATGGCTGCGTCAGTGCTGATTCTTGTCTTGCTCTGATCTCGAGAATTTTGTTAACTTTGCCTCCAATTTCTACCCATCCCTCGCCTTCACATGGTCCATCTCTCACTCCTACCTTCTCTTCCTGGCCTTCTCTCTCTACCTCTGGCAATCTACTACAAGTCCACCGACTCCCACACCCACCCACCACCCCAACACACCACATCCTGTAAAGACTCCATCCCGTTCTCCCAGTTGTCTCTGTCTCTATTGAATCTGCCCTGTTGACTCCACCTACCACACCAGACCGTCTGAAATGTTCCCCCTTCTTCCTCGCCCCTCTGCACTGGTCAAGAGGGGCCCCTGACCATGCCTGTCCCAATTTCCGTGCTTCGGCCCTGACCCCCTCGTATTCCTCTCACAGCCTTGGCAGAGTCTCCCCCACCCCCCCCCCCCCCAGGGCCTCACCTCCCACCCCACCGACCTCCACATTCACCAGACCGTGTCCTGCCATTTCCGCCAACTCCAATATGTACCCACCTCCAAACGTATCTTCCCCCTTCCCTTTTCCAGGAGGGACCATTCCCTCTGTGACACCCTTGGTTCCCTCTTCCACCACCCCAGCTTCCAGCTGCCCCACTCCAATGAAGCTCGAGACAAGCATCAAGGACGATATCGCAACCCTCTGGTCTGAACACTGACTCCTGCACCTTTCAGTCCTGAGCTCCGTCCCCCTTTTCAGATCTGTTCCAATTCAATACCTGAATCCCCCCAGGATTTTCCATCTCTCCCATATTCGCTCACCTCCCCAGGCCTCGCCCTTCCTTGCCCATTTACACAGCCTTTATCCTCTTCAATGCTTCTGTCCATTGTTTGACTCGGACCTTCTGTCACATCATTCTACTCAGGGTTTCTCTGTTTTATATAAATATATATATATATATATCCCCCCTCCCCTCTCCCCTCTCCCCTCTCTCTCCCTTTGTTCTGATAAGGAAGACTTCCATTTTGCAACATCCCAAAGCGCTTTACAGCCAATGAAGTACTTTTGAACTGTTGTAATGTGGGAAACGCAGCAGCCAATTTGCACACAGCAAGATCCCACAAACAGCAATGAAATAATGACCAGATAATCTGTTTATCGCGATGTTGGTATAGGGATAAATATTGGGCCAGGACATCATTGGAGAACTCCGCTGCTCTTCTTCGAATAGTGGCCGTGGGATCTTTTACATCCACCTGAGGGCAGACGGGGCCTTGGTTTAATATCTCATCCCGAAAGACGGCACCTCCGACAGTGCAGCACCCCCTCAGTACTGCATCGGGAGTGTCGCCTGAATTTTGTGCTCAAGTTTCGTGGAGCGTGGACTTGAACCCACGACCTTCTGACTCAGAGGCGAGAGTGCGGCCCACCGAGCCTCGGGCTGACACCACAAGCCTGACATCACCTAATGTGGCTCCCACCTCTTATATTTCAGTACTGATGAACGGTTCACACCTGTTCCTTTTAATGTGTTCGTTCCCATCAGAGGTGCTGCCTGACCTGCTCTGTCTGTCCACCACTCTCTGTCCTTTGTTTCAGGTTTCCAGAGTCTGCAGCATTTTGCTTTTTACTCCTTGAGAAAGAGTCTGGGCCAATCACTGGGTCAAAATCCTGGAACTCCCTCCCTGACAGCACTGAGGGAGAACCCTCACCACACGGACTGGAACTCCCTCCCTGACAGCACTGAGGGAGAACCCTCACCACACGGACTGGAACTCCCTCCCTGACAGCACTGAGGGAGAACCCTCACCACACGGACTGGAACTCCCTCCCTGACAGCACTGAGGGAGAACCCTCACCACACGGACTGGAACTCCCTCCCTGACAGCACTGAGGGAGAACCCTCACCACACGGACTGGAACTCCCTCCCTGACAGCACTGAGGGAGAACCCTCACCACACGGACTGGAACTCCCTCCCTAACAGCACTGTGGGAGAACCCTCACCACACAGACTGCAGCGGTTCAAGAAGGCGGCTCACCACCACCTTCTCAAGGGCAATTCTCAAATGCCGGCCTCGCCAGCGACACCCAAATCCTGAGAATGAATAATAAAAAAGGTGTCTTTAGACGAGTCCTAATACTGAGTCTCCCTCTTTAAAGGGGGTCCCGATGGTTAGACTCCCTCTTTAAAAGGGGTCCAGATTTTCCTCTGGAGGGAAAGGCTCCCTCTGTAAAGGGGTTGTGAAGGAGTGATGTACTCAGTAGCATTTAAGTTGCAGTTCCTTGGTGAACCCACCATGACTTTGGGTTTTGTTACTGACTGGCATTGGTCCAGGTACCAGCTCAGTTTCAGTAACAGGGAGGATTGGGTCTGTCTGTTCCTAGATGACACTTGGCTGCGGTGATGTAAACACTGGATTTTTGGCACCTGGCCACAACACACATTACTGACTGAACACTGTGTGCTCACACATGCTGCTCGTATCACAACCAGCAGAACGGAATCAAGAGAGAACTTGCATTTTTACAGCGTCTTTCACAACCTCAGGACGTCCCAAAGCGCTTTACAGCCAATGAAGTGCTTTTTGAAGTGTAGTCACTGTTATAATGTAGGAAACACGGCAGCCAATTTGTGCACAGCAAGATCCCACAAACAGCAATGTTGCAATGACCAGATAATCTGTTTTTAGTGATGTTGGTATCGGGATAAATATTGGCCCAACACACTGGGGAGAACTCCCCTGCTCTAATTCAAGTACTGCCGAGGGACCTTTTACATCCACCAGGCAGGGCCTCAGTTTAATGTTTCATTCTGAAAGATGGCACCTCCGACAGTGCAGCACTCCCTCAGTACGGCACGCAGAGTATCAGCCTGGATAATGGGCTCAAGTCTCATGGAGTGGGACTTGAACCCAGGACCTTCATCAACTTCAGAGGTAAGAGTGCGACACACTGAGTCAGTCCACACATGCTAAAACTCCCAGTAGGTTCACCATCAATCTCTGAGGCATCCTCAACTCAACGGTATTTGATTTGTTTTGTGTTTTGCGATGAAGATGTCAGTGCCGGCATCTGAAAACTGTCCCATCAAACACTCCCAGGGCAGGTACAGCACGGGTTAGATACAGAGTAAAGCTCCCCCTACACTGTCCCATCAAACACTCCCAGGGCAGGTACAGCACGGGTTAGATACAGAGTAAAGCTCCCTCTACACTGTCCCATCAAACACTCCCAGGGCAGTTACAGCACGGGTTAGATACAGAGTAAAGCTCCCTCTACACTGTCCCATCAAACACTCCCAGGGCAGGTACAGGGTTAGATACAGAGTAAAGCTCCCTCTACACTGTCCCATCAAACACTCCCAGGGCAGGTACAGCAAGGGTTAGATACAGAGTAAAGCTCCCTCTACACTGTCCCATCAAACACTCCCAGGGCAGGTACAGCACGGGTTAGATACAGAGTAAAGCTCCCTCTACACTGTCCCATCAAACACTCCCAGGGCAGGTACAGCACGGGTTAGATACAGAGTAAAGCTCCCTCTGCACTGTCCCATCAAACACTCCCAGGGCAGGTACAGCATGGGTTAGATACAGAGTAAAGCTCCCTCTACACTGTCCTATCAAACACTCCCAGGGCAGGTACAGCACAGGTTAGATACAGAGTAAAGCTCCCTCTACACTGTCCCATCAAACACTCCCAGGGCAGGTACAGCACAGGTTAGATACAGAGTAAAGCTCCCTCTGCACTGTCCCATCAAACACTCCCAGGGCAGGTACAGCATGGGTTAGATACAGAGTAAAGCTCCCTCTACACTGTCCCATCAAACACTCCCAGGGCAGGTACAGCACGGGTCAGATACACAGTAAAGCTCCCTCTACACTGTCCCATCAAACACTCCCAGGGCAGGTACAGCACGGGTTAGATACAGAGTAAAGCTCCCTCTACACTGTCCCATCAAACACTCCCAGGGCAGGTACAACACGGGTTAGATACAGAGTAAAGCTCCTTCTACACTCTCCCATCAAACACTGCAGGGCAGGTACAGCACGGGTCAGATACACAGTAAAGCTCCCTCTACACTGCTCCATCAAACACTCCCAGGGCAGGTACAGCACGGGTTAGATACAGAGTAAAGCTCCCTCTGCACTGTCCCATCAAACACTCCCAGGGCAGGTACAGCACGGGTTAGATACAGAGTAAAGCTCCCTCTACACTGTCCCAACAAACACTCCCAGGGCAGGGACAGCACGGGTTAGATACAGAGTAAAGCTCCCTCTACACTGTCCCATCAAACACACCTAGGGCAGGTACAGCACGGGTTAGATACAGAGTAAAGCTCCCTCTACACTGTCCCAACAAACACTCCCAGGGCAGGGACAGCACGGGTTAGATACAGAGTAAAGCTCCCTCTACACTGTCCCATCAAACACACCTAGGGCAGGTACAGCACGGGTTAGATACAGAGTAAAGCTCCCTCTACACTGTCCCATCAAACACTCCCAGGGCAGGTACAGCACGGGTTAGATACAGAGTAAAGCTCCCTCTACACTGTCCCATCAAACACTCCTAGGGCAGGTACAGCACGGATTAGATACAGAGTAAAGCTCCCTCTACACTCTCCCATCAAACACTCCCAGGGCAGGTACAGCACGGGTTAGATACAGAGTAAAGCTCCCTCTACACTGTCACATCAAACACTCCCAGGGCAGGTACTCTAATAGTTTACAAACTTTTTTCCTGTGTAAAACAGCGTGTATTATTCAGTGATTCAATTAGAAAAGGAAAGCAGAAAGAAGGAGATGGAGAGAGCGAGAGAGAAAGAAATGGAGGGGTTACAGGACTAGTTCAAGCGTTTATCTATAATTGTGAATTGGAGAGGTAAAAAATCAGCCAGCAATACTGCTCCTGATCAGTGTTCAGAGGGTGTGAGTGGTGATTGGAGGAGCAGGAGATTCACTGATCAGTGTTCAGAGGGTGTGTGTGGTGATTGGAGGAGCAGGAGATTCACTGATCAGTGTTCAGAGGGTGTGTGTGGTGATTGGAGGAGCAGGAGATTCACTGATCAGTGTTCAGAGGGGGTGTGTGGTGATTGGAGGAGCAGGAGATTCACTGATCAGTGTTCAGAGGGTGTGTGTGGTGATTGGAGGAGCAGGAGATTCACTGATCAGTGTTCAGAGAGTGACCGTGGTCACTGGATGAGGAGGGGGTATTGGAGGGTGGTCAGTGCCTGTGGAACCCGACAGGCTTTCACGGCCTTGGGACAGCAATGTCCTGGGCACAGTGTGATGGCTTGTTTTCCCCTGAATATAGAAGTGATCTAATTGAGGTGTTTAAAAGTATAAAGGGATTCGATAGGGTAGATCGAGAGAGAAACTATTTCCTCTGGTGGGGGGAGTCCAGAACAAGGGGGCGTAATCTTAAAATTAGAACTAGGCCGTTCAGGGGTGATGTCAGGAAGCACTTCTTCACACACAGGGGAGTGGAAATCTGGAACTCCCTCCCCCCAAACATGCTGTGGATTCTGGGGGTCAATTGGAGCTTTCAAGACTGAGATCGATAGATTTTTGTTGGGTAAGGGTATCGAGGGATGTGGAGCAAAGGCGGATAAATGGGGTTAAGATACAGATCAGCCATGATCTATTGAATGGAGGGCCAGGCTCGAGGGGCTGAATGGCCTCCTGCTGGTCCCATGCTGTGGATCAACGAGGAGAAGCAGCGCCACACACTGGCTGAGAATTGCAATGACGTGAATAAATTCTCAATTCGGTTTGTGTATTCCAAAAGTTCCCCATCAAAATGACTGAAACCTTTCATGATGTGGAGGGTAGGGAGGATGAGGGGACTCGGGTCTCCCAGCTGCCTCATTTTAAGATAATCATCCACGGGCTCTAAGTGACAGGTCGGTAATAAGCGGCTTCAATTTGTCTTAGGCTCGGAGACACAAAACAACATTGAAACTCATTGAAGCATATAAGATTCTGAGGGGGCTTGACAGGGTAGATGCTGAGAGGTTGTTTCCCCTGGCTGGAGAGTCTAGAACTGGGGGTCATAGTCTCAGGATAAGGGGTCGGCCATTTAAGACTGAGATGAGGAGAAATTTCTTCACTCAGACGGTTGTGAATCTTTGGAATTCTCTACCCCAGAGGACTGCGGATGCTCAGTCATCGAGTATATTGAAGGCTGAGATTGATAGATTTTTGGACTCCAGGGGAATCAAGGGATATGGGGATCGGGCGGGAAAGTGGAGTTGAGGTCGAAGATCAGCCATGATCTGATTGAATGGCGGAGCAGGCTCGAGGGGCCGAATGGCCTACTCCTGCTCCAATTTCTTATGTTCTTGTGTAACAACAACAACGACTTGCATTTATATAGCGCCTTTAACGTAGTAAAACGTCCCAAGGTGCTTCACAGGAGCGATTATCAAATAAAACTTGACACCGAGCCTCTTAAGGAGATATTAGGACAGGTGACCAAAAGCTTGGTCAAAGAGGTAGGTTTTGAGGAGCGTCTTAAAGGAGGAGAGAGAGGTAGAGAGGTTTAGGGAGGGAATTCCAGAGCTTAGGGCCGAGGCAGCTGAAGGCACGGCCGCCAATGGTGGAGCGATTAAAATCGGGGATGCGCAAGAGGCCAGAATTGGAGGAACGCAGAGATCTCAGAGGGTTGTAGGGCTGGAGGAGGTTACAGAGATAGGGAGGGGAGAGGCCATGGAGGGATTTGAAAACCAGGATGAGAATTTTAAGATCGCAGCATTGCCGGACTGGGAGCCAATGTAGGTCAGCGAGTGACAGAGGGTGATGGGTGAACAGGAGGTGGTGCGATTTAGGATATCCTTCTATTCCTTTCTCCCTCATAGAATCATAGAAAATTTACGGCACAGAAGGAGGCCATTCGGCCCATCGTGCCTGCGCCTGCTGAGAAACGAGCCACCCAGCCTAATCCCACTTTCCCACGTTTGGTCTGTAGCCCTGCAGGTCATTGTTCTTAAGGTGCACATCCAGGTATTTTTTAAATGAGTTGAGGGTTTCTGCCTCTACCACCCTCTCAGGCAGTGAGTTCCAGACCCCCACCACCCTCTGGGTGAAAAATTTTTTCCTAATTTCCACTCTAATCCTTCTACCAATCACTTTAAATCTATGCCCCCTGTTATTGACCCCTCTGCTAAGGGAAATAGGTCCTTCCTATCCACTCTATCTTGGCTCCTCATAATTTTGTACACCTCAATCATATCACCCCTCAGTCTCCTCTGTTCCAAGGAAAACAACCCCAGCCTATCCAATCTGTCATCATAGCTAAAATTCTCCAGTCCTGGCAACATCCTCGGAAATCTCCTCTGCACCCTCTCGAGTGCAATTACATCCTTCCTGTAATGTGGTGACCAGAACTGTGCGCAGTACTCAAGCTGTGGCCTAATTAGTGTTTTATACAGTTCCAGCATAACATCCCTGCTTTTATATTCTATGCCTCGGCTAATAAAGGAAAGCATTCCATTTGCCTTCTTAACCACCTTATCTACCTGTCCTGCTACCTTCAGGGACCTGTGGACATGCACTCCAAGGTCCCTCTGTTCCTCTACACCTCTCAGCATCCTCCCATTTTTTGTTTATTCCCTTGCCTTGTTTGCCCTCCCCAAATGCATTACCTCACACTTCTCCGGATTGAATTCCATTTGCCACTTTTCTGCCCACCTGATCAGTCCATTGATATCTTCCTGCAGTCTACAGCTTTCCTCCTCACTATCAACCACACGGCCTGTCTTTGCATCATCCACAAGTTTCTTAATCATGCCCCCTACGTTTAAGTCCAAATCGTTAATGTATACCACAAAAAGCAAGGGACCTAGTACTGAGCCCTGCGGCACCCCACTGGAAACAGTCTTCCAGTCGCAAAAACACCCGTCGACCATTATCCTTTGCTTCCTGCCACTGAGCCAATTTTGGATCCAATTTGCCACTTTCCCTTGGATCCTATGGGCCTTTACTTTTTTGACCAATCGGCCATGTGGGACCTTGTCAAAAGCCCTGCTAACACCCATGTACACTACATCAATTGTGTTACCCTCATCGATCCTCCTTATCACCTCCTCGAAAAATTCAATCAAGTTAGTCAGGCACGACCTCCCCTTAACAAATCCGTGCTGACTGTCCTTGATCACTCCGTGCCTTTCTAAGTGACAGTTTATCCTGTCCCTCAGAATTGATTCCAATAATTTGCCCACCGCCAAGGTTAGGCTGACTGGCCTGTAATTACTCGGTCTATCCTTCGCTCCCTTTTTAAACAACGGTACAATGTTAGCAGTCCTCCAATCCTCCGGCACTACACCTGTACCCAGTGAAGTTTGGAAAATGATTGTTAAAGCCTCCGCTATTTCCTCCCTGGCTTCGTTCAACAGCCTGGGATACATTTCATCCCACTCTGGTAATTTATCTACTTTCAAAGATGCTAATCCCTTTAATACTTCCTCTCTCACTATGTTTATCCCATCCAATATTTCACACTCCTCCTCCTTAACTACAATCCTGCATCATCCCCCTCCTTTGAGAAGACAGATGCAAAGTATTCATTAAGAATACCCTCATGTGTTTATCTAGCTTCCCCTTAAATGCATCTACATTATTCGCCTCAATTACTCCTTGTGGGAGCGAGTTCCACATTCTCACCACTCTCTGGGTAAAGAAGTTTCTCCTGAATTCCCGATTGGATTTATTAGTGACTATCTTATATTTATGACCTCTAATTTTAGACTCCACATCTTCTCTATATCTATCCTATTAAACCCTTTCATTATCTTAAAGACCTCTATCAGCTCACCCCTCAGTCTTCTCTTTTCTAGAGAAAAGAGCCCCAGCCTGTTTAATCTTCCCTGATAGTTATATATCATCAGGCCCAATGATTGGGCACAATGAGGCGTGACTATTTATAGAATCATAGAATCATACTGGAACAGGAGGCTATTCGGCCCATCATGCCTGTGCTGGCTCTTTGAAAGCTATCCAATTAATCCCACTCCTTCTGCTCTTTCCCCATAGCACTGCAAAATTTTTCCCCTTCAAGTATTTACTGGGGCCGCAGGCTTGGAGATTTGTCTCAGTAATGTCTTTCGGATGCAACGTTAAATCCTGACACCATCCCGACTTGGAAATATATCGGCCGTTCCTTCATCGTCGCTGGGTCAAAATCCTGGAACTCCCTTCCTAACAGCACTGTGGGAGAACCGTCACCACACGGACTGCAGCGGTTCAAGAAGGCGGCTCACCACCACCTTCTCAAGGGGCAATTAGGGATGGGCAATAAATGCCGGCCTCGCCAGCGACGCCCACATCCCGTGAACGAATAAATAAAAACAGAGGCCCTCTCAGGTGGATATAAAAGATTCCACGGCCACTATTTCGAAGAAATGCAGGGGAGTTCTCGCCGGATTCTGCTGACCAATATTTATCCCTCAACCAACATCATTAAAACAGATTTTCTGGTCATTGCTACATTATAATTTGTGGGATCTTGCTGTGCGCAAATTAGCTGCCGCGTTTCCTACATTACAACAGTGACTGCACTTCAAAAGTGCTCCATTGTGCGAGAAGCATCTTGGGATGTTTCTAATGAATGTTATAAATGCAGGTTTTTCTCTTCTGACTGACGGCCGTATAGCTCCTAAATTCTGTGCTTGCAAGCACTTTATTTAACCCTTAGACTGTCAGTAGGTCCATGGAGTACGGATACTGCCAAACATGCTCTCCTTCCTCCATTCCCGCAGCCCCTCCCAGTCAGTAACAAAGAGCAGAGCACAGACACAGGCCTCCTGTAAAGCACGGCGTGAGGGTCATCAGAAGTAATTTGCAAAATTGGTTAATGAGAATGTTTTAATTCGGTTTGTGCCCTGCATTTGATTTTATCCCCTCTCCGCCTGACTGTTGATGGGTATCTGCGCGGAAGCCTCGCAGTAACTCACTCGATGGCCGTGGGTGAGCATGGGGCAGAGTGTCTGGCTATTCTACCGTTAGATGCATCCTGTCCTTACCCACACTCCAGATACTTGTGGCCCCAGCTAAATTCAGCACAGAGCAGAGGGTGGGAAGTGGGCGTCGCTGGCAAGGCCAGCACTGACTGTCTGTCTGTCCGTCCATCCACAGTTGTCCTGAGAAGACAATTGAGTGGCTTGATAGACCCCTTCAGAGGGCAGTTAAGAGTCAATCACGTTGGTGTGGGACTGGAGTCACATAGAGTCCAGACCAGGTGAGGACGACAGGTTTCCTTCCCTAAAGGAATCAGTGAACCAGATTGGTTTTGACCACAATTTTGGCATCTTCACAGTCATTTTTACTGATACCAGCTTTTTATTTCTAGATTTTTAAAAACCGAATTCAGATTCTCAGACTGCCCCTGGGTGGGATTTGAACCCACAGTTCTAACATGGATTAACCAGACCAGGCCCCAGTAAGATAACCAGGACACTAACATACCCTGGTACTGCTCTGTGCGGCTCAGCTCTTTAACCAGGCAGTGTCTGCCACAGCAACCTCTGCAAGACATGCCAGATCATCGACACAGATACCACCATCACACGAGAGGACACCACCCACCAGGTACATGGTTCATACTCCTGTGACTCGGCCAACGTTGTCTACCTCATACGTTGCAGGAAAGGATGCCCTGGAGCATGGTACATTGGCGAGACCATGCAGACGCTGCGACAACGGATGAACGGACACCGCGCAACAATCGCCAGACAGGAGGGTTCCCTCCCAGTCGGGGAACACTTCAGCAGTCATGGACATTCATCCACCGACCTTCGGGTAAGCGTACTCCAAGGCGGCCTTCGAGACACACGACAACGCAAAATTGTCGAGCAGAAATTGATAGCCAAGTTCTGCACCCACGAGGACGGCCTCAACCGGGATCTTGGGTTCATGTCACGCTACACGTAACCCCACCAGCGAACAAAAGCTATCTGTTTTTAATATAACGGGTGATTTGCTGGCTTTCTCTGCCTTCCGGATGTTTCTGCCTCTCTCTCTCTCTGTTTTTTTTTCCTGTTTGTTTTTTTTTGTTGAATGTATATTCGGGGGTTCTGCAGGTGACACCTCTCTGTCTGAACACGGTGATTGCCTTGGCAACGGGCAGTTGTAGGGGCAGTCTGTAAACACCATGTATTGTTCTCTGATTTATAAATGCGTCGGCTTCGAGGAGCTCCTGAACATTTACCTGAGGAAGGAGGAAGCCTCTGAAAGCTTGTAGATTTCAAATAAAATCGTTGGAGTTTAACTTGGTGTTGTAAAATTGTTTACAATTGGGTTGATGAAGGCACCAGGAAGCGAGTGTGTGTTTTGTTCAGATTCTGCACAGCGCTCGACAGCGGTACCAGGACCGTCCACCGGGGGGCGATGCTGGTACTTGCGAGGACGTTGCAGACAAGTGGCGCAACAGCGCCCCCTGCAGGGGTTCAACTGGTAATACAGCTCCTTAAAACCCCCCCCAACAGGGCCTGAGGGCAAAACGGGACTTAGACTCCACCGGAGAGAAAATCTATCGAGGTCCCTTGGGGCAAATGAGAACACGATGGATGGAAAGGAAGCAGGAGTTGGGGGAAGAGCTATGTGAAGTGACCGAAAGCAGGATCAAAGAGAAATGCTTTGAGGAAACTTTTGAAAGTGGGCATAGATGTAGCAATTTGGGTGTCGGGTTGGAGGAGGGTGAGTGAGTTGGATATAGGATTGGAGGAGGGTGAGTGAGTTGGGTGTAGGGGTGGAGGAGGGTGAGTGAGTTGGGTATAGGATTGGAGGAGGGTGAGTGAGTTGGGTATAGGGTTGGAGGAGGGTGAGTGAGTTGGATATAGGATTGGAGGAGGGTGAGTGAGTTGGATATAGGATTGGAGGAGGGTGAGTGAGTTGGGTATAGGGTTGGAGGAGGGTGAGTGAGTTGGGTGTAGGGTTGCAGGAGGGTGAGTGAGTGAGGTGGCTGTAGCGTTGGAGGAGGGTGAGTGAGTTGGGTGTAGGGTTGGAGGAGGGTGAGTGAGTTGGGTGTAGGTTTGGAGGAGGGTGATTGAGTGAGTTGGGTGTAGGGTTGGAGGAGGGTGGGTGAGTTGGGTGTAGGGTTGGAGGAGGGTGAGTGAGTGAGGTGGCTGTAGCGTTGGAGGAGGGTGAGTGAGTTGGGTGTAGGGTTGGAGGAGGGTGAGTGAGTTGGGTGTAGGGGTGGAGGAGGGTGAGTGAGTTGGTTGCAGGGTTGGAGGAGGGTGAGTGAGTTGGGTGTAGGGTTGGAGGAGGGTGAGTGAATTGGGTGTAGGGGTGGAGGAGGGTGAGTGAGTTGGTTGCAGGGTTGGAGGAGGGTGAGTGAGTTGGGTGTAGGGTTGGAGGAGGGTGAGTGAGTGAGGTGGCTGTAGCGTTGGAGGAGGGTGAGTGAGTTGGGTGTAGGGTTGGAGGAGGGTGAGTGAGTTGGGTGTAGGGGTGGAGGAGGGTGAGTGAGTTGGTTGCAGGGTTGGAGGAGGGTGAGTGAGTTGGGTGTAGGGTTGGAGGAGCGTGAGTGAATTGGTTGCAGGGTTGGAGGAGGGTGAGTGAGTTGGGTGTAGGTTTGGAGGAGGGTGAGTGAGTTGGGTGTAGGTTTGGAGGAGGGTGAGTGAATTGGTTGCAGGGTTGGAGGAGGGTGAGTGAGTTGGGTGTAGATTTGGAGGAGGGTGAGTGAGTTGGGTGTAGGTTTGGAGGAGGGTGAGTGAGTTGGGTGTAGGTTTGGAGGAGGGTGAGTGAGTTGGGTGTAGGGTTGGAGGAGGGTGAGTGAGTTGGGTGTAGGTTTGGAGGAGGGTGAGTGAGTTGGGTGTAGGTTTGGAGGAGGGTGAGTGAGTTGGGTGTAGGGTTGGAGGAGGGTGAGTGAGTTGGGTGTAGATTTGGAGGAGGGTGAGTGAGTTGGGTGTAGGTTTGGAGGAGGGTGAGTGAGTTGGGTGTAGGGTTGGAGGGGGCTGGGTGTGTGAGTTGGGTGTAGGTTTGGAGGAGGGTGAGTGAGTTGGGTGTAGATTTGGAGGAGTGTGAGTGAGTTGGGTGTAGGTTTGGAGGAGGGTGAGTGAGTTGGGTGTAGGTTTGGAGGAGGGTGAGTGAGTTGGGTGTAGGTTTGGAGGAGGGTGAGTGAGTTGTGTGTAGGTTTGGAGGAGGGTGAGTGAGTTGGGTGTAGGTTTGGAGGAGGGTAAGTGAGTTGGGTGTAGGTTTGGAGGAGGGTGAGTGAGTTGGGTGTAGGTTTGGAGGAGGGTGAGTGAGTTGGGTGTAGGTTTGGAGGAGGGTGAGTGAGTTGGGTGTAGGTTTGGAGGAGGGTGAGTGAGTTGGGTGTAGGTTTGGAGGAGGGTGAGTGAGTTGGGTGTCGGTTTGGAGGAGGGTGAGTGAGTTGGGTGTAGGTTTGGAGGAGGGTGTGTGAGTTGTGTGTAGGTTTGGAGGAGGGTGAGTGAGTTGGGTGTAGGTTTGGAGGAGGGTGAGTGAGTTGGGTGTAGGGGTGGAGGAGGGTGAGTGAGTTGGTTGCAGGGTTGGAGGAGGGTGAGTGAGTTGGGTGTAGGTTTGGAGGAGGGTGAGTGAGTTGGGTGTAGGTTTGGAGGAGGGTGAGTGAGTTGGGTGTAGATTTGGAGGAGGGTGAGTGAGTTGGGTGTAGGTTTGGAGGAGGGTGAGTGAGTTGGGTGTAGGGTTGGAGGAGGGTGAGTGAGTTGGGTGTAGGGGTGGAGGAGGGTGAGTGAGTTGGTTGCAGGGTTGGAGGAGGGTGAGTGAGTTGGGTGTAGGTTTGGAGGAGGGTGAGTGAGTTGGGTGTAGGGTTGGAGGAGGGTGAGTGAGTTGGGTGTAGATTTGGAGGAGGGTGAGTGAGTTGGGTGTAGGTTTGGAGGAGGGTGAGTGAGTTGGGTGTAGGGTTGGAGGGGGCTGGGTGTGTGAGTTGGGTGTAGGTTTGGAGGAGGGTGAGTGAGTTGGGTGTAGGTTTGGAGGAGTGTGAGTGAGTTGGGTGTAGGTTTGGAGGAGGGTGAGTGAGTTGGGTGTAGGTTTGGAGGAGGGTGAGTGAGTTGGGTGTAGGTTTGGAGGAGGGTGAGTGAGTTGTGTGTAGGTTTGGAGGAGGGTGAGTGAGTTGGGTGTAGGTTTGGAGGAGGGTAAGTGAGTTGGGTGTAGGTTTGGAGGAGGGTGAGTGAGTTGGGTGTAGGTTTGGAGGAGGGTGAGTGAGTTGGGTGTAGGTTTGGAGGAGGGTGAGTGAGTTGGGTGTAGGTTTGGAGGAGGGTGAGTGAGTTGGGTGTAGGTTTGGAGGAGGGTGAGTGAGTTGGGTGTCGGTTTGGAGGAGGGCGAGTGAGTTGGGTGTAGGTTTGGAGGAGGGTGTGTGAGTTGGGTGTAGGTTTGGAGGAGGGTGAGTGAGTTGGGTGTAGGTTTGGAGGAGGGTGAGTGTGTTGGGTGTAGGTTTGGAGGAGGGTGAGTGAGTTGGGTGTAGGTTTGGAGGAGGGTGAGTGAGTTGGGTGTCGGTTTGGAGGAGGGTGAGTGAGTTGGGTGTAGGTTTGGAGGAGGGTGAGTGAGTTGGGTGTAGGTTTGGAGGAGGGTGAGTGAGTTGGGTGTAGGTTTGGAGGAGGGTGAGTGAGTGAGTTGGGTGTAGGTTTGGAGGAGGGTGAGTGAGTTGGGTGTAGGTTTGGAGGAGGGTGAGTGAGTGAGTTGGGTGTAGGTTTGGAGGAGGGTGAGTGAGTTGGGTGTAGGTTTGGAGGAGGGTGAGTGAGTTGGGTGTCGGTTTGGAGGAGGGTGAGTCAGTTGGGTGTCGGTTTGGAGGAGGTTGAGTGAGTTGGGTGTCGGTTTAGAGGCGGTTCCCACCACACTGATCATAGAATCATAGAAAGTTACAGCGTAGAAGGATGCCATTCGGCCCATCATGTCTGTGCCGGCCGAGAATCAGCCTGATCCCACTTTCCAGCTCTTGGTCCGTAGCCCTGTAGGTTACAGAACTTCAGGTGCACATCCAGGTACTTTTTAAATGAGTTGAGGGTTTCTGCCTCTACCACCCTTTCAGGCAGTGAGTTCCAGACCCTCACCACCCTCTGGGTGAAAAAATTTCTCCTCAGCTCCTCTCTAATCCTTCTACCAATTACTTTAAATCTATGCCCCCTGGTCACTGACCCCTCTGCTAAGGGAAATAGGTCCTTCCTATCCACTCTATCTCGGCCCCTGATAATTTTATACACCTCAATTAAATCACCCCTCAGCCTCCTCTGTTCCAATGAAAACAACCCCAGCCTATCCAATCTTTCCTCATAGCTAAAATTCTCCAGTCCAGGAAACATCCTCGTAAATCTCCTTTTTTTTTTATTCGTTCATGGGATGTGGGCATCACTGGCAAGGCCGGCATTTATTGCCCATCCCTAATTGCCCTCGAGAAGGTGGTGGTGAGCCGCCTTCTTGAACCGCTGCAGTCCGTGTGGTGAAGGTTCTCCCACAGTGCTGTTAGGAAGGGAGCTCCAGGATTTTGACCCAGTGACGATGAAGGAACGGCGATATATTTCCAAGTCGGGATGGTGTGTGACTTGGAGGGGAACGTGCAGGTGGTGTTGTTCCCATGTGCCTGCTGCCCTTGTCCTTCTAGGTGGTAGAGGTTGCGGGTTTGGGAGGTGCTGTCGAAGAAGCCTTGGCGAGTTGCTGCAGTGCATCCTGTGGATGGTGCACACTGCAGCCACGGTACGCCGGTGGTGAAGGGAGTGAATGTTTAGGGTGGTGGATGAGGTGCCAATCAAGCGGGCTGCTTTATCCTGGATGGTGTCGAGCTTCTTGAGTGTTGTTGGAGTTGCACTCATCCAGGCAAGTGGAGAGTATTCCATCACACTCCTGATTTGTGCCTTGTAGATGGTGGAAAGGCTTTGGGGAGTCAGGAGGTGAGTCACTCGCCGCAGAATTCCCAGCCTCTGACCTGCTCTTGTAGCCACAGTATTTATGTGGCTGGTCCAGTTTAGCTTCTGGTCAATGGTGACCCCCAGGATGTTGATGGTGGGGGATTTGGCGATGGTAATGCCATTGAATGTCAAGGGGAGGTGGTTAGACTCTCTCTTGTTGGAGATGGTCATTGCCTGGCACTTGTCTGGTGCGAATGTTACTTGCCACTTATCAGCCCAAGCCTGGATGTTGTCCAGGTCTTGCTGCATGCGGGCACGGACTGCTTCATTATCTGAGGGGTTGCGAATGGAACTGAACACTGCAATCATCAGCGAACATCCCCATTTCTGACCTTATGATGGAGGGAAGGTCATTGATGAAGCAGCTGAAGATGGTTGGGCCTAGGACACTGCCCTGAGGAACTCCTGCAGCAATGTCCTGGGGCTGAGATGATTGGCCTCCAACAAACACTACCATCTTCCTTTGTGCTAGGTATGACTCCAGCCACTGGAGAGTTTTCCCCCTGATTCCCATTGACTTCAATTTTACTAGGGCTCCTTGGTGCCACACTCGGTCAAATGCTGCCTTGATGTCAAGGGCAGTCACTCTCACCTCACCTCTGGAATTCAGCTCTATTGTCCATGTTTGGACCAAGGCTGTAATGAGGTCTGGAGCCGAGTGGTCCTGGCGGAACCCAAACTGAGCATCGCTGAGCAGGTTTTTGGTGAGTAAGTGCCACTTGATAGCACTGTCGATGACACCTTCCATCACTTGACTGATGATTGAGAGTAGACCGATGGGGCGGTAATTGGCTGGATTGGATTTGTCCTGCTTTTTGTGGACAGGATATACCTGGGCAATTTTCCACATTGTCGGGTAGATGCCAGTGTTGTAGCTGTACTGGAACAGCTTGGCTAGAGGCGCGGCTAGTTCTGGAGCACAAATCTTCAGCACTACAGCTGGGATGTTGTCGGGGCCCATAGCCTTTCCTGTATCCAGTTCACTCAGCCGTTTCTTGATATCATGTGGAGTGAATGGAATTGGCTGAAGACTGGCTTCTGTGATGGTGGGGATATCAGTTCTAGCATAACCTCCCTTCTCTTATATTCTATGCCTCGGCTAATAAAGGAAAGTATTCCATATGCCTTCTTAACCACCTTATCTACCTATCCTGCTACCTTCAGGGATCTGTGGACATGCACTCCAAGGTCCCTCACTTTCTCTACACCTCTCAGTATCCTCCGATTTATTGTGTACTCCCTTGCCTTCCCCAAATGTATTACCTCACACTTCTCCGGATTGAATTCCATTAGCCACTTTTCTGCCCACCTGACCAGTCCATTGATATCTTCCTGCAGTCCACAGCTTTCCTCCTCACTATCAACCACATGGCCAATTTTTGTACCATCTGAAAACTTCTTAATCATACCCCCTGCATTTAAGTCTAAATCATTAATATGTACCACAAAAAGCAAGGGACCTGGTACTGAACCTTGCGGAACCCCACTGGAAACAGCCTTCCAGTCGCAAAAACATTTCCCTTTGCTTCCTGCCACTGAGCAAATTTTGGATCCAATTTGCCACTTTCCCTTGGATCCCATGGGCTTTTACTTTTCTGACGAGTCTGCCATGTGGGACCTTGTCAAAAGCCTTGCTAAAATCCAGGTAGACTACCTCAAATGCGTTACCCTCATTGACCCTCCTTGTTACCTCCTCAAAAAATTCAATCAAGTTAGTCAGACACGACCTTCCCTTAACAAATCCATGCTGACTGTCCTTGATTAACCCGTGCCTTTCTAAATGACGATTTATGCTGTCCCTCAGAATTGATTCCAATAATTTGCCCACCACTGAGGTTAGACTGACTGGCCTGTAATTACTCAGTCTATCCCTCGCTCCCTTTTTAAACAACGGTACAATGTTAGCAGTCCTCCAATCCTACGGCACCATGCCTGTAGCCAGAGAGGATTTGAAAATGATGGTCAGAGCCTCCGCTGTTTCCTCCTTTGCTTCTCTTAACAGCCTGGGAAACATTTTATCCGGGCTTTGCGATTAATCTACTTTTAAAGATGCTAAACCCTTTAATACTTCCTCTCTCACTATGTTTATCCCGTCCAATATTTCACACTCCTCCTCCTTAACTACAATCTCTGCATTGTCCCCCTCTTTTGTGAAGACAGATGCAAAGTATTCATTAAGAACCAAACCCACATCTTCCACCTCCACACATAGGTTACCTTTTTGGTCTCTAATAGGCCCTACTCTTTCCTTAGTTATCCTCTTGCTCTTTTATGTATTTATAAAACATCTTTAGGTTTTCCTTGATTTTACTTGCCAATATTTTTTCATGCCCTCTCTTTGTTTTCCTAATTTCCTTTTTAATTTCACCCCTGCACTTTCCATACTCCTCTAGACTTTCTGCAGTATTGAGCTCTCGGTGTCTGACATAAGCTTCCCTTTTTTGCCTTATCTTACCCTGTATGCTCCTTGTCATCCGGGAGGCTCTAGATTTGACAGTCCCACCCTTTTCCTTTGTGGGAACATGTTTACTCTGAACCCCTTGAATCTCCCCCTTGAATGCCTCCCACTGCTCTGACACTGATTTATCTTCAAGTAGCTGTTTCCAGTCCACTTTTGCTAAATCACTTCTCAGTTTAGTAAAATTGGCCTTTCCCCAATTGAGAACTTTTACTCCTGTTCTATCTCTGTCCTTTTCCATAACTATGCTAAAACTAACTGAATTATGATCACTACCACCAAAATGCTCTCCCACTGATACTCCTTCCACCTGTCCAGCTTCATTCCCTAAAACTAAATCCAGAACTGCCCCCCCTCTTGGGTTTGCTACGTACTGGCTAAAAGATTTCCTGAATGCAATTTAAGAATTCTGCACCCTCTATACCCTTCACACTGATTCTATCCCAGTTAATATTCGGAGAGTTGAAATCCCCCACTATTACTGCCCTACTGTTCTTGCACTTCTCAGAAATTTGCCTACATATTTGCTCCTCTATCTCCCTCTGACTGTTTGGGGGTCTATAGTACACTCCCAGTAGTGTGACTGCCCCTTTTTTGTTCCTTAGCTTAACCCATATGGCCTGATGGTAGCCAATCAACACCATGTGGGAGTTAACTGCTCGTGGCACTGATTGTGGAAAGGATGCTGGTGGTGAGACTCCAGCTCTTGAAATTGACAGATAAACCCTTTTTTTTAGTCACTCATTCTCGGGATGTGGGCGTCGCTGGCAAGGCCGGGGGCATTTATTTCCCATCCCTAGTTGTCCTGAGACGGTGGTGGTGAGCCGCCTTCTTCTTAAAGCGCTGGAGTAGCAACTGAGGGGCTTTCTGGGCCACTTCAGAGGCAGTGAAGAGTCAACCACATCGGTGTGGGGGACTGGAGTCACATATAGGCCCAGACCGGGTAAGGACGGCAGGTTTCCTTCCTTGAAAGACATTAGTGAACCAGTTAACAAGCTGTGCCAATTGATCAATGGAAAGAGATACTAATCAGTATGATAATGAGATATTTAGAGGGAGATGGCCCCAGGTAAAATCCCCAGCGGTGCAGAGTTAGTTGATCTTAGCTACGATGGTTTGGGTGTTGCAGATGGCCTCAATGCTCCTGGTTGCTAGGGAGTAGGAAATTCAACCAAGGTTCCTAGATTGGTATCAGTAGCAACCCCTGACTGGAAAGTGTGTATGTGGATATTTGGTGAGGACCAGGATTGAGCTCAATGATGATGCCCTAATGGTCGAATAGCATGGCGACACTCACTGTCCAAACTGGCTGGGTGTTGTGTGACTGTGCCCCCATCATGGTGCAAACATCTACAGGGGAGATAGAGGGACAAGAGAAAAATATCAGAAATCATACAATCTTGCAGCACAGAAGGAGGCTATTCGGCCCATCGTGCCTGTGCTGGCTCTTTGAAAGAGCTATCCAATTAGTCCCACTCCCCTTGCTCTTTCCCCATAGCCCTGCAAATGTTTCCTTTGAAAGTATTTATCCAATTCCCTTTTGAAAGTCACGATTGAATCTGCTTCCACCGCCCTTTGAGGCAGTGTATTCCAGATCATAACAACTCGCTGTGTAAAAAAAATCTCTCCTCATCTTCCCCCTCTGGCTCTTTTGCCAATTACCTTAAATCTGTGTCCTCTGTTTACTGACCCTCCTGCCACTGGAAACAGCCTCTCTCTATCTACACTATTAAAACCCCTCATGATTTTGAACACCTCTGTCAAATCTCCCCTTAACCTTCTCTGCTCTAAGGAGAACAACCCCAGCTTCTCCAGTCTCTCCACATAACTGAAGTCCCTCATCCCTGGAACCATTCTAGTAAATCTTGAATCTAAAGGTGAATCGCTCACTAATCCACACTCTGGTGTGCAAGGCCATTCTGCTCCATCACTCCCACCAACAATTTCTTTTACGCAGCGAGTTGTTATGATCTGGAATGCACTGCCTGAAAGGGTGGTGGAAGCAGATTCAATAATAACTTTCAAAAGGGGAATTGGATAAATACTTGAAAGGGAAAAATTTGCAGGGCTCTGGGGAAAGAGCGGAGGTGGGGTGGGGGGTGGGTGGGAGTGGGATTAATTGGATAGCTGTTTCAAAGAGCCAGCACAGGCATGATGGGCCCAATGGCCTCCTCCAGTGCGGGATCATTCTATGATTCTAAGAAGTTGGGGGTTCCTCTTGTCTCGGCCGTGAAAGCTCTTCGTTAAGTGCGGCCCGGTGTTAGTGTGAAGCCAGCAGCCTCACTCCTCCCAGCTCCCAGCTCAATGTCGGAGTTTCAAACCACAGCCTTCAGCTTCATTGGCAGCTTGGTGCCACTGGGACCAACGCCGTGGAATGGGGGAGGGCAGGGGCACAGAGGATGTTGCATTAACTTTCAAATTACCGTGCAACTCGAAAGGCCTCGGGGGTCTTTAGCAATTTGGATGGTTTTCAGGAAGGGAGAAAGCTGAGTCCCGAAGGAGGCAAGAGACAGACAGACAGAGAGCAGACAGACAGGTACAGCACGGGTTAGATACAGAGTAAAGCTCCCTCTACACTGTCCCATCAAACACTCCCAGGGCAGGTACAGCACGGGTTAGATACAGAGTAAAGCTCCCTCTACACTGTCCCATCAAACACTCCCAGGGCAGGTACAGCACGGGTTAGATACAGAGTAAAGCTCCCTCTACACTGTCCCATCAAACACTCCCAGGGCAGGTACAGCACGGGTTAGATACAGAATAAAGCTCCCTCTACACTGTCCCATCAAACACTCCCAGGGCAGGTACAGCTCGGGTTAGATACAGAGTAAAGCTCCCTCTACACTGTCCCATCAAACACTCCCAGGGCAGGTACAGCACGGGTTAGATACAGAGTAAAGCTCCCTCTACACTGTCCCATCAAACACTCCCAGGGCAGGTACAGCACGGGTTAGATACAGAGTAAAGCTCCCTCTACACTCTCCCCTCTGTCTATTCCCCATAACAAGTCCCCTTACAGCCTCGTCAGTTCAATTATCCAATTTGGTGGGAATATATAAAACTTAACTGTGGGTCATTTAAGACTGTGCGTTGCTCTCCGTGAATGTCCTTTGGTGTTGGGATGGTTGATGGAGTCAGATGAAACATTGTCCTTTGCATTCTCGGGCTTGTGTTCTCACTGTGATGAGGACTCGTTAAATCTACAGATCAGACCGATTATTTCACCAGCACTTTTATCAGAATGATGAAGTGGCCAATCTAGTAACAGACTCCTCTTGCTGCATAATAAACAAGGGAAGGTATTAATGCTAATCGACGCTGCTCTCCAGGGATCACATTAGCAGCCAGTTACCAGGGTCGTGCGGTGAGAATAAATGCTGTATTTGACTCCGATTATGACTGTAGAGCAGCTTCATACAGCAGTCGGATGGAATTTAGAACCTGCAACAGCTGCTGAAAGTTATCTTCTGCCTCTGCTTGCAATGTGATTTCTCTCCACAGCATAACCTCCTCCGTCATCAGGGACGTAGGAACAGGAGGGGGCCGTTCAGCCCCTCGAGCCTGTACTGTCATTCAATTAGATCGTGGCTGATCTGCACCTCAACCCCATTTACCGGCCTTTGCTCCATATCCTTGATACCCTCACCCAACACAAATTCCATCGATCTCAGTCTCGGAAGCTGCATTTGTCCCCCAGTGTCCACAGCCTTTCTGGGGGAGAGAGTTCCAGATTTCTCCGACCCTTTATCTGAAGAAGTGCTTCCTGATTTCAGCTTCAGGTGTCGGCTGTGGCCCAGTTATTCGCACTCTGAGTCAGAAGGCTGTGGGTTCAAGTCCCCACTCCAGAAACTCGAACATAAAATCCAGGCTGACGCTCCCAGTGCCAGTACCGAGGGAGTGCTGCACTGTCGGAGGTGCCGTCTTGCGGATGAGACGTTAAACCGAGGCTCCTGTCTGCCCCCTCAGGTGGATCTAAAAGATCCCAAGGCCACTATTTCGAAGAAGAGCAGGGGAGTTCTCCTCGGTGTCCTCGGGCCAGTATTTATCCCTCAACCTACATCAACAAAAAAAAAACAGATTACCTGGTCGTTATCTCATTACTGTTTGTGGGATCTTGCTGTGCGCAAATTGGCTGCCGCATTTCCTACATCACAACAGTGACTACACTTCAAAAGTACTTCATTGGCTGTAAAGCGCTTTGGGACGTCCTGAGGTCATGAAAGGCGCTATATAAATACAAGTCTTTCTTTCTATTTCAGCCCTGAACGGCCTAGCTCTGATTTTAAGGTTATGCCCCCTTGTTCTGGATTCCCCCAACCAGAGGAAATAGTTTCTCTCCATCGACCCTATCGAATCCTTGTCACATTTTAACCACCTCGATGAGATCACCCCTCAACCATCGAAAACATAGGGCAAAACAAGCCAAGTTTATGCAACCTCCCCTCGTAATTTAACCCTTTAAGACCTGGTATCATTCTGCGAGAAAATGAATAGAAGATCGAGTTCAAATCAATGAAGGGATGTGAAACAATGTGGAGAACAGGAGATAGGGAAGAGAGAAGGAAACGAGGAGTTCACAGTCTTCAACCCTTTCGAAAGAATATTTTGTAGCAGGAAAATGTGGGGGGAAATTGATGAGGAGCTGTGGAAGAAAATTGCTGGGAGAGAACAGTGACCATTTGGAGGGAGGAGAATACATGGGATCCTGTAACTAATTACAAATACCGGAAATCTGAAATTAAAACGCAAAATGCTGGAAATACACAGCGGGTCAGTCAGTACCGGTGAGCGGAAAAGCCAGGTTAAGGGTTCGGGTGTACAGACTTCACCTGACAGAGTGTCTACACCACATCAGACAAAGTGTCTACACCACAACAAACAAAGTGTCTACACCACAACAAACAAAGTGTCTACACCACATCAGACAAAGTGTCTACACCACATCAAACAAAGTGTCAACACCACATCAAAAAAAAGTGTCTACACCACATCAAACAAAGTGTCTACACCACATCAAACAAAGTGTCTACACCACATCAGACAAAGTGTCTACACCACATCAGACAAAGTGTCTACACCACATCAGACAAAGTGTCTACACCACAACAAACAAAGTGTCTACACCACATCAAACAAAGTGTCTACACCACATCAAACAAAGTGTCTACACCACATCAGACAAAGTGTCTACACCACATCAGACAAAGTGTCTACACCACATCAAAGTGTCTACACCACATCAAACAAAGTGTCTACACCACATCAGACAAAGTGTCTACACCACATCAAACAAAGTGTCTACACCACATCAAACAAAGTGTCTACACCACATCAGACAAAGTGTCTACACCACATCAGAAAAAGTGTCTACACCACATCTGACAAAGTGTCTACACCACATCAGACAAAGTGTCTACACCACATCAGACAAAGTGTCTACACCACATCTGACAAAGTGTCTACACCACATCAGACAAAGTGTCTACACCACATCAAACAAAGTGTCTACACCACATCAAAGTGTCTACACCACATCAAACAAAGTGTCTACACCACATCAGACAAAGTGTCTACACCACATCAAACAAAGTGTCTACACCACATCAAACAAAGTGTCTACACCACATCAAAGTGTCTACACCACATCAGACAAAGTGTCTACACCACATCAGACAAAGTGTCTACACCACATCAAACAAAGTGTCTACACCACATCAAACAAAGTGTCTACACCACATCAAACAAAGTGTCTACACCACATCAAACAAAGTGTCTACACCACATCAAACAAAGTGTCTACACCACATCAAACAAAGTGTCTACACCACATCAGACAAAGTGTCTACACCACATCAAACAAAGTGTCTACACCACATCAAACAAAGTGTCTACACCACATCAAACAAAGTGTCTACACCACATCAGACAAAGTGTCTACACCACATCAAACAAAGTGTCTACACCACATCAAACAAAGTGTCTACACCACATCAAACAAAGTGTCTACACCACATCAAACAAAGTGTCTACACCACATCAGACAAAGTGTCTACACCACATCAGACAAAGTGTCTACACCACATCTGACAAAGTGTCTACACCACATCAGACAAAGTGTCTACACCACATCAGACAAAGTGTCTACACCACATCTGACAAAGTGTCTACACCACATCAGACAAAGTGTCTACACCACATCAAACAAAGTGTCTACACCACATCAAACAAAGTGTCTACACCACATCAAACAAAGTGTCTACACCACATCAAACAAAGTGTCTACACCACATCAAACAAAGTGTCTACACCACATCAAACAAAGTGTCTACACCACATCAAAGTGTCTACACCACATCAGACAAAGTGTCTACACCACATCAAACAAAGTGTCTACACCACATCAAACAAAGTGTCTACACCACATCAGACAAAGTGTCTACACCACATCAAACAAAGTGTCTACACCACATCAAACAAAGTGTCTACACCACATCAGACAAAGTGTCTACACCACATCAAACAAAGTGTCTACACCACATCAAACAAAGTGTCTACACCACATCAGACAAAGTGTCTACACCACATCAAACAAAGTGTCTACACCACATCAAACAAAGTGTCTACACCACATCAAACGAAGTGTCTGCACCACATCAAACAAAGTGTCTACACCACATCAAAGTGTCTAAACCACATCAGACAAAGTGTCTACACCACATCAAAGTGTCTAAACCACATCAAACAAAGTGTCTACACCACATCAAAGTGTCTACACCACATCAAACAAAGTGTCTACACCACATCAAACAAAGTGTCTACACCACATCAAACAAAGTGTCTACACCACATCAAACAAAGTGTCTACACCACATCAAACAAAGTGTCTACACCACATCAAAGTGTCTACACCACATCAAACAAAGTGTCTACACCACATCAGACAAAGTGTCCACACCACATCAAACAAAGTGTCTACACCACATCAAAGTGTCTACACCACATCAGACAAAGTGTCTACACCACATCAAACAAAGTGTCCACACCACATCAAACAAAGTGTCTACACCACATCAAACAAAGTGTCTACACCACATCAAACAAAGTGTCTACACCACATCAGACAAAGTGTCTACACCACATCAAACAAAGTGTCTACACCACATCAGACAAAGTGTGTACACCACATCAAACAAAGTGTCTGCACGACATCAGACAAAGTGTCTACACCACATCAGACAAAGTGTCTACACCACATCAGACAAAGTGTCTACACCACATCAAACAAAGTGTCTACACCACATCAAACAAAGTGTCTGCACGACATCAGACAAAGTGTCTACACCACATCAAACAAAGTGTCTACACCACATCAAACAAAGTGTCTACACCACATCAGACAAAGTGTCTACACCACATCAAACAAAGTGTCTACACCACATCAAACAAAGTGTCTACACCACATCTAACAAAGTGTCTACACCACATCAAACAAAGTGTCTACACCACATCAGACAAAGTGTCTACACCACATCAAACAAAGTGTCTACACCACATCAAACAAAGTGTCTACACCACATCAAACAAAGTGTCTACACCACATCAGACAAAGTGTCTACACCACATCAAACAAAGTGTCTACACCACATCAAACAAACTGTCTACACCACATCAAACAAAGTGTCTACACCACATCAAACAAAGTGTCTGCACGACATCAGACAAAGTGTCTACACCACATCAAACAAAGTATCTACACCACATCAAACAAAGTGTCTACACCACATCAAACAAAGTGTCTACACCACATCAAACAAAGTGTCTACACCACATCAAACAAAGTGTTTACACCACATCAAACAAAGTGTCTACACCACTTCGAACAAAGTGTCTACACCACATCAGACAAAGTGTCTACACCACATCAAACAAAGTGTCTACACCACATCAAACAAAGTGTCTACACCACATCAAACAAAGTGTCTACACCACATCAAAGTGTCTACACCACATCAAACAAAGTGTCTACACCACATCAAACAAAGTGTCCACACCACATCAAAGTGTCTACACCACATCAAACAAAGTGTCTACACCACATCAGACAAAGTGTCAACACCACATCAAACAAAGTTTCTACACCACATCAGACAAAGTGTCTACACCACATCAAACAAAGTGTCTGCACCACATCAGACAAAGTGTCTACACCACATCAAACAAAGTGTCTGCACCACATCAGACAAAGTGTCTACACCACATCAAACAAAGTGTCTACACCACATCAAACAAAGTGTCTACACCACATTAAACAAAGTGTCTACACCACATTAAACAAAGTGTCGACACCACATCAAACAAAGTGTCTACACCACATCAAACAAAGTGTCTACACCACATCAAACAAAGTGTCTACACCACATCAGACAAAGTGTCTACACCACATCAGACAAAGTGTCTACACCACATCAAACAAAGTGTCTACACCACATCAGACAAAATGTCTACACCACATCAGACAAAGTGTCTACACCACATCAGACAAAGTATCTACACCACATCAAACAAAGTGTCTACACCACATCAAACAAAGTGTCTACACCACATCAAACAAAGTGTCTACACCACATCAAACAAAATGTCTACACCACATCAGACAAAGTGTCTACACCACATCAGACAAAGTATCTACACCACATCAAACAAAGTGTCTACACCACATCAGACAAAGTATCTACACCACATCAAACAAAGTGTCTACACCACATCAAACAAAGTGTCTACACCACATCAAACAAAGTGTCTACACCACATCAGACAAAGTGTCTACACCACATCAGACAAAGTGTCTACACCACATCAGACAAAGTGTCTACACCACATCAAAGTGTCTACACGACATCAAACAAAGTGTCTACACCACATCAGACAAAGTGTCTACACCACATCAGACAAAGTGTCTACACCACATCAGACAAAGTGTCTACACCACATCAGACAAAGTGTCTACACCACATCAAAGTGTCTACACCACATCAGACAAAGTGTCTACACCACATCAGACAAAGTGTCTACACCACATCAAACAAAGTGTCTACACCACATCAGACAAAGTGTCTACACCACATCAGACAAAGTGTCTACACCACATCAAACAAAGTGTCTGCACCACATCAGACAAATTGTCTGCACCACATCAAACAAAGTGTCTACACCACATCAAACAAAGTGTCTACACCACATCAGACAAAGTGTCTACACCACATCAAACAAAGTGTCTGCACCACATCAGACAAAGTGTCTACACCACATCTAACAAAGTGTCTACACCACATCAAACAAAGTGTCTACACCACATCAGACAAAGTGTCTGCACCACATCAGACAAATTGTCTGCACCACATCAAACAAAGTGTCTGCACCACATCAAACAAAGTTTCTACACCACATCAAACAAAGTGTCTGCACCACATCAGACAAAGTGTCTGCACCACATCAAACAAAGTGTCTACACCACATCAAACAAAGTGTCTGCACCACATCAGACAAAGTGTCTGCATCACATCAAACAAAGTGTCTACACCACATCACACAAAGTGTCTACACCACATCAAACAAAGTGTCTACACCACATCAAACAAAGTGTCTACACCACATCTAACAAAGTGTCTACACCACATCAAACAAAGTGTCTACACCACATCAAACAAAGTGTCTACACCACATCCAACAAAGTGTCTACACCACATCAAACAAAGTGTCTACACCACATCAAACAAAGAGTCTACACCACATCAAACAAAGTGTCTACACCACATCTAACAAAGTGTCGATGAAGGAACGGCCGATATATTTCCAAGTCGGGATGGTGTGTGACTTGGAGGGGAACGTGGAGGTGGTGTTGTTCCCATGTGCCTGCTGCTCTTTTCCTTCTCGGTGGTAGAGGTCGCGGGTTTGGGAGGTGCTGTCGAAGAAGCCTTGGCGAGTTGCTGCAGTGCATCCTGTGGATGGTACACACTGCAGCCACAGTGCGCCGGTGGTGAAGGGAGTGAATGTTTAATGTGGTGGATGGGGTGCCAATCAAGCGGGCTGCTTTGTCCTGGTTGGTGTTGAGCGTCTTGAGTATTTTTGGATCTGCACTCATCCAGGCAAGTGGAGATTATTCCATCACACTTCTGACTTGTGCCTTGTAGATGGTGGAAAGGCTTTGGGGAGTCAGGAGGTGAGTCACTCGCCGCAGATGGGCAGGTGAGTTTAAAATTGCCCAAATGGCCATGAATTGATGCAGACTTTCTGTCATTCCACTTCCATAACTTCATCCCTAGTGCAGTGAGAGGCCCGTTTCCCACCCAGTCTAATCCGACTTTCCTGCTCACTCCCCATTCCCTTTAATATCCCATCCAGTCTCGTCCCACTCTCCTGCTCACTCCCCATTCCCTTTAATATCCCACCCAGTCGAATCCCACTCTCCTGCTCACTCCCCTCACCCTTTAATATCGCACCCAGTCTAATCCCACTCTCCTGCTCAATCCCCTCACCCTTTAATATCCCACCCAGTCTAATCCCACTCTCCTGCTCTCTCCCCGTATCCTGAAATATCCCACCCAGTCCAATCCCACTCTCCTGCTCACTCCCCATTCCCTTTAATGTCCCACCCAGTCGAATCCAACTCTCCTGCTCACTCCACATACCCTTTATATATTCCACCCAGTCTAATCCCTCTCTACTGCTCACTCCCTGTACCCTTCAATATCCCACCTAGTCTAATCCCACTCTCCTGCTCACTCCCCTCACCCTTTAATATCCCACCCAGTCAAATCCCACTATCCTGCTCACTCCCCTCACCCTTTAATATCCCACCCAGTCGAATCCCACTCTCCTGCTCACTCCCCTCACCCTTTAATATCCCACTCAGTCTAATCCCACTCTCCTGCTCAATCCCCACACCCTTTAATATCCCACCCAGTCTAATCCCACACTCTGGCTCACTCCCCATCCCCATTAATATCCCACACAGTCTAATCCCACTCTCCCCCTCAATCCCAGTACCCTTTAATATCCCACCCAGTCTAATCCCACTCTCCTGCTCACTCCCCTCACCCTTTAATATCCCACCCAGTCTAATCCCACTCTCCTGCTCAATCCCCTCACCATTTAATATCCCACCCAGTCTCATCCCACTCTCCTGCTCACTCCCCGTATCCTTAAATATCCCAGCCAGACCAATCCCACTCTCCTGCTCACTCCCCATTCCCTTTAATATCCCATCCAGTTGAATCCAACTCTCCTGCTCACTCCCCGTACCCTTTAATATCCCACCCAGTCTAATCCCACTCTCCTGCTCACTCCCCTCACCCTTTAATATCCCACCCAGTCTAATCCCACTCACCTGCTCACTCCCCGGACCCTTTAATATCCCACCCACACTAATCCCACTCTCCTGCTCACTCCCTGTACCCTTTAATATCCCACCCAGTCTAATCCCACTCTCCTGCTCACTCCCCTCACCCTTTAATATCCCACCCAGTCTAATCCCACTCTCCTGCTCACTCCCTGTACCATTTAACATCCCACCCAGTCTAATCCCACACTCCTGCTCACTCCCTGTACCCTTTAATATCCCACCCAGTCCAATCCCACTCCCCTGCTCACTCCCTATACCCTTTAATATCCTACCAAGTCTAATCCCACTTTCCTGCTCACTCCCTGTACACTTTAATAACCCACCAAGGCTAATCCCAATCTCCTGCTCACACCCTGTACCATTTAATATCCCACCCAGTCTAATCCCACTCTCCTGCTCACTCCCCGTTCCCATTAATATCCCACCCAGTCAAATCCCACTCTCCTGCATACTCCCCTCACCCTTTAATATCCCACCCAGTCCAATCCCACTCTCCTGCTCACTCCCCGTATCCTTAAATATTCCAGCCAGTCCAATTCCACTCTCCGGCTCACTCCCCATCCCCATTCCCATCCCAGCCAGTCTAATCCCACTCTCCTGCTCACTCCCCATCCCCATTCCCATCCCAGCCAGTCTAATCCCACACTCCTGATCACTCCCCTCACCATTTAATATCCCACCCAGTCAAAGCCCACTCTCCTGCTCACTCCCCATATCCTTAAATACCCCACTCAGTCGAATCCCATTCTCCTGCTCACTCCCCTCACCCTTTAATATCCCACCCAGCCTAATCCCACTCTCCTGCTCACTCCCCGTATCCTTAAATATTCCAGCGAGTCTAATCCCACTCTCCTGCTCACTCCCCTCACCCTTTAATATCCCACCCAGTCTAATCCCACTCTCCTGCTCACACCCCTCACCCTTTAATATCTGACCCAGTCTAATCCCACTCTCCTGCTCACTCCCCTCACGCTTTAATATCCCACCCAGTCTAAGCCCAATCTTCTGCTCACTCCCCATCCCCTTTCCAATCCCATCCAGTCGAATCCCACTCTCCTGCTCACTCCCTGTTCCCTTTAATATCCCACTCAGTCTAATCCCACTCTCCTGCTCAATCCCCACACCATTTAATAACCCACCCAGTCTAATCCCACTCTGCGGCTCACACCCCATTCCCTTTAATATCCCACCCAGCCCAATCCCACTCTCCGGCTCACTCCCCATTCCCTTTAATATCCCACCCAGTCCAATCCCACTCTCCTGCTCAATCCCCACACCCTATAATACCTCACCCAGTCCAATCCCACTCTCCTGCTCACACCCCTCACCCTTTAATATCCCACCCAGTCTAATCCCACCCTTCTGCTCAATCCCCGTTCCCTTCAACATCCCACCCAGTCTAATCCCACACTCCGGCTCACTCCCCATCCCCATTAATATCCCACACAGTCTAATCCCACTCTCCCCCTCACTCCCAGTACCATTTAATATCCCACCCAGTCCAATCCCACTCTCCGTCTCACTCCCCATTCCCTTTAATATCCCACCCAGTCTAATCCCACTTTCCTGCTCACTCCCCATCCCCTTTAATATCCCACAGAGTCTAATCCCACTCTCCCCCACACTCCTCATCCCCTATAATATCCGACCCAGTCCAATCCCACTCTCCTGCTCACTCCCCGTACCCTTTAATATCCCACCCAGTCTAATCCCACTCTCCTGCTCACTCCCCTTACCCTTTAATATCCCACCCAGTCTAATCCCACTCTCCTGCTCACTCCCCTTACCCTTTAATATCCCACCCAGTTTAATCCCACTCACCTGCTCACTCCCCGTACCCTTTAATATCCCACCCAGTCTAATGCCACTCTCCTGCTCACTCCCCTCACCCTTTAATATCCCACCCAGTCTAATCCCACTCTCCTGCTCACTCCCTGTACACTTTAACATCCCACCCAGTCTAATCCCACAGTCCTGCTCACTCCCTATACCCTTTAATATCCCACCCAGTCCAATCCCACTCTCCTGCTCACTCCCTATACCCTTTAATATCCTACCAAGTCTAATCCCACTTTCCTGCTCACTCCCTGTACCCTTTAATAATCCACCAACGCTAATCCCACTCTCCTGCTCACTCCCTGTACCATTTAATATCCCACCCAGTCGAATCCCACTCTCCTGCTCACTCCCCATCCCCTTTCCAATCCCACCCAGTCCAATCCCACTCTCCTGCTCACTCCCCGTACCATTTAATATCCCATCCAGTCTAATCCCACTCTCCTGCTCACTCCCCGTTCCCGTTAATATCCCACTCAGTCTAATCCCACTCTCCTGCATACTCCCCTCACCCTTTAATATCCCACCCAGTCTAATCCCACTCTCCTGCTCACTCCCCGTATCCTTAAATATTCCAGCCAGTCTAATCCCACTCTCCTGCTCACTCCCCATCCCCATTCCCATCCCAGCCAGTCTAATCCCACTCTCCTGCTCACACCCCTCACCCTTTAATATCCGAACCAGTCTAAACCCACTCTCCTGCTCACACCCCTCACCCTTTAATATCCGAACCAGTCTAAACCCACTCTCCTGCTCACACCCCTCACGCTTTAATATCCGAACCAGTCTAATCCCACGCTCGTGTTCACTCCCCTCACCCTTTAATATCCCACTCAGTCTAATCCCACCCTTCTGCTCAATCCCCGTTCCCTTCAATATCCCACCCAGTCTAATCCCACACTCCGGCTCACTCCCCATCCCCATTAATATCCCACACAGTCTAATCCCACACTCCCCTTCACTCCCAGTACCATTTAATATCCCACCCAGTCCAATCCCACTCTCCGTCTCACTCCCCATTCCCTTTAATATCCCACCCAGTCTAATCGCACTTTCCTGCTCACTCCCCATCCCCTTTAATATCCCACAGAGTCGAATCCCACACTCCTCATCCCCTTTAATATCCGACCCAATCTAATCCCACTCTCCTGCTCACTCCCTGTACCCTTTAATATCCCACCCAGTCTAATCCCACTCTCCTGCTCACTCCCCTCACCCTTTAATATCCCACCCAGTCTAATCCCACTCTCCTGCTCACTCCCTGTACCCTTTAACATCCCACCCAGTCTAATCCCACACTCCTGCTCACTCCCTGTACCCTTTAATATCCCACCCAGTCCAATCCCACTCTCCTGCTCACTCCCTATACCCTTTAATATCCTACCAAGTCTAATCCCACTTTCCTGCTCACTCCCTGTACCCTTTAATAACCCACCAAGGCTAATCCCACTCTCCTGCTCACTCCCTGTACCCTTTAATAACCCACCAAGGCTAATCCCACTCTCCTGCTCACTCCCTGTACCATTTAATATCCCACCCAGTCTAATCCCACTCTCCTGCTCACTCCCCATCCCCTTTCCAATCCCACCCAGTCCAATCCCACACTCCTGCTCACTCCCCGTACCCTTTAATATCCCATCCAGTCTAATCCCACTCTCCTGCTCACTCCCCGTTCCCATTAATATCCCACCCAGTCTAATCCCACTTTCCTGCATACTCCCCTCACCTTTTAATATCCCACCCAGTCTAATCCCACTTTCCTGCATACTCCCCTCACCCTTTAATATCCCACCCAGTCTATTTCCACTCTCCTGCTCACTCCCCAACCCCATTCCCATCCCAGCCAGTCTAATCCCACTCTCCTGCTCACTCCCCATCCCCATTCCCATCCCAGACAGTCTAATCCCACTCACCTGATCACTCCCCATTCACTTTAATATCCCACCGAGTCTAATCCCACTCTCCTGCTCACTCCCCTCACCATTTAATATCCCACCCAGTCTAATCCCACTCTCCCGCTCACTCCCTATACCCTTTAATATCCCACCCAGTCTAATCCCGCTCTCCTGCTCACTCCCTGTACCCTTTAATATCCCACCCAGTCAAATCCCACTCTCCTGCTCACTCCCTGTACCCTTTAATAACCCACCCAGTCAAATCCCACTCTCCTGCTCACTCCCTGCACCATTTAATATCCCACCCAGTCGAAGCCCACTCTCCTGCTCACTCCCCATATCCTTAAATATCCCACTCAGTCTAATCCCATTTTCCTGCTCACTCCCCTCACCCTTTAATATCCCACCCAGCCTAATCCCACTCTCCTGCTCACTCCCCGTATCCTTAAATATTCCTGCGAGTCTAATTCCACTCTCCTGCTCACTCCCCATTCACTTTAGTATCCCACCCAGTCGAATCCCACTCTCCTGCTCACTCCCCATCCCCATTCCCATCCCAGCCAGTCCAATGCCACTCTCCTGATCACTCCCCATTCACTTTAATATCGCACTGAGTCTAATCCCACTCTCCTGCTCACTCCCCTCACCCTTTAATATCCCACCCAGTCTAATCCCACTCTCCTGCTCACACCCCTCACCCTTTAATATCCCACCCAGTCTAATCCCACTCTCCTGCTCACTCCCCGTACTTTTTAATATCCCACCCAGTCTAATCCCACTCTCCGCTCACTGCCGATTCAATTTAATATCCCACCCAGTCTAATCCCACTCTCCTGCTCACTCCCTGTCCCCTTTAATATCCCACCCAGTCGAAACCCACTCTCCTGCTCACTCCCCATTCACTTTAATATCCCACCGAGTCTAATCCCACTCTCCTGCTCACTCCCCGTTCCCTTTAATATCCCACCCAGTCCAATCCCACTCTCCTGCTCACTCCCCTCACCCTTTAATATCCCACCCAGTCTAATTCCACTCTCCTGCTCACTCCCCATTCACTTTAGTATCCGACCCAGTCTAAACCCACTGTCCTGCTCACTCCCCATCCCCATTCCCATCCCACCCAGTCTAACCCCACTCTCCTGCTCACTCCCCTCACCCTTTAATATCCCACACAGTCTAATCCCACTATCCTGCTCACTCCCCGTTCCCTTTAATATCCCACCCAGTCTAATCCCACTCTCCTGATCACTTCGCATCCACTTTAATATCCCACCCAGTCTAATCCCACTCTCCTGCTCACTCCCCGTTCCCATTAATATCCCACTCAGTCTAATCCCACTCTCCGGCTCACTCCCCATTCCCTTTACTATCCCACCCAGTCTAATCCCACTCTCCTGCTCACTCCCCTCACCCTTTAATATCCCACCCAGTCTAATCCCACTCTCCCCCTCACTCCCCATCCCCTGTAATATCCCACCCAGTCTAATCCCACTCCCCTGCTCACTTCCCATCCCCTTTAATATCCCAACCACTCTAATCCCACTCTCCTGCCCACTCCCCTTACTCCAATGGATTGTTAGCCTTTATATCAAGAGGGTTAAAATATAACAATGACAACAACTTGCATTTATAAAGGGAGTGTGTTTTTCTACAGCTGGGCAAAGCCCTGGTTAGACCACATCTGGAGCACTGGGTACAGTTCTGGGCATCGCACCTTAGAAAGGATATATTGTCCTTGGAAGGAGTGCAACGCAGGTTCCCCAGAATGTTACCAGGGCTCCAAGGGTTAAATTATGAGGAGAGATTACATTGATTGGGCTTGTATTCCCTGGAATATAGAAGGTTAAGGGGAGATTAGATTGAGGTTTTTAGGATTTTGAAAGGAATTGATAGGGTGGATAGAGAGAAACTTTCTCCACTGGTGGGGGAGTCTAGGACAAGGGGACAGAACCTTAAAATCAGAGCCAGGACATTCAGGAGAGAAGTCAGGAAACACTTCTTCACACAGAGGGTGATAGAAGTGTGGAACTCTCTCCCACAAAAAGCAGTAGATGCTCAATTAATAATTTAAAATCTGAGATCGATAGATTTTTGCGAGCCTCGGGTGTTAAGGGAAATGGAGCCGAGGTGGGTGGATGGAGTTAGGATACAGATCAGATATGATCTCATTCAATGGCGGAACGGGCTCGAGGGGCTGAATGGCCACCTCCTGCTCCGATGTTCCGTACCCTTTAATATCCCACCCAGTCTAAACGCACTCACCCCCTCACTCCCTTCACCCTTTAATATCCCACCCAGTCTAATCCCACTCTCCCCCTCACTCCCTTCACCCTTTAATATCCCACCCAGTCTAAACGCACTCTCCCCCTCACTCCCTTCACCCTTTAATATCCCACCCAGTCGAATCCCACTCTCCTGCTCACTCCCTTCACCCTTTAATATCCCACCCAGTCTAATCCCACTCCCCTGCTCACTCCCCATACCCTTTAATATCCCACCTGGTCCAATCCCACTCTCCTGCTCACTCCCCGTTCCCTTCAATATCCCACCCAGTCTGATCCCACTCTCCTGCTCACTCCCCTCACCCTTTAATATCCCACCCAGTCTAATCCCACTCTCCTGCTCAATCCCCGTACCCTTTAATATCCCACCCAGTCTAATCCCACTCTCCTGCTCACTCCCCATTCACTTTAATATCCCACCCAGTCTAATCCCACACTCCTGCTCACTCCCCGTACCCTTTAATATCCTGCCCAGTCTAATCCCACTCTCCTGCTCACTCCCTTCACCCATTAATATCCCACCCAGTCTAATCCCTCTCTCATGCTCATTCCCCATACAATTTAATATCCCACCCAGTCTTATCCCACTCTCCTGCTCATTTCCCATCCCCCTTAATATCCCACCCAGTTTAAACCCACTCTCCTACTCACTCCCCATTCAGTTTAATATCCCACCCAGTCTAATCCCACTCTCCTGCTCACTCCCCGTACACTTTAATATCCCACCCAGTCTAATCCCACTCTCCTGCTCACTCCCCGTACCCTTTAATATCCCACCCAGACTAATCCCACTCTCCTGCTCACTCCCCGTACCCTTTAATATCCCACCCAGTCTATTCCCACTCTCCTGCTCACATCCCATTCATTTTAATATCCCACCCAGTCTAATCCCACTCTCCTGCTCACTCATCGCACCCTTTAATATCCCACCCAGTCTAATCCCACTATCCTGCACACACCCCACATCCTTTAATATCCCACCCAGTCTAATCCCAATCTTCTGCTCACTTCCCTCACCCATTAATATCCCACCCAGTCTAATCCCACTCTCCTGCTCACTCCCCTCACCCTTTAATATCCCACCCAGTCTAATCCCACTCTCCTGCTCACTCCTTGTACTCTTTAATATCCCACGCAGTCTATTCCCACTCTCCTGCTCACTCTCCGTACCCTTTAATATCCCACCCAGTCTAATCCCACACTCCTGCTCACTCCCCGTTCCCTTTAATATCCCAACCAGTCTAATCCCACTCTCCTGCTCACTCCCCATTCCCTTTAATATCCCACCCAGTCTAATCCCACTCTCCTGCTCCCTCCCCTCACCCTTTAATATCCCACCCAGTCTAATCCCACTCTCCTGCTCACTCCCCTCACCCTTTAATATCCCACCCAGTCTAATCCCACTCTCCTGCTCACTCCTTGTACTCTTTAATATCCCACGCAGTCTATTCCCACTCTCCTGCTCACTCTCCGTACCCTTTAATATCCCACCCAGTCTAATCCCACACTCCTGCTCACTCCCCGTTCCCTTTAATATCCCAACCAGTCTAATCCCACTCTCCTGCTCACTCCCCATTCCCTTTAATATCCCACCCAGTCTAATCCCACTCTCCTGCTCCCTCCCCTCACCCTTTAATATCCCACCCAGTCTAATCCCACTCTCCTGCTCACTCCCCTCACCCTTTAATATCCCATCCAGTCTAATCCCAATCTTCTGATCACTTCCCTCACCCATTAATATCCCACCCAGTCTAATCCCACTCTCCTGCTCACTCCCCTCACCCTTTAATATCCCACCCAGTCTAATCCCACTCTCCTGCTCACTCCTTGTACTCTTTAATATCCCACGCAGTCTATTCCCACTCTCCTGCTCACTCTCCGTACCCTTTAATATCCCACCCAGTCTAATCCCACTCTCCTGCTCACTCCCCGTACCCTTTAATATCCCACCCAGTCTAATCCCACTATCCTGCTCACTCCCCATTCCCTTTAAAATCCCACCCAGTCCAATCTCACTCTCCTGCTCCCTCCCCTCACCCTTTAATATCCCACCCAGTCTAATCCCACTCTCCTGCTCACTCCCCTCACCCTTTAATATCCCACCCAGTCTAATCCCACTCTGCTGCTCATTCCCTTCACCCTTTAATATCCCACCCAGTCTAATCCCGCTCTCCTGCTCACTCCCCATCCCTTTTAATAACCCACCCAGTCGAATCCCACTTTCCTGCTCACTCCACTCACCCTTTAATATTCCACCCAGTCTAATCCCACCCTCCTGCTCACTCCCCATACTCTTTAGTATCCCACCCAGTTTATTCCCACTCTCCTGCTCACTCTCCGTACCCTTTAATATCCCACCCAGTCTAATCCCACTCTCCTGCTCACTCCCCATTCCCTTTAATATCCCACCCAGTCGAATCCCACTCTCCTGCTCCCTCCCTTCACCCTTTAATATCCCACTGGGTCTAATCCCATTCTCCTGCTCACTCCCCTCACCCTTTAATATCCCATCCAGTCTAATCCCAATCTTCTGCTCACTTCCCTCACCCATTAATATCCCACCCAGTCTAATCCCACTCTCCTGCTCACACCCCTCACCCTTTAATATCCCACCCAGTCTAATCCCACTCTCCTGCTCACTCCTTGTACTCTTTAATATCCCACGCAGTCTATTCCCACTCTCCTGCTCACTCTCCGTACCCTTTAATATCCCACCCAGTCTAATCCCACTCTCCTGCTCACTCCCCGTTCCCTTTAATATCCCACCCAGTCTAATCCCACTCTCCTGCTCACTCCCCATTCCCTTTAATATCCCACCCAGTCTAATCCCACTCTTCTGCTCCATCCCCTCACCCTTTAATATCCCACCCAGTCTAATCCCACTCTCCTGCTCACTCCCCTCACCCTTTAATATCCCACCCAGTCTAATCCCACTCTCCTGCTCACTCCCTTCACCCTTTAATATCCCACCCAGTCCAATCCCGCTCTCCTGCTCACTCCCCATCCCCTTTAATATCCCACCCAGTCTAATCCCACTTTCCTGCTCACTCCACTCACCCTTTAATATTCCACCCAGTCTAAACCCACTCTCCTGCTCACTCCCCATACTCTTTCGTATCCCACCCAGTTTATTCCCACTCTCCTGCTCACTCCCCTCACCCTTTTAATATCCCACCCAGTCTAATCCCACTTTCCAGCTCACTCTCCTCACCCTTTAATATCCCACCCAGTCTAATCCCACTCTCCTGCTCACTCCCCTCACCCTTTAATATCCCACCCAGTCTAATCCCACTGTCCTGCTCACTCCCTGTACCCTTTAATATCCCACCCAGTCGAATCCCACTCTCCTGCTCACTCCCCGTACCCTTTAATATCCCACCCAGTCTAATCCCACTCTCCTGCTCACTCCCCATCCCCTTTAATATCCCACCCAATCTAATCCCACGCTCCTGCTCACTCCCCGTTCATTTTAATGTCCAACCCAGTCTAATCCCACTCTCCTGCTCACTCTCCGTACCCTTTAATATCCCACCCAGTCGAATCCCACTCTCCTGCTCACTCCCCTCACCCTTTAATATCCCACCCAGTCTAATCCCACTCTCCTGCTCACTCCCCTCACCCTTTAATATCCCACCCAGTCTAATCCCACTCTCCTGCTCACTCCCCGTACCCTTTAATATCCCACCCAGTCGAATCCCACTCTCCTGCTCTCTCTCCGTACCCTTTAATATCCCACCCAGTTTATTCACACTCTCCTGCTCACTCTCCGTACCCTTTAATATCCCACCCAGTCTAATCCCACTCTCCTGCTCACTCCCCATCCCCTTTAATATCCCACCCAAACTAATCCCACTCTCCTGCTCACTCCCTGTTCCCTTTAATATCCCACCCAGTCTAATCCCACTCTCCTGCTCACTCCCCATCCCCTTTAATATCCCACCCAAACTAATCCCACTCTCCTGCTCACTCCCCATTCCCTTTAATATCCCACCCAGTCTAATCCCACTCTCCCGCTCCCTCCCCTCACCCTTTAATATCCCACGCAGTCTAATCCCACTCTCCTGCTCACTCCCCATACTCTTTCGTATCCCACCCAGTTTATTCCCACTCTCCTGCTCACTCTCCGTACCATTTAATATCCCACCCAATCTAATCCCACTCTCCTGCTCACTCCCTGTTCCCTTTAATATCCCACCCAGTCTAATCCCACTCTCCTGCTCACTCCCCATTCCCTTTAATATCCCACCCAGTCTAATCCCACTCTCCCGCTCCCTCCCCTCACCCTTTAATATCCCACCCAGTCTAATCCCACTCTCCTGCTCACTCCCCATTCCCTTTAATATCCCACCCAGTCTAATCCCACTCTCCCGCTCCCTCCCCTCACCCTTTAAGATCCCACCCAGTCTAATCCCACTCTCCTGCTCACTCCCCGTTCCCTTTAATATCCCACCCAGTCTAATCCCACCCTCCTGCTCAATCCCCATTCCCTTTAATATCCCACCCAGTCTAATCCCACTCCCCTGCTCACTTCCTGTCCCCTTTAATATCCCACCCAGTCTAATCCCACTCTCCTGCTCACTCCCCTTACTCCAATGGATTGTTAGCCTTTATATCTAGAGGGTTAAAATATAACAACTACAACAACTTGCATTTATAAAGGGAGTGTGTTTTTCTACAGCTGGGCAAAGCCCTGGTTAGACCACATCTGGAGCACTGGGTACAGTTCTGGGCATCGCACCTTAGAAAGGATATATTGTCCTTGGAAGGAGTGCAACGCAGGTTCCCCAGAATGTTACCAGGGCTCCAAGGGTTAAATTATGAGGAGAGATTACATTGATTGGGCTTGTATTCCCTGGAATATAGAAGGTTAAGGGGAGATTTGATTGAGGTTTTTAGGATTTTGAAAGGAATTGATAGGGTAGATAGAGAGAAACTTTCTCCAATGGTGGGGGAGTCTAGGACAAGGGGACAGAACCTTAAAATCAGAGCCAGGACATTCGGGAGAGAAGTTAGGAAACACTTCTTCACACAAAGGGTGATAGAAGTGTGGAACTCTCTCCCACAAAAAGCAGTAGATGCTCAATTAATAATTTAAAATCTGAGATCGATAGATTTTTGCCAGCCTCGGGTGTTAAGGGAAATGGAGCCGAGTTGGGTGGATGGAGTTAGGACACAGATCAGATATGATCTCATTCAATGGCGGAACGGGCTCGAGGGGCTGAATGGCCACCTCCTGCTCCTATGTTCCGCACTCTTTAATATCCCACCCAGTCTAATCCCACTCTCCCCCTCACTCCCTCACCCTTTCACATCCCACCCCGTCTAATCCCACTCTCCCCCTCACTCCCTCACCCTTTCATATCCCACCCCGTCTAATTCCACTCTCCTGCTCACTCCCTCACCCTTTAATATCCCACCCAGTCGAATCCCACTCTCCTGCTCACTCCCCATCCCCTTTAATATCCCACCCAGTCTAATCCCACTCTCCCCCTCACTCCCTCACCCTTTCATATCCCACCCCGTCTAATCCCACTCTCCCCCTCACTCCCTCACCCTTTCATATCCCACCCCGTCTAATTCCACTCTCCTGCTCACTCCCTCACCCTTTAATATCCCACCCAGTCGAATCCCACTCTCCTGCTCACTCCCCATCCCCTTTAATATCCCACCCAGTCTAATCCCACTCTCTTGCTCACTCCCCATACCCTTTGCTATCCCACCTAGTCTAATCCCACTCTCCTGCTCACTCCCCATACCCTTTTATATCCCGCCCAGTCTAATCCCACTCTCCTGCTCAATCCCCACCCCTTTAATATCCCACCCAGTCTAATCCCACTTTCCCACTCCACTCTCCCTGTTTGTCACTGGG
This sequence comes from Heptranchias perlo, assembly GCF_035084215.1. Classification (NCBI taxonomy): domain Eukaryota; kingdom Metazoa; phylum Chordata; class Chondrichthyes; order Hexanchiformes; family Hexanchidae; genus Heptranchias; species Heptranchias perlo. The sequence continues at coordinate 4,650,338 of NC_090328.1, forward strand.
AAGCCCATGTTCTCACCTCCCTCAGTGGGAAGAAGATTGTTCTAATCTCCGCTCACAACCCAGAGCAATGTCCCGATCGAGCCTTTCTTCGTCCAGAGTCACCTGGACAGGAAAATTTAACTCAGACTGCGAGGCTTACAGATTGTCCAACTCCCAGCGTCTTAAACAGCACCAGTACAGCCTCTGTTGAATGAGTCACTCCTCTTTTAATAATTTCTTCAAGTGATGATTAAGTGCGGCAGTATCGATGGTGTTCCACAACTCATTTGCTTCTCCCTTTGGGCACTGAAAAGCGGTGCAAAAATATTTTCAATTAACAGACAGAATGTTTTTTTAAAATATTCATTCTGGGGATGTGGGCGTCGCTGGCAAGGCCGGCATTTATTGCCCGTTGCCCCTGGAGAAGGTTGGTGGCGGGCCGTCTTCTTGCACCGCTGCAGTCCGTGTGATGTGATGCGAAACCCTCGGCTGGTCACCTGCGCGTTTACCTAACCCGAGCGTCTCCTCCAGAACGGAGACGGGTATCGCCAGATCGTGCTGGCCGCTGCTGTCTGCTCCACCCCCCCACCCCCACGGTCAAATGTTCTGTCGCTGCTCAGGGTCCGGGCTCAAATATGGAGAATGGCCACTGCGCACCAATGTGGTTGACTTTTTACAGCCCTCCGAAATGGTCCAGCAAAGACACTCAGTTGTATCAAAAACTGCTACAGCCCTTTGGGAGAACCTTCACCACACGGACTGCAGCGGTTCAAGAAGGCAGCTCACCACCACCTTCTCAAGGGCAATTAGGGATGGGCAATAAATACTGGCCTCGCCAGCGACGCCCACATCCCATGAATGAGTAATAAAAAAAAACTGGAAAAGATTAATTAAAAAAGAACGTGGCTCTCACTCCAAAGTGTTCATTCCAACTCAATCTGTTGAACAGAGATGTGGCAGACATTAAGCACGGGGTTGGTGTAACTGTGATAGTGTGGCTGGGTTTTTAATTACTGATTTATGATACGGAGTCAGCTCCCAAATTCCCTTCTTATCTTTGCCGTGCCTCAGTGGGTTTCACTCTTGGCTCTGAGTTATGAAAGTCGTGGGTTCGAGCCCCACTCCAGAGGCTTGAGCACATAATCCAGGCCGACACTCCCAGCGCAGCACTGAGGGAATGCTGCGCTGTCAGAGGTGCCGTCCTTCAGATGAGACTTTAAACCAAGGCCCCGTCTGCCCTATCAGGTGGACGTAAAATATCCCACAGCCACTATTTTGAAGAAGAGCAGGGGAGTTCTCCCCTGTGTCCCGGCCAATATTTTATCCCTCATCCGTCATCAGTAAAATCTGGTCGTTATTTCATTGCCGATTGTGGGATCTTGCTGTGCACAGATTGGCCGCCGTGCTCCTTGCATCATATCAGTGACTACGCTTCAAAAGTACTTCAGTGTCTGTGAAGTGGTGTGGGACATCCTGAGGTCGTGAAAGGCGCTATTTAAATGCACGTTCTTTCTTTAGGGTGGAATTGTTCCTACCCCAGCAGTTGACCGTGCAGTTTGCTGGTCACCAGTCGCATCGTTTCTCACTGGTTTTTGCAGTCACAGCGAGCACTGGGCCTCCATCGAGCTGCTGGGCCGCTTCAGAGGCCGGGGAATTGTGTACACATTATTTTAATTGTGCCGTGCGGCGTCGTGCGAGCAGCCCGCTCCCTCCGCGTGGGGAATCGTTGCGTCGCCTGCAATAAGTTGACCTGCGGCCAGCCTCCAGGCCAAATAGTTCCTTGCTACCCCGGCAAGGCTTCTTCGACAGCACCTCCCAAACCCGCGACCTCTACCACCTAGGAGGACAAGGGCAGCAGGCACACGGGAACAACACCACCTGCACGTTCCCCTCCAGGTCACACACCATCCCGACTTGGAAATATATCGCCGTTCCTTCATCGTCGCTGGGTCAAAATCCTGGAACTCCCTTCCTAACAGCACTGTGGGAGAACCGTCACCACACGGACTGCAGCGGCTCAAGAAGGCGGCCTTTCAGGATGTCCAAAAGTATGAGTATTATGGGATGGCATTTGCCAGCTCAGAGCAAAGCGGGCATAACCTTAAAATTAGAGCTAGGCCGTTCAGGGGTGATGTCAGGAAGCACTTCTTCACACAAAGGGGAGTGGAAATCTGGAACTCTCTCCCCCAAAAAGCTGTTGAGGCTGGGGGTCAATTGAAAATTTCAAAACTGAGATTGATCGATTTTTGTTAGGTAAGGGTATTGTGGGTTACGGGACCAAGGAGATGGAGTTAAGAATAAGATCAGCCATGATCTAATTGCACTTTAGCAAAGATGTGAAGGCCTTAGAGAGGGTGCAGAAGAGATTTACTCGAATGATTCCAGGGATGAGGGACTTCAGTTACGTGGATAGACTGGAGAGGCAGGGATTGTTCTCCTTGGAGCAGAGACAGTTGGGAGGAGATTTGATAGAGGTATTCAAAATCACAAAGGGTCTAGACAGGGTAGATAGAGAGAAACTGTTCCCATTGGCGGAAGGGTTGAGAATCAGAGGACATAGATTTAAGGTGATTGGCAAAAGAACCGAAGGTGACATGAGGAAAAACTTTTTTACACAGCGAGTGGTTAGGATCTGGAATGCACTGCCCGAGGGGGTGGTGGAGGCAGATTCAATCATGGTCTTCAAAAGGGAACTGGATAAATATTGAAAGGAAAGAAATTTGTAGGGATACGGGGATAGGGCGGGGGAGTGGGACTAGTTGGATTGCTCTTGCAGAGAGCCAGCATGGAGTCGATGGGCCAAATGGCCTCCTTCCATGCTGTAACCATTCTATGATTCTATAATTCTATAATTGAATGGCAGAACAGGCTCGAGGGGTCAAATGATCTACTCCTGTTCCTAATTTCCTATGTTCCTACTAGAATGTAGAGAGATTAGAGAAGCTGGGATTGTTCTCCTTAGAGCAGAGACGGTTAAGGGGAGATTTGATCGAGGTGTTCAAAATCATGAGGGTTATGATGGAGTAAATAAGGAGAAACTGTTTCCAGTGGCAGGAGGGTCGGTAACCAGAGGACACAGATTTAAGATAATCGACAAACGAACCAGACGGGAGATGAGGAGAAATATTTTTTACGCAGCGAGTTGTTCTGATCTGGAATGCGCTGCCTGAAAGGGCGGTGGAAGCAGATTCAATAATAACTTTCAAAAGGGGAATTGGATAAATACTTGAGGGGGATAAAATTAGCAGGGCTATGGGGAAAGAGCAGAGGGGGAATGGGACTAATTGGAGAGCTTTTTTCAAAGAGCCGGCACGGGTGCGAGGGGGCCGAATGGCCCCCTCCTGTGCTGCATCATTCTATGAACACGGCAACTGGAAGAAGAGCAAGTGCTGGTGATGATTCATTTCACAAACACGACGAGTGATTCAAAGCAAAAGTGAATGAGTCATGCCTGCAGTGCTGAATCCACTCAGCACCTCATGAAGGCGAGAGATGACATTGCAGGGTGGGTGAGCTTTACACCTGGCATGCTGCTTCCCCTGGAGAGTGTAAAGCTGAAGATGTTTAGGTGTGCCTATCTGTCCGTTGGCTCAGTGGTAGCACTCTCATCTCTGGAATTGTGAACGTGGTGGGTTCAAGTCCTACTCCCGAGACTTACTGATAGTGCCTTTCCGATCACTAGAGAGGGGAGGGGGACGGAGGTTGCTCTGTACTAGAATCATAGAAAGGTTACAGTACGGAAGGAGGCCATTCAGCCCGTCGACTCCATGCCGGCTCTCTGCAAAAGCAATCCAGCTAGTCCCGCTCCCTCCCCGTAGCTCTGCAAATTTTTTCCTTTCAAGTACTTATCCAATTCTACCGGTAAGTTTGGCTCGGTTGTCCCACAGGATGTTACGTTTACAGAGGAGGGCGAGGTTGCTGTGCGCGAGTGAAAGGATTTGTTAGAAGCAACGAATCCTTTTTTCTAAGAAACTCACGGCAAAGGCTCAGGGCACAGGAGAGCGCCAAGATTGAGAAATACAGGATAGGTCCGGAGGTGACACCAAGCTTCGGGTTTTTTTGAAAACCTGTAGATTGTTGGAGGAAGGGGGGGTTCTGAGGGAGGGGAGGTGAGGGGCTCCCCCTCGGGGTTGCCAACTCAGATTGGATGTATTCCTGGAGGTTTCATCACATGACCTCCAGCCTGTGCTCTCTCGCCATTGGTCGCCCAACAAGTCCATCGTCCGCCTTCCCCCGCCCAATTGGAAAGCGAACAGACTCCTCATTACCTGATTGGATGATTCGACAGTCCACTATCTTCAATAACCAATAAAAGAAAGTCTTCAAAGAAAATGAAAAAATACACATTTTTTTTAACGCCCTGATGATTTTTTTCCTGGGTGTTGCTTGTAGCAGTGTCCTGGAGATTAATCTGTAATTCCTGGAGACTCCAGGGAAATCCTGGCTGGTTGGTGGCCCCGAGGAGATCCACAACTTTGAGGTCCCTGTCTATCCATTTTACAGTCTATTTCTGTTACTCCTTGATTTGACTGTTAACGCTCCTGTGAAGCGCCTTGGGATAATTTCCTACGTTAAAGGTGCTATATAAATGCGATTTGTTGGCGTTAGGCTCCAACACCAGCAACTTGCATTTGCAAAAGCGTCTTTAACATAAAGGACGGCCCCAAGCAGCTTCATAGACTGTCAGTTTGAGTGACTGTTCCAATTAGCCTGATGTAGCCTAAGGGGAGAGGGAGTTCCAGATTTCCACTACCCTTTGTGCGAAACGGAGTGCAACAGAGCACCGAGTGAGACAGCTGAGAGTTTGGTGAGTGTGGGAGTTCGGTGAAGTGGGGGAAGGAGGTGCTGCTTTGCCTTGCTTTTCCTAACTTTTTCCCCAGAGCGGCAGCGGACCTGAGCAGCAGAAGACTGAGAGTGGGGATAGAAGCAGCAGCAGACCTGCAACAAGAGAAAACTACTGTGTGACGTCACAGGTGAGGCAGGAGAGTCCAAGAGGTGAGCACAGTTTAAAAGGACAGTCCGAGAGCAGGAGGAGAGTCTGAGAGGTGAACGCAGCGTAAATGTAAGGCAAGTCATGGTTGTGAGGAGGATGCAAAGAGGCTCCAATGTGATTTAGACAAGTTGGGTGAGTGGGCAAGAACATGGCAGATGCAGTATAACGTGGATAAATGTGAGGTTATCCACTTTGGTTGTAAAAGCAGAAAGACAGATTATTATCTGAATGGTGATAGATTAGGAAAAGGGGAGGTGCAACGAGACCTGGGTGTCCTTGTACACCAGTGGCTGAAAGCGAGCATTCAGGTGCAGCAAGCAGTTAGGAAGGCGAATGGCATGTTGGCCTTCATTGCAAGAGGATTTGAGTACAGGAACAGGGATGTCTTATTGCAGTTGTACAGGGCCTTGGTGAGACCACATCTGGAGTATTGTGTGCAGTTTTGGTCTCCTTATCTGAGGAAGGATGTCCTTGCCATGAAGGGAGTGCAACGAAGGTTTACCAGACTGATTCCTGGGATGGCAGGACTGACGTATGAGGAGAGATTGGGTCGACTAAGCCTATATTCACTAGAGTTTAGAAGAATGAGAGGTGATCTCATCGAAACATATAAAATTCTAACAGGACTAGACAGACCAGATGCAGGGAGGATATTCCCGATGGCTGGGGAGTCCAGAACCAGGGGTCGCAGTCTCAGGATACGGGGTATGCCATTTAGAACCGAGATGAGGAGAAGGCAGTGGAGGCCAAGTCATTAGATGTATTCAAGAGGGAGACAGATATATTTCTTAATGCTAAAGGGATCAAGAGATATGGGGAAAAAGCAGGAACAGGGTACTGAGTTAGACGATCAGCCATGATCATTTTGAATGGCGGAGCAGGCCCAAAGGGCCGAATGGCCTACTCTTGCTCCTATTTCCTATGTTTCTATGAAGAAATGCTTGCTGACATCACCATCTGAAGCAGCTCCTGCCCATGTGGTGGGTGCTTTACGAGGGGCTGGTGGAAGTTCGGTGTACACTAAGATTTCCAACATCGTTCACCTGAGGAAGGAGGAAGCCTCCGAAAGCTTGTGAATTTAAAATAAAATTGCTGGACTATAACTTGGTGTTGTAAAATTGTTTACAATTGTCAACCCCAGTCCATCACCGGCATCTCCACATCATCACTAAGATGGAGACTGGAGGAAATGGCTCTTTGACTAAAGAGATATTTTCCGAAACAGGCTATTCCGCCCCCACACCCCTCTGACTGTGAAGTTTGTGTCAGGGTAATTCAGCTCCTGATTGAACCCGCTGGGATCCCTATATACCGACCTGAAAATACGTAAAGAAAGAAAAAATCTCAATCAGACTGAGAGATGCTGTAAATACGAACATACAAAAGTGACGGGCTGGAAAAGGCCTGCTGGACTATCAAGCCTGGCCCACACATCATGATGGCTGAAGCATCATGACTAGACTCAGCCCCCGCCCTCTCCCCCCCCCACCCCCCCAGCCATGTAATCTCCTGGGAGCGGCAAAAAAAAACAGAGAAAAAACCCAGGGTCAATAAGGGAAAAAAATACTCTGGAAAATTCCTTTCCAAACCCCCCACCCCCAGGCGATCGAAACCAGTCCAGGTGATCACATCGACCAAGTGTTATCTATAAAGACACTTGCCTTCTATATGACATTTGCCTTCCATACGATGCGATCTCTGCCCCAGTCAGGGACCGGTCCAGTTCCCTTTTGAAGGCAGAGAGTCATCCAATCTGCTTCTCAACTTCACCTTAAAGCAACGGGGCTATTTGTATATCCAAAATCTGAAATCAAATTCTCAACCTGCCATGGTGGGATTGGAACTCACATTCTAACTGGATTATTAATCCAGGCCTCTAGACTAGTAACATAGCCAATGCACGACCACACCTAAAGTAGCAGAGGGGGCAGTGTGGTGCTGAGCCAGCAGGGGGTACCTTTCTTGTTTTCCCTTGGTGGTTGGTACTGGTATTTGAACAGGAAGAGGAAGAGGAGGAGGCGGAGTTTACAAACAGCAAGTCCTGGTCAGAGACCACGAAGGGCTCAGGTTTGATCCCCAGTGCGTGCTGAGCTGACCCATTTCACGCGAAGATACAAAAATGACGGACAGGAAAAGACCCAACCGTCCGTCCAGCCTGTCCCATACAGTTGTGATGACTTGTGTACCAACTCTCTACTCCACCTGGAAGCTGTGTAATTTCCTGGGAGGACAGGTAAAAACCCAGGCCAATTAGGCAGAAAAAAGTGGGAAATTCCTCTCCAACCTCCCCCCCCCCCCAACTCCTTAGGCGATCAAAACTAGACCAGGAGATCGCTCTGGCTCTGATTTACCTAACAGGATACCTACCTCTTGTATGAGGTACCCTCCGTCCCAGCTAGAAACAGATCAACTCTCGCTTAAAGGAATACAGCAAATCAGCATTCACCACACGAGCCAGCAGCCCGTTCCACAGGTCCACTCTTCATAGAATCATAGAATCTTACAGCACTGAAGGAGGCCATTTGGCCCATCGTGCCTGTGCCGGCTCTTTGAAAGAGCTATCCAATTAGTCCACTCCCCTGCTCTTTCCCCATAGCCCTGTAAATTTTTCCCCTTCAAGTATTTATCCAATTCCCATTTTGAAAGTTACTATTAAATCTGCTTCCACCGCCCTTTCAGGCAGTGAATTCCAGATCATCACAACTCGCTGTGTAAAAGAATTCTCCTCATTTCACCTCTGGTTCTTTTGCCGATCACCTTAAATCTGTATCCTCTGGTTACCGACCCTCCTGCCACTGGAAACAGTTTCTCCTTATTTACTCTGTCAAAACCGTTCATGATTTTGAACACCTCCATCAAATTTTTTTTTTTTAAATTCGTTCACGGGATGTGGGCATCGCTGGCGAGGCCAGCATTTACTGCCCATCCCAAATTGCCCTTGAGAAGGTGGTGGTGAGCCGCCTTCTTGAACCGCTGCAGTCCGTGTGGTGAACGTTCTCCCACAGTGCTGTTAGGAAGGGAGTTCCAGGATTTTGACCCAGCGACGATGAAGGAACGGCCGATATATTTCCAAGTCGGGATGGTGTGTGACTTGGAGGGGAACGTGCAGGTGGTGTTGTTCCCATGTGCCTGCTGCTCTTGTCCTTCTAGGTGGTAGAGGTCGCGGGTTTGGGAGGTGCTGTCGAAGAAGCCTTGGCGCGTTGTTGCAGTGCATCCTGTGGATGGTACACACTGCAACCACTGTGCGCCGGTGGTGAAGGGAGTGAATGTTTAGGGTGGTGGATGTGGGGGGGGGGGGGGGGTGGGGGGGGGGGGGGGGGGGGGGGGGGGGGGGGGGGGGGGGGGGGGAATCAAGCGGGCTGCTTTATCTTGGATGGTGTTGAGCTTCTTGAGTGTTGTTGGAGCTGCACTCATCCAGGCAAGTGGAGAATATTCCATCACACTCCTGACTTGTGCCTTGTAGATGGTGGAAAGGCTTTGGGGAGTCAGGAGGTGAGTCACTCGCCGCAGAATACCCAGCCTCTGACCTGCTCTTGTAGCCACAGTATTTATATGGCTGGTCCAGTTAAGTTTCTGGTCAATGGTGACCCCCAGGATGTTGATGGTGGGGGATTCGGCGATGGTAATGCCGTTGAATGTCAAGGGGAGGTGGTTAGACTCTCTCTTGTTGGAGATGGTCATTGCCTGGCACTTATCTGGCGCGAATGTTACTTGCCACTTATGAGCCCAAGCCTGGATGTTGTCCAGGTCTTGCTGCATGCGGGCTTGGACTGCTTCATTATTTGAGGGGTTGCGAATGGAACTGAACACTGTGCAGTCATCAGCGAACATCCCCATTTCTGACCTTATGATGGAGGGAAGGTCATTGATGAAGCAGCTGAAGATGGTTGGGCCTAGGACACTGCCCTGAGGAACTCCTGCAGCAATGTCCTGGGGCTGAGATGATTGGCCTCCAACAACCACTACCATCTTCCTTTGTGCTAGGTATGACTCCAGCCACTGGAGAGTTTTCCCCCTGATTCCCATTGACTTCAATTTTACTAGGGCTCCTTGGTGCCACACTCGGTCAAATGCTGCCTTGATGTCAAGGGCAGTCACTCTCACCTCACCTCTGGAATTCAGCTCTTTTGTCCATGTTTGGACCAAGGCTGTAATGAGGTCTGGAGCCGAGTGGTCCTGGCAGAACCCAAACTGAGCATCGGTGAGCAGGTTATTGGTGAGTAAGTGCCGCTTGATAGCACTGTCGACGACACCTTCCATCACTTTGCTGATGATTGAGAGTAGACTGATGGGGCGGTAATTGGCCGGATTGGATTTGTCCTGCTTTCTCTGCTCTAAGGAGAACAACCGCAGTTTCTCCAGTCTCTCCACATAACTGAAGTCCTTCATCCCTGGCACCATTCTAGTAAATCTCTTCTGCTCCCTCTCTAAGGCCTTGATGTCATTCCAAAAGTGTAGTGCCCAGAATTGGACACAATGCATTAGTTGAGGTCTAACCAGTTATTTATAAAGGTTTTGCATAATTTAGGAATATCGGAACATCGGAAGGAGGCCATTCAGTCCCTCGAGCCTGTCCCGCCATTCAATTAGATCATGGCTTATCTGTATCTTAACTCCATCTCGCCTTGATTCCATAACCCCTAAAACCCTTAATCCAACAAAAATCTATCAATCTCAGTGTTGAAATTTTCAATTGACCCCCAGCCTCAACAGGTTTTTTGTGAGGGGAGAGAGTTCCAGATTTCCACTCCCCTTTGTGTGAAGAAGTGCTTCCTGACATCACCCCTGAACGGCCTAGCTCTAATTTTAAGGTTATGCCCCCTTGTCCTGGACTCCCCCCACCAGAGGAAATATTTCCTGGGAAAAGACGAACTGCCTAACCTCCAACCTAGTTGTGCTCTTACCTAATGTGTAAGCATGACCCCTGGTCCTCCCCAATCTGTCCAGTTGAAATAATTGGTCTACAGAAACACGATCTAACCTCAGTCGGGACAGAGGTGAGGAACTCTACGTTTGACCTCAGTGGGCTAGGAGAAGGAGCAACGAAAGTCCACAGGGGTCACCGCTCCTGATCGCTATCCTTTTCCCCTTTGTGTGCTTATCTGGCCGGCTAGATAAGCACATGAAGGGGAAAGGAATAGAGGATATGGGGATAGGGTTAGATGAAGTAGGGAGGAGGCTCATGTGGAGCATAAACACCGTCATGGATCTGTTGGGCCGAATGGCCTGTTTCTGTGCTGCAGACTCGATGTAACTCAATGTATCCAGTGAACCCCCCCCCACACCTTCCCCAGTGTCGGCTTTGGGTTGGGGGGGGGGGAGTGGGATGAGTTGTGATGCCCTAGTGATCGAGCAGCCTGCCAATGATCAGGCAGGGATCTTCCAATTCTGCTCGATGCCCCCCCCCCCGACTCCCGTTTACCCATTTACCAAACGAACGTGCGGAAAATCGTGGCTGGGCTGAGAGCGGGAATGGAAAATCCCTCTGGACCCATGGTGAAAGAGCGACCAGTCAGGTGAGGCTGTTGTCTCTGGATAAACATCAGTCTATAATATGGCTGTGGCTCAGTGGGTAGCACACTTGCTTCTCTGTCATATCAGTAGGTTGTGGGTTCAAATCCCACTCCAGAGACTTGAGCACACAATCCAGACTAAACACTCCCAATGCCATACTGAGGGGGTGCTGCACTGTCTTACAGTGCTGTTTTTCAGATGAGACACTAAACTGTGGCTCCATCTGCCCTCTTAGGTGGATGTAAAAGATCTTAGGGCCACTATTGGAAGAAGAGCAGAGGAGTTTGCCCTGGTGTCTTAGGGCCAATATTTATCCCTTAACCAACATCACTAAAAACAGATGATCTGGTCATTTATCTCATTGCTGTTTGTGGGATCTTGCTGTGCACAAATTGGCTGCCGTGTTTCCTACGTTACAACAATGACTACACTTCAAAAGTTACTTCATTGGCTGTAAAGCACTTTGGGATGTCCTGAGGTTGTGAAAGGCGCTCTATAAATGCAAGTCCTTTTTTCTTCGTTTTAAACACTCGAATCAGTGCCTTAGAACCAATTGCTTTTATTTCCAGGCCCTCTAGAATATTCCGCCAAAGAATAACAAAAGCAAGACAAGAGAAGACCTTGGAGTGTAATTGCTACGATGTGCTTACTCCCAACAGTTGGACCATCTAGTTTACAGTTAACAACATTGCAAGTACCATACCATGAGTCAGCACCTCAGGGAAAGGAATTGGAGAAAATTGGAAGGTGGGATTTGAAAACAAGAGACAGAAAGAAAGTTGGTGCTGGATGTCAGAGCACGTGGAGTCAGGGGACAGGTAGCGGAATGGTTAACAAGTTGGTTACAAAACAGAAAACAGAGAGTAGGGGCTAAGGGTAGCTACTCAGACTGGCAAAAGGTGGGAAATGGTGTTCCACAGGGTTTTGGTGCTGGGACCACTGTTGTTCACAATTTATATTAACAATTTGGATTTGGGAATCGGAAGTACAATTTCAACATTTGCGGATGACACCAAATTGGGGGGTGTAGTTAATACAAAGGAGGAATGCGTCAAAATGCAAGAGGTCATTAATAAACTTGCAGAATGGGCGTGTAATTGGCAAATGAATTTCAATATAGATAAGTGTGAGGTGTTGCATTTTGGTAGGAAGAATAAGGAGGCCACATACTGCTTGAATAATAAGAGACTAAATGGGATAGAGGAGCAAAGGGATCTGGGGGTACAGACACACAAATCACTAAAAGTAGTGACGCAGGTTAACAAGGCCATAAAAAAGGCAAATCAAGCGCTGGGGTTCATTTCTAAGGGATAGAATAGAAAAGCAGAGAAGTTATGTTAAACTTGTATCGAACCTTGGTTAGACTACACTTAGGAGAACTGTGCACAGTTCTGGTCTCCATATTATGGAAAGGATGTAGAGGGTGCATAGAAGATTCACAAGGATGAGACCAGAACTGAGAGGATATCCTTATCAGGAAAGGCTGAACAGGCTGGGCTCATTTTTTTTTATTCATTCGTGGGATGTGGGCGTCGCTGGTGAGGCCAGCATTTATTGCCCATCCCTAATTGCCCTCGAGAAGGTGGTGATGAGCCGCCTTCTTGAACCGCTGCAGTCCGTGTGGTGAAGATTCTCCCACAGTGCTATTAGGTAGGGAGTTCCAGGATTTTGACCCAGCGACGATGAAGGAATGGCGATATATTTCCAAGTCCGGATGGTGTGTGACTTGGAGGGGAACGTGCAGGTGGTGTTGTTCCCATGTACCTGCTGCTCTTGTCCTTCTAGGTGGTAGAGGTCGTGGGTTTGGGAGGTGCTGTTGAAGAAGCCTTGGCGAGTTGCTGCAGTGCATCCTGGGGATGGTACACACTGCAGCCACAGTGTGCCGGTGGTGAAGGGAGTGAATGTTTAGGGTGGTGGATGGGGTGCCAATCAAGCGGGCTGCTTTGTCCTGGATGGTGTCAAGCTTCTTGAGTGTTGTTGGAGCTGCACTCATCCAGGCAAGTGGAGAGTATTCCATTACACTCATGACTTGTGCCTTGTAGATGGTGGAAAGGCTTTGGGGAGTCAGGAGGTAGGTTACTTGCTGCAGAATACCCAGCCTCTGACCTGCTCTCGTAGCCATGGTATTTATATGGCTGGTCCAGTTAAGTTTCTGGTCAATGGTGACCCCCAGGATGTTGATGATCGGGGATTCGGCGATGGTAATGCTGTTGAATGTCAAGGGGAGGTGGTTAGACTCTCTCTTGTTGGAGATGGTCATTGCCTGGCACTTATCTGGCACGAATGTTACTTGCCACTTATGAGCCCAAGCCTGGATGTTGTCCAGGTCTTGCTGCATGCGGGCACGGACTGCTTCATTGTCTGAGGGGTTGCGAATGAAACTGAACACTGTGCAATCATCAGCAAACATCCCCATTTCTGACCTTATGATGGAGGGAAGGTCATTGATGAAGATGGTTGGGCCTAGGACACTGCCCTGAGGAACTCCTGCAGCAATGTCCTGGGGCTGAGATAATTGGCCTCCAACAACCACTACCATCTTCCTTTGTGCTAGGCATGACTCCAGCCACTGGAGAATTTTCCCCCTGATTCCCATTGACTTTAATTTTACTCGGGCTCCTTGGTGCCACACTCAATCAAATGCTGCCTTGATGTCAAGGGCAATCACTCTCACCTCACCTCTGGAATTCAGCTCTTTTGTCCATGTTTGGACCAAGGCTGTAATGAAGTCTGGAGCCGAGTGGTCCTGGCGGAACCCAAACTGAGCATCGGTGAGCATTTCTCTAGAAAAGAGAAGACTGAAAGGTTACCTGATCGAGAAAATGTTTCCACTTGTGAGGGAGTCCAAAAGTAGAGGTCATAAATATAAAATAGTCATTAATAAATCCAATATTAAATTCAGGAGAAACTTCTTTACCCAAAGAGTCGTGAGACTGTGGAGGCTCGTGTGGAGCATAAATACCGGCACAGACCAGTTGGGCCGAATGGCCTGTTTCTGTGCTGTAATTTCGATGTAACTCGATGTGAAGGCATCAGGCACCTATGTAAATCATTTCATAACAGACTTTTCCAGTCAGTGCTTTTAACTTCCTGACTTTCTGGATACATTTCCCTTGAAACCCCCAGTTGTAAATTGAACATAAACGGCTTCCTGTTGCATTTAGAAAGCATTAGGAGCTCAACTCCTTTTGAAAGCTATTTCTCTCCTCTGAGTATTAAGTCTAAATGCTGGCTGGCATTCTCAGCACTAGGCTGGAGCTCCCCTGGGGAGCCTGGGCAACAACATAATGCAGAGCAGAAACTCGAGTTATTGAAGCACTTGTCCAAACTGAGAGAGAGTCTTGTTATTTAACTAAATCTGCTCTCCGCGATCAGAGATTGAACCACTCTACACACTGGCAACTCCAATATAACACTCCTCTCTATCTCTCTCACTATCTGTCTCTCTCACTCTCTATCTATCCATCTCTTGCACTATCTATCCATCTCTCGCACTCTATCTATCCATCTCTCTCACCCTCTATCTATCCATCTCTCTCACCCTCTATCTATCCATCTCTCTCACCCTCTATCTATCCATCTCTCTCACCCTCTATCTATCCATCTCTCGCACCCTCTATCTATACATCTCTCTCACTCTCTATCTATCCATCTCTCTCACCCTCTTTCTATCCATCTCTCTCACCCTCTATCTATCCATCTCTCTCACTCTCTATCTATCCATCTCTCTCACTCTCTATCTATCCATCTCTCTCACCCTCTTTCTATCCATCTCTCTCACTCTCTATCTATCCATCTCTCTCACCCTCTATCTATCCACCCCTCTCACCCTCTATCTATCCACCCCTCTCACCCTCTATCTATCCACCCCTCTCACTCTCTATCTATCCATCTCTCTCACCCTCTATCTATCCATCTCTCTCACTCTCTATCTATCCATCTCTCTCACCCTCTATCTATCCATCTCTCTCACCCTCTATCTATCCATCTCTCTCACTCTCTATCTATCCATCTCTCTCACTCTCTATCTATCCATCTCTCTCACCCTCTATCTATCCACCCCTCTCACCCTCTATCTATCCACCCCTCTCACCCTCTATCTATCCACCCCTCTCACCCTCTATCTATCCATCTCTCTCACCCTCTATCTATCCATCTCTCTCACCCTCTATCTATCCATCTCTCGCACCCTCTATCTATACATCTCTCTCACTCTCTATCTATCCATCTCTCTCACCCTCTTTCTATCCATCTCTCTCACCCTCTATCTATCCATCTCTCTCACTCTCTATCTATCCATCTCTCTCACTCTCTATCTATCCATCTCTCTCACCCTCTTTCTATCCATCTCTCTCACTCTCTATCTATCCATCTCTCTCACCCTCTATCTATCCACCCCTCTCACCCTCTATCTATCCACCCCTCTCACCCTCTATCTATCCACCCCTCTCACTCTCTATCTATCCATCTCTCTCACCCTCTATCTATCCATCTCTCTCACTCTCTATCTATCCATCTCTCTCACCCTCTATCTATCCATCTCTCTCACCCTCTATCTATCCATCTCTCTCACTCTCTATCTAACCATCTCTCTCACCCTCTATCCATCTCTCTCTCTCTATCTATCCAATCTCTCACTCTATCTATCTATCTCTCTCTCTCACTCTCTATCCATCTCTCTCACTCTATCTATCCATCTCTCTCACTCTCTATCTATCTATCTCTCTCACTGTCTATCTATCTATCTCTCTCACTGTCTATCTATCCATCTATCTCCATATGTATCTGTTTATTATTTATCTGGCTACCTGTTTATTATCTCCATCTATCTCTCTCCATCTCTCTCTATGTTTATTATCTGTCTAGCCACCTGTCTATTAACCCTCTCTATCTATCTCTTTATCCATCTATCTCTCTATCCATTTCTCTCCCTTTATCCATCAATCTGTTTCTTATCTCTGTTTCTTATCGCACTCTATCCATCTCTCACTCATTATCTGTTTAATATCAGTTACCCGCTCAGGTGAACGTAAAAGATCCCATGGCACTATTCTAAGAAAAGTAGGGGCGTTCTCCCATTGTCCTGGCCCTCAACAACCAAAAACAAATGAACTGATCATTTATCCCATTGCTGTTTGTGGGACCTTGCAGTAAATTGGCTGCCGTGTTTTCATACGTAATAAGAGTGACTGCACTTTGGGAGCCATTCGCCATTTCTAAAGCAGTTTAGGACGTCACCACGATACGAAAGGAGCTGATATGAATACTCAAGGGTTGAATTTCTGCGGGGGTTCTCCTAATTATCTGCTGCAACTTCAATGGAAGACGTGAGGAACCCCAGCAGAAGCTCAACCTCTCAGTGCATCGCTCTGCCTGACGTCATGTTTGATGGCTCGGGTAAGTAGGACGTAGCCTTCGCTCAGTGTCACGCTGCGGTCCTGTTGTGATCAACTTGCTGAGGCTAAATAATGTACATAACATATTGGGCTAGAATTTTCTGCGAAAGTAACGGTGACTTCAATGGCGTTCGCCGTTATCAGTGTGTAAATGGTCCAGCGAGGAAGAGATACGCCAGGAGTTGCGAATCGCCAGATGTTGCTGGACGATTAGCCTCGTGAAAATGACACCTCGCCCTCAACCTCCTCATGAGTTTCATGAAATTGCTGCATTTGCTCATTAATTACCCACTTAAGTAGCCACAGAAAGTTAGGGCTAGTACTTAACAGCGTAAGGACCCTTTTAATGACAAGATTTATGTTCCTGCAATAACACTCAACCTCTCTGGCCCAGAAAACAAATAATTGAAACTGTGGAGTTTCATTTCTGCATGTAGTAAATAGTTCTTAGAGATTTTCAAAATTTAAAATTTAAAACTTTTCTTACTATTTCTTTCTGCCTCTTTTTCGCTCTGTTGATTCACTCTTTCTCTCCCTCTCTTAATTTCTCTTTCTGTACCTAATTTGATTCTAATTCACCCGATTTCCTTCTCCGTCATTTCTCTGTTTCTTTCTCTATCCTTAAATCTCTTTGGTGAAGGAGATAGACTGTTGGTCCCGTCGTTCACCAAAGTCCCAAGTGCCCCATTGCCCTCCCCGTGCCCGTTATCGACTCGCACTTCCAGCAAATTGTGAGGCAAAACATTTCTCGAGCTGAAGGGTGAGGGGAAATGTCCAACTAAGGGGGCACGCCGCGAGATGCTCCACTTCAGCAAGATCTGTGCCATTGGAATTTCGGATACAGGTTCTTACAGAGTGCAGGATTCAGGGTTCACCTACTCACCAAGGTATACAGATGTCCTCGGTAATTGGGAGAGGGGGCACCACACGTCAACCTGCCACGTGTAGCGTATACCTCATCTTTCCAAAGTCCATTTCTCTTGCCCAATCATTATCTGTCAACTCTGCTCAAATGTAGACAGACAGCAAAATCAACCAATCCAATTGTTCCATTTGGGTAGAGTCCATGATAGGGGAGAGTGTACATGGGCTGTGGGAGGAGATTAAATGGGTGGGTAGAGTCCATGATAGGGGAGAGTGTACATGGGCTGTGGGAGGAGATTAAATGGGTGGGTAGAGTCCATGATAGGGGAGAGTGTACATGGGCTGTGGGAGGAGATTAAATGGGTGGGTAGAGTCCATGATAGGGGAGAGTGTACATGGGCTGTGGGAGGAGATTAAATGGGTGGGTAGAGTCCATGATAGGGGAGAGTGTACATGGGCTGTGGGAGGAGATTAAATGGGTGGGGAGAGTCTATGATAGGGGAGAGTGTACATGGGCTGTGGGAGGAGATTAAATGGGTGGGTAGAGTCCATGATCGGGGAGAGTGTAGATGGGCTGTGGAAGGAGATTAAATGGGGGGGTAGAGTCCATGATAGGGGAAAGTGTACATGAGCTTTGGAAGGAGATTAAATGTGTAGATAGTATGGATGGAGTGTCGAAGATGATTGATGGGATGATCTTTTCTCATTCTGTGTGTGTTTATGATTTTGTTTGTCCTGTGCTGTCTATGTTGGGGGGAGGACGGAATCTGAGGGAGGGGACACTTCCCTTCAGGGTTAAAGTGACGGTGAAGCCACTTTCTCTCATTAACAGTCAGTTTCAGGGTGCCAGTGGAAGAGGCTAAGGAACAGATAGTCCATGTTTATGGCATGGTATGGTGCTGGGAGGAGGGGGACCTGAGAAGACTATAGTGTATTGAGGCTGTAGGTAAATTAACATTGAAGCAGGACACCAGGAATTAGAACATACCGGAAGTAAACAGCAGGTCAGTCAACATCTGTAAAGAGGGGTTCACGAATCATAGAATCACACAGTACAGAAGGAGGTCATTCGGCCCATCGTGCCTGTGCCGGCTCTTTGAAAGAGCTATCCAATTAGTCCCATTCCCCCACTCTTTCCCTGCAAATCTTTCCCCTTCAACTATTTATTCAATTCCCTTTTGAAAGTTATTGTTGAATCTGCTTCCACCACCCTTTAAGGCAGCGCATTCCAGGTGTCTCCCCATCTCCCCTCTCGTTCTTTTGCCAGAGTTTCTGGTGAGGTCGGGGTTACGGCAGGTTTCAGGTGAGTTTCTGACCTGTCATTAACTGTACAGATGTGGACTGACTCGCTGTGGTAATTCCAGCATGTTCTGTTTCTAGTTCACATTTCCAGCTTTTCCTCTTTACTATAACACTAGGAATCATGGTTGGGAATAAAAACCAGGCTCGAGACAAATACAAGCTGCCATTTGGTGCTATTGTGGGTGTGAGCAGAGGCCTCGACTGCTGGCTCACCATCTGCCAGGTTGGCAGTAGGCACAGAAGGCCTGGGGTTCATTTCTAGAGGGATGGAATTGAAAAGCAGGGAAGTGATGTTAAACTTGTATAGAACCTTGGTCAGACCACACTTGGAGTATGGTGAACAGTTCTGGTCTCCATATTATAAAAAGGATATAGAGGCACTGGACAAGGTGCAAAAAAGATTCACAAGGATGATACCAGAACTGAGAGGTTATAACTATCAGGAAAGACTGAACAGACTGGGGCTCTTTTCTCTAGAAAAGAGAAGGCTGAGGGGTGACCTGATAGAGGTCTTTAAGGTTATGAAAGGGTTTGGTAAGGTAGACGTAGAGAAGATGTTTCCTCTTGTGGGGGAGACCAGAACGAGGGGCCATAAATATGGAAGAGGAAGGAGAAAAGGGAGTGAGAAAGAGAGAGAAAAAAAGTTAAAAAAAACTTCTTCAGGCAGGTCAGGCAGACTAATAAATCCAATCGGGAATTCAGGAGAAACTTCTTTACCCAGAGAGTGGTGAGAATGTGGAACTCACTACCACAAGGAGCAGTTGAGGCGAATAGAATAGATACATTTAAGGGGAAGCTGGATAAACACATGGAGAAAGGAATAGAAGGATAGGCTGATAGGGTGAGATGAAGTAGAGAGGGAGGAGGCTCCTGTTGGGCTGAATGGCCTGTTTCTGTGCTGTACATTCTATGTAAAGGTGAGGGTTAATGACAGGGCCCGAGTCGCGGCACAGCCTGGCTCTCGTTTCATGGGTCGAAGAGATTCTAAACTGATCACTGAGACCAGGGGAGAACTGACGGAAGCTGGAATACTGGCCAACACCAGAGAGAGAGAGAGACAGAGAGAGACCAAGAGAGAGAGAGAGAGAGAGACAGAGACAGAGAGAGAGGCAGAGAGCCAGAGAGAGAGCCAGAGAGACAGAATGAGAGATGGAGCGAGAGAAAGAGGCAGAGAGAGAGAGACAGAGAGAGAAAGAGAGACAGAGAGAGAAAGAAAGACAGAGAGAAATGGAGACAGAGAGAGAAAGAAAGACAGAGAGAGAGACAGAGAGAGAGAGAGGCAGTGAGAGAGAGCGAGAGAGAGAGAGACAGAGAGAGAGAGAGAGAGACAGAGAGAGAGAGAGACAGACAGAGAGAGAGAGAGACAGACAGAGAGAGAAAGAGAAAGAGAGACAGAGAGAGAGAGAGACAGAGAGAAAGAGAGAGAGAGAGACAGAGAGACAGAGAGAAAGAGAGACAGAGAGAGAGAGAGAAATGGAGACAGAGACAGAGAAAGGGAGACAGAGAGAAAGAGAGACAGAGAGAAAAAGAGAGACAGAGAGAAAGGGAGACAGAGACAGAGAGAGAGACAGAGAGAGAGAGGCAGAGAGAGAGAAAGGGAGACAGAGAGGGAGAGAAAGAAAGGGAGTGCAATGGTGAGATAGCTGGATAGAGATAAATAAAGAGCAAAAGCAGCATCTTTAGTCTTTATTGTGGCCTCGAGTGCCTTACAGAGGGAAAAAAAAGAGAATGAACAATGAGTTAGGAGAGGGGCCCAAAAGCTTGGTCCATGAGATGGATTTAAGGAAGCTTTTAAAGGTGGAGTGAGAAGTGGAGAGAGAAAGAGGTTTTGGCAGGGAGTTCCAGATGCTTTCTGTCAATTCTTCTTGTTGCAGTAAGGAATCTGGACTCAGTGAGTGGTGTTAACGAGGAGTGCTGGCTGGGTGCAGCATGTGCTGCGGGGCTGATGCATTTGGACATATCTCTGGGCAATTGCCGCTGACATGTTGGCCCACGTGTCACCCTCAGCTGTCGACGTGCTGTGGAGTTAATTACATTGAGTTAGATTGAGTTACATTGAGTCTACAGCACAGAATCAGGCCATTCGGCCCAACTGGTCGGTGCTGGTGTTTATGCTCCACACGAGTCTCCTCCCTCCCTACCACATCTACCCCTATCGGCATATCCTTCTATTCCTTTCACCTTCGTGAGCTCATGTAGCCTCCCCTTAAATCCATCTGTGCTATTTGCTGTGTCATCAAAGAAAATGGACGAGGAAAGATTTTAACTGAGTCCCACATCATCTCAGGAAACAGATGATATTTCCGCTACTGCGTATGTGACTGTAGGTCTCTGTCCTCCCGAAGGGAAGGAGGATGGGCGATCAGATTAAACGAAGGGACTGTTGACCATTTTCTTTGTTTATTTATTAATTGTAAACAATTTTACAACACCAAGTTATAGTCCAGCAATTTTATTTTAAATTCACAAGCTTTCGGAGGCTTCCTCCTTCCTCAGGTAAATGTTTGTTTATTTACACACCCCTTTAAGACTAGTTGCAAAGAAACTAATTTTGATGTGGACGGTGAGCCTGAAAACTCATCGTCTTACTTGCAAAGGAAACTTCTGCATTTGTTGGGTAAAGTTTACGACAGAGGAAGAACCCGAGAGAATCTTCTCCTAATTACAAAGAGAAACTACGTGTCACAAAGATACAGAGAACCTCGCCCTATTACTGTGCTGATTACAGACTGCCGCTGACAGGAGGGGTGTAAAGCCCCCCCATTGTTATCTCTTAACTTCAAAGAGGAAACCCCCTCCACACAATTAACCAATTGGAGTGACAGGTGTGTCAGAAGGGTTTGCCCATTTTCCTGTCAATCATCCCCAACAGCCAGTGAGTGTCCTGCGAGGCCTGTGAGCCAATGAAGGATGGATCTCTACAGGCCGTCTCCACTTTACAACCTCCCCAACCCCCACCCCACCCCCCAACACCTTCCAGCCTCATCTTTAACAAAGGTTCCCGCACAGGACCAGGTAAGGTGTGAAATGTTTATGTCATTCCGTGGCTGTTGTCTGTACTCGAGGCTCCAAAATACCTTCCAACACTGTTAAAAATTAATTCTCGCGATATGGGCATCACTGGCAAGACCAGCATTTATTGCCCATCTCTAGTTACCCCTTGAGAAGGTGGTGATGAGCCGCCTTCTCCTACAGCCGCTGCAGTCCGTGTGGTGAAGGTTCTCCCACAGTGCTGTTAGGAAGGGAGTTCCAGGGTTTTGACCCAGCGACAAAGAAGGAACAGTCGATATATTTCCCGAATCAGGATGGTGTGTAACTTGGAGGGGAACGTGCAGGTGGTGTTGTTCCCATGCGCCTGCTGCCCTTGTCCTTCTAGGTGGTAGAGGTCGCGGGTTTGGGAGGTGCTGTCGAAGAAGCCTTGGCGAGTTGCTGCAGTGCATCCTGTGGATGGTGCACACTGCAGCCACAGTGCGCCGGTGGTGAAGGGAGTGAATGTTTAGGGTGGTGGATGGGGTGCCAATCGAGTGGGCTGCTTTGTCCTGGATGGTGTCGAGCTTCTTGAGTGTTGTTGGAGCTGCACTCATCCAGGCAAGTGGAGAATATTCCATCACACTCCTGACTTGTAGATGGTGGAAAGGCTTTGGGGAGTCAGGAGGTGAGTCACTCGCCACAGAATACCCAGCCTCTGACCTGCTCTTGTAGCCACAGTATTTATATGGCTGGTCCAGTTGGGGACTAGTAAAGAAGACTTTGTTTGTATACACAAGCCTTCACGGTGTAATTAACTTAGCGGCTTCAGAGCTAGATTAGCTTAAAAACTTTTTATGGCCTGTGTTTGACCAGCTGAGGACCGTGTTTTCTAGCACTTTCCAGCATGTAGATCAACAGCTGAACTCCATACCGAGTGGGCAGTTTTCAAGCTAAAACTCCATTTTGAGCACATTTCAGGCAGCTTACGGGGTATTCCCCGAATGAATCTCAAAGGCTCCCTTTGGGCAATTTACAGGGAATTAAGATCATCAGACTATAAGAAATAGGAGCACGAGTAGACCATATGGCCCCTCGACCCTGCTCCGCCATTCAATCAGATCATGGCTGATCTTCGACCTCAACTCCACTTTCCTGCCCGATCCCCATATCCCTTGATTCCCTTAGAGTCCAAAAATCTGTCTATCTCAGTCGTGAATATACTCAATGACTCAGCATCCACAGCCCTCTGGGGTAGAGAATTCCAAAGATTCACAACCCTCTGAGTGAAGAAATTCTTTTTCATCTCAGTCCTAAATGGCCGACCCCTTATCCTGAGACTATGCCCCCTAGTTCTAGACTCTCCAGCCAGGGGAACAGCCTCTCAGCATCTACCCTGTCAAGCCCCCTCAGAATTTTATACGTTTCAATAAGATCTCCTCTCATTCTTCTAAACTCCAGAGAGTATAGGCCCATTCTACTCAATCTCTCCTCATAGGACAACCCTCTCATCCCAGGAAGTAATCCAGTGAACCTTCGTTGCACTGCTTCTAAGGCAAGTATATCCTTCCTTAGGTAAGGAGACCAAAACTGTACACAGTACTCCAGGTGTGGTCTCACCAAAGCCCTTTTTATTGCAGCAAGACTTCCTCACTCTTGTACTCCAAACCCCTTGCAATAAAGGCTAACATACCATTTGCCTTCCTAATTGCTTGCTGTACCTGCATGTTAACTTTCTGTGTTTCTTGTACGGGGACACCCAAATCCCTCTGAGCACCAACATTTAATAGTTTCTCACCATTTAAAAATATCCTGTTTTTCTATTCTTCCTACCAAAGTGAATATCCTCACATTTCCCCACATTATATTCCATCTGCCACCTTCTTTCCCACTCACTTAACCTGTCTATATCCTTTTGCAGACTCTGTGTCCTCCTCACAGCTGACTTTCCCACCTAGCTTTGTATCGTCAGCAAATTTGCTTACATTACATTCGGTCCCTTCATCTAAGTCATTAATATAGAATGTAAATAGCTGAGGCCCAAGCACCGATCCTTGTGGAACCCCACTAGTTACAGCCTGCCAACCTGAGAATGACCTGTTTATTCCTACTCTCTGTTTCCTGTCCATTAACCAATCCTCAATCCATGCTACTACTGGCTGTGACTGCCCAACCCCATTAGTCCTTCTCTAATGTAACAACCTTTTGTGTGGCACCTTATCGAATGCCTTTTGAAAATCCAAATATACTGCATCCACTGATGCCCCTTTATCTACCCTGCTAGTTACATCCTCAAAAAACTCTTCCTACAAGAGATAATTCGAATAGACCAAACCTCTACCCACTGCAGAATCCTAGTAGATGAAGCCACTCCCTGTTAATTCTTATGTATAGAATTTGAATGGAGCAAATCCCTTCTCATCCACTCTCATTGTATAGAATCCCAAAGGACTACAGCCCTCTCTGTTAAGTTTCATGCATAGAATTCCAACGAATTAACCCTTTCCCCATCACTTCCATTATTGTGAATTCCAATGGACCAGTCCTCTTCCCAGTGTACAGAATTCCAATGGACTGACTCCCGTCCCTGTTTACTCCCATTCTCTGGAGTGTCAATCAATCTTTCCATTAAGTTCTATTAAGTGAATCTCCTGGCCCAAACATAGTATTTAAGCAATACTATCTAATTAGTTTGGAATCGCTGGTTAACCTCATCCAATCTGCTTCTCATTTTCACCTTGAAGCGAGGGGACTGTTTGTAGGTCTAATCATGCTCGAGTGACATGTGTGTGATGCCTGTCCATTGGCATCTGTTCCTCTGTGCCTGGATTGAATTACTGAATGAATTATTAATGAACCGCGGGATCAAGGTTTGCAAATTGGCTATGGTTATCCGAAGATTATAGAAATCTTGATCCAGCCATAATCGACTTATTTGAGAACTGACTGAGAGTATTAATACAATTCATCTTGTGCGGTGCGATCTAAATTCTGATAGATAGCAGTCACCTCCTATAACACTGAATCAATATGAGAATCATAAGAATCAGTGCCACTAAAACCCTGATAGGAAGTATTTCGATTGACATTAACCCTGAGACTGTCAACAGATTCAGGGAAATTCCAATCTCCCTGAGGTGAGCTGTTTTGTTTGTGTTCAGCTCACACATGGTAACCCTGAAACACACATTAATACAGTGATAAATCTGCTAATATCAGGGATAGATTGATTACTGAGATATTAACCTCAAAACAAACATTAATATTACAGTAATAAATCTACTCCAACATTGGGGATAGATTCATTACTGGAATGTTAACCTGAAACAAACTCTAATATTACAGAAATAAATACACTGCATAAAACTACCCAGAATTTAAGAGTCACGAGGCTGGGAGGAGCTGTTGAATTAAGCTTGGTGACTTACTAGGTTGCTTCCTGTAGATAATGCATACTGCAGCCTCAGCTTTACTCTGTATCTAACCCGTGCTGTACCTGCCCTGGGAGTGTTTGATGGGACAGTGTAGAGGGAGCTTTACTCTGTATCTAACCCGTGCTGTACCTGCCCTGGGAGTGTTTGTTGGGACAGTGTAGAGGGAGCTTTACTCTGTATCTAACCCTGTACCTGCCCTGGGAGTGTTTGATGGGACAGTGTAGAGGGAGCTTTACTCTGTATCTAACCCGTGCTGTACCTGCCCTGGGAGTGTTTGATGGGACAGTGTAGAGGGAGCTTTACTCTGTGTCTAACCCGTGCTGTACCTGCCCTGGGAGTGTTTGATGAGACAGTGAAGGGAGCTTTACTCTGTATTTAACCCGTGCTGTACCTGCCCTGGGAGTGTTTGATGGGAAAGTGTGGAGGGAACATTTTTTTAAAAATTCATTCATGGGATGTGGGCGTTGCTGGCGAGGCCGGCATTTATTGCCCATCCCTAATTGCCCTTGAGAAGGTGGTGGTGAGCCGCCTTCTTGAACCGCTGCAGTCCGTGTGGTGACGGTTCTCCCACAGTGCTGTTAGGAAGGGAGTTCCAGGATTTTGACCCAGCGACGGTGAAGGAACGGCGATATATTTCCAAGTCGGGATGGTGTGTGACTTGGAGGGGAATGTTCAGGGGAACGAACTACCACCTAGAAGGACAAGAGCAGCAGGCACATGGGAACAGCTCCACCTGCACGTTCCCCTCCAAGTCACACACCATCCCGACTTGGAAATATATCGCCGTTCCTTCATCGTCGCTGGGTCAAAATCCTGGAACTCCCTTCCTAACAGCACTGTGGGAGAACCGTCACCACACGGACTGCAGCGGTTCAAGAAGGCGGCTCACCACCACCTTCTCAAGGGCAATTAGGGATGGGCAATAAATGCCGGCCTCGCCAGCAACGCCCACATACCATGAACGAATAAAAAAAAGGTGGTGTTGTTCCCATGTACCTGCTGCCCTTGTCCTTCTAGGTGGTAGAGATCACGGGTTTGGGAGGTGCTGTTGAAGAAGCCTTGGCGAGTTGTTGCAGTGCATCCTGTGGATGGTACACACTGCAGCCACTGTGCACCGGTGGTGAAGGGAGTGAATGTTTAGTGTGGTGGATGGGGTGCCAATCAAGCGGGCTGCTTTGTCCTGGATATTGTCGAGCTTCTTAAGTGTTGTTGGAGCTGCACTCATCCAAGCAAGTGGAGAGTATTCCATCACACTCCTGACTTGTGCCTTGTAGATGGTGGAAAGGCTTTGGGGAGTCAGGAGGTGAGTCACTCGCCGCAGAATACCCAGCCTCTGACCTGCTTTCATAGCCACAGTATTTATATGGCTGGTCCAGTTAAGTTTCTGGTCAATGGTGACCCCCAGGATGTTGATGATGGGGGATTCGGCGATGGTAATGCCGTTGAATGTCAAGGGGAGGTGGTTAGACTCTCTCTTGTTGGAGATGGTCATTGCCTGGCACTTGTCTGGCGCGAATGTTACTTGCCACTTATGAGCCCAAGCCAGGTCTTGCTGCATGCGGGCTCGGACTGCTTCATTATTTGAGGGGTTGCGAATGGAACTGAACACTGTGCAATCATCAGCGAAGATTTCTGACCTTATGATGGAGGGAAGATCATTGATGAAGCAGCTGAAGATGGTTGGGCCTAGGACACTGCCCTGAGGAACTCCTGCAGCAATGTCCTGGGGCTGAGATGATTGGCCTCCAACAACCACTACCATCTTCCTTTGTGCTAGGTATGACTCCAGCCACTGGAGAGTTTTCCCCCTGATTCCCATTGACTTCAATTTTACTCGGGCTCCTTGGTGCCACACTCGGTCAAATGCTGCCTTGATGTCAAGGGCAGTCACTCTCACCTCCCCTCAGGAATTCAGCTCTTTTGTTCATGTTTGGACCAAGGCTGTAATGAGGTCTGGAGCCGAGTGGTCCTGGCGGAACCCAAACTGAGCATCGGTGAGCAGGTTATTGGTAAGTGAGTGCCGCTTGATAGCACTGTCGACGACACCTTCCATCACTTTGCTGGTGATTGAGAGTAGACTGATGGGGCGGTAATTGACCGGATTGGATTTGTCCTGCTTTTTGTGGACAGGACATACCTGGGCAATTTTCCACATTGTAGGGTAGATGCCAGTGTTGTAGCTGTACTGGAACAGCTTGGCTAGAGGCACAGCTCGTTCTGGAGCACAAGTCTTCAGCACTACAGCCGGGATGTTGTCGGGGCCCATAGCCTTTGCTGTATTCAGTTCACTCAGCCGTTTCTTGATATCACGTGGAGTGAATCGAATTGGCTGAAGACTGGCTTCTGTGATGGTGGGGATATCGGGAGGAGGCTGAGATGGATCATCCACTCGGCACTTCTGGCTGAAGATGGTTGCAAATGCTTCAGCCTTGTCTTTTGCACTCACGTGCTGGGCTCCGCCATCATTGAGGATGGGAGTGTTTGCAGAGCCTCCTCCTCCCGTTAGTTGTTTAATTGTCCACCACCATTCACGACTGGATGTGGCAGGACTGCAGAGCTTTGATCTGATCCGTTGGTTGTGGAATCGCTTAGCTCTGTCTATAGCACGTTGCTTCCGCACCCGTGAATTACTTTGTATCTAACCTATTAACGATTGAAATAAGAACAGAAATTGCTGGAAACACTCAGCAGGTCAGGCAGGATTTTTGGAGCGAGAAACCGAGTTAACGTTTCAGAACGATGACCTTCCATTAGTGAGTGACGCTGATACTGGATTCTGAAAAGGTAACTTTGTGCTTCATTTCAGAACCTTGACATCTCTAAACTTGAAAAGCTGCCGCCAATGAAACAAAATTTAAGAAGACTAATAAATAGGCCTGTGGGCTGTGTTGAGGTATTCAATCTCGATGTTGAAATAGACAGCCGGACACTGAACCACAAGTGTGGGATAGCTCATTCTGTCACTGACACTAACTTAGGGCTACATATAAACAACCAGACAAGACAAATTACACCGTTACCTCTTTGTGTCATCTCTCTTGCTGTTTTTCCTTGAATCAATAGCTCGTAGACACAGAATCATAAATTAACGCAAGGCTATGGCCCTGTGCCCTGTCAAAGTTAATGCTGCTCGCTGCTAGACTTGCTGATTGGTGAGTTTGACTTCCTATATCAGGGCTCGACACCTCCAGAGTGCCGTGTCATTTAAGATTCCCATGGCAGCAATTTTCCCTCAACCAAACCATTTGAACGTAGGAACAGGAGGAGACCATTCAGCCCCTCGAGCCTGTTCCGCCATTCAATTAGATCATGGCTGATCTGTATCTTAACTCCATTTACCCGACTTGGTTCCGTAACACTTAATACCCTTACCTGGCTAAAATCGATCAATCTCAGTTTTGAAATTTTCAATTGACCCCCAGCCTCAACAGCTTTTTTGGGGGAGAGAGTTCCAGATTTCCACTCCCCTTTGTGTGAGGAAGTGCTTCCTGACATCACCCCTAAACGGCCTAGCTCTAATTTTGAGATTGTGCCCCCTTGTCCTGGACTCCCCCCACCAGAGGAAATAGTTTCTCTCTACTCAGTCGACTCCTTTAATCATTTTAAACACCTCAATTAGATCACCCCTCGATCCTCTAAACTCAAGGGAATACAAGCCTTGCCTATGCAACCTGTCCTCACCAATGGCCACTCATCTCACTGCAGCTTCTTGTTGCTGGTGAAGATTAGGCTTCCATTGTTGCTCACTTAGCAACAGTTTAATGCACTTCAAAGTCATTTGTTAGCCCCCCCCTCCAATTCTAACCCCGCCCGCCTGCCGTGAACGGGGCGGGGGGGGGCGGGGGGAGGAGGGGGATGTGGTTAAAATGGCGTCCGGGCGCAACCCACTGCGTTCCCAACACGTTCGCCCCCCCACCGCCATTTTGACACGGCCATCGCCCTCTGCAGAGCGGCCGGTGCCTGATCAACACTTGAGAGTCGGGGCCCGGTGACGTAATCTGGACAACGCGATTTTAACGATGAATCGCGCACGGTGCCGGAGCCGATGGCGGCAGGCGGGATCGCGACCGGAAGAGGCCCGGGTAAGTTCCCATCGTTAATCTTTTTGTTAAACGTTCGTGGGCCAGGAGCAGCGGCAGCGATTCTCCGATCTGCCTACCACAAGGAAACCTTGGGCCTCCTTTACCCCAGGTTTTGTTGGACAAGTTGGAGAGTTAAGGGTTAACAATCGAACTGACCTGTATAACTATAACCAGTTATGGAGCAACAGGTTTCTAAGATAAACAGCAAACCAGCGGAGTGATTAATATATAACTTTAGTGACCAGCGTAATAAATATAGGCAGAGGGATCAATTACCCATGGGATAGAGTGAGTGTTTAGGTAAATGAGCTGTCAATAAACTGTTCTTGAAAGGTTCCGAGAACGGATGGATCAAGAAGTCTTGTTTATGGAATGTACCTGTGAACTAAGACTGTTTACATAAATAAGTTGTCCTTGAAAGAATCCAAGGACAGATCAATCATGAGGTGTACTTTTGAAGTAGGAAAATTGAGGTGCATAAGGAGGGTGGGTTTTTCCAGAGTTAGTTGGGAGAGCTCGAACGAGAGAGGGGCCCGTAACTACTCCTGAATACGGTATAGATTGATCACCTCTGCTGTATATACATAAAGTCTGATCCGTATACTCCACTATCAAGTGTCCCATACTTACTCAAAGCGTGTCATTGTGAACCGTAGAAGGAAGGAGGTCAACAGGCCTCCACCCCCTCCCCCGGTCACTAAGCCCTCACGACCCCTCCCCTCCTCCCCCCACCCCCTCCCCCGGTCACTAAGCCCTCACGACCCCTCCCCTCCTCCCCCCACCCCCTCCCCCGGTCACTAAGCCCTCACGACCCCTCCCCTCCTCCCCCCACCCCCTCCCCCGGTCACTAAGCCCTCACGACCCCTCCCCTCCTCCCCCCACCCCCTCCCCCGGTCACTAAGCCCTCACGACCCCTCCCCTCCTCCCCCCACCCCCTCCCCCGATCGATGTACCTGAGTGCTGCGGGCCATTCAATCAGGTCCACACTGGTGGCTTCTTGCCACTCACCAGCCCGAACATCATCCCCGCCGGCTTCAGGTGGGAGTCAGCATTGCCAACTTTACCTGAGGCGTCGGGAGGTAAATAGACCAGGGCCTCACGCTGACCTTTTGTCATATGGAGCATCCCTTCACCCCCCGTCCGACCCGACCCACTCCCACCCCAGGTTAAAGCTGAAGATAACGTTGTACGGGTGCTACCCTGACACGTTCCAACAGGGTAAGCATCATATACATTACAGGGTGCCCCATGCACCCTGTTTCCAGTCCACCCTAGTTACTGGGTACAATTTGCTTCCTCACGTCTCCTGGATTCTGCAGATCAGTCCCAATGTTGATTGGCTCTCTGTGCTGTCCTTGAACCCCGACCTTTGATTGCCTCACCTTGTACCCCAGCCACAGGTCGCAAACTGCTCAGCTGGCACGGTGCCTGGCAGCTGCCCAACACTTCCCTGGTGGTGCTCTCATGGCCGGGTCACAGTGCCACGTACCCGCTGGTGTCGGCTGTGGCTCAGTGAGTAGCATTCTCGCCTCTGAGTCAGAAGGTCGTGGGTTCAAGTCCCCACTCCAGAGACTTGAGCCCAAAATGCAGGCCGACACTCCCAGCGCAGTACCGAGGGAGTGCTGCACTGCCGGAGGTGCCGTCTTTCGAATGAGTCGTTAAACCGAGACCCTCTCAGATGGACATAAAAGATCCCACCACGCTATCTTGAAGAAGAGCGGGGGAGTTCTCTCCGGCGTCCTGGTCAATATTTATCCCTCAACCAACATCACAAATACAAATTATCTTGTCACATTGCTGTTTGTGGGATCTTGCTGTGCGCAAATCGGCTGCCGCATTTCCTACATCACAACAGTGACTACACTTCAAACAGTACTTCATTGGCTGTAAAGCACTTTGGGACGTCCTGAGGTGGTGAAAGGCTCTGTAGAAATGTAAGTTCTTTCTTGACCTACTATTTCACCTTGCCAGTCTCTGGAGCAACACACAAAGATTCTCAGCTCATCTTCTGCTCTCCGTCTCTCTCCTTTAATAAGCGGAGGACTCTCTCCTCTCCTCCTGACCTTGTGTTAATGGAGACATAATCGACGGGTAAGAGCATTGCTGCTAGACAGAAAACTGAAAGAGAAAAGATAGCATGAGTCAAGGAGTAGTGGTTTGGGTGACATCAAACAGAGGTGGAGCCAATGAGGAGTTGGGGATCATGAACACTCTCCCCCCACCAATCACTTTGAGGTCGGCCAATTCTGTATGTCAGGACTCAGTCAAACACGAGTGTGAATAATTTACTCACGTAACTTAAATTCGCAATTGCGATCGCGTTGCGGTTTTGCGTCTGACACGAACGGCAATGCGGCAATGGAGGGCGTCATCGTGGCTGCGCTGTGCCAAGCTCCGCCCCCTGACACCAAGCTTGGCTTTGAAACACCTGTAAATTGCAGGAAGAGAGGGTGACCGAGCGGGAGGCGAGGAGTCCCACAGTTTGAGAAAGAATGAGTTAGTAGAGGAGATGGTGCACGGAGTTTTGATTTAGGAACACGGGAAGAGGAGGAGACCATTCAGCCCCTCGAGCCTGTTCCCCCATTCAATTAGCTGATCTGTACCTCAACTCCATTTACCCACCGTTGTTCCACATCCCTCGATACCCACACCCAACAAAAATCTAACAATCTCAGTGTTGAAATTTTCAATTGACCCCCAGCCTCAACAGCTTTTTTGGGGGAGAGAGTTCCAGATTTCCACTCCCCTTTGTGTGAAGAAGTGCTTCCTGACATCACCCCTGAACGGCCTGGCTCTAATTTTAAGATTATGCCCCCTGCTTTACCCCACCAGAGGAAATAGTTTCTCCGTGTCTACCCTGTCGAATCCCTTCATCATTTTAAACACCTTGACTGCGGCATCCCTCAACCTTTCAAACTCGAGGGAATACAAGTTTACGCAACCTGTACTCATGTTTGAACCTTTTTAGATTTCAACAGAGTGAGGGTGTTGGGAGGAGGAAGAGGGCGTGGCATGGTGAATTTTGATCTATTTCTGCAGGGAAATACAACAGAAGCCTAAATGAAGAGGCAGGGCAGGACATCGCCACAGTTAAACGAGGAGAGAAGATGATTTATATGAAGAAGAAATGAACCGGTGACACCAAGCTCGGGTCTTTAATGTCTGACGGAAAAACTGACGGGAGGTGAGGAGCCAAACAGACCCCGAGGAGGAATAATTTAGTGTAAGGGGTCGGAAAAGTATCCCTAATTTTATGATAGATCATTTACTTTCCTCGGTGGGGGGGCTCATTCTCTCTTCTTCTCTGTTTCTTCCCTTTTTTTAACTCCTCAATTTTACACCACACTTTTTTTTTAACAGAATAAAACGTCAGGTTATAAACTCATGTCAATCTCCTCAAAACCATAAAACAACATATCCAGGAGAGCATAATAACTGTAGCTTGATGCAGGTAATCATTAGCTCCTATTAGTGCTCTTAACTCTCAAATTATCTACATCATTAAAACCATTAAGACCTATTATCCCAGCTACAGCATTGGACATTTGGGAAAACTGCCAATCCTCTTAAAAGGGGCATTGTCTTGGTGGAAAAAGAAACGGGAAAGGTTTTTCTTTGGAGGAAGGAGATGATCCTGAAGACTTGCACACCGATTAGCCAACAAAGACTATTTTTAAGTGATGAGACTGTTGTTATATCAGCAGCCATTTTGCACACAGTGATAACTCACAAACAGCAATAAGATGGATCATTTATATAGCGCCTTTCACCACCTCAGGCCGTCCCAAAGCACTTCACAGCCAATGAAGTATTTTTGAAGTGTAGTCACTGTTGTAATGTAGGAAACGCGACAGCCAATTTGCGCACAGCAAGATCCCACAAACAGCTACATGAAAATGACCAGGTAATCTGTTTTTTAGTGACGTTGGTTGGTGGATAAATATTGGCCCCAGGACACCTCCCCTTCTATCAAATAGTGGCCGTGGGATCTTTTACGTTTACCTGATAGGGCAGGCGGAGCCTCGGTTTAACATCTGACCTGAAAGACAGCACCTCTGGACAGTGCAGCACTCCCTCAGTACTGTACTGGGAGTGTCAGCCTGGATTTCATGCTCAAATCTCAGGAGTGGAGACTTGAACCCATGACCATCATGACTCAGAGGCGAGAGTGCTGCCCACTGAGCCACGGCTGAGGTTGAGGGGACAGCATTGGCTGGGGAAGCTCACTGTTTCACTTCAAATGGTTAAGGGCTCTTTAACAGCCAGCTGAAGGCAGACGTAGCCTTGCATTACCATTCGCCCCAAAGGACATCACCTCCAACAATGTCGCAGAACTCTCTCTTAAGTGCTGCACTGGACTCTTAGCCTCGACGATGCACTTAGATCCTGGAGTGAGGCCCGGACTTGCAGCTTTCTGACTCGGAGCTAAGGGTGCTTCCAACCGAACCAATCAGGTGCTACCAGTCTTGTCATGACATTATGGCAATAGGCCAACAGGGACATCTTTGACAAACGTTGTTTAATGATAACGGTTCATTTCTGAGGTGTACACTGCCCCAAATAATTTTGGGAGCCCGACCCCCTCCCCCTCCACCCCCCTCTAGTCCTCCTCTCCTGAGGCGTTGAGCTTTGCTGGGTTATGGTTCCATGACAACTGGCCTCTCCCAGGTGGCCGTTCTTGTCAGCCTAAACGGTGAGTGTCAGCAGGCTGGTGTACGCTTGGATTCAGATGTGATGTTAAACCCTCTCAGGTGGACAGAAAAGATCCCAAGGCCACTATTCCGAAGAAGATTTGGGGGTTCTCCTTGGTGTCCTGGCCAATATTTATCCCTCCAACCACCATCACTAAAACAGATTATAAGAACATAAGAACGTAAGAAACAGGAGCAGGAGTAGGCCATACAGCCCCTCGAGCCTGCTCAGCCATTCAATAAGATCATGGCTGATCTTTGACCTCAACTCCACTTTCCCGCCCAATCCCCATATCCCTTGAATCCTCTAGAGTTGACATTCAACGGGATTACCATCACCGAATCCCCCACCATCAACACCCTGGGGGTCACCATTGACCAGAAATTTAACTGGACCAGCCACATAAATACTGTGGCTACAAGAGCAGGTCAGAGGCTGGGTATTCTGTGGCGAGTGACTCACCTCCTGACTCCCCAAAGCCTTTCCACCATCTACAAGGCACAAGTCAGGAGTGTGATGGAATACTCTCCACTTGCTTGGATGAGTGCAGCTCCAACAACAGTCAAGAAGCTCGACACCATCCAGGACAAAGCAGCACACTTGATTGGCACCCCATCCACCACCCTAAACATTCACTCCCTTCACCACCGGCGCACTGTGGCTGCACTGTGCACCATCCACAGGATGCACTGCAGCAACTCGCCAAGGCTTCTTCGACAGCACCTCCCAAACCCGCGACCTCTACCACCTAGAAGGACAAGGGTAGCAGGCACATGGGAACAACACCACCTGCACGTTCCCCTCCAAGTCACACACCATCCTGACTTGGAAATATATTGCCGTTCCTTCATCGTCGCTGGGTCAAAATCCTGGAGCTCCCTTCCTAACAGCACTGTGGGAGAACCTTCACCACACGGACTGCATCGGTTCAAGAAGGCGGCTCACCACCACCTTCTCAAGGGCAATTAGGGATGGGCAATAAATGCTGGCCTTGCCAGTGACGCCCAAATCCCATGAACGAATAAAAAAAAGTCCAAAAATCTATCTATCTCAGCCTTGAATATATTCAACGACTGAGCATCCACAGCCCTCTGGGGTAGAGAATTCCAAAGATTTACAACCCTCTGAGTGAAGAAATTCCTCCTTGGACCCCTCTGCTGATGCGAGTGGAATAAAAGAGCAATTACATCATTGAGAAAAATCCTATTTAACCGTCAGCACGGAAGAGGCAGCCTTGGCTGCTCTGAAAAATGAACACAGTCTCCTTTGTACATCAAAGTTCTGAGAACCTAGTGACGGGTTTGCTGGGCTTCTCGATGACTAATATTTGACCAGATGAATGCAATACCTCGTCCTTTGTTCTCCGGGGACATTGGCTGTTACAGAGACTGGTAATGTTGTTGCTGATGTCAAGGAACAGAAGAGCAGGCATGACTTCTGACTATGAGCTGTATGACTGGAGATAGATCTGCAAACGATGACGTGCATCTAAAATCATTCCCACTGAAACAAGTTTGATTGCTCCCAAGAATTTACACGCAGTCCAAAATGAGTTTTTGCTGCAGAATGTGAAGCTGTAACTCCTCGTTCCTAATAGAATTATAAATCTTTCCACCTCCTTATTGGAACAGATGTCAGCATGACTCGTTTAGTAGGACTCCTGTCTCCTTAAGTGATGTTATAGTCCCTGCCTCAATAGATACTTGTTGGTAAAGTGTTCTACGTTAAAATAGCCCTCT
Organism: Heptranchias perlo; assembly: GCF_035084215.1. NCBI lineage: Eukaryota > Metazoa > Chordata > Chondrichthyes > Hexanchiformes > Hexanchidae > Heptranchias > Heptranchias perlo. The sequence continues at coordinate 4,685,300 of NC_090328.1, forward strand.
GTGTGCCTGAAAGGGCGGTGGAAGCAGATTCAATAATAACTTTCAAAGGGGAATTGGTTAAATACTTGAAGGGGAAAAATTTGCAGGGTCATGGGGAAAGAGCAGGGGAGTGGGACTAATTGGAAAAATCTTTCAAAGAGCCAGCACAGGCATGATGGGCTGAATGGCCTCCTTCTGTACTGCATCATTCTATGATTCTATGAAAAATGTTACCTGTGACTGGTCAATGGTGAGTGCCAGGCACTAAATAACCCAGCCAACTCCAGAAAGGGCCAACATCTTTGGGCAGATGAGTGGTTGGAGGGAGGGTAGTGGGACTGGGGATGGAGGAGGGTCAGTGTGACCCAGGATAGAGGAGGGTCAGTGCGACCCACGATGGAGGAGGGTCAGTGAGACCCTGGATTGAAAAGTGTCAGTGGGACCATGATGGAGGAGGGTCAGTGGGACCCTGGATGGAGGAGGGTCAGTGTGACCCAGGATGGAGTAGGGTCAGTGGGACCCATGATGGAGGAGGGTCAGTGGGACCCCAGATGGAGAAGGGTCAGTGGGAACCTCGATGGATGATGGCCAGTGGGACCCTGGAAGGAGGAGTGTCAGTGGGACCCTGGATTGAAGAGTGTCAGTGGGACCATGATGGAGGAGGGTCAGTGGGACCCTGGATTGAAGAGTGTCAGTGGGACCATGATGGAGGAGGGTCAGTGGGACCCACGATGGAGGAGTGTCAGTGGGACCATGATGGAGGAGGGTCAGTGGGACCCTGGAAAGAACAGTGTCAGTGGGATCCACGATGGAGGAGCGTCAGTGGGACCCACGATGGAGGAGTGTCAGTGGGACCCACGATGGAGGAGTGTCAGTGGGACCCACGATGGAGGAGTGTCAGTGAGACCCTGGATGGAGAAGCGTCAGTGGGATCCTCGAAGGAGGAGGGTCAGTGGGAACCTGGATGGAGGAGGGTCAGTGGGACCCTGGATTGAGGAGGGTCAGTGGGAACATGGATGGAGGAGGGTCAGTGGGACCCTGGATGGAGGAGGGTCAGTGGGACCCTGGATGGAGGAGGGTCAGTGGGATCCTCGATGGAGGAGAGTCAGTGGGACCCTGGATTGAAGAGGGTCAGTAGGATCCTCGATGGAGGAGGGTCAGTGGGATCCTCGATGGATTTAAAAAGTATTTCTGCTGTGCAGACTTCATCTGGGGGAGAGCGTACTCCCCAAAGATAAACCGCATCTCCTTTCCTTTCTAAGATGCTGTCGTGTATTTCCATCAACTTCTATGTTTATTCTCTGTGACTTTTGGTGAGCAGAATATAGGAAATTAAAGAAAAATGTGTGAAATAATATGAAATGGCCTGCTCATTAACACAGCTGTCAAATACATCCAGGTTTGCCGATTACAATTTGACAGTTTCAGTGGTAATCAAAATTTCCCTGTGGCCTAGTTTGAGAGGTGAAGCTGATGGGACAGCATGGTCTAAATCCAGTGGGAGATCCTTCACATTTGATGTGACCAGATGGCACTGTACAAACAGCAGTGGAACATTAACTATTATTACTACAATGTAAGCAGGCACAGGTTGCATGTATGGTAGTGTAGTGGTTATGTAAATGGCCTAGTAATTGAGAGGCCTGGACTCATAATCCAGAGAACATGAGTTCATACCCTACCGTGGCAGTTTGCAAATTTTAATGAAGTTTAAAAAAAAATCTGGCAATAAAAAGCTGGTGTCAGTAAAAGTGACTGAAGCTGTCGGATTGAGGTAAAATCCCAACTGGTTCACTAATGTTCTTCAGGGAAGGAAACGTGCTGCCTTTACATGGTTTAGCCTATACCTGACTCCTGTCTCACACCAATGCGGTTGACTCTTAACTGCTGTCTGATGTTGCCTAGCAGCCACTCAGTTACCACCAGTTACATAGGAACTGGAGTAGGCCATTCAGCCCCATTCAATTAGATCATGGCTGATCTGTACCTTAACTCCATCTACCCGCCTTGGTCTGTAACCCTTAATACCCTTACCTAACCAAATGGACAACTCTGGAATGTAGGTGGTACCACCACCTTCTATGGGCATTGAGGGATGGGCAATAATCCTTGCCAAAAATGCCCACATCCCAAGGAGGAATAAAAAGGAGAGGTACTGTTGGCAGTGGAATAGGTAACGCTACAATTCTGCCAATTAAAATGATATCAAATTATATAGTAGCAGTAATAATAATATTACCTGAGAGCTGTCCGTTCAGCACCTCCTACAATCCAGAGCTGTCCGTTCAGCACCCCCCACAATCCAGAGCTGTCCGTTCAGCACCCCCCACAATCCAGAGCTGTCCATTCAGCACCCCCCACAATCCAGAGCTGTCCATTCAGCACCCCCACAATCCAGAGCTGTCCGTTCAGCACCTCCTACAATCCAGAGCTGTCCGTTCAGCACCCCCCACAATCCAGAGCTGTCCATTCAGCACCCCCACAATCCAGAGCTGTCCGTTCAGCACCCCCCACAGTCCAGAGCTGTCCGTACAGCAACACCTACAATCCAGAGTTGTCCGTTCAGCACCTCCTACAATCCAGAGCTGTCCATTCAGCACCTCCTACAGTCCAGAGCTGTCCATTCAGCACCTCCTACAATCCAGAGCTGTCCATTCAGCACCACCCACAATCCAGAGCTGTCCGTTCAGCAACACCCACAATCCAGAGCTGTTCGTTCAGCAACACCCACAATCCAGAGCTGTCCATTTAGCAACACCTATTGAGTCACTAGCAGGAATAGTCAACTTTTTGTACACTGAAACAGAAATTGTACACTGACAAAAAGCAGATTGTTTTAAATGTTGTGTGTTTACTAATAGAATGAATACAACCAGAATATACCATTCAAGTAATACCATTGCTGTTGCTTTTGACATGATTTTGCTCAAAATCTGGATTGTAGCCTCTCATATCGCTCTCTTCCGGATAAACCGAGGCCCTGTCTGCCCTCTCAGGTGGATGTAAAAGATCCCATGGCACTAATTCGAAGAAGAGCAGGGGAGTTCTCCCCGGTGTCCTGACCAATATTTAATCCCTCAACCAACATCATTGAAGCAGATTATCTATTTGTTATCAAATTGCTATTTGTGGGATCTTGCTGTGCGCAAATTGGCTTTTGCGTTTCCTACATTACAACAGTGACTACACTTCAAAAAAACTTAATTGGTTCTAAAACGCTTTGGGACATCCTGAGGTCGTGAAAAGCACTATATAAATGCAAGTCTTTCTTTTCTCTCATTCCTTCTCTAAAGCCTCCTTTTTCCATGCCTTATTTCTCCCTCTCTCATTCATATTTCCCCACTCAATGCATGTCATTTTCTCTTTCTGACTCTCTTACTTTTTGCCTCTCATTCCCTCATTCCCTCTTTAATCCCTCCTCATTCTTTCTTTTCAGCTCACGCAATCCCTTTCTTTCTTGTATTACCTCTGTCCCTGTATCCCTTTATCATCTCTTTGTTTACTTCAGTCCCTCTCCTTCTCCCTCTCCTTCCATTGAACCTCCATTTGGCCCATTATGTCTGTGCTGACTCTTTCCTTGAGTAATCCAAAGCGAGACATACTGCATTAGACTCGTAGTTATAGAATCCCAAATGCTGTGGGCCATTTTATGGCTCCATTCCATCTACACTCCTCAACATCCTTACATTAAATGTATATTCTCATTCCATGCTTTTCCTCCCAAAGCGTATTGCCTCACAATTATTCACATTAACTTGCATCTGCCACCTGTCTATCCATTCCAGTTACTTGTCTACGTTTTCCTAAACTCTTTTGCCATCCTCCTTGCTGTTTGCCAAATCCCCTACTTGTGTATATTTAGCAAATTCTGAGATTGTGTTCCCAATACCCAAGTTCGTGTCATCTATGTTTATAAGGAAGAACTTGCATTTATATAGCGCCTCTCACGACCCCAGGACACCTCAAAGTGCTTTACAGCCAATGAAGTACTTTTGAAGTGTAGTCAATGCTGGGAAATGCGGCAGCCAATTTGAGCACAGCAAGGTCCTACAATCAGCAATATGATAATGGCCAGATAATCTGTTCTTTTTAGTGATGTTGGTTGAGGGATAAATATTGGCCCAGGAAACCAGGGAGAACTCCTCTGCCCTTCTTCAAAATGGGATCTTTCACATCCACCTGAGAAGGCAGTCGGGGCCTCAGTTTAGTGCCTCATCTGAAAGACGGCACCTCCGACAGTGCAACACTCCCTCGGTACTGCACTGGAGTGTCAGCCTGGATTACGTGCTCAAGTCCCTGGAATGGGACTCCAACCCACAACCTTCTGACTCAGAGGTGAGACTGCTGCCCACTGAGCCACGGCTGACAGCTATAAATGCACCAGGAACAAAAATGAGTCCAGCACTGACCCCTAGGGCACAACATTTCCAACCCTTCTCCAGTCCAAGCAATAGCTCCAGCCCTAACTCTTTGTTTCCATTCTGTCAACCAACTTTCTTTCCATGATGCTAAACTCCCTGTAAGACTACACGTCTGAATTTTTCTAACAAGCCTCTTGTGAGATGCATTATCGAACGCCTTCTGAAAATCTATATACACCACATCTATTGCATTCCTCTATTAAATTTGTCAAAAAAACGACTAGCCTTTAGCAGATCCATGTTGGCTATTCTCGATTAACCCATGCCTTTCCAAATACTCACAATTTTAACCTCCAATGATGGATTCTAAGGGTTACACACTGACCTTTCACCTCTGAGACTGGGTGATGCAGTGGATTGGACACTAACTTTTCATCTCTGGCAAAAAAATGTTGTCTCTCCACTGTATAAAATGAGCTTGGCCAGTTTCAGCTCTGTACCACTGGGTCTGGGCTCGCAATGCAGAACCACCATGGGTACAGTAGCCTAGTGCTTGTGGTACTGGACTAGCAGATAAAATGACCATGAAAGCTGATGAATTGTCATTTAAACCCGACTGGTTCACTAATATCCTTCAGGGAAGGGAATCTGCCACCTCTACCCAGTCTGGGCTACTCGTGACTCCAGTCCCACACCGCATGGCTGAATCTTAATGCCCTCAGGGCAACTAGGGATAGGCAATAAATGAAGCCTTGATGGTGTCGTTGACATCCTCAGAACAAATAGATTTTTTTAAAAATCATTTGGGACTAAATTTGCAATCTCGCTCACAGAATTGATGAGCTGGTTTGTGTGGGGAATGGTAATCTCCACACTGGTGGTGTTCTCAGGCTCGGGTTGAGATGCAATGTTTTATCAGGGTAGCGAGAGCTTTATTCTTCACCTGACTGTGTGTTAACCTGTCATTGACGTGGGAGTGCTTGATGCTGGCACTGTAATGGAAAAGGTCCCATTTCCCAGCACTAACATCCTTTATCTTGATCAGCACAAAATTCATGTTCAAGAAGAAAGCAATTTATAAGAAATTGGCCATAGGACAAGAAAGGGAATGCGTTGAAACTTCAGAAATGGCCAGACAGGGCCTTAGGGAGAACTCCCTCATGCATGAACTGCCACCTTGCACAGCGAATGCGGAATCTGTCGACTCCTTCAAAAGATAAAGACAGTGCAGATGAGCCGAGGTTAAATCAAGGTCAGGGTGACATTGGGATGAGTTTAGCCTTCGAAGGGGTGGATAACTGTGCAATAACAATAAATTGGAGTTGCCTGCGGTGACAATCCTTTAGACAGAGTGTGCTTGGTGAACTTCTCATCCATTTTATAGCTCCTTACATTCCAATGACATAAGTGTTAAATGTCAATGCCCCATTGATTCCATTCTGCCCCAGTGAATGCTGGAATGAGGACAGGCTGTTGAGTTAGTTCAGTCCAATTTGTATTGAATTATTTGTGCTGGGATTTTTATTTTCCTTCCTCCTGAAGACTGAACTGTATGATTTACCCCAGGGTGTGCGGCAGCTGCTGCAACCGAGAGATTATAAATATCCCATGGTCGCGAATACTGGCCGCCTGAGGGTTAACAGTGACGGGTCACACGCCTCAAAATGGAGGCTGCATTTAAAGGGGCACTGTCATAACGGGAAGAACAAAGTGTTTGTTTGTGTGTACACGATGGCAATCACGTCATTGCAACACTTGTGGTGAACATGACACGTGGCTGTTTGCCTTCTCCACACTCACTAAGATAACCATGATGTGGAGATGCCGGTGATGGACTGGGGTTGACAATTGTAAACAATTTTACAACACCAAGTTATAGTCCAGCAATTTTAAATTCACAAGCTTTCGGAGGCTTCCTCCTTCGTCAGGTGAACGATGTGAACATCGTTCACCTGAGGAAGGAGGAAGCCTCCGAAAGCTTGTGAATTTAAAATAAAATTGCTGGACTATAACTTGGTGTTGTAAAATTGTTTACAATAAAATAAGTACAGATGACGGAAGGTGTTCAACCAACTAGTGCAGCGTTCCATAGAGACCAAAGGGCGGGTGGGAGGGGGGGTAAATTTCAACTTTGTTGGGGGCGCAAAATGGGCATCAGTGGTTCTGACCCCCGTTATACCCCCACCCCCCCCCACCGCCAGATATTCCTTCTCATTGACTTTAACGGAGAGGAGAATGGGCCGAGATGTATAATGGGAGTTTGAACTGTAACCCGCTGGTTTTGCGCCCCCCGACGTTATTGAATTTTGCCCCCACAGCCCCCGATCACCGCTTCTCACTGCTCCGTGAACGAGTCCAGAGTTTTAAACTTACCCGTTCTGATGAAAGGTCATCGACCAGAAATGTTAACTCTGTTTTCCTCTCTCCACAGCTGCTGAGCCTCTCCAGCACTTTCTGGTCTTTATTTCAGATTCCCAGCCCCCACGGTGTTTTGAATTACCCATCAGTTGCCTTTTTTCAAGTCTGAAGAGTGCAGGTTTTTCTAACCTTTCCTCATAACTTATCCTCTGACACTAAGGATCAACTCCATGGACCTTTTCCAGGGCTCCCTTACATCTTGGTGACACAAACTGATTGCAGTACTCAAGGTGCAGCCTGGTTAGAGCACTTTACAGCATAAGGGTGACAACCTCAGATTTATCCTCTCACACAGTTGTCGATTAGATCTCATCGCTCTGCTTGCTTTGGTGTTAGCTGCTCTACTGTGAACGCACAAGGACTGTGTGGCATCTCAATCATCCCCAGACCTTTTTCAGCCTCTTCCCTAATTCCTTCAAGCAGAAATAGTTTGTCAAACACTGCAGATAGCGTCACCTTAATAAAACAGAACTAAGCTGTATCCGTAACCTCTAACCCTGCCCACCCCAGCTCCCCTTCACCTGTCTGCATTAATGCTGAAGGGTGAGAGGGTATAAGACCTGGGGGAGAGATGAAGAGACATTTTGTTTTAACACAACGAGTTGTAATGAATGCGCTGCCTGAAAGGGCGGTGGAAGCAGATTCAATAATAACTTTCAAAAGAGATTTGGATAAATACTTGAAAAGGAAATATTTGCAGGGCTATGGGGGAAGAGCAGGAGAGTGGGGCTAATTGGATAATTCTTTCAAAGAGCCGGCACAGTCAGGATGGGCTGAATGGCCTCTTTCTGTGCTGAATGATTTTATGATTCTAGGGTGTTTTATTCTTTGATCCTGACTGTTTGAAGTAGGTCTGCACCCATCAAGGTGAGGGATGTCAGTGCTAGGGAACAGAATCCTGGGCGGAATTTTCTTCCTTATTTCCAGCTGTTTTGGAGTGGATTGGAAGCCATCCCGCCAGCTCCCCAAATTCTGCTGCTATTTCCGGGACTCCACAACGTAATTAGTGTTGGCTGTGGCTCAGTGGGCAGCACTCTCGCCTCTGAGTCAGAAGTTCATAGCTTCAAGCCAAACTCCAGAGGCTTGAGCACATAATCTAGGCTGACACTCGAGTACTGAGGGAGCACTGAGGGAGTGCTGCAATGTCGGAGGTGCCGTCTTTTGGGTGAGATGTTAAAGCAAGGTTCCGTCTGCCCTCTCAGGTGGACAAAACAGATCCCATGGCATTATTTTGAAGAAGAGCAGGGGAGTCCTGGCTAATATTTATCCCTCAACCAACATCACTAAAAACAGATTATCTGGCCATGATCACATTGCTGTTTGTGGGAGCTTGCTGTGCGTGAATTGGCTGCCGCGTTTCCCACATTACAACATTATATACACTTCAAAAAGTACTTAATTGGCCGTAAAGTGCTTTGGGACACCCTGAGATCATGAAAGGCGCTATATAAATGCAAGCCTTTCTTTCAAGCACCCCAGTGGTGACATTCCCCGTACTAACCAATTTTCCACCATTAGTTGCCCATCCTATTTGGGCCTAAGCTCACTTCATGTGGGACCCCCCCCACCAAAGAAACTTTTAGGACCCTCAGTTGGTGCAGGTTTCGATCCCAGGTCACAGGGGTACAGAGACTCTCCTATCCACAGTGCCACCTCCCTCCCCCCTATCTCTATAAGGAAGGTTGGGATGCAATAGATTAGAGATAGCTCCTTCACGGCACTGCTCCCATGGCCTACAGTGTTCTTAGACCTGGTTGAACCATTGTCTTGATATTCGCAACTGGGTGTCATTTAATGTTAAGGGTATTGAACCACTGCTTCCTGGTGAGGTGCTAGACTGAGTGCTGTAAATTTTTGACCGATGCCTTTGCTGTTAGTCACTATCTGGCCTGTATTTAATGGTGTCGATAGTGCAGCAGGGACAGTGATAGCTGGTAGTTTATTTTATTAACACGAGAATGGGTCTGTCAGTTATTGGCACTTTATAGTTAACACCAACACCACAGTTTGTTCATTTGACGATGTCACAAATTTCTGAGTAAAGTGAAAACATTGAAACTGCCAAATATCCCTCTTGGCTCAGTTGGTAGCAATCTACTTGAGTCAAGAGGCAGTGGGTCCAAAGCCAACTCCGAGGACTTTAGTACATAATCTTGGTTGTAATTCAGTGCTGAGGGAATGCTGCATTGTCAGAGGCACTGTCCTTCGGATGGGATGTTAAAGAAAGGTCACATCTGTTAGATCAGATGGGTGTTAAACAAAGGTCACATCTGTTAGATCAGATGGGTGTTAGACAATAATCACATCTGTTAGATCAGATGGGTGTTAGACAATGATCACATCTGTTAGATCAGATGGGTGTTAGACAATGATCACATCTGTTAGATCAGATGGGTGTTAAACAATGATCACATCTGTTAGATCAGATGGGTGTTAGACAATGATCACATCTGTTAGATCAGATGGGTGTTAGACAATGATCACATCTGTTAGATCAGATGGGTGTTAAAGATCCCATGATACTATTTTGAAGAAAAGCAGGGTGATCTCCGGGTGACCTGCCCAACATTCCCCACTCAACCAAAAACAGAATGGCTGCTCATTCCTCTCATTGCTGTTTGTTGGATCTTGCTGTGTACAAAATGGCTGCCACATTCTCTTACATAAAAACAATCACTGCCCTTCAAAGTAATGCATTTTATGTGAAGTGCACTTACTTGCTTTATAAATACAGGTATTTCTTTCTTTCTCTGTTACGACCTTTCCAAACTCTTCTTTTACTATTACTTTGGTCAGTGTTCATAGTATCATAGTAGGTACAACACAGGAGGAGGTGATTTGGCCCATCGTGCCTGGGCCGGCTCTTATGAAAGAGCTATCCAATTAGTCCCGCTCCCCTGCTCTTTCCCCCATAGCCCTGTAAATTATTTCCCCTCAAGTATTTATCCAATTCCCTTTGGAAAGTTATTATTGAATTTGCTTCCACCGCCCTTTCAGGCAGCGAATTCCAGATCATTACAACTTGGAACTTCCCTCTCTTATCCCTCCTAAGTTCCAAATCCCCTGTCCTACACACTCTTCCTCCTTCCTCATTGAAACCAAGACCCATCGATCCATCTCCTAATCTAGCTCATTCTTTCCCAGGGCCTTCCATTTTAAACACCAACCTTGGATTCCTTTTCTTTGGAAAGAAAAAAGGACTTGCATTTATATAGCACCTTTCACAACCTCAGGACGTTCCAAAGCGCTTTACAGCCAATGAAGTACTTTTGAAGTGTAGTCACTGTCGTAATGTATGAAATGTGGCAGCCAATTTGCGCACAGCAAGGTCCCACAAACAGCAATGAGATAATGACCAGATAATCTGTTTTGAGAGGAATAAATATTGGCCAGGACAGCAGGGAGAACTCCCCTCCTCTGCTTCAAGTAGGGGCTGTGGGATCTTTTATATCCACCTGCGAGGGCAGACAGGGCCTTGGTTTTACATCTCATCTGAGAGACAGCACCTCTGACAGTGCAGCACTCCCTCAGTGCCTCACAGGAGTGTCAGCCTAGATTTTTGCTCAAGTCTCTGGAGTGGGGCTTGAACCCATGACCTTCATGAGCTCAGAGAGGAGAGTGTGACACAGCAAGCCACAGCTGACACATCTCCTGTTTCTCTCCTAATGTTTCCAGTCCTGGCGATATACTGCAATACAGACTTCAGTCCTTCAACTGCATTTGTCAGTTTGAAAAGAATTATTGATTAAAATCCCTGAAACAGGCACACTGTTTACAGAAAAACATTTGGCAATCTACCAAAATTGTCATGCTGGCATTTGGAGGCAGAAATTCATTTTGTGTTAAAAATATATTGTGGTGTCACGCAGACATCATTACGTCGTTTGCATGTAAGTGTTTAACTGTTCTCCATCTCCAGCGGCAAGGGTAAATCCACCCAGCCCGAGCTCCCAGTGTGGAGCTCACATTTGAAGGGGAGCACTGATTCCTGACCCAGCCTTACCTCTACTGGGTAAACGCACTGACCCCATGGCTGCACTCGGGGATCAGGGGGGTTTGGTGCGACCACCCTATGGCAACAGAACCCCTTTAAACACTCACAGCCAGCAAAGTTCCACTCAGTGAATCTTCCTGGATGGGGTTGGATTTAGTGGAAATCTGGAAGAATCTCTCCCAAAAAGCTGCGGTCAATTGAAATTTTCAAGGCTGAGATCGATAGATTTTTGTTGGGTGAGGGTGTCAGGGTATATGGATCAAAGGCAGGGTAAATGGAGCTGAGGTACAGGCCAGCCAGGATCTGACTGAATGGTGGAACAGGCTCGAAGGGCAGAATGGCCTCCTCCTGTTCCTATGATCCTATTAGGTCTTGGTCGGATAAGAGGCTTACAGATCAGGAAGGTCCCTAGATCTGGCACACTGGGGGCATGTTTTCCAATCAACAAATAGAAGGGTAGTTCACCATGATAAAACAAGCTGAATAATTCTCCGCGCTGTAGACATCAGTACCAGTATGGGGCTGTATTCACTCTAATACAACAGATATTATGAAAGTGTTATGACCAAGCACAATTGTCTGCAGGTTGGACCTCTTTATAAGGCCACATTTCGGTCTATTTGGAGTCTTTGCTGAGGTACTTTGTTCAGCTGGGAATGGAACTAGAATTGATCCCATTGGATCCTGGGCTAGGGAAGAGGGAATGAAATCATCCCCTGTTCCTGATCCTGATTGTTATCCGGGTGTCATCTACTGGAGAGTGAGCATGGGCGAACGTCTGCTCCAAACGGGATGGGGCTCATCTGAGATGTCCCTCATGTTCGGACAGCCTGCTGACCCTCACAGTGTATACTCACACATGAGGAATGGGCACTTGGGAGAGGTATTGGAGGGTGACTCGAACCCAGGCCACATCTGGTGAGACCACATCTGGAGTATTGTGTGCAGTATTTGGTCTCCTTATCTGAGGAAGGATGTCCTTGCCATGGAGGGAGTGCAACGAAGGTTTACCAGACTGATTCCTGGGATGGCAGGACTGATGTATGAGGAGAGATTGGGTCGACTAGGCCTATATTCACTAGAGTTTAGAAGAATGAGAGGTGATCTCATCGAAACATATAAAATTCTAACAGGACTAGACAGACTAGATGCAGGGAGGATGTTCCCGATGGTTGGGGAGTCCAGAACCAGGGGTCACAGTCTCAGGATACGGGGTTTGCCATTTAGAACCGAGATGAGGAGAAATTTCTTCACTCAGAGGGTGGTGAACCTGTGGAATTCTCTACCACAGAAGGCAATGGAGGCCAAGTCATTAGATGTATTCAAGAGGGAGATAGACATATTTCTTAATGCTAAAGGGATCAAGGGATATGGGGAAAAAGCGGGAAAAGGGTACTGAGTTAGACGATGATCAGGAATCCATGGAACAACTCCCTAGCAACAGTCGATAGCTTCAGGTGGCTCAGTGGGCAGCACTCTTGTCTCTGAGTCAGAAGGTCGGGGTTCGTAGTCCCCACTCCAGAGACTTGAATCCACAATCCAGGCTGACTCTCCCAGTGCAGTACGGAGGGAGTGCTGCACTGTCGGAGATGCCGTCTTTTGGATGAGACATTAAACCGAGGCCCCGTCTGCCCTCTCCGGTGGACGTAAAAGATGCCACAGCCACTGTTTGAAGACGAGCAGGGAGTTCTGCCTGGGTCAATATTTATCCCTCAATCAACATCAATGAAAACAGATGATCTGATCGTTTATCACATTGCTGTTTGTGGGATCTTGCTGTGCACAAATTGGCTGCTGCATTTCCTACATTACAACAGTGACTACACTTCGGAAAATGTACATCGTTGTCTGTAAAACGCATTGGGACGTCCTGAGGTGGGGAAAGGCGCTATAGAAATGCAAGCCGTTCTTCCTTTGCCCAATCGGTCTCTCTCACCGTTTGCAGACTTGATCCTGCCTCGTGCTCTGTCTGAGTGAATGTGATTGTATTGATTGTTGCTGCTCTTTGTGAAGGCTGCAAGTGGCCTTTGAATGTTACTGATGTCACCGCCACGCAAACCGCCTGCAAAGTTTCCCACTCAATCGATCGATTGATCGATCGCCTCTAGTTGCTTGCCGCGGGGTCCTGCCCTCGTTTCTTCATCCTTTTCCGCAGCCCCCCCTCTCTCCCCCCCTGTTAAAATACGCTGACTCTTGCTGGGGTTCAGTCCCACAGTGTCGGCCTCAAACACATCCCACCTTGTACCTCAAGCGAATGATCATTTCTCATGAGTGAGAATAAGCAGGTGTCAGGAGGCTCGATCTTAAAATTAGAGCTGGGCCGTTCAGGGGTGATGTCAGGAAGCTCTTTTTCACACAAAGAGGAGTGGAAATCTGGAACTCTCTCCCCCAAAAGGCTGTGGATGCTGGGGGTCAATTGGAGCTTTCAAGACTGAGATCGATAAATTTTTGTTAGGAAAGGGAGCAAAGACAGGTAAATGGAGCTGAGGTACAGATCAACCATGAGCTAATTTTATGGCAGATCAGGTTCGAGGGGCTGAATGGCCTCCTCCTGTTCCTTGTTTCCCTACATTTTACTGGAAAATGTATCATTGGATGTGCTCAAGACCTCCTCACTGACTCGAGACTCCCGAGTGACTCGAGACCCCTGACTGGCCCAAGACCCCCTCACTGACTCGAGACCCCTGACTGGCCCAAGACCCCCTCACTGACTCAAAAGCCCTGACTGGCTCGAGACCCCCTCACTGACTCGAGACCCCCAAGTGACTCGAGACCCCCAACTGGCTCAAGACCCCCTCACTGACTCGAGACCCCCGACTGACTTGAGTCCCCTCATTGACTTGAGACACCCGACTGGCTCAAGACCCCCTCACTGACTTGAGACCCTCGACTGGCTCGAGACCCCCGACTGGCTCGAGACCCCCGACTGGCTCAAGACCCCCGACTGACTCGAGTCCCCTCATTGACTCGAGACCTCCCAACTGACTCGAGACTCCCCGACTGACTCGAGACTCCCCGACTGACTCGAGACCCCCGACTGACTCGAGACGCCCCGACTGACTCGAGACCCACGACTGGCTCGAGACCCCCAACTGGCTCGAGACCCCCGACTGACTCGAGTCCCCTCATTGACTTGAGACCTCCCGACTGACTTGAGTCCCCTCATTGACTCGAGACACCCCGACTGACTCGAGACCCCCTCTGACTCGAGACCCCCGACTGGCTGGAGACCCTGCTGGAATCACGTGGCAGGTCAGTCAGTATCTGGAAGGGAGAAGACTGGTTACTGTTTCGGGTGTGGACACCTTGATTGATACTCGCTGTGTATTTCCAGCATTAAAAAAAGTCTTACATTTCTACAGCACCTTTCACAACCTCAGGACGTCCCAAAGTGCTTTGCAGCCAATGAAGTACATTTTGAAGTGTGCAGTCGCTGTTGTAATTTGCGCACAGCAAGATCCCACAAACGGCAATGAGATAGATAATGGTGTTGGTTGAGGGATAAATATGGGCCGGGATACCAAGGAGAACTCCCCTGCTCGTCTTCGAAATAGTGGCCATGGGATCCTTTACGTCCACCTGAGAGGGCAGACGGGGCCTCGGTTTAACGTCTCGCCCAAAAGACAGCCCCTCCCTCAGTACTGCACTGGGAGTGTCAGTCTGGACTTTGTACTCCAGTCTCTGGAATGTGACTTGAACCCATGACCTACATAATTTTGAGGTGAGGATGCCACCCACTGAGTCACAGCCAATTTCCTGCGGGCCCTTTTCATTTCTTAGGTTACTCTGAATCAGCTGCAAGAACAGATTTTAAATCACAGGGACTCCTGTCCTCCCAGGGAGAGGGATCAAAGCTCGAACCAGTCTAGTGCAAGGCTGAGAGGAACAAGGAGACACTATCGGAGGGAGCGCCAATGTTAGCTGATTAAAGGCTGGTGCAGAGGCAGATAAAATGCTACATAGAATTACATAGAATTTTCAGCCGGCCAGCGTGGGGCAGGCTGTAGATCGGGGGTTTGGGGGGGGTCAGTGATGGGGGGGCAGGCTGTAGATCGGGGGTTTGGGGGGGTCGGTGATGGGGGGGCTGGCTGTAGATTGGGGGTTTGGGGGGGTCAGTGATTGTGGGGGCGGGCTGTAGATCGGGGGTTTGGGGGGTCAGTGATGGGGGGGCAGGCTGTAGATCGGGGGTTTGGGGGGGGTCGGTGATCGTGGGGGCAGTCTGTAGATCAGGGGGTTGGGGGGTCAGTGATGGGGGGGCTGGCTGTAGATCGGGGGTTTGGGGGGGTCAGTGATTGGGGGGGCAGGCTGTAGATCGGGGGTTTGGGGGGGTCAGTGATGGGGGGCAGGCTGTAGATCGGGGGTTTGGGGGGGTCAGTGATTGGGGGGGCAGGCTGTAGATCAGGGGTTTGGGGGGGTCAGTGATTGGGGGGCACGCTGCAGATCGGGGGTTTGGGGGGGGTCAGTGATTGGGGGGGCACGCTGCAGATCGGGGGTTTGGGGGGGTCAGTGATGGGGGGCACGCTGTAGATCGGGGGTTTGGGGGGGTCAGTGATTGTGGGGGCAGACTGTAGATCGGGGGTTTGGGGGGGTCAGTGATGGGGGGCACGCTGTAGATCGGGGGTTTGGGGGGGTCAGTGATTGTGGGGGCAGACTGTAGATCGGGGGTTTGGGGGGGTCAGTGATGGGGGGCACGCTGCAGATCGGGGGTTTGGGGGGGGTCAGTGATTGGGGGGGCACGCTGCAGATCGGGGGTTTGGGGGGGTCAGTGATTGGGGGGGCACGCTGCAGATCGGGGGTTTGGGGTGGGGTCAGTGATTGGGGGGGCTGGCTGTAGATCAGGGGTTTGGGGGGGTCAGTGATGGGGGGCAGACTGTAGATCGGGGGTTTGGGGTGGGGTCAGTGATGGGGGGCAGACTGTAGATCGGGGGTTTGGGGTGGGGTCAGTGATTGGGGGGGCTGGCTGTAGATCGGGGGTTTGGGGGGGTCAGTGATGGGGGGCAGACTGTAGATCGGGGGTTTGGGGTGGGGTCAGTGATTGGGGGGGCTGGCTGTAGATCGGGGGTTTGGGGGGTCAGTGATGGGGGGCACGCTGTAGATCGGGGGTTTGGGGGGGTCAGTGATTGTGGGGGCAGATTGTAGATCGGGGGTTTGGGGTGGGGTCAGTGATTGGGGGGGCAGACTGTAGATCGGGGGTTTGGGGGGTCAGTGATGGGGGGCACGCTGTAGATCAGGGGTTTGGGGGGGTCAGTGATGGGGGGGCAGACTGTAGATCGAGGGTTTGGGGTGGGGTCAGTGATTGGGGGGCAGGCTGTAGATCGGGGGTTTGGGGGGGTCAGTGATTGGGGGGCAGGCTGTAGATCGGGGGTTTGGGGGGGGTCAGTGATTGTGGGGGCAGGCTGTAGATTGGGGGTTTGGGAGGGGGGGTCAGTGATGGGGGAGCAGGCTGTAGATCGGGGGTTTGGGGGGGTCAGTGATTGGGGGGCAGGCTGTAGATCGGGGGTTTGGGGGGGGTCAGTGATTGTGGGGGCAGGCTGTAGATTGGGGGTTTGGGAGGGGGGGTCAGTGATGGGGGAGCAGGCTGTAGATCGGGGGTTTGGGGGGGGTCAGTGATGGGGGGCACGCTGTAGATCGGGGGTTTGGGGGGTCAGTGATGGGGGGCATGCTGTAGATCGGGGGTTTGGGGGGTCAGTGATGGGGGGCATGCTGTAGATCGGGGGTTTGGGGGGTCAGTGATGGGGGGCATGCTGTAGATCGGGGGTTTGGGGGGTCAGTGATGGGGGAGCAGGCTGTAGATCGGGGGTTTGGGGGGGTCAGTGATGGGGGAGCAGGCTGTAGATCGGGGGTTTGGGGGGGTCAGTGATGGGGGGGCAGACTATAGATCGGGGGTTTGGGGGGGGGCCAGTGATTGTGGGGGCAGGCTGTAGATCGGGGGTTTGGGGGGGGTCAGTGATGGGGGGCAGACTGTAGATCGGGGGTTTGGGGGGGTCAGTGATGGGGGGGCAGACTGTAGATCGGGGGTTTGGGGTGGGGTCAGTGATGGGGGGCACGCTGTAGATCGGGGGTTTGGGGGGTCAGTGATGGGGGAGCAGGCTGTGGATCGGGGGTTTGGGGGGGTCAGTGATTGGGGGGGCTGGCTGTAGATCGGGGGTTTGGGGTGGGGTCAGTGATTGGGGGGGCTGGCTGTAGATCGGGGGTTTGGGGGGTCAGTGATGGGGGGCACGCTGTAGATCAGGGGGTTGGGGGGGTCAGTGATTGGGGGGGCAGGCTGTAGATCGGGGGGTTGGGGGGGTCAGTGATTGGGGGAGGAGGCTGTAGATCGGGGGGTTGTCTCTACCTCTACCCTATGAAACCCTTTCATTATTTTAAAGACCTCGATCAGTCTGCCCCTCAGCCTTCTCTTTTCTGGATTAACGAGCCCCAATCTGTTCAGCAGACTCCCAGGCCTCGTGTGGTTTTTCTGGCCCAGATGAGTCCATGGCCCATGTCTCTGTCCAGTGTGAGGTGTTGCAGCCCCTGTATAGTTGCCTGAAGGGCTGCTCCACAATGTGTGATTACATCTTAGTCCCACACTCCTGATCTTTGGCCGTCTGGTGCGGAGGGGGAGAGGCGTATGTCGCCCTGGCTGCCCGGCCTCTCTCCCGCCCCCTTGGCCCTGGAGAGGGAGCACGCAGTGCCCTTGAGGCCTTCCGCGACCGGTGGGCACCGCAGGGTACAGAGTGCCCTGTGGACACTGATAATAACACACTGGTTTAATTGGGAAGATCCCACTTTGCCTTTTTTGGGACCTTATTGCTTATGTTGAGCTTCTTTTAGTTTGATTGGACCGTATGTTTTCGTGGTACTGTTTCTTGTCTGGTAACGCTGGGACAACCCTGTCTCACCCCTCAGAAACTAAACACTGCCGATGCTGGAAATCTGAAATAAAAACAGGAAATGCTGGAAATACTCAGCAAGTCTGGGAGCGTCTGTGGAGAAAGAAACAGTGTTAATGTTTCAGGTCAAAGACCCATCGTCAGAACTGGAAGAAGTTAAAGATTTAACAGTTTTTAAGCAAATACAGAGCGAGGGGGATGGAGGAAAGAACAAAAGGGAAGGTCTGTGATAGGGTGGAGGGCAGGAGTGATTAAATGACAAAAAGGGGATGATGGTGCAAGGCAAGGAGGGTGGGAATGGGAGAAGTGAAGAAACAAGAGATGGGTCTAGAGGAGCTGTAAATGACAACAGCAGGGCCGTTACCAGCACCTGCAGTGCTTGTGATCTGAAGTTATTGAAATCAATGTTGAGTCCAGAAGGTTGTAAAGTGCCTAATCGAAAGATGAGGTGCTGTTCCTCGAGCTTCCCTTGAGCTTCACTGGAACAATGTAAGAGGCCGAGGACAGAGAGGTCAGAGTGGGAGTGGGACGGAGAATTAAAATAGGATTTTTAATTTGTTCTTTCCTCCCCTCCCCTGGTTGTGTCTTTGCTTAAAAACTCTTAATTTCTTCCAGTTCTGAGGAAAGTTCATCGACCTGGAACGTTAACCCGGTTTCTCTCTCCACGGACGCTGCCTGACTTGCTGAGTGTTTCCAGTGTCGTCCCTTATTGTTCCCTCCAAATAGGCCGGTCTGGAGACCCCCAGGGAAGGGGGGTGGGTGGTGGGGGCAAGCCAGTGTCGCCCCCTACAGGTAAATTCAATCTTTACCTGAAAGGTTACAACCTGCCTGATTGTGAATGGGATCAAGTCACGGGACTGCACTCAGCGTGGGATTGACAAGGGGTTGGCTGGGTTTGCGAGGCAGCCAATGCGTTGCTCTGGGCTTTGCTGAAGGAGGAGGGGACTAACTCCTCATTGATTTGGTGCAGAGAGAGAGAGAGAGAGAAAAAGCATTATCTTTTTGTTTGCAACTGGAGATTGAGAGGTTGTCCGGGCGCAACCTTCACCCCAACTTGAAGTCAATGCAGGGGGAGGAGAGCAAGAGTTGAAAATAAAAAGTGAATTTTTTTTTTAAAAAAAGCACAGTCGCGGAAGCTTGATTTCTCACCAATAACTGTTATTAATAATATATAGATGGGAACCACATCGTAATCGGAGGAGAGAGGGACCGGGACGGATCCAATGAGCTCAAGCCTATGGGACAGGACAAGAGGGATATCTGTAAGTAGACCTGGTCTGATTTTTTAAAAAAAAATTTTAATATCAATTTATACAAAGAACTTCCAGATCTCCCGGGGGGAGGGGGGTCTCTCCTGGGGTGGGGGGGGGGGGGTGAAATCGACAAGATTACTTTCAACTTGGGAATCTGAAGAAAGTGACATTAGGAAACGCCGAGGATGAGATCAGTTTCACCGTCTCCAGGATCAATCCTTCATTGATCATCGGTGGCTGTCACTAGAAAACCAGAGAGTTAAACAGTCGTGATGAGAGGTGGCACGGGTTTGGCTAAACACGACCATTTATCAAAAGAGCTGGCGTAGAATTCATGAATAATAAAAAATGCTTCCAAGTGGACGCTTTGCCTTCTGTCTTTACTTTGCCTGGGGTTGGTTTTGAAGGGTCTCCGGAAGAGGGGAGTTCCACAGGAGCTGGTGGCTGGTGAGACAGCGAGCGAGGCTTTCGTTCTCCAGGGTTAATGCTAAGAACGTGGTCAGAGTGGGCGATTGAGGGGGGGGTGTGTGGGGGGTAGACAGACAGAGAGGGACTTCCTGATCTCCCGAGGGTCTCTCCTTGGGGTGAAATTGACAGAATTACTTTCGACTGTGTCACTCCCTCCCTCCCTGTCTCTATCCCTTTCTCTCGCTCTCTTTCTCCCCCAGAGAGGGAGGGGAGACAGCGTGGGGGAGAGAGAGAGATGGGGAGGAGGGAGAGAGAGAGAGATGGGGAGGAGGGAGAGAGAGAGAGATGGGGAGGAGGGAGAGAGAGAGAGAGATGGGGAGGAGGGAGAGAGAGAGATGGGGAGGGGGGAGAGAGAGAGAGAGAGATGGGGAGGGGGAGAGAGAGAGAGATGGGGAGGAGGGAGAGAGAGAGATGGGGAGGAGGGAGAGAGAGAGATGGGGAGGAGGGAGAGAGAGAGATGGGGAGGAGGGAGAGAGAGAGAGAGATGGGGAGGAGGGAGAGAGAGAGAGAGATGGGGTGGAGGGAGGGAGAGAGAGAGAGAGATGGGGTGGAGGGAGGGAGAGAGAGAGAGATGGGGAGGGGGAGAGAGAGAGAGATGGGGAGGAGGGAGAGAGAGAGATGGGGAGGAGGGAGAGAGAGAGATGGGGAGGAGAGAGAGAGAGAGAGATTGGGAGGAGGGAGAGAGAGAGAAAGAGAGATGGGGAGGAGAGAGAGAGAGAGAGAGATGGGGAGGAGGGAGAGAGAGAGAGAGATGGGGAGGAGGGAGAGAGAGAGATGGGGAGGAGGGAGAGAGAGAGATGGGGAGGAGGGAGAGAGAGAGAGAGATGGGGAGGAGGGAGAGAGAGAGAGATGGGGAGGAGGGAGAGAGAGAGAGATGGGGAGGAGGGAGAGAGAGAGAGATGGGGAGGAGGGAGAGAGAGAGAGATGGGGAGGAGGGAGAGAGAGAGAGATGGGGAGGAGGGAGAGAGAGAGAGATGGGGAGGAGGGAGAGAGAGAGAGATGGGGAGGAGGGAGAGAGAGAGAGAGATGGGGAGGAGGGAGAGAGAGAGATGGGGAGGAGGGAGAGAGAGAGATGGGGAGGAGGGAGAGAGAGAGATGGGGAGGAGGGAGAGAGAGAGAGAGAGATTGGGAGGAGGGAGAGAGAGAGAAAGAGAGATGGGGAGGAGAGAGAGAGAGAGAGAGATGGGGAGGAGGGAGAGAGAGAGAGAGATGGGGAGGAGGGAGAGAGAGAGAGATGGGGAGGAGGGAGAGAGAGAGAGATGGGGAGGAGGGAGAGAGAGAGAGATGGGGAGGAGGGAGAGAGAGAGAGATGGGGAGGAGGGAGAGAGAGAGATGGGGAGGAGGGAGAGAGAGAGAGAGATGGGGAGGAGGGAGAGAGAGAGAGATGGGGAGGAGGGAGAGAGAGAGAGATGGGGAGGAGGGAGAGAGAGAGAGATGGGGAGGAGGGAGAGAGAGAGAGATGGGGAGGAGGGAGAGAGAGAGAGATGGGGAGGAGGGAGAGAGAGAGAGAGATGGGGAGGAGGGAGAGAGAGAGAGATGGGGAGGAGGGAGAGAGAGAGAGATGGGGAGGAGGGAGAGAGAGAGAGAGAGATGGGGAGGAGGGAGAGAGAGAGAGAGATGGGGAGGAGGGAGAGAGAGAGAGAGAGATGGGGAGGAGGGAGAGAGAGAGAGAGATGGGGAGGAGGGAGAGAGAGAGAGAGATGGGGAGGAGGGAGAGAGAGAGAGAGATGGGGAGGTGGGAGAGAGAGAGAGAGATGGGGAGGAGGGAGAGAGAGATGGGGAGGAGGGAGAGAGAGATGGGGAGGAGAGAGAGAGATGGGGAGGAGGGAGAGAGAGAGATGGGGAGGAGAGAGAGAGATGGGGAGGAGGGAGAGAGAGAGATGGGGAGGAGGGAGAGAGAGAGATGGGGAGGAGGGAGAGAGAGAGATGGGGAGGAGGGAGAGAGAGAGATGGAGAAATGGGGAGGAGAGAGATGGGGGGGAGGAGAGAGATGGGGGGGAGGAGAGAGATGGGGGGAGGAGAGAGATGGGGGGGAGGAGAGAGATGGGGGGGAGGAGCGAGATGGGGGGGGGAGAGATGGGGGGGAGAGAGATGGGGAGGAGAGAGATGGGGAGGGAGAGAGAGAGATGGGGAGGGGAGTGAAAGAGAGAGATGTGGAGGGGAGAAAGATGTGGAGGGGAGAAGGGGAGAGAGAGGGAGAGAGAGACAGGGAAGGGGAGAGAGAGAGAGATGGGGAGGGAGAGACAGAGGGTGAGTGAGAGACCGGGAACAAGAGAGATCGAGAGAATGGGGGAGTCAGAGAAAGTGAGGGATGGGGGGAGAGAGAGAGCAAGAGATGGGGAGAGAGAAAACGAGAGACGGGAGAGAAAGAGTGAGAGACGGAAGAGAAAGAGAGCGAGGGAGAGGGAGCGAGCTGGGGAAGAGAGGGGGAGAGATGAAGAGAGAGGGATAGAGATGGGGGAAGAGAGACGGGGAGTGAGGGAGAGAGACAGGGGAGAAAGGGGGAGAGAGACGGGGAGAGAGACGGAGAGAGAGATGGGAGAGAGGCGGGAGAGAGAGATGGGAGAGAGACAGGGGAGAGAGAGAGACGGGGATAGAGAGGGACAGAGACAGGGGAGAGAGATGTGGGGGAGAGAGAGGGACAGAGATGGGGGAGAGAGATGGGAGAGAGACGGGGAAGAGGGAGAGAGACGGGACGGAGAGAGAGACGGAAAGACGGGGAGGGAGCAGGAGACAGACAAACTGGAATTTAAAGGGGAATTGTGCCCATGTTGGGTGGGGACTACCAATCATTGTGGGGGGAGGGGGTGCATTTGAAAATAAGCCCTGTCCTCATTTTTCACTCCGCGCTATCGTGTGCAAGGAGTTTGAATGATGTTGAGACGACATGAGTCTGGAACGAGTGACAATTCTGCCACAACACAATTTCACAATGCGGGTGATGGTCCAGCGATGAATATGACCATCAGTGTGCCATGTATTCATAAGCAGATTGCATGAAACAAGTCCGAGTGTCGACTCACCAAAAGTAGCCCAAAGTCCCCTAATTTTTGTTGATTGGATTGGTCAGTTTTCTTTCCCCCCCTCCCCCTGCTCCTGCCCATGGAGATGGTTCATGGTTGTCTATTAATCCACAGGCACTGGGTGACTTCTATTACCTCGTCCAAACAGCCAATATTTATGCGTTAGCCAGTATTGGCAGGCTATTCGATTGTGGGGAGCCAATCTGGAGTACAGTGCTCAGTTTTGGCCTCCTTATCTAAGGAAGGATATACTTGCCTTAGAGGTGGTGCAATGAAGGTTCACTAGATTAATTCTTGGGATGAGAGGGTTGTCCTATGAGGAGAGATTGAGTAGAATAGGCCTATACTCTCTGGAGTTTAGAAGAATGAGAGGAGATCTCATTGAAACATATAAGATTCTGAGGGGGCTTCACAGGGTAGGTGCTGAGAGGCTGTTTCCCCTGGCTGGAGTGTTGAACTGGAGGGCGTTGTTGCAGGATAAGGGGTCGGCCATTTAAGACTGAAATGAGGAGAAATTTTTTCATTCAGAGGGTTGTGAATCTTTGGAATTCTCTACCCCAGAGGGCTCTGGATGCTGAGTCATTGATTATATTCAAGGCTGAGATAGATAGATTTTTGGACTCTAGGGGAATCAAGGGATCGGGCAGGAAAGTGGAGTTGAGGTCGAAGATCAGCCATGATCTTATTGAATGGCGGACCAGGCTCGAGGGGCCGTATGGTCTACTCCTGCTCCTAGTTCTTATGTTCTTATGTTTTTAATCACGTCCTCACGTGAAATCCTCAAACAAGCGCTTTCCCCACGGAAATTACTGAAAGCTCGTGGACAGGTACAAAGAATAATTTAAACGGCTGATGGGATGTTGGCCTTTATCTCAAGAGGGCTGGAATACAAAGGGGTGGAAGTGATGTTGCGGTTATATAAAGCTCTGGTTAGACCCCATCTGGAGACTGGGTTCAGTTCTGGGCACCGCACCTCGGGAAGGATATATTGGCCTTGGAGGGGGTGCAGCCCCAGAATGATACTGGGGCAAAAAGGGTTAAATTACAAGGACCGGTTGCATAGACTAGGTTTGTATTCCCTCAAGTATAGAAGATTAAGGGGTGATCTAATTGAGGTGTTTAAGACAATTAAAGGATTTGATAGAGTAGATAGAGAGAAACTACTTCCTCTGGAGAGTCCAGAAATAGGGGGCATAACCTTAAAATTAGAGCTAGGCCGTTCAGGGGTGATGTCAGGAAGCACTTCCTCACACAAAGGGGAGTGAGGAGGAAAGCTGTAGACTGCAGGAAGATATCAATGGACTGGTCAGGTGGGCAGAAAAGTGGCAAATGGAATTCAATCCAGAGAAGTGTGAGGTAATGCATTTGGGGAGGACAATCAAGGCAAGGGAATAAACAAAAAATGGGAGGATACTGAGAGGTGTAGAGGAACAGAGGGACCTTGGAGTGCATGTCCACAGATCCCTGAAGGTAGCAGGACAGGTAGATAAGGTGGTTAAGAAGGCACACGGGATACTTTCCTTTATTAGCCGAGGCTTAGAATATAAGAGCAGGGATGTTATGCTAGAACTGTATAAAACACTAGCTAGGCCCCAGCTTGAGTACTGCGTACAGTTCTGGTCACCACATTGCAGGAAAGATGTGATTGCACTAGAGAGGGTACAGAGGAGATTTACGAGGATGTTGCCAGGACTGGAGAATTTTAACTATGAGGAAAGATTGTGTAGGGAATTCCTTATTTTGTGTGATTCTGGACGAATAGTCAAGCAAAGGAAGTCACCCTCACTCACCGTAGTTTTGTCAATCAAAAGTAATTATTTAATGATGTTATCATTCATAAGGGCATTCATGAAGCAAAATCAAACCATACATATGACTTACCTCTATAAAATCCCGTTATACACTTAATAATTTGTAATGTTATTATGTAATGACTTAACAATTCATACACACATCAAGCAAATCATTAATACATATACAATCTTTAAACCAAGGATTTTACTCATCGGGCCTGAAGATTGATCAGCTCTTCAGAACACGAGGTCCTCGTTTTCTTGCGTGATGTTCCACTCCAGTGTGCGTTCCTTGTGACTGCCGGGTGGAGAATGGAAGAGGAGAGAGAGAGGGAGAAGAGGAGGGAAGAGGAGAGAGAGAGAGAGAGAAGAGGAGGGAAGAGAAAAGAGACAGAGAGAGAAGAGGAGGGAAGAGGAGATAGTGAAAAGAGGAGGGAAGAGAAGAGGAGAGAGAGAGAAGAGGAGAGAGAGAGAAGAGGAGAGGAGGGAAGAGAAAAGAGAGAAAGAAGAGGAGAGGGAAGGGAAGAGACGAAGAGAGGAGAGCAAGCGGAGAGAGAGAGACGAGGAGGGAAGAGGAGAGAGAGCCTTCTCTCAAAGTCTTTTTATATTATTTTTTACCAATAGGACGTAGGATTGGGGAGGGTCATTCTTTTTGACCAATTGCTCCCTGTTGCGTTGCCTCAATCATTAACATACCTCAGTGACTGACAGTTTAGGTTTTGATCATGTGACTGGAGACCCTTTGATGTAGAAAAGACCATGTGTTCAAACAATGGGTTGTAAAAGGCTCCTTACATTTCGACAATTGTAAACAATTTTACAACACCAAGTTATAGTCCAACAATTTTATTTGAAATTCACAAGCTTTCGGAGGCTTCCTCCTTCCTCAGGTGAATGTGGAAATGAAATCCTCGAACCCTTCGCATTTATAAATCACAGAACAATACCTGGTGATTACAGATAGTCTTTCCAACTGCCCGTTGCCAAGGCAATCAAAGTGTTCAGACAGAGAGGTGTTACCTACAGGGCCACCGAATATACAAACAACCAAAAAAAAAACAGAGAGAGAGAGGCAGAAACATAGAAACATCCGGAAGGAAGAGAAAGACAGCAAATGGCCCATTATATTAAAAACAGATAACTTTTGTTCGCTGGTGGGGTTACGTGTAGCGTGACATGAACCCAAGATCCCGGTTGAGGCCGTCCTCATGGGTGCGGAACTTGGCTATCAATTTCTGCTCGACGATTTTGCGTTGTCGTGTGTCTCGAAGGCCGCCTTGGAGTACGCTTACCCGAAGGTCGGTGGCTGAATGTCCTTGACTGCTGAAGTGTTCCCCAACTGGGAGGGAACCCTCCTGTCTGGCGATTGTTGCGCGGTGTCCGTTCATCCGTTGTTGCAGCGTCTGCATGGTCTCGCCAATGTACCATGCTCTGGGGCATCCTTTCCTGCAACGTATGAGGTAGACAACGTTGGCCGAGTCACAGGAGTATGAACCATGCACCTGGTGGGTGGTGTCCTCTCGTGTGATGGTGGTATCTGTGTTGATGATCTGGCTTGTCTTGCAGAGGTTACCGTGGCAAGGTTGTGTGGTGTCGTGGACGCTGTTCTCCTGAAAGCTGGGTAATTTGCTGCAAACGATGGTCTGTTTGAGGTTGGGTGGCTGTTTGAAGGCGAGTAGTGGAGGTGTGGGGATGGCCATAGCGAGGTGTTCGTCGTCATTGATGACATGTTGAAGGCTGCGGAGAACATGGCGTGGTTTCTCCGTTCCGGGGAAGTACTGGACGACGAAGGGTACTCTGTTGGTTGCGTCCCGTCCTGCGAATACACAGGGTCTGCTCAGACGAGGAGGAACGCGATGGACACCTACAGACGCTGAAAGACGCCCTCGTAAGAACGGGATATGACGCTTGACTCATCGATCGACAGTTCCGACAGGCCACAGCGAAAAATCGCATAGACCTCCTCAGAAGACTAACATGGGACGCAACCAACAGAGTACCCTTCGTCGTCCAGTACTTCCCCGGAGCGGAGAAACTACGCCATGTTCTCCGCAGCCTTCAACATGTCATCAATGATGACGAACACCTTGCTATGGCCATCCCCACACCTCCACTACTCGCCTTCAAACAGCCACCCAACCTCAAACAGACCATCGTTCGCAGCAAATTACCCAGCTTTCTGGAGAACAGCGTCCACGACACCACACAACCCTGCCACGGTAACCTCTGCAAGACATGCCAGATCATCGACACAGATACCACCATCACACGAGAGGACACCACCCACCAGGTGCATGGTTCATACTCCTGTGACTCGGCCAACGTTGTCTACCTCATACGTTGCAGGAAAGGATGCCCCAGAGCATGGTACATTGGCGAGACCATGCAGCCGCTGCGACAACGGATGAACGGACACCGCGCAACAATCGCCAGACAGGAGGGTTCCCTCCCAGTCAGGGAACACTTCAGCAGTCAAGGACATTCAGCCACCGACCTTCGGGTAAGCGTACTCCAAGGCGGCCTTCGAGACACACGACAACGCAAAATCGTCGAGCAGAAATTGATAGCCAAGTTCCGCACCCATGAGGACGGCCTCAACCGGGATCTTGGGTTCATGTCACGCTACATGTAACCCCACCTGCGAACAAAAGTTATCTGTTTTTAATATAACGGGTCATTTGCTGTCTTTCTCTTCCTTCCGGATGTTTCTATGTTTCTGCCTCTCTCTCTGTTTTTTTTTTGGTTGTTTGTATATTTGGTGGCCCTGTAGGTAACACCTCTCTATCTGAACACTTTGATTGCCTTGGCAACGGGCAGTTGGAAAGACTATCTGTAATCACCAGGCATTGTTCTGTGATTTATAAATGCGAAGGGTTCGAGGATTTCATTTCCACATTCACCTGAGGAAGGAGGAAGCCTCCGAAAGCTTGTGAATTTCAAATAAAATTGTTGGACTATAACTTGGTGTTGTAAAATTGTTTACAATTGTCAACCCCAGTCCATCACTGGCATCTCCACATCATGGCTACATTTCTACACCCAGACATTCTTAATGGTCCTTGCATCTCCAATTTTGATTACTTCAATGGTGTCTAATCCATTCCTTATACCATTTGACCGTATGCTGGGTGCAACACTATTTGATGTTTTACAAATCCCAGTTCTTTTGAACAGATCACCAGATAGGAATGAGAGGCCCGTGCTTGTTTTCACACCTATCATTGCTTTCCTGATCCGAAGCCTTTCATCTATGTCCTTGTTGCCTTTTCTTACATTACCCCCTGCTGTGTTGAAAAGTTTGTGCTTCCAAAAGCCTTTGTGTTTTGAAAACCTGACAACGCTTTAAGCTCAGTATTATCCATCTAGTTTATATATTTAATAATCTAGATACCTATTTGCAGTACAATGGGCTCAATTTTCAAATTAAAAAACGGGTGGCTATTAATATCTCTCTGTATTTTATGCTTCCATCTACACTGCTTACAATGCTGCCTATCTTTGTGTCATCAGCAAACTTGGATATGTGGCTCTCTATTCCATCATCTTAGCCGTTAATAAATACAGTGAATAGTTGAGGCCCCAATACAGATCCCTGTGAGACACCACTAGTCACATCCTGCCAATTTGAGTACCTGCCCATTATCCCTACTCTCTGTCTCCTGCTGCTCAGCCAATTTCCTAACCAGGTCAATAATTTGCCCTCAATTCCATGAGCTTCAGCTTTAGCTAATAGTCTGTTAGAAGGGACTTTATCAAATGCCTTCTGGAAGTCCATATGAACTACGTCCATGGGCTGTGGGGAAAGAGCAGGGGAATGGGATTAATTGGATTGCTCTTTCAAAGAGCCGGCGCAGGCAGATGGGCCGAATGGCCTCCTTCTGTGCTGTATCATTCCATGATTCTATGACATGAACTCAACCATTACTATCTTTTCTCTTTTTACAGGTGCCTAAAATACTAGTCCGCAAGCTCGAACGTTGGCTGGTAGGTGGTGTCACTGAATCGTACCTCCGGTCTCCAGTCTACACTGGTATGCTGGCAAAGTAACGACGTGCTCCGCATTGCCTGCTGAGACTTGCTGCCATCCTGATAACCAATGGGGGTTCTAATGTCCAAGAAGCAGACTGTGGAGAAGGTGCAGAAGGCCAGCGTGGTGGTCTCGGCCTTTAAAGAGGGGCTGAAGGACAAAGGGTCAACCAGGAGCAAAGCTGAGCCACCTCCGGGCAAGCTGGAGCTTGTAGAGCCTGGCCCAGATCAGGACAAGGAGGTGGCTGGCAGTTCTCAGCCCTGCACAGAGGAGGCCAAGAGGAACCAGGCTGCTTGGGAGAGGCTGAGAGATGGGAAAGGAGTCGAACCAGAGGAGCTGGAGTGGGATGACCGAGCAACTCCTCCAGCTTTCATCAGGCCCAAGAGGCAGCTCGGAGATGATGAATCGCTTGATATCAACCTGCAGGAAAGTGGCGAGGTAGATTTTTATTTTTGGTGATTTGGTAATTCTAGATTAATTCAAACCATTCTAAAATCAGAATCCCAATGGATCAAACCCCATCCCAGTCACTTCCATTATATAGAATTCCAATGAACCAAACCCCTTCCCATTCACTCCCATTATATAGACTCCCAATGGATCATACACCTTCCCATTCACTCCCATTATATAGACTCCCAATGGATCATACACCTTCCCATTCACTCCCATTATATAGACTCCCAATGGATCATACACCTTCCCATTCACTCCCATTATATAGACTCCCAATGGATCATACACCTTCCCATTCACTCACATTATATAGACTCCCAATGGATCATACACCTTCCCATTCACTCCCATTATATAGACTCCCAATGGATCATACACCTTCCCATTCACTCACATTATATAGACTCCTAATGGATCATACATCTTCCCATTCACTCCCATTATATAGAATCCCAGTGGATAAAACAGCTTCCCATTCCCTTAAATTAAATTGATCAAATTATTTCATAATTTTGTCCCATGTATATAGACTCCCAATGGACCAAGGCTGCTTGGGAGCCTTGATCCATTCCCCTACACTCCCATTGTAAAGAATCCCAATGGACCAAACCTCTTCCCCATCACTCCCATTGTATAGAATCCCAATGGACCTAACCTCTTCCCCATCACTCCCATTGTATAGAATCCCAATGGACGTAACCTCTTCCCCATCACTCCCATTGTATAGAATCCCAATGGACCAAACCTCTTCCCCATCACTCCCATTGTATAGAATCCCAATGGACCAAACCTCTTCCCCATCACTCCCATTGTATAGAATCCCAATGGACCAAACCTCTTCCCCATCACTCCCATTGTATAGAATCCCAATGGACCAAACCTCTTAGCATTAATTGTTACTATATGGAATTCCAATAGATTGAACCCTCTTGTTAATTCGCATTGCACAGAATTTGTTTTACTAAACCCATTTCCATTCTTTTCCAAATTACAGAAATCAAAGGGACCAAACCTCTTCCCATTCCCTCCAAAATAGTCAAATGGACCATTCACTCCCAAACTCCGATTTCCTGATCCATGCCTAGCACCCAATTACTAAATATATAACATACTGACCTAGAAATATTACATCTGCACGCTCTTCCTGTCTACAAAAACTTACTTCTGGTTGTTATGCTTTTGGCACACTTTGGGTCATCTTTTCCCATTTTAAGTTCCTATAGAAAGAAAGACTTGCATTTATATAGCGCCTTTCATGACCTCAGGATATCCCAAAGCCCTTTACAGCCAATAAAGTATTTTTGAAGTCACTGGTGTAATGTAGGAAACGTAGCAGCCAATTTGCACACAGCAAGGTCCCACAAACAGCAATGAGATAATGACCAGATAGCCTGTTTTAATTATGTTGGCTGAGGGATAAATGCTGGCCAGGACATCGGGGAGAACTTCCTTGTTCCTCTTCGATATAGTGCTGTGGGATTTTTTACGTCCACTTAAGAGGGCAGAAGGGGCCGTGGTTTAATGTCGCATCCAGAAGACAACACCTCTGACAGTGCAGCACTCCCTCAGTACTGCACTGGTGTGTCAGCCTAGATTATGTGCTCAAGTCTCTGGAGTGGGGCTTGAACCCACAACTTTCTGACTCAGAGGTGAGAGCGCTGCCCACTGAACCACAGCTGACAATATATATATAGTCCTATTTAGAATGGAGATTGTGGATGCTTTGGTGATAGTTTTCCAAAATTCCCTGGACTCAGGAGAGGTCCCGGCAGATTGGAAAACTGCTAATGTAACACCGTTATTTAAAAAGGGTAGTAGGCAGAAGGCTGGAAATTATAGGCCAGTTAGCTTAACATCTGTGGTGGGTAAAATTTTGGAGTCTATTATTAAGGAGACAGTAACGGAACATTTAGATAAGCATAATTTAATAGGACAAAGTCAGCATGGCTTTATGAAGGGGAAGTCATGTCTGACAAATTTGCTTGAGTTCTTCGAGGATATAACGTATAGGGTGGATAAAGGGGAACCAGTGGACGTAGTGTATTTAGACTTCCAGAAGGCATTCGACAAGGTGCCACATAAAAGATTATTACTTAAGATAAAAAATCACGGGATTGGGGGTAATATTCTGGCATGGGTGGAGGATTGGTTATCGAACAGGAAGCAGAGAGTTGGGATAAATGGTTCATTTTCGGACTGGCAACCAGTAACCAGTGGTGTTCCACAGGGGTCGGTGCTGGGTCCCCAACTCTTTACAATCTATATTAATGATTTGGAGGAGGGGACCGAGTGCAACATATCAAAATTTGCAGATGATACAAAGATGGAAGGGAAAGTAGAGAGTGAGGAGGACATAAAAAACCTGCAAGGGGATATAGACAGGCTGGGTGAGTGGGCGGAGATTTGGCAGATGCAATATAATATTGGAAAATGTGAGGTTATGCACTTTGGCAGGAAAAATCAGAGAGCAAGTTATTTTCTTAATGGCGAGAGACTGGAAAGTACTGCAGTACAAAGGGATCTGGGGGTCCTAGTGCAAGAAAATCAAAAAGTTGGTATGCAGGTGCAGCAGGTGATCAAGAAAGCCAACGGAATGTTGGCTTTTATTGCTAGGGGGATAGAATATAAAAACAAGGAGGTATTGCTGCAGTTATATAAGGTATTGGTGAGACCGCACCTGGAATACTGCATACAGTTTTGGTCTCCATACTTAAGAAAAGACATACTTGCTCTCGAGGCAGTACAAAGAAGGTTCACTCGGTTAATCCCGGGGATGAGGGGGCGGACATATGAGGAGAGGTTGAGTAGATTGGGACTCTACTCATTGGAGTTCAGAAGAATGAGAGGCGATCTTATTGAAACATATAAGATTGTGAAGGGTCTTGATCGGGTGGATGCGGTAAGGATGTTCCCAAAGATGGGTGAAACTAGAACTAGGGGGCATAATCTTAGAATAAGGGGCTGCTCTTTCAAAACTGAGATGAGGAGAAACTTCTTCACTCAGAGGGTGGTAGGTCTGTGGAATTTGCTGCCCCAGGAAGCTGTGGAAGCTACATCATTAGATAAATTTAAAACAGAAATAGACAGTTTCCTAGAAGTAAAGGGAATTAGGGGTTATGGGGAGCGGGCAGGAAATTGGACATGAAGCTGAGTTCGGATCGGTCAATGCCCTGTGGGTGGCGGAGAGGGCCCAGGGGCTATGTGGCCGGGTCCTGCTCCGACTTCTTGTGTTCTTTAGATTTGTGGTTGGGATCAGATCAGCCATGATCTTATTGAATGGCGGAGCAGGCTCGAGGGGCCGATTGGCTCCAATTTCTTATGTTCTTATGTTTTTATGTTCTAAACTTATCTCACTGTAATTACGCCCTCCCACCAGTGGCGGCAATGTCACGCTACAGTTTTGTGTCCCCCAGGCTCCTCAGCCTGTACTGTAGAGAAATATCTGCAGCATGCAGACGAGAGAGTTAACTATGTCCATAATATCCTGCCCTTTAAACTCGCTTCACTTAAGACTGCACTTCACACCTGAAGGTGATAGACTATAAAGCTGAACAGAAGGAGCGGAATATAACTTGGGAATTGGGCAGACAGGTGGCAGATTGAAATTCAATGTAGAGAAATGCAAAGTGTTTCACATGGGGACACAAAATCCAGGAAGGGACGACTACTCAAATGAAAAGAAAATAATGTGAACAGAAAATGAAAGCGATCGGGGGGTCCTGATTAACAACGAATCAGAGCTATCACAATAACGCTCGGAGGCAGTGAACAAAGCAAATCAGATGTTGGGATATATTAAAAAGTCATGACTGAACCGGAAATTGTGAGGTGATCCTGACACTTTATAAATCATTGGTGCGCCCGCACTTTGAATACTGTGTAGAGTTCTGGTCACCACCGTACAAAAGGATATTGCAGTTATTGAAAGGATACAGAAGAGAGCAACCAGAATGATTGAAGGATTGGATTGCGAGGAGCGATTATGTAAATTGGGCTTTTTCTCCCTGGAAAAGAGAGATATATTTGGGTTTTTTTGGATTCTAAAGGGAGTAGATAATATCGACCACGACAATTTCACCTTGTCCACAACAGTAGAACCAGAGGGCACGGCCTGTGCTTAATGGGGAGTAAATTTTTTTTAAAATTCGTTCATGGGGTGTGGGCGTCGCTGGCGAGGCCAGCATTTATTGCCCATCCCTAATTGCCCTTGAGAAGGTGGTGGTGAGCCGCCTTCTTGAACCGCTGCAGTCCGTGTGGTGAAGATTCTCCCACAGTGCTGTTAGGAAGGGAGTTCCAGGATTTTGACCCAGCGACGATGAAGGAACGGCCGATATATTTCCAAGTCGGGATGGTGTGTGACTTGGAGGGGAACGTGCAGGTGGTGTTGTTCCCATGTAAATTCAAAATTAATCTGCGGAAACAATATTTCGGTGAGCGAGTGGCCAATCTATGGATCAGGCTCCCGAGGGAGACGGTGGAAGCAGTCAGTACTGATTCATTGAAATGCAAATTATATAAGATTTCTTTCAGAAAATAGCATTTTGGGACACAGTATCTGAGTAATTTTAAGCATGTTCGGGAGGAACAGGTGAGTTTGGACCTGTGTTTCCCAAAACTCTCCACCACTGGGGGTTTTCCTCACCTCATGTCTGGGTCTGTTGTAGACTCATTGATAGAGATTGATTGTTATGATTAGTCAACAATTCCACTGTCGTTGCTTCATGCACGTACCAGGATGGTAGAAGGCGAACTGGATGGACCTTGGTCTTTTCTCGTCTAGCAATTCCTATATTCGACTTTATTCTTGATTTCCATCACCCGGGAGATCACTTAGTATAATTTTAAATACTTCAATTAGCAGCAATTACATGTTGTATTTTCAAGTGAAATGCAGAGATGACGATGAATTTTTAATTATTATGCAGCTATAAACTTAGTGACTCACAGGTGTGAGAACTGCAGTGTCTGAGATCAATAATTATGCGATATCCCAACATAGTCACGAAAGTGGTATTGCTTTGTGTGAGAAAGATTTCAGTGCATAAGAATGGGTCAAATTCAGAGCTTCTCTATTCCATTTCATTATCAAACACTCCCAGGGCAGGTACAGGGTTAGATACAGAGTAAAGCTCCCTCTACACTGTCCCATCAAACACTCCCAGGGCAGGTACAGCACGGGTTAGATACAGAGTAAAGCTCCCTCTACACTGTCCCATCAAACACTCCCAGGGCAGGTACAGCACGGGTTAGATACAGAGTAAAGCTCCCTCTACACTGTCCCATCAAACACTCCCAGGGCAGGTACAGCATGGGTTAGATACAGAGTAAAGCTCCCTCTACACTGTCCCATCAAACACTCCCAGGGCAGGTACAGCACGGGTTAGATACAGAGTAAATCTCCCTCTACACTGTCCCATCAAACACTCCCAGGGCAGGTACAGCACGGGTTAGATACAGAGTAAAGCTCCCTCTACACTGTCCCATCAAACACTCCCAGGGCAGGTACAGCACGGGTTAGATACAGAGTAAAGCTCCCTCTACACTGTCCCAACAAACACTCCCAGGGCAGGTAGAGTGTTGGTTAGATACAGAGTAAAGCTCCCTCTACACTGTCCCATCAAACACTCCCAGGGCAGGTACAGTACGGGTTAGATACAGAGTAAAGCTCCCTCTACACTGTCCCATCAAACACTCCCAGGGCAGGTACAGCACGGGTTAGATACAGAGTAAAGCTCCCTCTACACTGTCCCATCAAACACTCCCAGGGCAGGTACAGTACGGGTTAGATACAGAGTAAAGCTCCCTCTACACTGTCCCATCAAACACTCCCAGGGCAGGTACAGCACGGGTTAGATACAGAGTAAAGCTCCCTCTACACTGTCCCATCAAACACTCCCAGGGCAGGTACAGTACGGGTTAGATACAGAGTAAAGCTCCCTCTACACTGTCCCAACAAACTCTCCCAGGGCAGGTAGAGTGTTGGTTAGATACAGAGTAAAGATCCCTCTACACGGTCCTACCATTAATCTTAATTCCAACCTGAGAACAGCTCTCCTATTCCAGCAGTCTGACCTTTCTAATTCTAACATTGAACATGCGGTTTCTAATTGCAATCACCAGTTTTGTTCTAACCAATGGCAAATCATAAACAGCACTGTGCTGAGGATCGTTGCACTCTAAAAACTGGTTTCAGAGAGTCAACCAAACGCATCTCATGACTGAACTCATGTATCTACAGTGTGTGAGCGTTTACACTACAGGTGCTCTGCTTAGTTGATTCCTGCTTTTGAAAGAAGTGTATGATATGGCTTCATTGATTAAATCGTGACTAGCTGAACCATACAGACAAGAATGGCCCTAGGTCAAAATCCAGTTCTGTGTTGAGTTGACTGATGTTGACTGGAATGGTATTAGGCGTGTTAACCTTGTGTTCCTAATAATCAGGTCTGGATGGCGAAAAAAGGACAATTAGATTTTTTTAATGATCAAAAGTGACTTAATGAACAACAGCTTCCTGTCGACTTACAATCTTCATCTTGCAGACTGCTTGTCTAGTCTGACTTTAATCCAATGCTTAATTGCAATATTGATAAAGCACTTCCTGTTATTGCTGGAAGGTCTATAAATTCTCATAATAAAAAATAACTTGCATTTATATAGCACCTTTAACACAGTAAAACGTCCCAAGGCGCTTCACAGGAGCCATTAAATTTGACACGGAGCCACATTGGGAGATATTAGGACAGGTGACCAAAAGCTCGGTCAAAGAGGTAGGTTTTAAAGGAGGAGAGAGAGGTAGAGAGGTGGAGAGGTTTATGGAGGGAATTCCAGAGCTCAGGGCCCAGGCAGCTGAAGGCACGGCCGCCAATGGCGGAACAATTAAAATTGGGGATGCGCAAGAGGCCAGAATTGGAGGAGCGCAGAGATCTCAGAGGGTTGTAGGGCTGGAGGAGGTTACAGAGATAGGGAGGGGTGAGGCCATGGAGGGATTTGAAAACAAGGATAAGAATTTTAAAATTGAGGTTTTCCCGAACCAGGAGATAATGTAGGTCAGTGAGCACAGGGGGTGATGGGTGAACGGGACTTGGTGCGAGTTAGGATACGGGCAGCAGAGTTTTGGATGAGCTCAAGTTTACGGAGGGTGGAAGATGGGAGGCTGACCAGGAGAGCATTGGAATAGTCCAGTCTGGAGGTAACAAAGGCGTGGATGAAGGTTTCAGCAGCAGATAAGCTGAGGCAGGGCGGAGACGGGCGATGTTACGGAGGTGGAAGTAGGCGGTCTTGGTGATGGAGCGGACATGTGGTCGGAAGCTCATCTCAGGGTCAAATAGGTCACCAAGGTTGCCAACGGTCTGGTTCAGCCTCAGACAGTGGCCAGGGAGAGGGATGGAGTCGGTGGCCGGGGAATGGAGTTTGCGGCGGGGACAGAAGACAATGGGTCTTCCCAATATTTAGTTGGGACATCTTTCATTAACAGGATCACTGTGTGACATCATCACACTCCAGCATGTCCGTAGGAAATTCCTGTAACTGCTCTATTTAACAAACGTAGCAACTTGTTTCAAGTGGAGTTCACACAACAAATGGCATTTATAATATCTCCCTTTAACACCCAAGGTGCTTCGCAGAGGAGTAGACTAAGCAGGACTGGTAGAGTTAAGGGAGATTTCCTAAGAGAGTGGAGACTGTCCTATAAAACGTGGTTGGGAGCTGGGGCGGGGGGAGGTGGTGAAGAGAAGCAGCAAGATGGTCAGCTCTGGTGGAGTACAGGCAGGGATGGGAAAGGTTACAAAGGTTGGGCGAGGCGAGGATTTTGTAAACAAGGAATTGTGAGTCTGCTCGTTATTTTTTTTGTGTGGAGGGAAGTTAAGAAACAACCACATTGGCGTGGGGTCTGAAGTCACAGGTAGGCCTGACCGGGTAAGGACGGCAGGTTTCCTTCCTCACTGGGCATTGGTGAACCAGTTGGGTTTTTACGACAATCTGACAGCATCATGGTCACTTTTACTGAAACCAGCTTTTTATTTCTAGGTTTTTTAAAGCTGAATTCAAATTCTTAAACTACCATGATAAGATCTGAACTCACTATTCTCTGGATTACTAGTTCCAGTAACATGACCACTACCCTACTGTACATGATGCACTAATGCAGCACTATGGGATTTTAGCCCAAGTAAACATTGTTCGACTCAAACTAAGAGGCAATTGACCAATTACTATAATTTTTTACAAAGGCAAAATACTGCGGATGCTGGAAATCTGAAATAACAACAGGAAATGCTGGAAACACCCAGCAGGCCAGGCAGCGGAGAGAGAAACAGAGTTAACGTTACAGGTCGATGACCTTTCATCAGAACTGGAAAATGTTAGAGATTTAACAGTTTTTAAGCAAGTACAGAGCCAGGGAAAGGGGGGTTGGGGGAGAAGAGGAGGGAAGAACAAGAGGGAAGGATCGGTGGTGGAACGGAGGGCAGGAGTGATTAACTGACATGGGGGGGGTGATGGCGCAAGGCAAAAAGGAGGTGGTAACGGGACAAGTCAAGAAACAAAAGATGGTATAAACAAAAGAGGAGGTGTGAGTGGTAACAGCAGACTAGTGGAGGGGAGGAAAGCAAGGAAAATCTGACAAAGAGGAAAAGGCTTCTGCGGCGGAGAAAGGTGGGCAGACCACCGCACCGGCCACGTACCAATAGGGAATCCCCCCACCCCAATCACCAGCCCACACCTCCTCCACCCCCAGTAGCTCTGGTGCACCCCATCCTCCATTACCGTCACCCGCTGTCCGAGAAAATGGGAGCAGTGATTACTATCTAAAGTTATTGAAATCAATGTTGAGTCCGGAAGATTGTAAAGTGCCTAATCGAAAGATGAGGTGCTGTTCCTCGAGCTTCCGTTGAGCTTCACTGGAACAGCGTAAGAGGCCGAGGACAGAGAGGTCAGAGTGGGAGTCAGACGGGGAATTAAAGTGGCAAGCGACCGGAAGGTCAGGGTCACACTTGTGGACAGAGCGGAGGTGTTCAGCAAAGCGATCACCCAGTCTGCGTTTGGTCTCCCCAGTGTAGAGGAGACCGCATAGACTATACCAAATTGGAAGAAGTACAAGTTAGGGAAGAGATAGGAGAGGCACTATTACATATATATAAACATCAGAAAAGGGAAAGGTGCCAGAGGACTGTCGGACAGCAAATGTCATTCCTATATTTAAAAAGGGAGATAGAACCAGCCCAGGGAACTATAGACAAATTAGCTTAACGTCGGTGGTAGGAAAGATAATGGAATCTTCACTCAAAGATGTAATAGAAATACATCTAAAAACCGAAAATATAAAAGAATAGTCAGCACGGATTTCAAAAGGGAAGGTCATACTTCACCAACCTTACTGAATTCTTTGAAGAAGTAACTGAAAGGTAGACAAGGGTAATGCAGTAAATGTAATATATTTGGATTTTTAAAAGGCTTTCGATAAGGTACCGCAAAGTAGACTCACGACTAAGGTCAGAGCATGTGGAATCTGGCAACAAGTAGCAGAATGGATAGCAAGCCGCTACAAAACAGAAAACAGAGTAGTGCATTAAAGGTAGTCACTCAGACTAGCAAAAGGTGAGAAGTGATGTTCCACAAGGATCGGTGCTGGAACCACTGTTGTTCACCATTTATATAAATGATTTGGACTCGGGAATCCGAAGTACAATTTCAAAATTTGCGGATGACGCCAAAGTGCGGGGGTAGGGGGGTTCTACAAAGGAAGAATGCGTCAAATTGCAAGACGACATTAATAAACTTGCAGAACGAGTGTGTAATTGGCAAATTAATTTCAATATAGATCAGTGTGAGGAATTACACTTTGATAGGAAGAATAAGGAGGCCACATACTGCTTGGATAATCAGAGTCTTAATGGGGTAGAGGAGCAGAGGGATCTGGGGGTACAGATACACAAATCACAAAAAGTAATGTCGCAGGTTAATAAGGCCACAAAAAAGCAAACCAGGCACTGGGGTTCATTTCTAGAGGGATAGAATTGAAAAGCAGAGAAGTTCTGTTAAACTTGTACAGAACCTTGGTTAGACCACACTTGGAGTACGGTGAACAGTTCTGGTCTCCATATTATAAAATGGATATAGAGGCACTGGAGAAGGTGCAATAAAGATTCACAAGGATGATACCAGAACTGAGAGGATATACTTATCAGGAAAGACTGAACAGGCTGGGGCTCTTTTCTCTAGAAAAGAGAAGGCTGAGGGGTGACCTGATAGAGGTCTTTAAGATAATGATTGGGTTTGATAGGGTAGATGTGGAGAAAATGTTTCCACTTGTGGGGGAGACCAAAACTAGAGGTCATAAATATACGATAGTTGCTAATAAATCAAATAGGGAATTCAGGAGAAACTTCTTTATCAAAAGAGTGGATAGAATGTGGAACTCACTACCATAAGAAATAGTTGAGGCGAATAGCATAGATGCTTTTAAGGGGAAGCTAGATAAGCACATGAGGGAGAAAGGAATAGAAGGATATGCTGATAGGGTGAGATGAAGTAGGGAAGGAGGAGGCTCGTGTGCAGCATAAACGCCAGCATAGACCCGTTGGGCCGAATGGCCTGTTTCTGTGCTGTAGACTCGATGTAACACCAGGCTCTGAATTGCTGCACATTCTTATGTAAATTGAAGGCTGCACACTTCAACTGACAGGAGTACTCAGGGTGGGGGGCTGGATCTGTGGGGAGACATCCCTTTGTGTGAGAGTCTGTTGAATGATTCGCACAGTCTGGTAATTAACCTGAGCTGCACGAAATGCTCTATTTACAGCCTCGTGATAAACGCATCTCTAATTACGCAGGTTTGTGGGCGTATCAGTGTATTTGTCTGCCAATTTTCTCCTCTCCGCTCCTGACTCTTGTCAGTAGGGTTACCCACTCCCCCAGATAGTCCTGCACTGCTGCAACTTAGGAGAAAGGTTATGGGGGAATTTAAAATGTGTGCATATATATATATATATATATAGCTACATCATTAAATAAATTTAAAACAGAAATAGACAGTTTCCTAGAAGTAAAGGGAATTAGGGGTTACGGGGAGCGGGCAGGAAATTGGACATGAATTTAGATTTGAGGTTAGGATCAGATCAGCCATGATCTTATTGAATGGCGGAGCAGGCTCGAGGGGCCGATTGGCCTACTCCTGCTCCTATTTCTTATGTTCTTATATATGTGTGTGTATGTATATTGGAGAGGTTATACCTATCAGGAAAGGTTGAAAAGGCTGGGGTTCTTTTCTCTAGAAAAGAGAGGGCTGAGGGGTGACCTGTAGGTGTTTAAGATTATGAAAGGGTTTGATAAGGCAAATGTGGAGAGGATGTTTCCAATTTGGGGGTGGGGTGCAGAACTAGGGGCCATAAATATAAGATAGTCACTAACAAATCCAATAGTGAATTCAGGAGAAACTTCTTTACCCAGAGAGTGGTGAGAATGTGGAACTCGCTCCCAGAAGGAGTAGTTGAGGTGAATAGTGTAGATACATTTAAGGGGAAGCTAGATAAACACATGAGGGAGAAAGGAATAGAAGGATATGCTGATAGGGTGAGATGAAGTAGGGAGGGAGGAGGCTCGTGTGGAGCATAAACACCGGCACAGACCAGTGGGGCCGAATGGCCTGTTTCTGTGCTGTAAATTCTATGTAAAAAGATGGGAAAAGAAAGGCTGTTTGACCGACAGTCAAGAATTGTCCAATCGGGCAACAAAGAGTCTGTTCGCTTTCTGATTGGCCGCAGGAGGGCGATGCTACGCGAGGATTAGATGGAATTTTACAGCACAGAAACAGGCCATTCGGCCCGACTGGTCCGTGCTGGTGTTTATGCTCCACACGAGCCTCCTCCCTCCCTACTTCATCTCACCCTACCAGCATATCAACATAGGATGGACGTGTGAAGTGACCGAGGGCGGTGATGGGGAGCGCCGGTTGGAGGCGGGGAGGTCACGTGACGAAGCCTCCTGGAATACGTCCAATCAGAGTCGGTGATCCGTAGACAGGGCCAGCAAATCAGTTTCCATATTTGCCTGCGTTGAGCTGCTTTAGAAGATTTACTTGTCGATATCAAATTCAGAAATTGAAAGGGTAACTCGATGAGCAACCTCTTTCTCTCGCAGGCACGCCATAAAATTGAAAAAAATAAATAACATTCAATCAGCTCCTTCATCTAATTTAATTAAAAACTTTTAAAGGCTTGTATAATGTGTTGGGCGGAATTGAGAGGAAGATCTGTTGACTCTGAGGTATCGCATTTTGATGAGGTTGTTTATGTATTTTTTCCAATTATTGTTCAAAGACATGCCTGCGCTTTGCAGTGATAATGTTTGGAGGACAGTGGAGGTTCGTCATTAATCTCCTTGTTCAGCAGCAGCAGCAGCAGTCTGCTCTCTCTCTCTCTCTCTCTCTCCTGTCTCCGTTGATACTTTTCAGAAAAAGGCAACAAAATAGACAGCTTGGCGCCTTTGCTTGAAAATGGCACAGGAAAGAATTTCATAGGAGCAGGAGGAGGCAATTCAGCCCCTCGAGCCGGTTCCGCCGTTCGTTTAGATCTCGTCTGATCTGTGTCTTAACTCCATCCCCCGCCTTGATTCCGTTACCCTTAGTAACCTGGCCTAACAAAATTCTATCAATCACAGTTTTGAAATTTTCAATTGACCCCCAGCCTCAGTTGGCTTTTTGGGGGAGAGAGTTCCAGATTTCCACTCCCCTTTGTGTGAAGAAATGCTTCCTGACATCACCCCTGAACGGCCCGGCTCTAATTTTAAGATTACGCCCTCCTTGTTCTGGACTCCCCCCACCAGAGGAAATAGTTTCCTCTCTAACTACTCTAACAAATCCTTTAATCATCTTAAACACCTCAATTAGATCACCCTTAATCTTCTATAGTCGAGGGAATACAAGCCTAGTCTATGCAACCTGGCTTCGTAATTTAACCCTTTTAGCCCCGGTATCATTCTAGTGAATCTGCCCTGCACCCCCCCACCCACCCAAAGCCAATATATCCTTCCTGAGATGCGGGGTCCAGAACTGAACGCAGTACTCTAAAATGGGGTCTAACCAGAGTTTTATATAACTCCAACATAACGTCCACCCCTTTGGATTCCAGCTCTCAATCTTCTATACTCGAGCGAATAATGACACACGGCCAAGATTTGAAGCCGATAGATTTATCGCTGAACCAAGAGCGAAGTTGAGCAGGCAGGCTCCACACCAAGCCCACGCTGATCAACCCCCTCCCTCCCGCCCTTCCTACCCCTTTCAATTTCACCCCTTGACCGATTCGGCTGTAGCTGCCCCGGCCTGCCCCCTCCGCAAATGTCTTACAGGTGCACTTTCCAGCAGGGAATCGCTGGATATGGATCGCGTCCTTCCCACCCTCCCTCACACACACACACACCCTTGAGACACTTATTGTGCCCCCACTAAGGTTACCAACTCTAGTTGGACATATTCCTGGAGCTTTCATCACGTGACCTCCTGCCTCCAAATGCCTCGCCCGGTCAAACAGCCTTTATTCGCATCTCCAATCATTTGTATAACTAATAACCAACTAAAAACGGAAGGGTTCAAGGAAAATGTAAAAAACACACATTCTTTTGAATGCCCCAATGGTTTTTCTCCCCGGGTGTTGATCGCAGCAGTGTCCGGGAGGTTAATCTTTAATTCCTGGAGACTCCAGGACAATCCTGGAGGGTTGGCAACCCTTGCCTCCCCCACCCCTCCTACGCAGGCTGTGTTCTTACTATCCCCTTAGGCTAATCTATCTGTTTCTCCCCTATGGCCTCCCAGTCCCAGGACCAGGAAAGGTGGACACCACAGCACAACAATTCTCAAGAACGGTAAAAGGCCACTGGGCTTCATTAAAACCCATCCCCGTCTTAGCGATTAATCCCAGCTACCCACCCCCTCACCCTATCCCTCAGCACTCCAGCAATTAGCTAGTTCTGATATTGTAATAAAGGCGGAGGCTTAAGGCAGTCCCTCAGTCACTGTCTGCTCTTTCCGTTGAAACCTAGAACTTAAAATGAAAATCTTATTGAACCAAACTCCATCCTCTGACCTGTTCACATTTGATAAATTGACAATCTTCCCCCAATCTTTTTACAATTCTTTGGATTGTAAACCCCAACGTTACAATTTCAGATACTTTGTGAAACCCATTTCTCTTCTGACGCTCCAGCGGTGGTCCTTGTACGTGGACCTCATCTCCTCTGATCCAGAAGTTGAACTTTGTTTTTTTCCAGAGTTCTGCCCTTTTCTAGAGTTGCGTAACCC
Organism: Heptranchias perlo; assembly: GCF_035084215.1. Lineage (NCBI taxonomy): Eukaryota > Metazoa > Chordata > Chondrichthyes > Hexanchiformes > Hexanchidae > Heptranchias > Heptranchias perlo. The sequence continues at coordinate 4,728,243 of NC_090328.1, forward strand.
TAAGGATTAACAGCAAACTTGCTCAGAGTTACCTGCATTACATGTAATTTCATAGTAACTCTCTTCAGCAATGGTAAAGACATTAAACAGGATAATGCAACTAAAATATTTATTTACGATCCAATGGAATTATGAAACAGAAGGGAATTCGGCAAATACTGCAATTATTAGACATGAATATAATATGGAAAGTCTTTAAAGGTTAATTACCCTTCTTTACAAGTGTTTGGACAATAAGAAACTCAATGGATCAACAAAGCTGATCAAGGGGCTGCTCTTTCAAAACTGTGATATGGAGATGCCGGTGATGGACTGGGGTTGACAATTGTAAACAATTTTACAACACCAAGTTATAGTCCAACAATTTTATTTTAAAATTCACAAGCTTTCGGAGGCTTCCTCCTTCCTCAGGTGAATGTCAAGAATTCTTGACATTCTTGATTTCTTGACATTCACCTGAGGAAGGAGGAAGCCTCCGAAAGCTTGTGAATTTTAAAATAAAATTGTTGGACTATAACTTGGTGTTGTAAAATTGTTTACAACTTTCAAAACTGAGATGAGGAGAAACTTCTTCACTCAGAGGGTAGTAGGTCTGTGGAATTTGCTGCCCCAGGAAGCTGTGGAAGCTACATCATTAAATAAATTTAAAACAGAAATAGACAGTTTCCTAGAAGTAAAGGGAATTAGGGGTTACGGGGAGCGGGCAGGAAATTGGACACGAATTTAGATTTGAGGTTAGGATCAGATCAGCCATGATCTTATTGAATGGCGGAGCAGGCTCGAGGGGCCGATTGGCCTACTCATAGAATCATAGAATCATAGAAGTTACAACATGGAAACAGGCCCTTCGGCCCAACATGTCCATGTCGCCCAGTTTATACCACTAAGCTAGTCCCAATTGCCTGCACTTGGCCCATATCCCTCTATACCCATCTTACCCATGTAACTGTCCAAATGCTTTTTAAAAGACAAAATTGTACCCGCCTCTACTACTGCCTCTGGCAGCTTGTTCCAGACACTCACCACCCTTTGAGTGAAAAAATTGCCCCTCTGGACCCTTTTGTATCTCTCCCCTCTCACCTTAAATCTATGCCCCCTCGTTATAGACTCCCCTACCTTTGGGAAAAGGTAGGGGAGTCTATACTCCTGCTCCTATTTCTTATGTTCTTATGAGCTCACTTGTTTTTGACTTCATCGCCTTTTGGTCCCAGATGATCTGGTCATTTACCTCATTGCTGTTTGTGGGATCTTGCTTTGTGTAAATTGGCTGTTACATTATAACAGTGACTACACTTCAAAAACTACTTAATTGGCTGTGAGGTGCTTTGGGGCGTCCTGAGGCCACGAGAGGCTCTGTGTAAATGCAATTTCTTTCTTTATTTTGGGTGTTGAGTGGAGTTGGGTCATTGTGTACGTTCAGTTCGAGACCCCCTTTACAGAGTCCTTCAATCTGACCAGATCTCAGAACTCAGGAATAAACAGCCGAGCCGAAAACTTTGCAATTTTGGAAGCTGTTGGGGGTATCGGGACTATCCGTCTTGGGGAAATCCCAAATGTTTATTTTCCCAGCAAGAGAAAGTAATGACCCATTAGGAGATGTGATTGCTTTTGGATGCTCTTGTATCAATCCCCAGCAGGCGATGCTTAATGTCATTACGTTTCAAAAAACACAAAGCGCTTTCTCTCACAGTGCCCTACTGAAGTGAAGGTATTTTATTTTTTCTCTGCGTAGCTTCAATCTATTTATATGTGACTGGGCAACCACAACGGACTCTTCTTGGAAACCATGCTGTTTACATAAATGCAGCAGCGAGCAATTTAAAACATGAGCCACCATCTGAAGGACATTTCGAAAAAAAAAGCAAATTCTCATGTTTGTGACACTTACTCAATTCTTCCCTCTTTATCTTGTGTTCTCCTCTACTCTTCGACACGCCTGCACTCAATTATAGAATCATTACAGCACAGAAGGAGGCCATTCGGCCCATTGAGCCCGTGCTGGCTCTTTGTAAAACCAATCCAGTTAGTCCCATTCCCCCGCTCTTTCCCTGTATCTCTGCAAATTTGCCTCCACCACATTCCAGATTCATAACCACTCGCTGTGTAAAAAAGTTTTTCCTCATGTCACCTTTAGTTCTTTTGCCAAACACCTTAAATCTATTTCCTCTGGTTCTTGACCCTTCTGCCAATGGAACAGTTTCTCTCTATTTATCATAGAAAGGTTACAGCACGGAAGGAGGCCATTCGGCCCGTCGAGTCCGCGCCGGCTCTCTGCAAGAGCAATCCAGCTAGTCCCACTCCCAAGCCCTTTCCCCGTAGCCCTGCAATTTTTTTCCCTTCAAGTACTTACCCAATTCCCTTTTGAAGGCCATGATTGAATCTGCCTCCTCCACCCCCTCGGGCAGTGCATTCCAGATCATAACCACTCACTGCGTAAAATTTTTTTTCCTCATGTCACTTTTGTTTCTTTTGCCAATCACCTTAAATCTATGTCCTTTGGTTCTTGACCCTTCTGCCAATGGGAACAGTTTCTCTCTATCTAATCTGTCTAGACCCTTCATGATTTTAAATACCTCTATCAAATCACCTCTCAACCCCAGCTTCTCCAGTCTATCCACGTAACTGACGTCCCTCATCCCTGGAACCATTCTAGTAAATCTCTTCTGCACCCTCTCTAAGGCCTTCATATCCTTCCTAAAATGCGGTGCCCAGAACTGGACACAATACTCCACTTGTGGCCAAACCAGTGTTTTATAAAGGTTCAACATAACTTCCTTGCTTTTGTACTCTATGCTTCTATAATAAAGCCCAGGATCCCGTAAGCTTTTTTAACCGCTTTCTCAACCTGTCTTGCCATCTTCAAAGATTTGTTCACATATACCCTTAGGCCTCTCTGTTCCTGCAACCCCCTTTAGAATTGCACCATTTAGTTTATATTGCCTCTCCTTATTCTTCCTGCCAAAATGTATCACTTCGCACTTCTCTGTATTAAATTTCATCTACCATGTGTCTGCCCATTCCATCAGCCTGTCTATGTCCTCTTGCATACTGTCACTATCCTCCTCACTGTTTACTACACTTCCAAGTTTTGTCATCTACAAATTTTGAAATTGTGCCTTGAACACTCAAGTCCAAGTCATTAACATATATTAATAAAAGCAGTGGTCCTAGTACCGACCCTGAGGAACACCACTGTATACCTCCCGCCAGTCTGAAAAACAACTGTTCACCACTACTCTCTGTTTCCTGTCACTTAGGCAATTTCATATCCATGCTGCTACTGCCCCTTTTATTCCATGGGCTTCAATTTTGCTGACAAGCCTATTATGTGGCACTTTATCAAATGCCTTTTGAAAGCCCATATACACTTCAACCGCATTGCACTCATCAACCCACTCTGTTACCTCATCAAAAAACTCAATCAACTTACTTAAGCGCGATTTGCCTTTAACAAATCCGTGCTGGCTTTCCTTTATTAATCCACACTTGTCCAAGTGACTATCAATTTTGTCCCGGATTATCGTTTCTAAAAGTTTCCCCACCGCCGAGGTTAAACTGACTGGACTATAGTTGCTGGGTTTATCCTTACACCCAGGGCCTATGGTGGGCCTATAGTGGGTGTATTTTCCTCTGACCATTAATATTAGGGGTAGAAGTCAACATGGGTATAAGGTGGGACTCTGCACGTATGATAACATACCCCATTCAGTTGGCATGGGACTGTGTCACAAATGCTGAAAACCCCCATTAGTTAACCGTCATTAGCCAGTGGAAAGATTCTCGGGTATGAATCTCTCTCTGGTATAAAGTACAATCTCACTTCTTCACACAGTATTGAAATGATAACACTGGGACCGCCTAAAAAAAAATCGGCCCTGCCCTGTTTAGCAGTGGCCCGAACACCTGTGTAGATCGAATGTGGGCCTCTGACCTGCTGAACTGACGATTGTTATGCCCATTTTAGGCCCACAAAACTGGGGCAATTATGTTATATTTAGACCCCAGAGAGTTGTATATCCAAGTTTGAAGATGACACTGAGTTAGGAGGGACAGTAAATTGTATGGATGGGACATAGACCCGACTAAGTGAATGGGCAAAACTATGGCAGATAGAGTTACATAGAATTTACAGCACAGAAACAGGCCATTCGGCCCAACTGGTCCATGTTGGTGTTTGTGCTGCACACGAGCCTCCTCCCACCCTATTTCATCTAACAATGTCGGCATATGTGGGGATGTGAGAGGACATCCACTATGGATCTGAGAAGGACAAATCAGAATGTTATCTTAATGGTGAGAGACTAGGAACTGTAGAGGAACAAAGAGATTAGGGTGTCCAGGTACACAAATCACAGGTACAAAAAGGAATCAAAAGGGCCAATGGAATGTTGGCCTTTACACAGGGGAGGAAGTGATGCTTCAGTTGTACAGAGCATTGGTCAGACCCCGTCTGGAGTATTGCGTTCAGTTCTGGGCACCGCACTTCAGGAAGGATATACTGGCCTTGGAGGGGCTGCTGCGCAGATTCACCATAATGATACCGGGGCTTAGAGGGTTAAATTATGACGACAGGTTGCATAAACTTGGCTTGTATTCCCTTGAGTTGAGAAAGTTGAGGGGTGATCCAATCGAGGTGTTTAAAAATGATAAAGGGATTTGACAGGGTCGATACAGAGAAACTATTTCCTTCGGTGGGGCGAGTCCAGAACAAGGGGGCACAATCTTAAAATTAAAGCTAGGCCATTCAGGGGTGAAATCAGGAAGCACTTTTCATAGAAAGGGTAGTGGAAATCTGGAATTCTGTCCTCCAAAAGGCTGTGGATGCTGGAGGTTAATTGTTAAGTAAGGGTATCAAGGGATATGGAAAGAAGGTGGGGAAATGGAATTGAGGAACAGATTGGCCATCACACTCTGATGTTCAGTTAAATCCCACGTCACATTCTGATATCCAGTCAGATCCTATGTCGCACACTGAGAGAGGTGGCACTATCCCAGCATTGATAGCAATAGTGAAGGTCTTCTATTAAAACTATTAGCCGTAACTTTTTAATGGGGGCCAAGGGACAGCTCCATCTCCGTGGCCGTCCCTTTCCCTGACTGTGCAGCAAAAGGAAATCCCACAGACAGAGAAAAAAAGGTGACTGAATAAATTCTGTGGTGAAGCCTGAAACCGTTTGCCTGAAAACATACTGGGTTAAACTTTCCTCTCGTTTCCGCAGGTAATTAATGACGAAATGTGCGACGTCTGTGAGGTCTGGACGGCGGACGACCTTTACCCCTGCAGGATCTGCACCCGGGTCTTCCACGATGGCTGTCTGCGTCGCGTGGTCTATCTCAGCCCCAGCAGCATCCAGGAGCTCAAGGAGACGGCCCACACCACGGTGGGCTGGAGCTGCCAATACTGTGTGAGTTCACGCTTTGTAAAGGACGGGCGACCAACACCTGGAGACAAGGGGTGGGAGGGTTGGGGGAGATGCGCTCGCTGACCTACATTGGCTCCCGGTCCGGCGACGCCTCGAATTAAAAAACTCTCGTCCTCGTGCTCAAAATCCCTCCATGGCCTCACCCCCTCCCTATCTCTGTAACCTCCTCCAGCCCCACAACCCTCCGAGATCTCTGCGCTCCTCCAATTCTGGCCTCTTGTGAATCCCCGATTTCCTTCGTCTGGCCATTGGCGGATGGTGTATTTCTCAACTGAGGCCAAATAAATGGAGCTGGGACTACGTGAAGGGTCTTTTCTTTATTGAAGAAACAATATGGAGGACCAACCCCCACAGTGCAACATTGAAAAGCATAGGAGAGAAGATGAGGTAAATGATGTCAAGCTTAGCAGGAGGGAGGGGGGGGGACGGAGGGAAGGAATGAGTTTTCGCTGTTTCAGTTCCTGGGAAGCAATAAGTCAAGAGTAGGAGAGGCATTGACGGTCTTGATTTCAATGTAGTGAGGGTGTAGGGAGAAGGGAAAACAAACTTACATAGAAATATATGGAAGTTACAGCACGGAAACAGGCCATTCAGCCCAACCAGTCTGTGTCGGTGCTTACCCTCCACGCGAGCAACGACTCCCCATCGCATTTCCCTGTCCTGTTCCCGTATCCCTTCACCCACCTCTCCAATCTAAGTTGCATTGTTGACATAGATTCTGCCTGAACTGCTAACCCTGGAGGTGAATTCCACATCTTGACCACCCTCTGTGAAGAAATTCCTCCTGCCCTCTGTTCTAAACCTCTCACATTCAATCTTGTCTGTATGGCCTGGAGTTCAGAAGGTTGAAGGATGATCCATTCGAGGGGTTTAAAATGACAAAGGGATTCGATAGCGTAGACACAGAGAAACTATTTCCTCTGTTGGATGCTGGGGGTCAGTTGGAGCTTTCAAGACTGAGATCAATAGAATTTTGTTGGGTAAAGGGTATCGAGGTAAGGTGAGTAAATGGAGTTGAGGGACAAGTCATCTAATAGAATGGTGGAACAGGCTGGAGGGGCTGAAAGGCCTCTTCCTATTCCTACATTCCCTCTTCTTGACCCCTCAACTGCTGTAAACACTCTGCTTCTATCCCAACAACAACACCAACTTGCATTTATATAGCACCTTTGACATCATAAAACATCCCAAGGCGCTTCACAGGGGAGTTAACAAATATAAATTTGACACCGCACCACATGAAATATTAGGACAGGTGACCAAATGCTTGGTCAAAGAGGTAGGTTTTAAGGAGTGTGATAAAGGAGGAGAAAGAGAGAGAGGCGGAGAGGTTTGGGAGGCAATTCCAGAGCTTCGGGTCAAGGCAGCTGAAGGCACAGCCTCTATACAGACCTGGGAGGTTGCAGGTTCAATTCCAATTCTGAGCTGAGTTACCTGATTCCAGTTGAGGCAGAGGGAGCTTTACTCTGTATCTAACCCATGCTGTACCTGCCCTGGGAGTGTTTGATGGGACAGTGTAGAGGGAGCTTCACTCTGTATCTAACCCATGCTGTACCTGCCCTGGGAGTGTTTGATGGGACAGTGTAGAGGGAGCTTTACTCTGTATCTAACCCGTGCTGTACCTGCCCTGGGAGTGTTTGATGGGACAGTGTAGAGGGAGCTTTACTCTGTATCTAACCCGTGCTGTACCTGCCCTGGGAGTGTTTGATGGGACAGTGTAGAGGGAGCTTCACTCTGTATCTAACCCGTGCTGTACCTGCCCTGGGAGTGTTTTTTGGGACAGTGTAGAGGGAGTTTTACTCTGTATCTAACCCGTGCTGTACCTGCCCTGGGAGTGTTTGATGGGACAGTGTAGAGGGAGCTTTACTCTGTATCTAACCCATGCTGTACCTGCCCTGGGAGTGTTTGATGGGACAGTGTAGAGGGAGCTTTACTCTGTATGTAACCCGTGCTGTACCTGCCCTGGGAGTGTTTGATGGGACAGTGTAGAGGGAGCTTCACTCTGTATCTAACCCGTGCTGTACCTGCCCTGGGAGTGTTTTTTGGGACAGTGTAGAGGGAGCTTTACTCTGTATCTAACCCGTGCTGTACCTGCCCTGGGAGTGTTTGATGGGACAGTGTAGAGGGAGCTTTACTCTGTATCTAACCCATGCTGTACCTGCCCTGGGAGTGTTTGATGGGAGAGTGTAGAGGGAACTATACTCTGTATCTAACCCCTGCTGTACCTGTCCTGGGAGTGTTTGACGGGACAGTGTAGAGGGAACTTTACTCTGTATCTAACCCTGTACCTGCCCTGGGAGTGTTTGATGGGACAGTGTAGAGGGAGCTTTACTCTGTATCTAACCCGTGCTGTACCTGCCCTGGGACTGTTTGATGGGACAGTGTAGAGGGAGCTTTACTCTGTATCTAACCCTGTACCTGCCCTGGGAGTGTTTGATGGGACAGTGTAGAGGGAGCTTTACTCTGTATCTAACCCGTGCTGTACCTGCCCTGGGAGTGTTTGATGGGACAGTGTAGAGGGAGCTTTACTCTGTATCTAACCCGTGCTGTACCTGCCCTGGGAGTGTTTGATGGGACAGTGTAGAGGGAGCTTTACTCTGTATCTAACCCGTGCTGTACCTGCCCTGGGAGTGTTTGATGGGACAGTGTAGAGGGAGCTTTACTCTGTATCTAACCCGTGCTGTACCTGCCCTGGGAGTGTTTGATGGGATAGTGTAGAGGGAGCTTTACTCTGTATCTAACCCGTGCTGTACTTGCCCTGGGAGTGTTTGATGGGACAGTGTAGAGGGAGCTTTACTCTGTATCTAACCCGTGCTGTACCTGCCCTGGGACTGTTTGATGGGACAGTGTAGAGGGAGCTTTACTCTGTATCTAACCCTGTACCTGCCCTGGGAGTGTTTGATGGGACAGTGTAGAGGGAGCTTTACTCTGTATCTAACCCGTGCTGTACCTGCCCTGGGAGTGTTTGATGGGACAGTGTAGAGGGAGCTTCACTCTGTATCTAACCCGTGCTGTGCCTGAACTGGGAATGTTTGAGGAGCAAGTTGAGGGACACATCGGGGTTAATTCCGGGATTTGGAGCGAAAGAGAAGGACATCACTCTGGCCAAATAAAAACTGGTGCGGATATTTCCCTTGAAGCCCTGAGTGCTTGTTGTTCGAATGAGCCATGGAGAGAGGGCGTGTCCATTTAAAGTGGAACGTAGTAATGTAAACACAAATAAGGTCTTCTGTTTGGGCAATGACGGGGTTTACCGAACTTTGTAAATCCCTATCACTCACTCGCAATGGTCTCAATGTTTGTTTGATCCACTGGCAATGCCTTTTTTGTCTTTTGTTTTCACCATTTTCTACCTGTTGGTGTACAAGTCATCGCCTCCCTTCCTATACAGCAGCTCCCATTGCTGCTGCTGTGTGGCCTGAGACAACACTTGAATTGTTTGTCTGCAGTTGTTTGGGTGGGCCAGACTCAAGGTCATGCAGGAATCACTGAAGCAGAGTCTGATTGTCCTCAGACCAGCCGACTGCTTTTAACATGTTGGTTTCTGTTTATATCGGTGGCTGGAATCAGTGTCAAAAAATTGACAGAGGCAGAAAAAAAAAGAGACGTTCAAGGAGAACGCAGGATGGAGAGATAGAGGGATCACATCATAGAATCATAGAAAGGGTACAGCACGGAAAGAGGCCATTCAGCCCATCGAGTCCGTGCCGGCTCTATGCTAGAGCAATCCAGCTGGTCCCACTCCCCCGCCCTATCCCCGTGGCCCTGCAGATTTTTTTCTTTCAAGTACTTATCCAGTTCCCTTTTGAAGGCCATGATTGAATCTGCCTCCACCACCCCCTCTGGCAGTGCATTCCAGATCCTAACCACTCGCTGTGTAAAAAAAAGTTTTTCCTCATGTCACCTTTGGTTCTTTTGCCAATCACCTTAAATCTATGCCCTCTGGTCCTTGACCCTTCCACCAATGGGAACAGTTTCTCTCTATCTACTCTGTCTAGACCCTTCATGATTTTGAATACCTCTATCAAATCTCCTCTCAATCTTCTCTGTTCCAAGGAGAACAACCCCAGCTTCTCCAGTCTATCTACGTAACTAAAGTCCCTCATCCCCGGAATCATTCTAGTAAATCTCTTCTGCACCCTCTCTAAGGCCTTCACATCTTTCCTAAAGTGCGGTGCCCAGAACTGGACACAATACTCCAGTTGTGGCCGAACCAGTGTTTTATAAAGGTTCATCATGACTTCCTTACTTTTGTACTCTATGCCTCTATTTATAAAGCCCAGGATCCTGTAAGCTTTTTTAACCGCTTTATCAACCTGCCCTGCCACCTTCAATGATTTGTGCACATATACCCCCAGATCTCTCTGTTCCTTTTAGAATTGTGCCCTCTAGTTTATATTGCCTCTCCTCGTTCTTCCTACCGAAATGTATCACTTTGCATTTTTCTGGGTTAAATTTCATCTGCCACATGTCTGCCCATTCCACCAGCCTGTCTATATCCTCTTGAAGTCTATCACTATCCTCCTCACTGTTCATCACCCTTCCAAGTTTTGTCATCTGCAAATTTTGAAACTGTGCTCTGTACACCCAAGTCCAAGTCATTAATATATATCAAGAAAAGCAGTGGTCCCAGCACTGACCCCTGGGAACACCACTGTACACCTCCCTCCAGTTCAAAAAACAACCGTTCACCACTACTCTCTGTTCCTGTCATTTAGCCAATTCTGTATCCATGTTGCTATCTTAAAGAAAAGCCTACCAATCGACACTTTATCAAAAGCCTTTTGAAAGTCCATATACACCACATCAACTGCAATGCCCTCATCTACCCTCACTGTTACCTCATCAAAAAACTCTATCAATGAGCAGGCAGCAGTTAAATAGCAATACGGAGTTTGAAATAAAGAATGAAAGAGAGAGACAGACAGTAAGAGGGGTTAGAGGGTGAGAGCAAGAGGGTTTGGGGCGGGGGGAAAGAGAGGGAGACAGACTAAATCAGAGAGATAGGCAGAGCACCAGAGAGAGACAGATAAAGAGAGACAGATAAAGAGTGGCAGAGTGAGAGAGAGAGAGGGAGGCAGAGAGAGAGAGAGAGAGAGAGAGGCAGAGAGAGAGAGAGGGAGGCAGAGAGAGAGAGAGAGGGCAGAGAGAGAGAGAGAGAGGGAGGCAGAGAGAGAGGGAGAGAGAGGGAGGCAGAGAGAGAGAGGAGGCAGAGAGAGAGAGAGAGAGAGGGAGGCAGAGAGAGAGAGAGAGCAGAGAGAGAGAGAGAGGGAGGCAGAGAGCAGAGGGAGGGAGAGAGGGAGGCAGAGAGAGAGAGAGGGAGGCAGAGAGAGAGAGAGAGAGAGGCAGAGAGAGAGAGAGAGAGAGGGAGGCAGAGAGAGAGGGAGAGAGAGGGAGGCAGAGAGAGAGAGAGGGAGGCAGAGAGAGAGAGAGAGAGAGGGAGGCAGAGAGAGAGAGAGGGAGAGAGAGAGATGAGGAGGGCAGAGAGAGGAGAGAGAGAGGAGAGAGAGGGAGCAGAGAGAGAGAGAGAGAGGGAGAGGGAGAGCAGAGAGAGAGGGAGGCAGACAGAAAGAGAGGGAGGCAGACAGAGGAGAGAGAGAAGGAGGCAGAGAGAGAGAGAGAGAGAGAGAGGGAGGCAGAGAGAGAGAGAGAGGCAGAGAGAGAGAGAGAGGGGAGGCAGAGAGAGAGAGAGAGAAGGAGGCAGAGAGAGAGAGGAAGGCAGAGAGAGAAGAGGAAGGCAGAGAGAGAGAGAGAGAGAGAGAGAAACAGGGAGGGAGGCAGGGAAGGAGAGATTGGAGACAAGGAGGGAGGGATGGAGACAGGGAGGAAGGGAAGGAGGGAGGCAAAGTAAGAGAGAGAGAGAGAGAGAGACTATACCTGAGAGACAGGCAGACAGCTTTGCCTGTCCGACGATGTATGTGGGAGGCCCGATTGAATTCAGTGGTAGGGTATTGGAGGTAAAAAAATCTGCAGATGCTGTGATGGGACAGACCGTACGATCCTATATAAGGGAGTACCAGATGGGCCAGACGGTCTCCCTCACCTGTAGATCTCATCGTGTATACTCTGTGTGCTTCACTCCGCTACGTTTGATGGTTCCTGCACAGCTGACACTATCTGGGGTAACCTCCATATAGGATAAACATCACCCTCAATCTCAGCCATGTCTGACCCTCTCTCCTCTCTCCTCACCTCCCCTCTTCTCCTCCTCCCATTTCTCCCTCTCTCTCTCCCCCTCCCTCCCTCTCTCCCTCCCTTTCTCTCTCCCCCTCCCTCTCTCTCCCTCTCTCTCCCCCTCTCCACCCCTTTCTACTTCTCTCCCTCTCCTCTCTCCCTCCCCCTCTCTCTCCCTCCCTCTCCCTCCTCCCTCCCTTTCTCTCTCTCCCTCCCTCTCTCTCTCCCTCCCTCTCTCTCCCTCTCTCTCCCCCTCTCCACCCCTTTCTACTTCTCTCCCTCTCCCTCTCTCCCTCCCCCTCTCTCTCCCTCCCTCTCCTCCTCCCTCCCTTTCTCTCTCTCCCTCCCTTTCTCTCTCCCCCTCCCTCTCTCTCCCTCTCTCTCCCCCTCTCCACCCCTTTCTACTTCTCTCTCCTCTCCCTCTCTCCCTCCCCCTCTCTCCTCCCTCCCTCTCTCTCCTCCCTCCCTCTCTCTCCTCCCTCTCTCTCCCTCCTCTCCCCCTCTCTGCCCCTCTCTACTTCTCTCCCTCTCTCTCTTTCAGGATAATGTGAACCTTCTATTGACGGAGGAGGAGATGTTCAGCCTGAAAGAGGTCTTCCAGCAATGCAGGATCATTCCAGGTCAGTCCAAATATTGCTCAGGCCCTTGGATCCTCTCTCACCCACACCACCGTTGCCAGCACTGACGGGCCTCCTCTTATCTCAGACAGTACTTTGGTCTGAAATAATTTGGGAATTTGGTCACCCAACCAGATCATCTAATCACTTTGTATTTTGATTAAAACCAGGTAAGTGTCAGTAACAACACCATCTCAGTGGACTCTACGATGTGACTCGATCTTACATTGTCTCACTGGACTCTACGACGTGACTCGATCTTACACTGTCTCACTGGACTCTACAACCTGACTCGATCTTACACTGTCTCACTGGACTCTACGACGTGACTCGATCTTACATTGTCTCACTGGACTCTACGACGTGACTCGATCTTACACTGTCTCACTGGACTCTACGATGTGACTCGATCTTACACTGTCTCACTGGACTCTACGATGTGTCTCGATCTTACACTGTCTCACTGGACTCTACGATGTGTCTCGATCTTACACTGTCTCACTGGACTCTATGATGTGACTCGATCTTACACTGTCTCACTGGACTCTACGATGTGACTCGATCTTACACTGCCTCACTGGACATTAGGATATGACTTGATCTTACACTGTCTCACTGGACTCTACGATGTGACTCGATCTTACACTGTCTCACTGGACTTTAGGATATGACTTGATCTTACACTGTCTCACTGGACTCTACGATGTGACTTGATCTCACACTGTCTCACTGGACTCTATGATGTGACTCGATCTTACACTGTCTCACTGAACTCTACGATATGACTCGATCTTACACTGTCTCAATGGACTCTACGATATGACTCATCTTACACTGTCTCAATGGACTCTACAATGTGACTCAATCTTACACTGCCTCACTGGACTCTACGATGTGACTCAATCTTACACTGTCTCACTGGACTCTACGATGTGTCTCGATCTTACACTGTCTTCACTGGACTCTACGATGTGACTTGATCTCACACTGTCTCACTGGACTCTATGATGTGACTCGATCTTACACTGTCTCACTGGACTCTACGATGTGACTCGATCTTACACTGTCTCACTGGACCTCTATGATGTGACTCGATCTTACACTGTCTCACTGGACTCTACGATGTGACTCGATCTTACACTGTCTCACTGGACTCTACGATGTGACTCGATCTTACACTGTCTCACTGGACTCAAGGATGTGACTCGATCTTACACTGTCTCACTGGACTCAAGGATGTGACTCGATCTTACACTGTCTCACTGGACTTACGTGTGACTCGATCTTACACTGTCTCACTGGACTCTACGATGTGACTTGATCTTACATTGTCTCACTGGACTCTACGATGTGACTTGATCTTACACTGTCTCACAAAATCTAGAATGTGACTTGATCTTACACTGTCTCACTGGACTCTACGATGTGACTCGATCTTACACTGTCTCACTGGACTCTACGATGTGACTCGATCTTACACTGTCTCACTGGACTCAAGGATGTGACTCGATCTTACACTGTCTCACTGGACTCAAGGATGTACTCGATCTTACACTGTCTCACTGGACTCTACGATGTGACTCGATCTTACACTATCTCACTGGACTCTACGATGTGACTTGATCTTACATTGTCTCACTGGACTCTACGATGTGACTTGATCTTACACTGTCTCACAAAATCTAGAATGTGACTTGATCTTACACTGTCTCACTGGACTCTACGATGTGACTCGATCTTACACTGTCTCACTGGACTCTACGACGTGACTTGATCTTACACAGTCTCACTGGACTCTACGACGTGACTCGATCTTACACTGTCTCACTGGACTCTACGACGTGACTCGATCTTACACTGTCTCACTGGACTCTAGGATGTGACTCGATCTTACACTGTCTCACTGGACTCTAGGATGTGACTCGATCTTACACTGTCTCACTGGACTCTAGGATGTGACTCGATCTTACACTGTCTCAATGGACTCTACGATATGACTCGATCTTACACTGTCTCAATGGACTCTACAATGTGACTCAATCTTACACTGCCTCACTGGACTCTACGATGTGACTCAATCTTACACTGTCTCACTGGGACTCTACGATGTGACTTGATCTTACATTGTCTCACTGACTCTACGATGTGACTTGATCTTACATTGTCTCACTGGACTCTACGATGTGACTTGATCTTACACTGTCTCACTGACTCTACGATGTA